>NC_041728.1:93096784-93721784 GCF_004115215.2 Ornithorhynchus anatinus
CACTAAGGTACGCTGCTCCTCCCAGAGAAACTGAGGATGGGACTAAGAGCAAGAAAATCTTGACCTTGACTTGGATCTAGACTTGAGAATAATAATAAGAAGAATTGTGGTATGTGTTAAGTGCTAACTATATGCCAAGCACTGTTCTAAGCACTGGGGTAGATATGAGGTAACCAGGTTGTCCCACATAGGGCTCACAGTCTTAGTCCCCATTTTACAGCTAAGGTAACTGAGACACAGATAAATTAAGTGGCTTGCCCAAGGTCACACAGCAAAGTGATGGAGACAGGATTAGAACCCATGTCCTCTGACTCCCAAGCCAATGGTCTTTCCACTAAGCCACATTGCTTCTCATTAAGCCACGCTGTTTCTCATAACCATGTGGACCAAGCAATGACCAAGTGGAGAAAGAGCATGGGCCCAGGCATTGGATTCTAATCCTACCTCTGCCATTTCTCTGCTCTGAAATCTTGGGCAACCACTTAAATTTTCTGGGCCCCAGTTTCCTCATCTATCCAAATGCCTGCTCTCCCCACTACTTACACTTTGAGCCCCATGTGCGGTAGGGACTTTGACCTGATTATCTTGCATCAACCCCAGGACATACAGCACTTAGCACATAGTAGTTGTTTAAAAGATACCACAGTTTATTATTTATTATTATTAGGTTAGGGGAACGGAAGAGAAAGACTGCTGAGGAAGAACACAATAAAAATGGTGGGAAAAGAGTGATGTAAACTTTTATGGGAGCAAGGTAGAGTGATGTCCGTGACAGTGATCAACTCGATCAAATGTTCGTGTTTTTTATGAATGAATGCTAAGTGACAAAATCAAGCTTGAACCCATAATGACTTGAAAGATTTTGATATAAGCTATTTGAAGTTATTCTGGTATTTGGAAGCATCATATTTTTATGAGTCATCTCGTATCTGGCTCAGCTTTTATTTCAGAGCGATATGGCACCAATAGCAACCCCCACAGCCCCCTAACAATAACTGCCTAGCAATTCAAAATCCATTAGGACTGTTAAAAACAAACAAGCAAACAGAAAAAACCAAAACCCCAAAGCATGCACATTTTTTAAGTGTTTTTCAACATGATGTTAAGCTGGCACTGTACAAACATGACCATTGAATGATTTAATGTCTTCTTTGCTCTTGGGCATTTGATTTAAAAAGTTTTTACAGACACTTAGATCCATTCCTATGGGAAGATCAAACTGAGGTGCTTGAGTAGCAGAGGAAGGGCTGCTTCCCAGGAGCAACTGGGAAAATGTTGAGGTATAAAATAGGTGCCTCACTTTGCCTCACACTTTACATCACTTGAGAGTTCTAACAGGAAAAGACCTAGAAAGCATTGTTCATTTCTCACCTATTCTTTGGTTCCTCTAGAGAGTACCAAGGGCAAATATGCACTTGTGGATTCTAGAGGATAGAGTCAGAGGGTCTCTAATTGATTCAGATGGTGGAAGAAAGAATGCTTCGTTGGGAATGTGGCCAGAGACCATCTTTGGCCGAGCGGGTCGCAGAATTCTGCAGATTTGATGCCATGCCTGCAGAGAGCCCTCCCACCACGATGATTAATAGGGCAGATAGTGAAGGAAGGTGGTAAGCAGTCACTGATGTTCAGTCTACTCTGTGGCTTATGATGGACTTGCTATCCTTGGAAGAATCTTTTTCTCTGACTGGGTCCAACCTGATTATCTTGTATCTACCCTAGTGCTTGGCACCAAGTTAGCACTGAACGAATACCATAATTATTATTACTCTCCTTTGACTCCTGACCACTATAGAAATGAAGAAACTGAGTCAGGGTCCATCCCATCCCATACCCCAGCCCCAGGAAAGTCTTGAAAAGGTCTATTTTGGGATTCCAGAATGACTGGGGAGGAAGTAGATGACACAATGTTGTTTGATGATTTGGGTCCAGTAACTTTTTTTAATGGTATTCGTTAAGAGCTTACTATGTGCCAGGTACTGTTTTAAGCAGTGGGGTAGATAAAGGATAAGCAGTTTGGATACAGTCCTTATCCTCCCACATGGGGCTCACAGTCTTGATCTCCATTTTTCAGATGAGGTAACTCATTCCGAGAGAAATGAAGCGACTTGCCCAAGGTCACAGAGCAGATAAGTAGCAGAGCCGGGTTTAGAACCCAAGTCCTTCTGGCTCCCGGGCCTGTGTTCTATCCATTACTCCAGTAGACCACACTGCTTCTCTCCTAGGGAATTCCAGACACTTGAAGTTAACCAGAACTGGGAAGATATTTAAAAATAGCTATTGAACTAGACTTAATTAATACTCTGACGTGAGGTGAATTTAAGGACTATCTGAAGGGAAGACTTTTTCAATGCAAGATTTCCAGTTGGAGTGTCATCGCTCCAAACGTTCTTGTTCCTGTACTCCTTTTCTTTCTTTCATTCATTCATTCAATTCATTCATTTATTCATATTTGTTGAGCACTTACTGGGTGCAGACCACTGTACTAAGCACTTGGGGACCTAAAATATGACAATAAACGGACACAATCCCTGCCCAAAATGAGCTTACAGTCTAGAGGCGGGGAGACAGACATTAATATAAATAAATCATGCATTTGTACATAAGTGCTGTGAGGCTGGGTTGGGGGAAGAACAAAGGGAGCAAGTCAGGTCAACTCAGAAGGGAGTGGGAGAAGAGGAAGGGGGGCTTAGGGAAAGCCTCTTGGAGGAGGTGTGCCTTCAATAAGGCTTTAAAGGCGAGGAGAGTTATTGTCTGTCATATTTGAAGAGGGAGGATGTTCCAGGCCAAAGGCAGGTCATGGACAAGGGGTCGACAGCAAGATAGATTAGATTGAGGCACAGTGAGAAGGTTAGCATTAGAGGGGCAAAGTGTGAGGGCTGGGCTGTAGTAGGAGAGTAGCCAAGTGAGGTAGGAGGGTGCAAGGCAATTTGAGTGCTTTAAAGCGAAGTGAGGACTTCTTGTTTGATGCAGAGGTGGATGTCCTGAATGTTTTTAAAGAAAAATGATTCCCCTCAAAGATTTCATTTGTCCATTATCCATATTTCATGTACTCCATTATATCCTGCTGACCCCAGTTGAATTGTCCAGGACCCAGTTTCTTAGCTCAGGAATGTGAGGATTGTATACAGAAATAAATGTAAGTTCCTATGGAGAGATTTTAGTAATATCAGACCACAATCATTCTCACTGGTTGTGCCGTGAATGGCCTCCCAAAGGCAAAAACCTGATGAACTGTGGAATTGGTATAGGATGTATTTGAAATGAAAAAAAGCTGTATATTATATTCATAATAATCATGGCTTGGCTAGGAAAGGTGTTGAAAGAAAAAAAGTGAGTAGGTGTATAAGATAAGCTCACCTTTACTGGAAGAAAATTGCTGTTAGTCATCATTTAAATAAAGGTGTTCTAAAGGAACTGGTCTTGCTATAAAGGAAATGGTCATGCGGTTTTCCTGTAACATTTAGTCATTAATGACAAACCTTCTAAGACTTCCTCACTGGTAAATCTACAACAATATTCCTTTTCTTGTGCCTGATCATTTGCATCCCCTCTCTTTTTTTGTCTTCTGTGCTCCTTGATGCTAAATCGAAATTCACACAATTTTCAGAGTTCAGTTTTCCAATTGCCTCTTATTTTCAAGTTGGTGGTGATCAGAAGTACATTATGGAGTTTGAGGCAAAGGGCAGTAATGGGCAAAGGCAGCGTATGAATGATTTATTTTTTCCATGTAAATAAAATCTACCATGTGGCAATTCTCAGGGAGTTTTTTATTTTGATGAGCAGCTGGGAAGATTATGAGTTTGATGACCAGATTGAACTCCCCTTGTATTTGGGGATTTTAGGGTTCACTTGATAATTTTTGCTTATTTGGGTTGAACACAAGAGTAAATTAATTAGCATTTGCCCTATTGAATATCCCAAGCTTTGGTTATTATGCTTTGCATTGATTTCCACTGATTCTAATAATAATAATAATTGTAGTATTTGTAAAGTACTTACTATGTACCAATCACTGTTCTAAGCATTCATTCAATTGTATTTATTGAGCGCTTACTGTGTGCAGAGCACTGTTCTAAGCACTGGGGTAGATATAAGGTAATCAGGGTGGACACAGTCCCCATCCCACATGGGGCTCACAGTTTTAAATAGCATTTTACAGGGGAGGGAACTGAGGCACAGAGAAGTTAAGTGACTCACCCAAGGTCACACAGGAGACATATGGCAGAGTCAGGATTAGAACCCACATCCTCCAACTCCCAGGCCCGTGGTCTTTCCACTAGGCCATGCTGTTCCTCCAAATTTCTGAACCAATTTTCTCATGTGATATCTGTTCCTTAAAGCATGTGAGAAAGGATATATCCCAATGCCAGAAGTATTTTACAGATGAGGACACTGTTCAAGCACCTATACAGTACTCGTCGCCCAGCAAGCGCTCAATAAAGTACCATTGATTCGTTGACACTGTAGCACTGATAGTTTATTTAAATGATTTGCCTGAGACCACACAGTTGGGCCATGTCTAAGCTGGGGCTTCCTGCCCTTTTTTTTTTTAATGGTATTTGTTAAATGCTTCTGCTTGCAAGGCACTGTACTAAGTGCTGGTGTAGATATAAGCTAATCAGGTTGGACACAGTCCACATGGTGCTCACAATATTTATTCCCATTTTTACAGATGAGGTAACTGAGGCACAAAGAAGTGAATTGACTTGCTCAGGGTCACACAGCAGAGCTGTGGCGGAGCTGGGATTAGAACCCAAGACCTTCTGACTCAGGTCCATGCTCTCTCCACTGGGCCATGCTGTTTTCCTGGAGCACACTTCCTCCCTCCAATCCATGTTTAATTGGCAGTTAACGGCCCAAAGATACCAGTGGCTCTGTGTTATTCTCCTCACACCATTGCCTGGCTGAGAACTTGCCTGAGACCTGGGGTCCTGGCATCCCTACACTGACTCCTAAATCTACCACTCCCAAATTGACGTCTCCAGTCCTGACCTCTCTCCTTCTCTGAAGTCACACATTTCCTCCTGCCTTCAGGACCTCTCTACTTGGATGCCCCACCGACACTTCAGACTTAACGTGTCCAAAACAGAAGTCCTTATCTTCTCACCCAAGCCCTGTCCTCCCCGAGACTTTCCCATCACTGTAGACAACACTACCATCCTTCCTGCCTCACAAGCCTGTAGCCTACTTTTGCCCTATCTGTAATTTATTTTACTATCTGTCTCCCCCACTAAATCATAAGCTCTGTAAGGGCAGAGATTGTGTCTACTAATTCTCTTGTATTTCACTCCTTCCCAAGGCCTTAGTGAGTGTTCAGTAAATCCCATTATTCGATTGGGATTCTGGAAAAGCCCTGGAAGCTGGCCTGGTCCATGGTTTTGTGGGTGAGTTGGGGAACAAAGCTGCCAGCAAGACAAATCCTGGACCAAGTGAGGGTCCCTGTGGGTGGAGGTAGGAAGTAGAAGAGCCTTCACCCTTCAGAACCTGACTCCAGTTTCTCAAATTCTAGATTCTGAGACAGTTGTTGGGTTGCAGTTGTCTGTTGCCGAATTGTACTTTCCAAGTGCCTAGTACAGTGCTCTGCACACAGTAAATGCTCAATAAATATGATTGAATGAAATAATGTTCTCAAAGCCAATCTAGACCTGGCTGGGGAGGCAGGACTGAAGACTGGGAAAAGCCATTGCTCTTTGTCAGAGTCTCCCAAGGTAACAGCTTTATGTTCCTGCAGAAGGATGGGGAGACAAGGGTTGGGCTGGGCCAGTAGCCAACGATACTGTCCACTCGTGTGGACGATGGGGCTTGTCCTGGTTTGTCCAGCTTTGACCTGGCCAAACCTAACTTAGTTCAGTTGCTATTCCTATAACTCGTCATTTTTCTGTTTTCAATGGAAGAAATTACTTCATCCTATCAATCAATCAATATTATGCATTAAATGCTTAGTGTGTGTAGAACACTGTACAACCTTCATCCTACCTATGTTGCAGGCATTGTCAGGACGACAGATTGTAAGCTTCTTGAGGGCGGGAATTGTGTCTACCAATTCTTTTGTATTATGCCATCCCAAGCACGTTGTACAGTGTAATACACGCAGCTCTCAATAAATACCCATGATTGATTGATTAATGAATGGCAGGTTGTATAGAAAGGACTTAGCTGGAAGAGATCAGAAAAAGAAATGCTATGATCTTAATGAGTGATATCATAATTAACATATTGAATGATTTTATAATGGTTTTATTAAATGATATAATCTCATTGAACGTAATCTGACTTTTAGTGCACCCGCTGGCACATTTTTGGCACTTAAACCCAATTCAGTCATTACTTTTCCAAATTCTAGCATATGCACCTAGCTCCCTGCCAGAAAAGTTAAAATTAAAAAGTGCTTCCCTGTAGACGGCACCACAGTTCTCCTTGTCTCACAAGCCCATAACCTTGGTGTTTTCCTTGACTCATTGCTCTCATTCAACGCACGTATTCAGTCTGTTACTAAATCCTGTCAGTTCAACCCTAACAACATTGCTAAAATCCACTCTGTCCTCTCCATCCAAACTGCTCCCACATTAATGGGAGCAGTAATCCTATCCTGCTTTGGTAACTCTGTCAGCCTCCTTGCTGACCTCCCTACCTCCTGTCCCTACTCCCTCCCCCCAACCCGGCCCTGTCCATACTTCATTCTGCTTCCTGGATCATTTTAGTACAGTCACTCATCCTATCCCAACCGGATTAGTACATCAGCCTCCTGACTTCCCAACTTCTTGCCTCTCCCTACTTGAGTGCATACTTCACTTTGTTGCCTGGATTATCTTTCTATAGAAACGTTCAGTGTACGTCACCCCCTTCCTCCAAAATCTTATCAATCTCCGTAATAAAAACTCCTCACTATTGGCTTCAAAGTTCTCCATCACCTTGCCCCTTCTTACCTCACCTCCCTTGTCTCCTACATCCCAGCCTGCACACTCCACTTCTCCGGTGCTACTCTTCTCACTGTGCCTCATTCCTGCCTGTCTCGCCATTGACCCCTGGCCCACGTCCTTCCTCTGGCCTGGAATGCCTTCCCTCCTCAAATCCACCAAACAATCACTCTTCCCACCCCCGTTAGAAGCCCTGCTGAAGGAGCACCTCCTCCAAGAGGCCTTCCCTAACTAAGCCGCCTTTTCCTTAGCTCCCCCTCTCTTCCATGTCACCTCAACTCACTCCCTTTGCTCTCCCCACACCGCCCCACAGCATTTATATATATTTGTATACATCTATAATTCTATTGTTTTATATTGATGTGTGCTTACTTGTTTTGATGTCTGTCTCCTTCCCTCAAGACTGTAAGCCTGAGTGGGCAGGGATTGTCTCTCTTTATTGCTGAATTGTATTTTCCAAGTGCTTAGTACAGTGCTCTGCACACAGTAAGTGCTCAGTAAGTATGATTGAATGAATGAATGAATCATTTTTCTACAGAAATTTTCAGTCATGTCTCCCTACTTCTTCAATGGTTGCATATCCACCTCCACATCAAACTAAAACATCTTACCATGGCTTTTGTTGCACTCATTCATTCATTCAGTCATTTATTGAGCACTTACTGTGAGCAGAGCACTGTACTAAGTGGTTGGGAAAGTACAATACAACAATAAACAGTGATATTCCCTGCCCACAACGAGTTCCCAGTCTAAAGTGGGGGAGACAAACATCAATACAAATAAAATTACAGATATGTACATAAGGGTTTTGGGGCTGGGAGGGGGAAAGAACAAAGCAAACTTGTATCTACCCCATCATTTATAACATTGCTTCATTCCTTCAACCTTGCTTGAACAATGCCAGAAGTATTTTACAGATGAGGACACTGTTCAACCTTGCTTCCCCCTATCTTACCACAGTGATTTCTTACTACATCCCTGGGTATTATTAATATTAATCATATTCACTGAGTGCAAAGCACTGTACTAAGGGTTCACTTCATTCGCAAAAAGTCAACCTGTTCACTGCTCCTGGAAATCCCTCCCCTCTCATATCTGACAGAACATCACATTCCCCAAGTTCAAAGTCTTATTAAAAGCACATCTCCAAGAGGCTTCCCCCAACTAAGGCCTCGTTTCCTCTTCTCCCACTCCCTTCTGCATCATCCTTCCACTTTGATTTGTGTTTTTTATTCTCCCCACCCTCATCCCCAAAGCACCTCTGTACATAGCTGTAATTTATTTTTATTAATGTCTGTCTCTCTTTCTAGACTTAAGCTCCTTGTGGGCAAGGAACGTATCTACCAACTCTATCATACTGTATTCTCCCAAGCAATTAGTACAGTGCTTTGCACACTATAAGTACTCAATAAATATGATTGATTGATCCAAAGAAACAAGAGTTGTTGCTGCTCTTGCTGCTCCTGGGTATCTGGCCCATGTTATTGGGTTTAACTTGTCAGGGATCAGAGTACTTTAGAGCTTCGAACAAGGAAATCTTTCACCCTGAACCGGCACAAAGAAAAAACAGAGTGCATGTAAACTTTCACCTTCCAAGGGCCACCCAATGCCATGAGTAATAATAATAATAATTGTGGTATTTCTTAAATGATTACCATTTGCCAGGTCTTGTGCTAAGCACTGGGATAATACAAGGTAATTGGGTTGGACACAGGCCCTGACCTATGTTGGGCTCACTGTCTTAATCCCCCCTTTTACAGGTGAGGTAACTGAGGCACAGAGAAGCAAAGTGACTTGCCCATGGTCACACAGCGGACAAATGGCGGAGCCAGGATTAAAACCCAGGTGCTTCCGACTCTCTGGCCTTTGTTCTGTCCAATAGACCACACTGCTTCCCTGTAGCTTCGATCTCTTTCCTGTTCATCCAGGCAAAAGAGACAACAGGGAAATAGGAGCCTCCCCCAACTACTTGCATTCATGTTCTCCCTTACCCCCCACCCGACACCATCAGAGGTTAGCACCAGCATAAGTGGTCAGCTCAGAAGATGATAAGAGCAACCACTTCAGCCCTCCTTGCCCTCTTTTCCATATTGCCTTTCTGCAGTGACGCGCCAGTGGTAACCCCAGTGGCTGCTGACACTATACTCTCTGACTCTGTAGATATCAAGCCAACCCCATGATTCTTGAGCTATTCATTCAATAGTATTTATTGAGCGCTTACTATGTGCAGAGCACTGTACTAAGCGCTTGGAATGAACAAGTCGGCAACAGAGCTAGCCAGGTCAATTCCAGATACCTGGTAACTCAGTTGCTTACATCTTCAAGTAGCAGACCTACTAGCGAATGTTTTAGAGTAGTTAATATATGACTCATTACTGTTAAGTCTGAAAAATATTCAGGCAGATTTCTACAGGGTCAATCTTATCTTCTCAATGGAAGACTGCTTAGGCTGTGAGCCCATATTGGGCAGGGATTGTCTCTATCTGATGCTGAATTGTACACTCCAAGCACTTAGTACAGTGCTCTGCACATAGTAAGCATTCAATAAATACTTTGAATGAATGAATTAAGTTGGAGTCTGGGAGGAGCCATAACCCCTTAGGTTGGGTAAAGCTACCATTTGAGTTCCTTTAATGGAAGTAATTTATTCAGTGAAAGAATCTACCTCAGTCAGTAAAAACCTTAAAATAACCCAAAAAGAAAATGACCAATTTCTCCCCAAATTCAAATTCAGCAAAGATTTTATTTCCAAACTACTGGTGTTGGTTTTTTTTTTTAATATTTGGCAAGAAACATACTTCAGCCACATTATTTCTAAATTTGAGGAAAAGTCTCTTTTTTTCCTCTCCCTTTCACTTAAGTAATCTATTCCATGCGGTTGTGACAGTGATTCATAGGAAGATGAATCATGGGATAATGCAGTAGTGGAAATGACAGGCTTGATAATAGCCATGATTCAAGTCAAATTCTCTGCATTTTAATTCTATTGCTGCTCATGGGTTGACTTTGCAGCAGTCTCTTTCTATTTTAAAATAGAACAGGAAATCTGCACATGCTATGTTAATGAGTCTAGAAAGCAAAAGGCTGGATTAATAATATGGCCCTGAAAATAAGCCCTTCATACATAGGCCTAAGTTCCAGAAGAAATGAACCAACAGGCCTAATAGAAATCAGACAGTAGACCTAAGAGAGATTTAATCTGCTTTCTTCTCTCTGCTCCGTTAATAATGGTGGTATTTGTTAAGCGCTTACTATGTGCACAGCACTGTTCTAAGCGCTGGGGTAGATACAGGGTAATCAGGTTGTCCCACGTGAGGCTCACATTTAATCCCCATTTTACAGATGAGGGAACTGAGGCACAGATAAGTTAATTGATTTTCCCACAGTCACACAGCTGACAAGTGGCAGAGTCGGGATTCGAACCCAGGTCCTCTCACTCCCAAGCCTGGGCTCTTTCCACTGAGCCACACTGCTCCCTTTTAGAGGAAATTCAAGTACACACTATTGATTACAGGAAATGCTCTTGGCAATATGGGGAGTGATAGAAAGTAATAAGACTAAGAAGTTATTTTATAAATGTGGAAGAGGACAATGCAAGTTTTGTGTGTCCAGCATCCTCAAACCATGAGGCTGGACAAAATCCTATTCGCAAGGTTAAAATAATCACCCTAAACTTGTAACCATTGAGCAGCTCAGTTGAAGAAAGTGGCCAGGGTAGTTCCTTTTGTTTAAAATAAAGCATTCATTCTTTCAAAGCAAAAACTACCACACTGTTCACAGAAAAACCCTGACCCAGTAGACACATTTTTGCAAGAAGAATGTGCATCGGTGTATTGTGAGTTCAGAGTATCCCCTCATAGATAGCCCAGTCTGTCCACATCCAAAATTGAACTTTGGAATCGTTTTGTAATAACGAGAGTTCTCTTGATGGCTTTAGAGTCCTTGGGGATTATCATCCCAGATTGTCGCAGTATTATTCTATCAGCTCTTTAGTGGTTTGGAGTCTGTGACCTCAGATTTGCATAACATTTAAGCCTCAGTCACAAAGCTGCATGCCCTACATTTCACATTACCAATGAAAAAGAGGGTCATTTTTAGATTTCATTGGAAACCCTGAAATACTTTCCCAGAGCTTTACTAAATTTCTCGGAAACATTTTCCTAACAGTTGGTGATAATAAGAAATAGGGGGCTTGGAGCCGGGAAAGCTGGTTGTCTTTGGGTTCGAGTCCAGTCATGCCAATTAACATAGGCCCGGAGCCTAACTGAAAGCAGATTGGGAGCAAATAAGAAAAAAATGGTCACTGTGAACCACATCACAGTACTCCACAGTGAAGCCATTGTTTTATTACCATTCCACGAGCCTGTCCTCTGACACAGGCAAAAGCGGAAAATCCAGAAGCCAACTCTAGAATGGAAGCGCATTGTGGGCAGGGAACGTGTCTGCCAGCTCTGTTGTATGGTACTTTCCCAAGCATTTAGTACAGCGCTCCGCACATAGTAAGCACTCAATAAACCCCTCTGATGATAATGAAGACGATTAGCCAACTTATGCACATCCTTATATTCATCCTCGGCATTTTTGAGTATACATTCAATTGTAGAGTTTAATATTTATTTTGACTACTCTAGCTGTAAATATCAATCAGTTGTATTTATTGAGAACACTTACTGTGTGCTGAGCACTCTATTTAATGCTAGGGAGAGTACAGTGTAACAGATTTGGTAGACATGTTCCCTGCCCACAGGGAGCTTGCAGTCTAGAGGAATAATTTTTTGGTCTGTCTCACCCATTAGACAGCACTCACCCATTACAGTGTAAGCTGTTGGAGGGCACTGTCTCATTTTATAGTTTCCAAGTGCGTAGCACAGTGCATCCCACCAAATGGACTCTCAACTAATCCTAATACCAATAGGCTGCATGCATTTTTCCTGGGGTCAATGACAATTGAGGACTGTGAGCAAGATTGTCATAATCTCCATTTAGCTTTCACTCTCTATGAATTGGGTACATTGAAAATGTGATTATATTATATTGACTATATACTGCTCTCATATTGCTCTGACCATGACAGATTATAGTCTCATTGAAGAGTCTCTTATAAACGTCATTACCATCTAACCTTCTCTGAACTTTAATTCCCGGACTGGCAAAGCAGCGTTGATTGGTTTTCTACACTGGATTATCCGATATGACTCAGTCAGTCAACAGTAGTTATTGAGCATTTACTGTGGGCAGAGCATTTAACTAAGCACTTAGGAGAGGAAAATAAAATAGAGTTGGTAGACAAAATCCATGCTTTCACTGAACTTACTGTCTAGTGGGGAGACAGACAATAAAATAGATTACAGATAGGAAAAATAGCCGAGTTTAAGAATATGTATATAATTGCTAAGGGGGCTTGGAGCCAAGAAAGCTGGTTCTCTTTGTGTTAGAGTGCAGCCAAGGTGAGATGACTGCAAAAGTGCTTAAGGAGTTCAGAGTGCATAGGTGAGGCAGAAGAAAGGATAAATGGAGGATGTGAGGGCTTAGGGAAGGCCTCTTGGAGGATGTTTGGTTTTAGTAGGTCTCTGATCCCGGCGAGAGTGGCGGGGTGGTCTTTCGGAAATGAATGGGGCGGGAGTTCCAGGCCAGAGGGTGGATGTGAGCAAGGGGTCGGAGGTGAAACAGATGAGATTGAGGTAAAGCAAGAGGTTGGCGTTAGAGGATCAAAGTGGGCGGGTTGTGTTCTTAGAAGGATATCCATGAGGCAACAGAGGAGGGGGAGAGATGGTTGACTGCCTTAAAGCTGATAATCCATCTGTTTGGTGTACAGATGGATATGCAATGATTAGAGGTTATGGAGAAGAGAGAGACATGGACTGAACCTTTTTTTTAGAAAATGCTCTTTACAGAAGACTATTAAAGTGCTGGGAGGAAGGAGGAGATCCATTAGTCACTCCTATTTATTGAGCGCTTACTTTTGCAGAGGGACGTACTAAGTCCTTGGGAGAGCCCAGTATAACAAATTTTCTAGACATGTTCCCTGCCCACAAGGAGCTTGCAGTCTAGAGGAGGAGGCAGTAAATAAATAAATTATGGATAGATACATAAATGCTGTGGGGCTGAGGGAGGGGTGAATAAAGGGTGCAAATCCAGTGCAAGGGCAACCCAAAAGGGAATGGGAGGAGATGAGGGCCTAGTTAGGGAAGGCCTCTTGGAGGAACTGTGCCTTATAAGGCTTTGAACGTGGACGTTCCAGGTCAGAGGCAGGATAGATAAGATTGAGGTACAGTGAGTAGGTAGGAGCAAAGCGTGTGGTCTGAATTGGAGTAGAAAATCAGAGCGGTAAGGTAGGAGAGGGCAAGGTGATTAACTGCTTTAAAGAAGACGAAAGAGATGGTACACTTTAACTTCCTAATTAGGTTTAAGTGTAGAGGAACTGATTTATTTTGTGTGGATGACCAAATACCAGAGTGGCTTAGTGGATAGAGCACATGTGTGCTGTGTGACCTTGGGCACGTCACTTAACTTCTCTGTGCCTCAGTTACCTCATCGGTAAAATGGGGATTAAGAGTGTGAGCCACATGTGGGACGGGGCTGAGTCCAACCTGATTAACTTGCATTTACCTCAGCATTTAGAACAGTGCTTGGTACACAGTAAGCATTTGTAAAGTATCGTAATTATTATTATTATAACAAGCAGGCACTGACATTTGCTCATTATGACCCCAGGGCATATTTTAGCCAAATATGTTGTTAAAACTCTCCTAGTTTAATTTATGGCTCTTCCTGCTTCAATTTGTCTATTATTATTATATTAAGCATTTATTATGTTTCGAGCACTGTTTTAAGCACTGGGGTAGATAGATACAAGTTAATCAGGTTAGGCACAGTCCCTGTCCAACACAGGGCTCAAAGTCTAAGTAGAAGGGCAAGCAGGTATTTAATCCCCATTTTACAGTTGGGGAAACTGGGCAAATCACATAAATTCCCTATGCTTCAAAGTCACACAGCGAGCAACTGACAGAGCCAGGATTCTGAATCCCAAGCCTATGGTCTTTCCACTGGGCAGCACTGCCTCTCCTGCCACTTAGACATTCCTCCGTGAAAATCCCTCCACCCTTGAAGCCGAGTTATTCCCAGTACAATCAAACCATCAGGTTCTTAAAGGAACATGGTAGATTTGGCTAAGTGCCTGAAATAGGCTGCAGTGGGATGGGGACCAGGGGGTCCCAATCTGTATCTGCTGGAGGATGGCAGGAAGTGGAATTCCGGGTTCCAATTCTTAGCCCCCATCTAACTCCCAAGGGGAGGAAGGTGGCGTGGGCAACTATGTGCCACTTTGCTGGCATGTGTTCTCCCAGGTGCTTGGTTCATTCATTCATTTATGCAATAGTATTTATTGAGCATTTACTATGTGCACAGCATTGTACTAAGCGCTTGGAATTTACAAATCGGTAACAGAGACAGTCCTTTGCCGGGCTTACAGTCTAATCAGGGGGGAGACAGGCAAGAACAGTGGCAATAAATTAAATCAAGGGGAAGAACATCTCATTAAAACAATAGCAAATAAATAGAATCAGGGTGATGTACATCTCATTAACAAAATAAATAGGATATTGAAGATATATACAGTTGAGTAGACGAGTACAGTGCTGAGGGGATAGGACGGGAGCGGGGGAGGAGCAGAGGGAAAGGGGGAAAAGAGGGTTTAGCTGTGGAGAGGTGAAGGGGGGGGGGGGTAGAGGGAGCAGAGGGACAAAGGGGAGCTCAGTCTGGGAAGGCCTCTTGGAGGAGGTGAGCTTTAAGTAGGGTTTTGAAGAGGGGAAGAGAGTTAGTTCGGCGGAGGAGAGGAGGGAGGGCATTCCAGGACCGTGGGAGGACGTGGCCCAGGGGTCGACGGCGGGATAGGCGAGAACGGGGGACGGCGAGGAGGTGGGCGGCAGAGAAGCGGAGGGTGCAGGGAGGACAGTAGAAAAAGAGAAGGGAGGAGAGGTAGGAAGGGACAAGTTGATGGAGAGCCTTGGTACAGTGCTCTGCACTCAGCGAGCACTCAGTAAATAAGATTGATTGATTGGGTCTGATAATTAATATACACACGTCACACAAACCCCAAACCCACAAAAGACAAAGAAGCAGCCTGGCACGTAGAAGCGGTATGGTCCAGTGGGCAGAGCACAGGCCTGGGAGTCAGAAGGACGTAGATTCTTATTCATTCAGTCGTATTTATTGAGCACTTACCGTTTGCAGAACACTGTACTAAGCGCTTGGAATGTACAATTCAGCAACTGATAGAAACAATCTCTGCCCGACGACTGGCTCACAGTCTAAACGGGGGAGACAGCAAAACAAAACAAGTAGTCAGTTGTCAATACCATCAAGATAAGTAGAATCATAGATATATACGTATCATTAATAAATCCCCATCCCACCACTTGTCTGCTGATTGATGTTGGGCACGTCACCTAACTTCCATGTTCCTCAGTTACCTCACCTGTAAAATGGGGATTAAGACTGTGAGCCCCCTCTGGGGACCTGATGAGTTTGTAACTATCCCAGCACGTAGTACAATGCCTGACACATAGTAGGTACTGAATAATTTTTTTTTAAAGTGTTTTAATCTTCATGAGATTTCCACTCTTGTGATTTTGCACTATAAAATTCCCCAAACTAATGAAATTTGTCCAATTGTGAATGCCAGTTTACACAAGAAAATGCAATGGACAGATATTTGATCACACACACACACACACACACACACACCCACACCCACTCACCCATACCCCCCTCCCCCCACAACCACCGTTTATCAAGGAAAATGGTTTAAGTACGAATGTTAGGCACCTGCCTGTGGGTTTCACGAGAGGATTTGGCTTTCTTTCCTTTTATCCGCTAGTGCTGGGCGGATTCATTCATTCATTCTCATTCAACTTCCTTCAGAATTCACCCTCAGGAACTATGCTGGCCAAATTCACAGAGGAATAATTGCTATATATTCAGCAGCTCCCAAAAGATGCTATTTTATTCTGGAATATGATAGATTATTGGGAATAGAGGTAGTGTGATTTCTTGCATTCATTATTAAGAGTGCAAAACTATCATTTGTCTCGCAGTGCAGGCAAGTTAATTATACTGTGGGTCAGCTTGAGCTATATCAGCATAAATGTTTTTGAATACAGCTATGAAGTGCTGCTTATTAAAGGGAAAACGGTGCTGAAACTTTTCACTTTTGTTTCAACCTCTAATGTGTCTTTGTCGTGGCAAGGTAAAAAGGACCTATATATGAAGTACAATTGAAGTTTCAGGATCAAAGATTTTTGTTTCCTTTAATGTATGTTAACAATTGTAGATTTTAAAATCCCTGAAGGTGGAGTGTGCTTCTTTGCTATCCTTTTTACAGTGGCAGGTACTTTTTGGGCACCTGAAAATTGAGGTAAAATCTTCTGCTGCATATGCCTTTCTTTCAAAGAATTTGGACTGCTGCTTCCTCTATCTGTAACTTATTTTAAAGTCTGTCTTCCCCTCCAGACTGTAAGCTCTTTGAAGGCAGGGATGATGTCTACCAATTTTGTTATATTGCACTCTCCCAAGTGCTTAAGGACAGTGCTCTGAATGCAGGAAGTGTTCAGTAAACACCATTGATTGGTTGGTTGAAAGTTCTCTCAGATCCTAGGTCCTCCTGATTGACAAATGGACATTGATGATCACTCATTCTATCTTACTTATTGAGCGCTTACTATGTGTAGAACACTATTCATTCAGTCATATAATTGTTTTGTTTTGTTGTCTGTCTCCCCCTTCTAGACTGTGAGCCCATTGTTGGGTAGGGAATGTCTCTATCCGTTGCCGAATTGTACCTTCTAAGTGCTTAGTACAGTGCTCTGCACACAGTAAGTGCTCAATAAATACGATTGAATGAATGAGTGAATTTATTGAGCTCTTATTGTGTGAAAAGCAGTGTATTCAAAACACTTAAACACTTTACTAAATGCGAGGGCGAGTACAATATAACAATAAGCAGATACGTTACCTGCCCACAATGATCTTACAGTCTAAAAGGCGGGAGACAGACATTAATATATATAAATGACAGATATGTACATAAGTGCTGTGGGGCTGGGAGGGGGGAAGAACAAAGGGAGCAAGTCAGGTCCACGCAGAAGGGAGTGGGAGAAGAGGAAAGGGGGGCTTAGTCAAGGAAGGCCTCTTGGATGAGATGTGCCTCCAATAGGGCTTTGAAGGGGGGGAGAGTAATTGTCAGATTTGAGGAGGGAGGGCATACCAGGCCAAAGGCAGGATGTGGGTGAGGGGTCCCTGGCAAGATAGATAAGATCGAAAGAACGCAGTGTGAGGGCTGGGTTGTAGAAGGAGAGAAGCCAGGTGACCTAGGAGGGGGCAAGGTGATTGAGTGCTTTAAAGCCAATGGTGAGGAGTTTTTGTTTGATGCGGAGGTGTATGGGCAACCAGTGGAATTTTTTGAGGAGTTGGGGAGACAGGTCTGAACATATATGTAGAAAAATGATCAGGGCAGCAGAGTGAAGTATGGATCGGAGTGGGGAGAGAAAAGAGGCTGGGATTAGCTTTTCGTAGGGCCCACAGTAACCCCAGGTAAAAGTGCTGTGGTCAAGATTGCACTGTCCCAGCTCGCGAACAAGGATGTCAAAAGGGAAGGAATCAAAAGCTTCACCGAAGTTGCCTTGTAACCTCTCATTTCTCCCTTATGTACCTCCTGTCACCCAGCCATTGCCAGAAATAAATCTATCTGATCTGGATTTGACTTTCAAAGCGTCAGGGGGTTCTCTTCCTTTCTTCTTTTTTATTTTATTTTCTTCTAGGAATAACAAATTTATTGGTTGATACATTTGTTCTACGATCTCCCTAGGCATTTACCAGTCAGTAATTTCTAAGACCTTCCCTTTTAAAGATGAGAGCAACTTATGTCCTCTGTAAGTTCTCAGAAGTAAAAGCTAGGGGCTCTAATAACATCTATCTATTCTTAAGTACTCTGGGAAGCATGCCATGAGCTGTACTGATTAAATGCATCCAGGTTTAAAAAAAAACCCACCAGCAGTTCCTTCTTCTACCTCAGGTCAACTTTGCAGTCTTTTGTTGCAGGTGGGACATTTTATGGTATTTATTCAGCACTTACTATGTGCTAAACACCGTTCTAAGCGCTGAGTTAGGTACAAATTAATTAGGTCAGATAGTCTCTGCCGTGCTTGGGGTTTACAATCTAAGTAGGCGGGAGAACAGTTATCTTCATAAGAACATTGAGGAAACGGAGGTACAGAGAAGTTAAATGACTTCCTCAAGGTCACACAGCAAGCAATTGGCAGACCTGGATTAGAACCCTGGTCCTTTTGACTCCCAGGCCCATGTTCTCTCCACTAGGCCATGCTGCTTGCCCAGATCAGCTGCTCCTATTGGATCTTTTGAGTAAATTCAAACATGCAGCAAAAAAGTGTAAATTCTCCACCCTTTCTCACTCACAGTTCTTGGCTTTTTCTACTCATCTTCCAGAGGGTAACAGCTTCCCCTCTCCTGCTTCCCAATCCCACTCTTGACTAGTGTTTCTTCTTTAGTTGATTGAAGTTTCACCTCTTTTCTAGCAGTCTCCCTGGTTAGCCAGCAGCTTTTCTGGAGGAGTCCTGGGCCCAGCCACCTCACAGAATCCCCTAGGTGATTCTTGGGTCAGAATGCTTCATCATGGAGGGCATGGTCCCAACAGGCAGAACCAAGAAGGGAAGCAGCGTGGCCTTGTGGATAGAGTACAGGCCTGGGAGTCAGAGGACCTGGGTTCTAATCCCAGCTCTGTCAATTATAATTGTGGTATTTGTTAAGCATTTACTGTATTAAGCACTGGGGTGGGTACAAACTAGTCAGGTTCGACACAGTCCCTGTCCCACATGGGGCTCACAGTATCAATCCCCACCTCACTGATGAGGGAACTGAGGCACAGAGAAGTGAAGTGACTTGCCCAAGGTCACACAACAGACAAGTGGTTGAGCAGCGATTAGAACCCATGACTTTCTGATGCCCAGTCCTGTGCTCCGTCCACTCTGCCATGCTGCACGTGCCTGCTGTGTGACCCTGCACAAGTCACTTAACTTCTCTGTGCCTCAGTTCCCTCATCAGTGAGGTGGGGATTGATACTGTGAGCCCCATGTGGGACAATGCTAGCACATAGTAAGCACTTAATAAATAGTATTTTTAAAAAAGCCAAAAAGACCCCACCAGGTTTCCTGATTTCCCTTAGCATTCTTTCCATTGGAACAAGAGCAGGTCATTAGAATTTGTATCTGAAGAGTGGATGAAAAGACAGAGAGGAAGGGGTAAATGCATGAACTGTTACTGAGGGAGAATTATCAGGACGTTGTGACAGATTGAATGAGGGGCAAGAAAAAGAGAAATTCAAGATCTCTCTGAGGTTGCAAGGTGGTGACACTGAGGATGGCGGCGGGTCAGCAACGACCAGTCAATCAACTATATGTATTGAGCTCTTACTGTTGGCAGAGTGTACCGTACTTAGTTCCTTCGGAGAGCAGGTAGGCGTGATCCATGTCTTCAAGGACCGTACAATCAAGTGGAATGACGGCAGAGCTCAGGAGCGCAGAGGGCTTAAAAAGGGAAGATGAGAAATGCAGTCTGGGGCTTGTTGAGTTTGAGATGTCAATAAGATACCTAATCATAGCTTACCTGAAGACAGGAAGGAACAAGAGACTGGAAAGCAGGTGAGAGTATGTGATGGGCAGATGTAGATTTGGCATCTTTTTCAAAAATGGTAAATCAAAACCACGTGGGTGACTAAAATGTTGATAGAAAAACTTAATCCCAGATGACACCAGCCAACTGGTGGTATATTCCCCTTTGGAAAGTGATAGGATCAGAGAGATCCCCATTCCTAACCTATCTTTTAATAGGGGAAGTTTTAAGGAGAATTGATTGATTGATCAACGACGCTTATTGAGCCACTGCTGGGTTCAGAGCATTGTTCTGGAATGTGAAGAAGTGTGATCTTGTGGAGATCGTGGACCTGAAGGTCAGTGGACCTGGGTTCTAATTCCATCTCTGCTGCTTGTCTGCTTTGTGACTTTGGGGAAGTCATTTCTCTTCGCCTCAGTTTCCTCGTACGTGTCTGACCTGATTATCTTAAATATCTACCCCAGAGCTTAGAACAGGACTTGGCACATAGTGCTAAACCAATACCACAATTTGGACTGGGTGCCCTTGGTAGTTTACTACTGCGCATTAGTATGCACTACGAAATGGTGCCATTTTTTCTTCTTGTTAAGAAATACGAAGTAATTCTTTGCAGCAGCAAACACGCTTGCTCTGCCCTAAGCCCTACCCTAGTTTGGCAGTAATTTCCAATCCTGGGATAGATGTGGAAATATTAAGTCTTTTCAGGAACCACAGACTGAAAATAGGTACAGACATCTGTGGTGCATTAGAGTCTTCCAGAGGAAGTGGTGGAAACTTTGTCTCTTGAGTCATGTCTTTACTGGCTTGGCTAAGCCTCAGGGAAATGCATTGGCTGAGAGATGGGTTCTAAAGCCTATATATCTGTTCTGCTCTTGAATTCCAGGGATCAAGTTGGGCTGTATTTTAGAAAAGGTCTGCTCAGTATGTCTCATCTCAACTGATTTTTAGTTCGGTATCTATATAATACCCAAATCTGTATATTCAATAAGTATTGAGCACCTTCTGGTTGGAAACCCTTTTCTTGAGTGCTTGAGGAATGTTCTAAAGGAGTCTTAAAGTGTGTTTCCTACCTTCAAAGACCTTATAGCCGAACAGGGAAAGAGAAGATAATAATAATGTTGGTATTTGTTAAGCGCTTACTATGTGCAGGGCACTGTTCTAAGCGCTGGGGTAGATACAGGATAATCAGGTTGTCCCACGTGAGGCTCACAGTTAATCCCCATTTTACAGATGAGGGAACTGAGGCACAGATAAGTTAATTGATTTTCCCACAGTCACACAGCTGACAAGTGGCAGAGCTGGGATAAAAATTGACAAATGTAGCAGAGTTCGAGATGAAAGTAATAGGCCTAAGTGAGTAAGTAAATAAATAAGCAAGCAGGTTAAGTATGAGTTGGTATGGACCGGGAAAGTCGGGGGTGTTAAAGAAATGTCTCATGGAGGAGGTGACTTTTTAAAAGGGCTTAGAAGGACTTGGTGTGGTGAAGGGGTGGGAAGAGTTGGTTGTAGGTGGAGATGAAGATCTGAGTTTGGAGGTTGTAAAGTCAAGAGCAAGGGAGAGTTAGGATGTTAACTTGGAAGGAGCAAGGAGCAGCAGCAGAAGACAGCAATAAATAAGAGGGAATTGGCTGATCTAGAGCCTTCAAGTGGATGTTCAGCAGGACTTTTGTGTTTGTTTCTTTTAATATGAGAAGCAATGGGGAGCCATTAGAAATTTTTCCAGAAGGGAACATGTGCTCTGATCATCATTTTTAAAAATGGTTATGAGATGAAGATGTTAGGTTTAGCACACAGTATGCTTAAGGTGGCAGAGGATCATCCAAAACAATTGTGGTATTTGCCAAGTGCTTACTATGTTCCAAGTACTGTACTAAGCTCTGAAGTAGATACAAGATAATCAGGTTCCACATGGGGTTCACAGTCTAAGTAAGAGGGAGAAGGGGTGTTGAATCCCCATTTTGCAGATGAGAGAATTGAGGCACAGAGAAGTTAAGGGACTTGCCCAAGATCCCTCAACACTTGGCCACAGTGCTTCTCAAAAGAAGATGTCCTGAAGGCAGGAGGAAATACAAGAGTGTAAACCTGGTTGAGGGTAGCCAAACAGATCTGGAAGTCTTGTTATGAAGTTAGAGGTTTAGCAATGAAGCCTATATGGAGAAATGTAAAGTCCAGCTTTTCATAATTGAAACATTAGAAATCTGCAGAAGACATCACTGTGATAATTGGAGTATTTTTCTCCCTGTCATGTTCTAAGATTTTTAACTATCTTCCCATCTTCACCTATGTCATTTGAGCAATAATAATGATGGCAAATATTAAGGACTTGCTGTGCCAAGTACTTTGCTAAGTACTCGTTATGTTCTTAGCCATAATTTATCTATTTATATTTATATTATTGTCTGTCTCCCTTTGCAGACTGTAAGCTCGTTGTGGGCAAGGAATGCATCTGTTCTATTGTTATATCATACACTCCCAACTGCCTAGTACAGTGCTGGGCACACAGTAAGCACTCAGTAAATACAAATGAATGAAGTAAACACTCAAAAAATGCGACTTACTGACTAAGCATTGGGGTAGCTACAAGATAACCAAGGCAGATACATTCTTTGATTCTCAGAGTGCATGCAGTCTAAGAGGAAGAACAGGAATTTTATCCCCATTTTACATATGAGGAAACTGAGGCACAGGGAAGCTAAATGACTTGCCCAGGGTCACACAGCAGGCAAGTGGTGGTGCCAGAACTAGAGCCCAGGTTTCTTGACTTCCAGTTCTGTACCTTTTCCACTAGGCAACTCTGTCTCTCTGCGCTTATAAATGCATTTCCTCTTAGGTTAGAGGCTATAAAAAGGATGCTGTTTGAATGGTATTTGTTAAGCCCTTACTATGTTCCCGGCACTGTACTAAGCACCAGAGTAGGTACAACATAATCAGGTTAGAAACAGCCCCGTCCCTCATGGGGCTCACAGTCTTATTCCCTATTTTACAGATGAGGTAACAGTCACAGAGAAGTGAAGTCACTCTCCCAAGGTCACGCAGCAAAGTGGCAGAGCCAGGATTGGAACCCAGGTCCTCTGACTCCCAGGCCTGTGCTCTTTCCACTAGGCCATGCTGCTTCCCCAGTTGGAGACTGGAGATACAATTGGAGATAATTAATAATGTTGGTATTTATTAAGCGCTTACTATGTGCAGAGCACTGTTCTAAGCGCTGGGGTAGATACAGGGTAATCAGGTTGTCCCACGTGAGGCTCACAGTTAATCCCCATTTGACAGATGAGGTAACTGAGGTACAGAGAAGTTAAATGACTTGCCCACAGTCAGCTGACAAGTGGCAGAGCTGGGAGTCGAACCCATGACCTCTGACTCCCAAGCCCGGCTCTTTCCACTGAGCCATGCTACTTCCAAAGATAATTAGCAAAACTGCAGTAAGTCTTTAAGAAAAAAATTACCACTAGCTTAGATATAAACGTTAATGAAAAAAAAATCAGTCGTTCTTCCTGGTAAGGCCAATCATGGGTTTCACTGCCTTCTTTACTACCTGTCTCAGATCCACTGGATGTGTGGCTATTTACAAGGATGTTTCGAGGTATGTTTAAACCCCCAAACAATAAAAACAGAAAATCCCATCCTGAAGCTATAGTTTGGGAAGTGGAGGGGAGGGTCTTGCCCTCTTACTCAGCTCTCTTCCTGGAGTAGGGAGCGGAGATCGGAACGCCGAGTTGCTACTCACTTCACACCCATCCTGCCAATTAGCCAGAACGGAGCAGTAAATAATCCACAGTGTGCAAGATTCATTCCTTTCCCTGCCCTGGTGGAGAATTAGTCATTAACTGGCAGGAAATGAATTGATTTTTTCAATCACGGCAGTTGCCTAATTAGATTTGAGCAATGCACATTTCCATGTGGCCATAACTGGGCTCTGGACCAGGGGGCTGGCTAATCTGTTCTTCTCAACTGCTCACCAACCATACCTGACCATTATTGCTGCAATAATTACTATTTTCAGTGCATTTACTCGGGATTCAGAGTGGATGACTTGGTTTTTGGGACTTGCTCCTTCGTCACTAGGTAAAATCTCTCACCTTCGTTTTTTTTAAATTGTGTTTGGTAAGCACTTACCATGTGCCAAGCACGGTTTTCAGCACTAGGGTAGAAACAAGTTAATTAGGTTGGATCTAGTCCCTGTCCCGCATGGAGCTCACAGTTTAAGTAGGAGGGAGAACAGGTTTTGAATTCCCATTTTGCGACTGAAGAAGCCGAGGCACAGAGAAGTGAAGTGACTTGCCCAAGGTCACACAGTTGGCAAGTGGCAGAGCCGGCATGAGAACCCAGGTCCTTCTGATTCCCAGACCCATGCTCTTTCCATCAGGTCTGGTGGACTAGTAGAGAAGCAACATAGCCTGGTGGCGAGAGTACGGGTTTGGGAGTCAGAGGATGTGGCTTCTAATCCAAGTTCTGCCACTTGTCTGCTGTGTGACCTTGGGCAAGTCATTTAACTTCTCTGTGCCTCCATTCTCTTATCTGTAAAATGGGGATTAAGACTCTGAGCCCCATGTGGAACAGGGACCGTGTCTAGCCTGATTAACTTGTATCTACCCCAGGCCTTAGGACAGGGCTTGGCACTTAATAAGTGCTTAACCAATACCGTAATTATCATTATTTTTATTACAGTGTTATCTAGGTCCCATTTCTTAAAGATTAGGTTCATTAGCAGCATGGAGTAGTGGATAGAGCACGGATCTGGGAGACAGAGGGTCATGGGTTCTAATTCTAGCTCTGCCTCTTTTCTGCTGGGTGGCCTTGGGCAAGTCACTTCACTTCCTCTGTGCCTCAGTTACCCCATCTGTAAAATGGGTATTAAGACACTGAGCTCAATGCGGGGCAGGGGCTACATCCAACCTGATTTGCTTGTATCCACCCCAGTGCTTAGTACAGTGCCTGGCACATAGTAAGAGCTTAGCAAACACCGTAATTATTATTATTATAAGCAAAGTTCCAACCAGGCAGGACCTTCTGGCTGCAGTGGTCTGGATTGAGGTTAATTGTTAGTCAAACCAGTTGATGATATTTTAGTGCTTACTGTTCTGGTGAGCACAACCATGTGCCAAAACCATGATCCCTGCTCTGGGCCTTGCCACCTGGGTCACCTAGGTGTAGCAGGAGCAAGAACAAGAATGTAGTGGTTAGTAACATCAGTATATTGGGGTGAAGTAACCAAATGAACAATTGAATATGTGTATATGTTAATGTTGAAGGTGGGTGGATGGCAAGAGCACGGATTTGGGAGTCAGAGGATGTGGGTTTTTATCCCGGTTCCGTCACTCGCCTGCTGTGTGACCTTGGGCAACTCACTTTGGTGCCTCAATTTCCTCATCCATTAAATGGGGATAAAGACTGTGAACCCCATGCAGGGACAGTGTCCAGTCTGGTTATAGTGCTTAGAAAGTGCTTGGCACATAGCATTTAACAAATACCACAATTATTATTATTATCATTATTATTATTATATATGATGGAGGAGGAAGTTCCAGGCCAGAAGGAGGACATGAGCAGAGGGTCGGCAGCAAGGTAGATGAGCTCGAGGTAGAGTAAAAAAGTTGGAATTGGATGGGTAGGCTGGATTATAGTAGGAAATCGGCAAGGTTAGACAGAAGGGATTGACTGATGGACTGCATTAAAGCTGATGGTAAGGAGTTTCTGCTGATGAGGTGTGGTTGGGCAACCACTGGAGTTTCATGAGGAGTGGGAACGCGTGGACTGAATGTTTTTTATAAGAATGATCCAGGCAGCAGAACAAAGTATGGACTTGAGAGGAGAGACAGGAGGCAGGGAGGTCACAAAAGAGGCTGATGCAGTAGTAGTCAAGTAAGGATAGGATAAGTGCTTGGATTAATGTAGTAACGGTTTGGATGGAGAGGAAAGGGTGGATTCTCACGATATTGTGAAGGTAAGACCGACAGTATTTGGTGACAAATTGAATATGTGGTTTGAATGAGAGAGGTGAATTGAGCAGAACGCCAAGGTCACAGGCTTGTGAGATAGAGAGGCTAGTGCTGTGGTCTCTATGGTGATGGCAAAGACGTGGGGGGACAGGGTTTGGGTGGGAAGATGAGGAGTTCTGTTTTGGACATGCTAAGTCTGTGTTGGAGTGATATCCAAGTAGAGCTGTCCTAAAGGCAGGAAGAGATGCCAGACTGCAGAGAAGGTGGAGGTCAGGGATGAAGATGTAGATTTGGAAAACAACTGCATAGAGATGGTAAATGAATCCATGTGAGCGAATGTGCTCTCTGAGAAAGTGGGTGTAGATGGATCATAGAAGGGGGCCCAGAAATGAGCCTTGGGGGACTCCCTCGGAGGATGGGAGGCAGAGGAGGAGCATTTGAAAGGGACGAGAAGTACTGGCTAGAGAGAGAGAGATGGGAGGAGAGCCAAGAGAGGACAGTATCAGTGAAGACAAGATTAGTGAATTGTCCACCCCCCACCCCCAAGTCTGTAAGTTCATTGGGGGCAGGAAATGTGTATAGTGTTCTCTCTCAAGTGCTAGTACAGTGTTCTACACACAGTAAGCGCTCAATAAATATGATCGATTGATAATATTTCCAGAAGGGGCTGGTCCATAGTGTCAAAGGCAGCTAGGATGTCAAGGAGGATTAGGATGGAGTAGAGGCCCAGTATTCAGTTATTTTGATGAAAACATCTTAGGGATCAATCAGTCAATCAAGAGATGTTATTTTTGCCTTAACTTGATCTCCAGCACCTAGTTCTGGACTTTACCCACTCGAGCAGACAAATGCTCAGACTCCCCGTGATAAAAGAAACCTTGAATTTGATAGCACTTTTGTTTTTGCAAATGTTCTTTTATCGCCCAAACATTCTGTGGGTCATCGATCTGATTATTCTAATTTAGCAGAAGAGAAAGCTGAGCTACTCAGGGTTTAAATGACTTGCTCAAGGACACAGAGCAGGCCAGTGGAAGAGCAAGGAGTGGTAACTGTGAGAATATAGTGCCCTATTGAAAATAACGGTTGTCATCGGTCTGAGACTTCAAAACTGAGGAACTGCAGGAGGGAATTGATTGTAGCGCTAGTGATTTGTGCTGAATAATGGAGTGCGATGAGTAGGGAGGCAGGGATGCAGCACATTAATGAGCGCACATAAGTTTTTGATGTGCAGGATGCAGGGTGGCACCGACGCCGACAGAGATGATCGTATGATGGGGACTCAAAGCTTTCCCGAAGAGGAACCGAGTTGAATTAGATTGGGGATTCTTGGGTTCCTGTCCCAAGTTTTACACTCGGTTCTTGCTTCGGCTCCAAGGACTCTCATCCTCTGGGGGGAAGGGATGTCACCGGATGGAGCCCACAGACCGTCCCCGACCCGTGATGTCGAAGGACAAATTAAAGGGTGAGAACTCTGGGAAGGGTGTTTAAGGTTAGATCACACTGAGTCGGGGCCTAGCAGTTGATCTTCCTTCTTGCTAAATATATGAGATCTTACCGTCTCTTGGTAGACTGTCACTTTGCAGGGATAAAGTCATATTCATCTCTCTACTTGTCTTCAGGACACTAAACTCTCTGAGGTGCAAGTGAGACTGAAACAGCATTTTTTATTTGAGATCACAGCACTCTCAGACTCTTGGGCTCCTAAAGGGCAGGGATCATATCTTTTAATAGTAAAATATAAGTGCTCAATAAATACTATTTAATGAATGAATAAATGAATGAATAAAATAATGATATTAACAATTACGGTATTTGTTAAGTGCTGCATGTCAGGCACTGTACTAAGCACTGGGGTGGATCCAAGCAAATCAGGTTGGACACAGTCTCTATCCCACATAGGACTCACTGTCTTTTGCTCCTAGTGTACTCTCCCAAGTGTGTAGGGCAGTGCTTTGCACACAGTAGGTGCATAATACTATTGATGAAACTTCCTGCAGCTCCCTATGTCCATCTTCAGTGGCTTCTTTCCCCTAGAGGGCTACATGTCATTGCCTAAGACTCGGTCAACTCTATTAAAAGAAGCAGTGTGGCTCAGTGGAACGAGCTTGGGCTTGGGAGTCAGAGGTCATGGGTTCTAATCCCGGCTCCGCCACTTGTCAGCTGTGTGACTTTGGGCAACTCACTTTAATTATCTGTGCCTCGATTACCTCATCTGGAAAATGGGGATTAAGACTTTGAGCCCACAACCTATCTTGTATCTACCCTAGCACTTAGAACAGTGCTTGGCACATATTAAGCACTTAATAAATACCATGATTACTATTATTAATGGGGGCCACTTATCCAGTTGGCCCATCACCCTAACTTTGGCAACTGTCAATCGAAAGAAGCAGCATGGACTAGTGGAGAGAGCATGAGCCTGGGAGTCAGAGGACTTGGATTCTAATCTTGGTACTGCCAATTGCTTGCTGTGTTACCTTGGGCAAGTCACTTAACTTCTCTGTGCCTCAGTTTCTTCATCTGTCCCTGTACCCTCCCCTGCTTAAACTTTGAGGCCCTCATGGGACAGAGACTTTGTCTAACCTGTAACTTTCTGTCTACTACAATGCTTAGGACAGGGCTTGACGTATAGTGAGTGTTTAACAAATACCATAAAAATGCCATAATAGAAGCAGCATAGCCTACTGGATAGACTATAGGCCTGGGAGTCAGAAACACCTGGGTTCGAATACCGGCTGTGTGACCTTGGGCAAGTCACTTAACTTCTCTGACTCAGTTATCTCATCTGTAAAATGGGGATTGAGACTTGGAGCCCTATGTGGGACATGAGTTGTGTCCAAACGATTATTTTTTATCTACCCCAGCGCTTAATACAGTGCCTGGCACAAAGTAAGTGCTTAACATATACCATTATTATTATTATTATTATTCACCATGCCTTAGTTACCTCAACAGTAAAATGGGGATTAAGACTGTGAGCCCCATTTGGGACATGGACTGTGTCCAACCTATTAGCTTGTATCTACCCCAGTGCTTAATACAGTGCCTGCACATGGTAAGCACTCAATATTGTTAAAATAATAATGAAATAATAATATCTATCTATCAGTGGTACTTGTGTGCTACTGTGTGCAGAGCACTATACTATCTTCTATCCATCTATCTTTTTACCTACCAAAAGGAGAAGAAAACAGATGAAATTCAAATCATTTTTATATTCACAGGGCTGATTTGGAGGGGAACAAACTGAAACCGTGTATTGTCCTTAAAAGTGTTTTGATCTGTAAATATTTTTATATCTTCATATTATCAAGTGCTGTCTTCAATGAATAGGAAAGGCAAAAATCAGGATCAAAAAAAGATAATTTGTTTTATCATATAACTAGAAAGTTTGTGTGTAATGAAGAAACAGTGCTG
This sequence comes from Ornithorhynchus anatinus, assembly GCF_004115215.2. Lineage (NCBI taxonomy): Eukaryota > Metazoa > Chordata > Mammalia > Monotremata > Ornithorhynchidae > Ornithorhynchus > Ornithorhynchus anatinus. The sequence continues at coordinate 93,125,742 of NC_041728.1, forward strand.
GAAGGCATCAAATTAATTTCTTCTTCTTCTTAGCCCTGAAGTACTTCTGGGAGCGCTTCATTTTAATAAGGTGAAAAGCACAGGGATAACAAGATTACTCTTCTCTTGTTCAAGTTTCCTCAATTTTGTTATATTTGTAGTATTTGTTAAATGCTTGCTATGTGCCAGGCACTGTTCTAAGCACTACAGTAGATACAGGCTAATCAATTTAGACACAGTCCATGTCCCACGTGGGGTTCCCAGTCTTAATCCCCATTTTACAGATGAGGTAACTGAGGCCCAGAGAAGTAAATTGACTTAACCAAGGTCCCAGAGCAGACAAGTGGCACAACTGGCATTAGAACCCCACTACCTTCTGACTCCCAGGCTTTTGTTCAGTTTTCTCATCTGTAAAATGGGCATTGAGATTGTGAGCCTCATGTGAGACAGGGATTGTGTCCAACCCTATTTGCTTGTATCCACCTCAGCATTTAGTACAGTGCCTGGTGCATAGTCAGTGCTTAATAAATACCATAATTCATATTATTATTATTGATTTATAATGCTGTGAACATAGTAAATAGACCTGTCACCCACAGAAAACAGGATTTGTATCACGAGGCAATGAATGTGGTCTAGTGGAAGGAGAATGGGGCTGGAAGTTATTAGGAGACCTAGGCCTAGCTCTACCATGGCAGGATGATCTTGGGCCTGTCACGTAACCAGTCTAGGCATCAGTTCCTCAGCTGTAACCTAGAGATAGTAATATTGGTCGCTTCTTGCCTCAGCGGGGCATGGTGATGATAAAATGAGATGTGAAAGTATTTGGAAAGGTGAAAACATTCTCCAGATTCAAGTACTGTTATGCCAGCCAACAGTTAAATCAACTCTCCAGTCACTTGTAGCACGTACGTGTATATTTATAACCATCTTTTTTAGCAGTAGTTGTTAAGCGCTGTACTGAGTATTGGGGTAGATACAAGATAATGGGGTTGGACACAGACTCTGTCCCATATGGGGCTCACAGTCTAAGTTGAAGAGAGTCGGATTTAATTCCCATTTTACAGGTGAGGAAATGGAGGCACAGAGAAGTTGTGACTTGCCCCATGCCACAGTGACAAACCCCATTCTCAGCAATTCTCTTTCTATATATACGTGTATATATATATACGTGTGGGTATATATGTGTATATATGTATATATATGTATATACATGTGTGTATATATGTGTATATATATGCATATATATGCACATTCAATTGTTTAGTTGATTTGGTCTAATTTCTTTTTTTTTTAAAAAAAAGTATTTGTTAAGCACTTTATTATGTGCCAGGCATTGGGGTAGATACAGGATGATCAAGTTGGATGCAGTCCACATCCCACACGGGGCTCACAAGTTTTATCCCAGTTTTACAGATGAGATAACTGAGGTACAGAGAAATTAGGTGACTTGCCCAAGGTCATACAACAGACATGTGGCAGAACCGGGATTAGAACGCAGGCCCTCTGACTCCCAGGGCCATGCTTTTTCCACTAGGTCATGCTGCTTCTCATACTTTATTTCTAAAGTATGTATTTGTAAATATTTTTGCCTGCCTCCCTCCGTAGAGTGGAGGTTCCTAGTAGGCAAGGCATGTCTAGTACTTTCTATAATTTATTTACATTAACATCTGCCTCCCCTTCTAGACTACAAGCTCATTGTGGCAGGGAATGGGTCTGCCAGCACTGTTGTACTCTCCCAAGCACTTAGCACAGTGCTCTGCACACAATAATTGCTTAGTAAATGCCATTGATGATAATGTCTTTTGTGGTGATTTGTGCATTCAGCTTGCGGGTGTCCCCTCCAATGTCATCACAGTGCAGAATAACACCACGATACATTCCCTGCCCAGGGGGGCTTACACTTCAATGGAGGAAACAAACCTAAAAAGAACTACAACTAGAGAGAGCAGACATATTGTACGTAAGTGCTGAGGAAAGTGTAATCAATCAAACAATGGATTTATCGAGTCCTTAATGTGTGCCGAAGACTGTACCGAGCGCTCGGGAGAACACAGTCGGTAGACACGTTTCCTACCTACAAGGAGCTTACAGTCTAGAGGGGCAGAAGGGCATTAATATACATAAATGAATTACAGATATGTATATAAGTTCCGTGGGCCTGAGAGTGAATACAAGAATCCAGATGCGTAGGATAGGCAGTAGGGGAAGCAGCGTGGCTCCGTGGAAAGAGCCTGGGCTTCGGAGTCAGAGGTCATGGGTTTGACTGCCGGCTCTGCCACTTGTCCGCAGTGTGACTGTGGGCAAGTCACTTAACTTCTCTGGGCCTCAGTTCCCTCATCTGTAAAATGGGGATTAACTGTGAGCCTCACGTGGGACAACCTGATGACCCTGTATCTCCCCCAGCGCTTAGAACAGTGCTCTGCACATAGTAAGCACTTAACAAATACCAACATTAGAAGGGAGAAGGAGTAGGGGAAAAGAGGGCTTAATGGGGGGAAGGTGTCTCAGAGGAGCTGCCATCTTAAGATGTGGAAGGTGAGGAGAGTGTTGGTCTGACATATATGGAGAGGGAGGGAGTTCCAGGACAGAGGTGAGATGGACGGGATTGAGGTACAGTAAGATAGTGTTAGAGGAGCTAAGTGTGCGAGCTGGATCGTTGTAGGGAATCAGCTAGGTGAGGGAGAACGGGGCTTTAAAGCCGGTAGTAAGGAGTTCCGGCTTTGTGGCAGGAGATTCATTCATTCATTCATTCATTCATTCAATAGTATTTATTGAGTGCTTACTATGTGCAGAGCACTGTACTAAGCGCTTGGAATGTACAAATCGGTAACAGATAGAGACGGTCCCTGCCCTTTGACGGGCTTACAGTCTAATCAGGGGAGACGGACAGACAAGAAAAATGGCGATAAATAGAATCAAGGGGAAGAACATCTCATTAAAACAGTAGCAAATAAATAGAATCAAGGTGATGTACATCTCATTAACAGAATATATACAGTTGAGCGGATGAGTACAATGCTGAGGGGATGGGATGGGATGGGATGGGAGGGAGGAGGAGCAGAGGGAAAGGGGGGAGAAGAGGGTTTAGCTGCGGAGAGGTGAAGGGGGGTAGAGGGAGCAGAGGGAAAAGGGGAGCTCAGTCTGGGAAGGTTTCTTGGAGGAGGTGAGCTTTAAGTAGGGTTTTGAAGAGGGGAAGAGAATCAGTTTGGCGGAGGTGAGGAGGGAGGGCGTTCCAGGACCCCGGGAGGACGTGACCCGGGGGTCGACGGCGGGATAGGCGAGACCGAGGGACGGTGAGGAGGTGGGCGGCAGAGGAGCGGAGCGTGCGGGGTGGGCAGTGGAAAGAGAGAAGGGAGGAGAGGTAGGAGGGGGCAAGGTGATGGAGAGCCTTGAAGCCTAGAGTGAGAAGATTTTGTTTTGTGCGGAGGTTGATAGGCAACCATTGGAGGTTTTTAAGAAGGGGAGTGACAGGCCCAGAGCGTTTCAGCAGGAAGATGAGCCGGGCAGCGGAATGAAGAATAGACTGGAGCAGGGAGAGAGAGAAGGAAGGGAGATCAGAGAGAAGGCTGACACAGTAGTCTAGCCGGGATATTACGAGAGCCTGTAGCAGTAAGATAGCCGTTAGGGTGGAGAGGAAAGGGTGGATCTTGCCGATATTAGATGAGTAACTACTGTAGATTGTTGAAGAATGGTGAGATGGATTGAGTGTTTTTTGGGTTTTTTAGAAAAGTGATCCGGCTAGCAGTAAAGTAGGAACTGGAGAGGGGAGAGACAGGAAGCCAGGTCACAAAAGAGGGGCTGTTGTAGTAGTCAGGTAGGGATAGGATTAGGAGAAGCCAGGCTGCTAGGGGAAAGAGGTCAGGCCTTGGGAGTCAGAGGTCATGGGTTCTAATCTCGGCTCTGCCACTTGTCAGCTTTGTGACTGTGGGCAAGTCACTTAACTTCCCTGTGCCTCAGTTACCTCATCTGTAAAATGGGGATTAAGACTGTGAGCCTCACGTGGGACCTGATTACCCTGTATCTACCCCAGAGTTTAGAACAGTGCACATAGTAAGCGCTTAACAAATATCAACATTATTATTATTATAAGTGTTTGGATCAGCGTAGTAGCAGTTTCGATGGAGAGGAAGGGATGGATTTTTGTGATGATGTGAAAGTCCAACTGACAGTATTTGGCAGCAGATTGAACGCGTGGTTTGAATGAGAGAGGAGAATCGAGGATAATGCCCAGATTATGGGTTTGTGATGTAGGGAGGGTAGAGGTGTTGGCTGCAGTAATGACAGAGATGGGGAGGATGAGGTTTGGGTGGGAAGATAAAAAGTTCTGTTTTGGACATGTTAAATTTGATGTGTCGGCAGGGCATCCAAGTAGAGATGTTCAGAAGGCAGGTGGAAACGTGAGACTGCAGAGTAGAGGAGGGGTCAGGGCTAAAGAGATAGATTTGGGAATCATCCACTTAGAAATGGTAATTGAAGCCATGGGAGCGAATGAGTTCTCCAAATCATACCCTGGCTCATGCATAATGCCAAGATTGGAAATATTCGCTTCTTTTAATCTCTTTTAACCAAGCTTAACCACAGCAGCTAATTCCACAACAATGAAATAATGCCGACAGTTGAATATCTCACCTATCAAACAGTATAGTGTTCTGTCCACACCACTGATTTAATCAATTGTATTTGAGCATTTACTGTGTGCAGAACACTGTGCTAAGGACTTGGGAGAGTTATATAACTCTGTTATAACAGAGTTGGTGGTTTACAGGCTAGAAGAGAGAAGCTTCACGAAAATTTTCCAGATTTGTCTAGCGACATTCTCCTGGCATTTTTAAGGGCAGGGTGCAGCCTATTGCTGCTTGGGCATGGCATACGGTCTACACCGAGAAAATCCATCATTTTCACCACATTTTACATGGATCGGCATTAAATCGCTCTCTTACTCTTTGGCATTTTGGATGAAGGGGATTATCCTGCAATGTTTTCTTATCATGTAATGTCTTCTTCTCTGATTTTTGGCATCTGTTTGATTTTGCAGTTTTTCCCGTATGGAGATGCCTCCAAGTTTGCTCAGCACGCATTCAGAACCTTTGACAAGAACGGAGATGGCACTATTGACTTCAGAGAGTTCATCTGTGCACTGTCCATCACTTCCAGGGGTAGCTTTGAACAGAAACTCAACTGGGCCTTCAACATGTATGACTTGGACGGGGATGGAAAAATTACAAGAGTGGAGATGCTGGAAATTATAGAGGTGATTTCAAATAGACATAGATATTAAGTTGGCATTTAGAGTCTCCATCCAAGGGCGGATTTTTTTTGAAATATTTGGGGGAACTGGAACCAGGTTGGCTAAGTAAACCACTAGGACACTGATGTCTTTAAGCAGTGGGTCTGTCTAAGTGGTCGATTGTTCTGCGGCCATGTCTCCAGTACAGGGAAGAGCCACTGGAAATTGGAAAATTGGCTTAGTAGAATATAACAAGAGTAATCTCCTAATTGTTGACTGACTTAATCCATAATCCATCAGTCGGTGGTATTTATTGAGTGCCTACTACGTGCAGAGCACTGTTCTATAGCATTTTTAGGGACATTGGACTGATGGATGCCCTACAATTCCTCCCTGTAGGATTTTATCTATGATTTTGGGTACTCCTGACAGATCCTCTGTATTCTTATGTACTCTTGTGCCAGCTGGTCACAGTTGTACTCCTTGGCTAGCTGAAATCACAGCAGAAGTTTAAGGGGAAGGAACAGGTAAAAGGGCAGTGCTAGATTTAATTCTCTTGGATGGCTAATGGAAAGAAAGCACTGCTGTCAAGTTCACTGGCTAGTCTTATTTCACAGAAGGGATACACCTTGGATGAGAAACTAGTTATATACCCATTTTTGAGGGTGACTAAAGCATCTAATACAATTTAAATTGCCTTACAATCTTAAGTAGCCACAAAGTGTGGACTACCTCCCTATTATTTATTTATTACCCTATTTATTTTGTTAATGAGGTGTACACCCCCTTGATTTTATTTATCTTGATAACGTCTTGTTTTTGTTTTGGTCTGTTTTGCTTTGCTGTCTCTCCCCTTTAGACTGTGAGCCCATCATTGGGCAGGGATTGTCTCTGTCTGCTGCCAAATTGTACATTCCAAACGCTTAGTACAGTGCTCTGCACATAGTGCTCAATCAATACTATTGAATGAATGAATGCCCACTCCTGCATTCTAAGGTGCTCTTGTCCTTCATCACAAAGTTGGGTGAGCTGCTTGATATTTCTGCCAATTTTGATCGATCAGCCAATCAGTTGTATTTATTGAGTGCTTACCATGTACTAAGAGCTTGGGAGAGTACAGTAAAACCGAGTTAGTAGATACGTTCTCTGCCCACAACGAGTTTATAGTCTAGACGGGGAGAAAGACCTTTTTAGAGATAAGTAAATCATTTATGCCCCAATGAATTTAGAATACTTTGGTATTTATGCATTATGATAAAACATCTTACTTATTTTGACAACTATAAATGTAATTTTAACTAGATGTAACTGGGGATACAGATGCCTTGGTACTCATGTTGTTGGTTCACATGCTTGCTAATTGCTCCCAAAAGTGCAAGCTGTAAAAACCTTTCAGTATCCCAGTGTGCATAATCTCGAAGACTTTGTCTATCGATTTCAGAGGAAACATACACGAGGGGACTATTTAATAACACTGAGCTACAGACACTTGATTGGTTAGTTGGGAGAGCCCTAACCTTTGTAAAAACGATCGCTGAAAGTCAGTTTAGCTCTCTCTGTTGTAAATGATCTTCATCTATTAAAAAGAAAAAGATTGCAAGGCATAAACTTGATTTTCAAATGAAAGTCAAGTATCTATTGAATGTCCGTAAGGTACCAAGGTCTACCTAACAGTGATTTGATTAGACAAATCTGACAAAACAAATGGTTCTGGTTTTCCTAAGTGACAAAAAATGCCTTTACAGGAAAGAAAGCCCGTCTGTTCAGGAAGGGAAAGAATGGTGCCCTGAGTCAACTGGGCAGAACAGTCTTGAGTTTTTGCCCAAAATAAAGGCTAACTTGTTAATTCTAATTTTTTACTGCTTTTCTTTTTCCCAAGGCCATTTATAAAATGGTGGGCACCGTGATAATGATGAAAATGAATGAAGATGGTCTCACACCTGAGCAGAGGGTAGACAAGATTTTCAGCAAGATGGATAAGAACAAAGATGACCAGATTACACTGGATGAATTCAAAGAAGCTGCAAAGAGCGACCCTTCCATTGTACTACTCCTGCAGTGTGACATTCAGAAATGAGCGCCTATATATGCAGTATGGACTGCACAGAAGTTTCAATGTTCCATTCAGTCTGCAGCTATTTCCACACACAAAAAATTGCTTGGACTACCTATAAATGGACTTGCTTCTTGTGTTTGAAACACTTGTGTGCATGAGAATGTCATTTGCTAAAGAGTTTTAAAAGTATATATTATAAAGAAACTGCCACAACGTGATGTGTGCAATGTCATTTCATAATAACCCTATTTCTCCAAAGCCTGTGCAGCAGTACTGTGCTGCAGTAAATTATACAATTTATTGTTCATGTTTTACTAATGCTAGTATGTGTCTCCTAGACTTAAGTAATGTTAGTGAGCCTGAATTCCCATGGTAATGTAAAATGTTAATTATTAAACCGTATCACCATTCTTCTGTAAAGTAGTTCTGGACAGACCAAGGGAGTTATCCTCCACACGAGTCTGGTCCACATACAAGCGCTTGTATTGTCAGTGAATATAAATGTATTTCATTTGCATGCCTTTTAGGTTTGCCTTAATTCTTACCTCATTTGCATCCTTTCAATCTGGAAAGAGTGATATCAGAGGAATGCAGTAGAAACAAAATTCAAACCCTACAAAAATATTCCCTTGAAGTATATAAACCTCTCTCTTTCTCTCGCTCGCTCTCTCTCTATATAGTCATGCACTCTTAAAATATTTACTGGGAGTAAGAACAAGTTTTATTGGAAGTGTACTGATTTCTGCTTGAATTTTCAAAGCTTCCAAGGGAGTTGCAATATATGTCCCAAATAAATTTATAACATTTGACTTTTTCCCTTTTTATTTCACGTTCTTAACAGCTCACTGCTGAGAAAGAAGTGACAAAGAAACACAGAATGGGAAGTATCTATTATCCTCTACTAGTATTTGTCCAGAATGTCTGGTTCCTGTAATGACTGATATTTTAGAAATATTCAGAAAGTGATATGGTACATGTATTTTGGTATTTGGTATTGAAAGCATTTGGCATCCTCTGCTGCTGGAAAACAAAACCAAACACTACTATTTATATATACTACACTACTTAAAACATGTCTTAAGCAAAACTGCATGAAAACAGATTCAGTATTAATCAATTTAATGCTAATAGTGAATTCAAGGCTGAAGAAAAACAGACAGGTGCATTTGGTAGAAATGACCACAGATAATTCTGCAGGATTTGTCGTTTTGGGTCCTTAGGTAAACTTCTCTGTGGCCCTTTGGAAAAGTTATCTTTGACTACAAAGGACAATTATACCTAGACATGTATCTATTAACTCTATTCAATGTTCATTTCTCAAAGATGTATGTATTATCATTCTGCCTGATAATGCAGAATTAAGCAAAACTCCTGCCCTGAAAGAAAAGGTCAGGTCTTTATATGGGCACAAACAAGCCAAAAAAAAAGAGAATCAAACTGAGCTATCTTCTGTATTTTGAGAATCCACAGGTTAGCTCCATTTTGCCTGTAGAATCACGAATTGCCATTGCCTCTTAACAGCATTGGATGGGTGGGACCCCCTAAGTGCTTTTCAGCTATTAGCAGAAAATGTCAGGGTTACCTTAAATGTAAAGTGTACTAATGGATCACTAGGAAGATTTCCTACTAAATCTAAACTATATATGGGGGTAAACCTTGTGGAATCATCCTTTAATAATAAGAAAATGGCATTTAAGCGCTTACTATGCTCTAAGCATTGTACTGATATGAGTTAATCAGGTCCCACAGTCTAAGTAGGAGAGAGAACAGGTATTTTTGCAGATGAGGGAACTGAGGCACAGATGAGTTAAAGTGACTTACCCAAGGACACCCAGCTGCTAAGTGGCAGAGTTGGGATTAGAACCCAGGTCCTGTGACTTTCAGGCCAGGATTCTTTCTTTCGTCTAGGCCACGCTGCACCTTTCATCTTAGCTCCTACGGACACTTAAATCCCCACATCACACATGGACCCAGTTAGCAGACTTTCTCAGAAACAGCCATATATTCTCCTCTTTAGGCCCTTAGAGAGCAGGGGATGAATCAACTCAGCTCCTACACTAGCCATTTGAAATGAAAGGAAAACTACATTTTCCCCAAACTTTAAGATTATAATCCCTTTTTAAGGCACTTTTGGACATTGATAATATTAGAAAAACAAATTAACTGGGCAGCTACTTTGGTAGTGGCAGCCATAGCTGGGGAGAAAAAAATTACTATGAAAAGCAGTAGGGAACACACATGAATTTAAGCACTGGTTTTTCAAAACTATGTGCACCAAAGGTTTAATCTTCTCCATATTTCCTCCCTACTCAGTGAAATGATGCTATGCACTTTTCAGTTAGAAGTCTGAGGATTTTTTTAAACATTTCATAGCCCTTTATTCCCAAAAAACCGAAAGCACTTTACACATTTATTATTCCTTTCCTCACAGGGGGGACAGATCACAAGATTTATACTTGAGTTACTGAAGAAGCACATAGAGTGGTTGGGTTACTTTTCTAAGGTAGGTAAAATATCAGAAGTAAATACAGGAATTGGATCCAGCTCTATTCAGTTTACTATTTTGTTGCCTGGACAGTCTGCCTGTCTGTGCACAGACAGGGAAGAAAAGAGCACATCTCGCTTAACACACAGGCCTTAGTTGAGATATAGTCTCAACTAAGACTAGTGGAAAGGTCTAGTGGAAAGAGTCTGGACTTCAGAGAAGTTGGGTTCTAATCCTGTCTCTGTCAACTGCTTGTTGGGTGACAGGCCAACCACTTAACTTCCCTATGCCTCAGTTTCCTCAGCTGGAAATACCTGTTCTTCCTCCCAGTTGGACTGAGCCCCATGTGGGGCATGGATTGGGTCCAACCTGATTAGCTTGTACCTTAGCGCTTAGAACAGTGCTTGACACACACTAAGCACTTAAGTGCAATAACGATAATACATTCGCACTCTGCTTTGATGACAGTTACCTTCCCATTTTACTCAAACACAGTGAGGACCGGTTCCAACAGCTACATACACTGCAGCACTGGATACAGTCCTGATCAATTCCTAGGTCATCCCCACGACAGATTCCTGCATAGCCATCTCTGAGGGGCCACCGTAAGGAGTTGCATCGAGACTTGCTTTGGAATTATGGGGCGAATTTGGAATCATGCTGGGGTGAGCCACAGTGCTCCTTAACATTGCTCGTGAGCAACTTAAGCCCAAGAGGAGATGCCCCAAAGGCAAGTGGTGAAATGCTGTTGGGCTTCTAGGTACACTCGTTAACATAGGCAGCCTCCCGCTGCTTCTCCTAACGCACAGTCCGCACAATTAAAAATGAAGTGAAAATATTTTCCCAAATGGCCCAGAAGATCGGCTAATTTGCACTGGAGCCATTCACTGAACAGATATTTCAACAAATGAGTACATCCCTGGATATTCATGCTCACATCTGTCAATATTGCCTATCTAAAAATCGTAGGCCAGCCTGGTCCTCAAAAGGTTACACGTTCTACAGGTGACTTGACAGACTCTGTGACTACAGGCTCTAAGGAAGGAGGGGAAAACTAGAAGAGTGGAGAAGAGAGGAAGGCCTCTAAGGAAGTACACTGACTACAACCACCGTAGTTCCATTCGGTAAATGCCCGCTCCATGGAGGGAACTACATTACTTCCTCAGTTATATTCACCAAAAGGCTAAAAAACCAACCTGTGGAGTGTGATTGCGGTTCCAGGCTGTGGCTTCGTTAGATAAGTTGCTCTGGGCACAGTAAGTGCTCAATAAATAGGATTGAATGAATGAATAGGTTGCATAAGTAAGAGCTGTCACCCATGAATTGCAGTAATAGGTGCACAGTAGCAAAAAAAAAAACCCAACAAAAAAACCCTAGTCTCACTGTTTGACACCAAATCACTGTTGAAAAACAATTAATGAACTCCAACCCAAAGCACATAAGTGCACACACACACACACACAAACATGACTGCATTGAAATACTCCAAAAAAGCTTTTTGAAAGGACTATTACCCATTCCACAGATGGTTTTTAAACAATTTATTTTTTTCCAAAAGTAGAAACAAGTCCTAAGTGCATATATATGTAAGCATATACTGTTCATTTAAAATTAACATGCAAGAGATGCAAGATTAAAAATAATAAAAGCATCATTCCACTTTTAAAAAGAAGCAATTGTTATTAAATATTTAACCTACTTACATTCCTAGATTTATTCACGCACACCATAGCTCTACTCCAAAGATAATCCTTATTTCATACAAATAGTCTTTACACAAATTTTACCTTAGCCAACGCAATTAAAATGTTTTTACAGAACTTCAGTTACCTTTTGAGAGATCTGTAATTGTTTATGTGCTAAAATCCCCAGAACAAGGAAACAGCATATTCATATCTAATTACAAATCGACTTCAGTCTTCTTCTTCTTCTTCTTCCTGATTTGTGGGTCGGAAAGGCAGTATACTTTGTCCTCTTTCAGGATCTGGCATTTTAAGTATTCGAATGAGGTTGGCTGAAGGAAGGGAGCTGGAATCATACAAATTACTTAATTATTCAGTATTCAGTCCTGGTTACTTCTTCTCTGTATAAGCGGTAATATATTTCTGAGATTGCTAAGTAAAACACATCGTGGTGTTAAACTGTTGGTTAAGAGATTGTGTTCCGTGTCCACTTATTTCTCCAGTGATATTCCAATTATATATTACTTAGCTGCATTCTCCTGTTTCTTTCTTATTTTTGTCAGATTTTCTTAGGTAGCTTCAGAATTTCCATTTACACAAAAACACTCAAAAGACTCAAAAGATATTCAGGCTTGATCTTTCCAGACAGAATGACTAATACTGTACAGGAAAAGGAGCTTGAAGCTCTGGAAACGAGAGAAAAGTAAGACGGAGAGAAGACTTCCTGGTAATAAAGGCAGCTTCCAAGTGGTAGTGCCGTCAACCACCTGTCTCCCAACCTCGCTCCCTGAATAAAACACCACTGGAAGAAGAGTGATGTTGGTTTCTTCTCTGGTTGGGACAGAAGGAACCCTTGGTAAAGGAAGGAGCTGATCTCAGCCCAAAGACTAATGGGAAAACAGCCCAACAAGCAAGCTACTGACTTTAGGCCACGTAGGGAGAAGTAGATAGCAGCAAACTAAACATTCCCTCATTTGAATTGCTTCCAAGCCTATCATGCTTAACCAAGTATATGCCACATGCATATTCTGAAGGAATAAATTTCAGAAAAAAAATATTTGGAGTGAACAGGCCAGGATATCCGACGTGCAAATGCAGCACAGCGTGCTGCTCGGATGGTTTTTTTGAGATGGGGTTGGCGGCGGGAGGGTTTAAATTGATTTCTCAGGATACTGTGCTCAGATTATGACAGTCTAGGTGGCCTCTGCTGAGGATTAGTCATCTGGCTGGGGAACGCTCGGCTAATTTGCTCTAGGTGCAAGCACTATCCCTGTTCTCACATAGGGAAGTCCTCATCTTCCCTCCCAAACCCGGTCCTCTCCCAGACTTCTCTATCACCGTGGATGGCACGACCATCCTTCCCGTCTCTCAGGCCCGCAATCTCGGTGTCATCCTTGACTCGTCTCTCTCGTTCACCCCACACATCCTATCCGTTACCAAGACCTGCCGGTTTCACCTCTACAATATCGCCAAGATCCGCCCTTTCCTCTCCACCCGAACGGCTACCTTACTGTTACGGGCTCTCGTTATATCCCGGCTAGACTACTGTGTCAGCCTTCTCTCTGACCTCCCTTCCTCCTCTCTCGCCCCGCTCCGGTCTATTCTTCACTCCGCTGCCCGGCTCATCTTCCTGCAGAAACGATCTGGGCATGTCACTCCCCTTCTTAAACAACTCCAGTGGTTGCCTATCGACCTCCGCTCCAAACAAAAACTCCTCACTCTAGGCTTCAAGGCTCTCCATCACCTTGCCCCTTCCTACCTCTCCTCCCTTCTTTCTACCGCCCACCCCGCACGCTCCGCTCCTCCGCCGCCCACCTCCTCGCCGTCCCTCGGTCTCGCCTATCCCGCCGTCGACCCCTGGGTCACGTCCTCCCGCGGTCCTGGAACGCCCTCCCTCCTCACCTCCGCCAAACTGATTCTCTTTCCCTCTTCAAAACCTTACTTAAAAATCACCTCCTCCAAGAGGCCTTCCCAGACTGAGCTCCTCTTCCCCCTCTACTCCCTCTGCCATCCCCCCTTTACCTCTCCGCAGCTAAAGCCTCATTTTCCCCTTTTCCCTCTGCTCCTCCACCTCTCCCTTCCCATCCCCACAGCACTGTACCCGTCCGCTCAACTGTATATATTTTCGTTACCCTATTTATTTTGTTAATGAATTGTACATCACCTTGATTCTATTTAGTTGCCATTGTTTTTACGAGATGTTCTTCCCCTTGACGCTGTTTAGTGCCATTGTTCTTGTCTGTCCGTCTCCCCCGATTAGACCGTAAGCCCGTCAAACGGCAGGGACTGTCTCTATCTGTTGCCCACTTGTTCATCCCAAGCGCTTAGTACAGTGCTCTGCACATAGTAAGCGCTCAATAAATACTATTGAATGAATGAATGAATGAATGAACATAGTAGCTCTGCTGTTGGCCAGGGGACAGAGTGGCTCTGAGAACCAGAAGACCATGCGATTCTAGCCCTACCTCCTCCACATGACGGCCTGGCTTCTGACCAGTGAATGACATGGGGTATTATGTGAGGTTGGCTAGGTCCTGAAATCCTGAAAAATGCTCCCAGTGGGTTTACCAACTTTGTTATATTGAACTTTACTAAGTGCTCTGCAAAGACTACGAGCTCAATAAATACCACTGACTAGTGACTCACAAGTTAACTGCCTGCTGGGTTATGGCACTATGGCATAACTGCAATTGGATCCTCAGGTAAAAGCCTATCGTGTATCCTTTGCGATGGCTAAGCCCAATCCGCCTATTACCTTCTTGCATTTCAAGCTAAAGGGAGAACATGACTGGGAGGAATGAGAGAGTGCTATTTATTGACAAACCACTAGCATTATAATCAGTTCCTTCGTCTTTATCACCATCATTATGAGAAAGTCGTAATTACTGACAAACTGCTACGAGACCTTTAGGCCAACTTCCACCAATATTTTTATCCTACTGTTCCACTCTTCTTGGTCATGACCACCAAGTAGTTGCGGGTGAACGAAAGCAAGTGCCGATGACCTTATTTAAAAATTAACAAAATCAAAACATGGGACAGGAAGACCTTCAAGAGGTAGGATTTTAAAGTATTTCAAAGCTGCTGAGAAGGAATGAAAATTAAAATCCACAGGACCAATATGGAAGGGGGCTTTCTCCTTTTGTTATCACTACTATTGAGTCTAATGTTTAGTAAATCAAGACTATATTTGAGCGTTTAAGAAGCAGAAAACTTGGAATCATTACCTCATACTCTGTGGAGTAAGTAAGATAAATTGTCGAAAACGCTGAGAATCTGCCATCTTGAGCATCATGTCCATTGATATTCTCCTATTAACCATATCCTAAAAGGATAACAAAAATAACACATATCTATGTTAGAATCCTAGGCCTCTAGAAGGGAATTTTACAAATATTCACCGTCAAGCTTTGCCTTTATATGGTTTGATGGAGAAACTGCATGGGCAACACTGTTTCAAAATTGTGCAGGCAAAATCAGAACACAGGCTATGTTCCGAAAAACCCCATTTGCTAAAAGAGGCTTGACTGAAATTGGAAGAGGATTCAAAATGCAACAATACCATGTAGACATCAAACTCGTCCAGGCATCGGAAAGGAGATTCAGTGATGGACCACAGGGAAAGAATGAAGCAAACTGTTGAGAAAGAACGTTCCCCTCCGGATAAAGCTCTCATGTCATTTAAAATAGCTTTATTTCCCTCTCCAGGCTGGACCTAGAAATGAATCAGAGATATTCACTTAGTAAGGAATAATCGACTTGTTTAAAAAAGCCTCGTCTAGACCTTTGGGAACACAAATAGGGACTGCATAGACCACCTTAAATTTCAGGAAGAAATGTGCAAATTCTAAACAAAATCAGAAAGTACCTAAGAACGTGAGAAAATGAGAACAAATGCAATTCCATCCATGGCTCACTGGAAAGATCACGGGCTTGGGAGTCAGAGGTCATGGGTTCTGATCCCGGCTCCGCCACTTGTCAGCTGAGTGACTTTGGACAAGTCACTTAACTTTTCTCTGCCCTCAGTGACCTGAACTGTGAAATGGGGATTAAGACTGTAAGCCCCACGTGGGACAATGATCATCTTGTATCTCCCCCAGCGCTTAGAACAATGCTTCGCACATAGTAAGTGCTTAACAAATACCTTATTATTATTATTATCACTAGTCCATCCAGGCTAGTTTTCTGTCTCACATTGCCAACAGGATGCTTTAGAGAAACCCTTTAATGGTTATGCTCCTTTTCATCGATTACTGCATTTTGGCCTATATGAAAATGGGTATTCTTTTAATTAAAAACTCTAAGATCTCACATTACCACAGAACCAAATTCAGAGGACCACATCATTCTTTCTATGAACCTCTGACCCAACAATAAAGCTGAATGATATACCACACTATTAAAACTAAGTGAGCAGACACTGACAATGCAAGCAAGTTTCTTTGAGGGTATTGTTGTATCCTGAAGCTATTAGAGAGCGCAATAAGATTCTGCTCCTGGTATTATAATGACACCTAGTGGCAATTTCATGGTCCTTTCGGATTGCGGCATCACCTAGTAACATCCTATTTTTTTTTTTAACATTTTTGTTTATAAAGTCAAGTGGGTACTCCCAAATTACTGGAGGAACCTGACAGTTCCGCAGCAGGTACAGAAAGTATGGCAATGGGAGCAGAGAGCGGGAACTCCGATTTACTTTCAAGAACCATCGGGAGGAGGCAAGTGAGGAGTTCATTTCTTTTCTCACTTGCTCGACATTCTGCCGAACATCTGCTCTCATGGGAGACGGAGAGAGGAAAAACAGAGAAGTCAGGATGAGAGAAAGGGAGGTGCAGATAGAGAGGGGGTGGGAGACAGAAAAAAAAGAAACAAGGTGTCTGCAGAGATGTGTATATGGGTGTGAGGAACAAGAGGGAGACTAAGGTAGGAGTTTACCATTTAGGGTACAGGTTTTGGTTTTTTTCCTAAGTTTGAGAACTTATTGTGTGCAGAGCACTGTGCTAAAAACTGGGGAAAGTACAATACACTAGAGTTGTCACACATGTTCCCTACCCACAAAGAGTTTACATTCACGAGAGAGGATTTTATAATCTGGATCATTTTGAGGATGATAATGGTGTTTTCACTGGTGATGGGAAAGTTGGGGTAGAATAGCAATGATTATTATGGTACTTGTTAAGTGCTTATTATGTGCAAAGCACTCTACCAAATGCTGGGGTAGATATAAGATAAACAGGTTAGACACAGTCCATGTCCACATGAAGCTCATAGTCTAAGTAGGAAGGAGTGGGATTTAACCCCATTTTTAAAATGAGGAATCACGAAGAGAAGTTAAATGGCTTGCCCAAGGTCACATGGCAGGCAAGTGGTGGAGCTGGGATTAGAACTCAGATCCTCTGACTCTCAGGCCTGTGCTTTTTCCACTAGACCAAGCTGTCTAGTGGAAAAGATGATTTGGGAGGGAAGATGACACGAGAAGTCCACAAGTAGATATACTGAGTTTGCAGACCTTACGGTCTGCAGTATGAACGGGGGAAGAGAAGTTGAGGAGGATTTTAGAGTCTGTGAGATATGACAAGAGGGAAGGTATTGATGTCTTCAGAATACGTAATCACGGTGAAGCAAAGGGGACAGAAACCCAGCTGTAGAGGGTCAAGAGGGATGCTGGAGATGAGGAAGTGGAGTCAGCAGTTGCGTTCAACCCAAGGGGCTTGAACATGAATAATAATAATAATACTGGCATTTCAGGAAGAAGATGGGCCAGGGGCTGGAGAGGGCTGGGAGAACTCGACAAGCAGTGTAGTCCAATGGAAAGAGCATGGGATTGGGAGATAGGAGACCTGGATTCTAATCCCAGCTCCACCACTTGCCTGCTGTATGATCTTGGGCAGATCACTTAACTCCTCTATGCCTCAATTTCTCGAGGGGATAAAATAGCTGTTTTCCCTCCTTAGATGCTGAGCCCTGTGTCGGACAAGGAACCGTGTCCAGTTAGATTATTGTGAATGTAGCTCAGCCCTTACCAAAGTGCTTGGCACATAGTAAGTGCTTAACAAATACCAAAATCAATCAATTCTCCCCCTCGAACCTTACCTTCCTCATCTCCTGCTAAAATTTCCTATTCCACCCCGACTTGTGCACTTCACTCCTCTAATACTTAAGTACTTACTGTACTGTGATCTCATCTGCCTCGATGAAGACCCCTTGCCCATGCCCTCCCTCTGTCCTGGAACCTCCTTCCCCTTCAAATCCAACCATCACTCTCCCCAGTTTCAGAGTGTTACTTAAAGCACATCTCTTCCAAGAGGTTTTTCCGGACTAAAGCCTTCCTTTCCTTATTTGCCCTCCCCTCTGCTTTACTTAGGCCCTTGGATCTGGATCCCTTAAGCACTTGATAGTCACCTCATTCCCAGCCCCACAGGAGATGTATGCCCCTTCAAAGCACCCAATCCACTAGGAAGACATGATAAATAAATGACCACAAGGCTCTGTGTAGCCTACAATACACGCTGCAGAAGTACAACAAGCAGAGTTATAGAAGTGAAATTCCTGGCACACGAAGGACAGGAATACAGGATACACGGTTTGGTCGGGTATACTTTCCCGCTGACCTCCCAGCCTAATGTCTCTCCCCTCTCCAGTCCACTCTTCACTTTGCTGCCAGAACCATTTTCTACAAAAACTTTTAGACCATGTTTCCCTGTTCTTCAAGAACCTCCACTGGTTGCCCATCCATCTCCACACTGAACAGAAATTCCTGGATCATCGCCTTTAAAGCACTCACTCACCTTGCTCCCTCCTACTGCATCTCACTACTCTCCTACTACAACCCAACCCCTATACTTTGCTCTTCTAATGCTAAGCTTTTCATTGTACCTCGATCTCATCTATCTCCCTGCCAACCTCTCTCCCATTTCCTGCCTCTGGCTTGGAATGCCCTCCCTCTACATATTCGACAGACAATTCATCTCCCCTGCTTCAAAGCCTTACTGAAGCCATGTTTCCTCCAAGAGACCTTCCCTAAGGCCTCCTTTCCTCTCCTCCCACTCCCTTCTCTGCCACCTTGACTTGCTCCCTTTATTCACCCCCTTCCCAGCCCCACAGCACTTATCTCCATATCTGCGATTTTATTTATTTATATTAATGCATTTCTCTCCCTCTATTCTGTAAAGTCGTTGTGGGCAAGGAATGTGTCTGTTATACTGTACTCTCCCCAGCCCCCTGAGTACCGTGTCATGCACACAGTAAGCACTCAATAAATCTGATTGAGTGACTGACTGATTTCCTGATCCATGTGAATTATTTACTGAGCGCTAACTGTTTGCAGTGAACTTTACTAAGTGCTTGGGAGAGTACAATACAGTAAGCAGTTATGATCTCTCTCCTTCAAGGAGCTTAGAACCCACCCTGACACCAACATCTTGGAGGCCTCCACTCCCTCCCCTTTCAATCTTGCATATCTGAAGACCAGGCAAACTAATTTGAACCCGTCTGAACTCATGAAATAATGGAACTTCAGCAAGGCCTAGTGAAAAGAGCAGGAGACTGGGAGTTAGAGGGATCTGGGTTCAAATCCAGACTCTGCCACTTACCTATGTGGCCCTGGGCAAGTTGCTTACCATTCTGCTGAACTGTTCTCTCCCAAGTGCTCGATACAATGCTCTGCAATCAATCACATTTACTGAGTGCTTACTATGCCGCAAAGCACTGTACTAGGTGCTTGGGAGGGTACACTGTAACAGAGCTGGTAGACACGTTCCCTGCTCGTGTAGTAAGGGCTCAGTAAGTACCACTTACTGGCTGGTTCTGGGTGCCTCAGTTTCCCCAACTATAAAAAGGAGATTCAATCCCTGTTCTCCCTACTGCTTTGACTGTGAGCCCCATGTGGGACAGGGACTATGTCCAACTTGATTGATTTGAATCTTTCCCAGCACTTACAAGAGTGCTTGCCTGACACACAGTAAGAGCTTAATGAATAATATAATCCCTGCCAGCCCCCATGCCCCTCCTCCCCAGCATAAAACTGCACCCAATCCTGAATCAAGTACGATTCATGTTCTAGATTGTTCTGAAGTGGGCTAAAGCTTAAATACCTGATGAGCAGATGTCCTAACAATAACTCTAAGGCTTATCAAGTTACTTCTGGGAGGGACTGAGAGGACAAAAATGTGTGGGCTGGAGGTGAAAGGAGGAGAAGAAAGGGAGACAGGGACTACTTTACTTAGAATATCAAAAATCTCAATGACAATTTGCATTTGTTTTACCACACTCATGCGAATGCTTAATCACTACAAAACAGCAGTTAAAAACCTGAATGAAGCTCCGCGCACAGTGGATGCTCGATAGTGATGGCCTTCAAAAAGACTGAAAAAATGTAATGCTGCGTAAAAACTGAAGAACCTCATCAGAGAAGTATGAATACAAAATTTCCCAAATACATTAAAGTAGAGTAAGCGAAAGGAAGAGGATACTTACTGATATTGCAAGGGTTTCTTTCCTGTGATCAAAACTCATCTTCCCAGAATAAGCCCGCTGAGCTAACAATGAGTCGAAGTAGAATTTACATCGTAAAGTGAGGCACCTGAAAGTGATGAAATGGGCTAGATTAGAAATCTTTTTTTTTTAATTCAATATATAAAAAGCCAAGATCAGATGCTAACTCCCAAAATCTTTTAAAAATTCAAACCATCTTGAAAAGAGACCAGTAACTACTTAAGAAAGTTCCTTGGAAGTCTTTTATAACACAAGAGTCGGAGAAAACATGGGATTACAGGTGGGCTCCAAGATCCCAACATACCATCACATGTGACAATCTATCAATCAATGGCATTTATTGGGCACATATTGTGTGCAGAGCACTGTATTAAGCGCTTGGGAGAATGCAATACACATGATCCAAGCCCATAACTGGCTTATAGTCTAGAATGGGAGACTGACACTGAAATAAATACAGAAGGGAAATGACAAAGTATAAGGATATTTACATAAGTGTGTGGGGCTGGCGATGCGGTGAATATCAAATGCTTAAGGGACACAGATCCAAGTGACACAGAAGGGAGAGGGAGTAGAGGAAATGAAGGTTTAGTTGGGGACAGCCTCTTGGAGACGTGAATTTTAGGAAGGCTCTGAAGGTGGGGAGATTGGTAGTCTTTCAGATATGAAAGGGGAGGGAGTTCCAGGACAGAGGGAGGCCTCATGAAAAGGGTCAGTGGCAAGATGGATGCAACAGGGTTCAAGTGACTAGGCTGGTGTTGGAGGAATGAAGTGTGTGGCCTGGGGTTGTAGCAGATCAGCGTGTTAAGGTGGGAGGGGGACAGCTGATTGAACGCTTTGAAGAGGAAGGTAAGGAACTTCTGCTTTATGTGGAGGTGAATAGGCAAAACCGGAGGTCCAGAGAAGTGGGGAGATGACTGGACATTCTTTTAGAAAATGACCCGGACAACAGAGTGAAATATGGACTGGAGAGGGCAGACAAGGGACAGGGAGATAGTGAGGAGTCTGATGCAGAGTGAAGGTGGGATATGAATAATAATAATAATAATGTGGTATTTGTTAAGCGCTTACTATGTGCAGAGCACTGTTCTAAGCACTGGGGTAGATGCAGGGTGATGAGGTTGTCCCCCGTGGGGCTGCCAGTTAATCCCCATTTTACAGATGAGGTAACTGAAGCACAGAGAAGTTAAGTGACTTGCCCACAGTCACATAGCCGACAAGTGGCAGACCCAGGATTCGAAACCCATGACCTCTGACTCCCCAGCCCGTGCTCTTTCCACTGAGCCACATAATGGTCGGGTCAGTCCGGTAGCAGTGTGGATAGAGAAGAAAGGGTGGATTCTGGATTAGTGAGAAGCAGTGTGGCCTAGTGAAAAACAATGGGCCTGAGAGCCTGAGGACCTGGGTTCGAATCCCAACTCTGCCACTTGCTTGCTATCTGACCTTGGGCAGGTCACTTGACTTCTCTGTGCCTCAGTTTCCTCAATTCCTGTTCTCCCTCGTTCTCAGACAGTGAAACCCATGTGGGACAGGGATTGGGTCCAGCCTAATTAACCTATATCTACCTCCCGGTTAAAACAGTGCTTGACATATAGTCAGTGCTTAAAAAATACCATAATAAAAATTGTGAAGGTAGAATCTACAGGATTGGTGATACACTGAATATGTGGGTTGAATGAGAGAGGTGGGCAGAGGTTAATGCCAAGGTTATGAGTTTCTGAGACTAGGATGGTGGTGCTGTTTAGGGTGATGGAAAAGGGGATAGGAAAAGCACCACGGTCTAATGGCTAGAGCACAGGTTTGGGAGTCAGAAGGACCCAGGTTCTAATCCCGGATCTGCCACTTGTCTGTTGTGTGACCTTGGGCAAGTCATTTCACTTCCTCTGTGCCTCAGTTACCTCATCTGTAAAAATGGGGATTAAAACAGTGAGCCCTAAGTGGGACATGGACTATGTCTAACCTGATTAACTTGTGCCTAACTCAGTAGAGTACCTGGCACACAGTAAGCACTTAACAAATACCGTACAAGAAAAAAAAAAAATCTGTGGGAGGACAGGGTTTGTGGAAAGATGAGGAGTTCAGTTTTGGACATGTTAATCTTCAGATGGGCACCACACTGTTTGGTAGCATATTTCAGGATTCACAACGCCTGTCCGTACTGTTATATCCAACCACTGCCAGGAAATCAACTCCCTCCCCACCCTCTCCTCCCCTCTCACACTGCTCCATTCCCGCTCTTCCTTATTTTGAGCAGTTTCCCTCCCAGCTCCAGGCAGCTACCTCAGCTCTTTCCACACCCGGCTCTGCCTAGGGTTTCCCCTGTTCCCAGTCTATAAGCCAACAGTGAGCTGTGCTGCCTGCCACCAGGGTGGGAGGTGGAAGGGCAGGAAACTGGTCCAACCATGCTGCCTTCAATCAAGTGCGCAATAAATACGATAGAAAGAATGAACGGTCCCGAGGCCAGGTGACGGGACCCCGGGTGACGACTAGCGCCTGGCATTCCGGCTCTGCCTGTGGGCGGGTTCCGGCAGTATCCTCCGCTGGCCCTCATCACGCCTTACCCATCCCTGCTGTGGGGTTTTAGACAGGGAGATTAAAGGACCGAGAAGTTCCGCCGAGAATCGATTACAGTGACAGTTGCTTACACAGCACCACCCGCGCTCTCTATTCCCTGCCGACCGGGTTCCCGCTAGAGCATGAAGTTGGACAAGGAAGCAGGCAGGCAGGCAGGGATGCAACTCAGCCCAAGAGAGTTTTGTGCTCAGAAACCATTCTCAGTATAAACGACTGCAACGTTGCGCCAATGTTGAGCTATTCTGCTGAGTCACCAGCCTCTGCGGTCTTTGCCAGCCGCATCTGCCATTTGTTTTCTCAGATTCCTGCTGAGTCTGACCACCATTATAGACGCCCTCGGGGTTGGAAAATTTCCTCACAGATGGCACTGCTCCAACAAGCACTCCCTGACCTTTAGCCACTGTGAGATGTGACTCGAACTGTGTAGGGCTTGGTCATCATGCTGGGGCTAATTCTGGAAAGGAGCCTAACTACCTATACATCAGTCTACTGGAGGACGTACCCCAGGATTCAACCATTCATCATAGAGCCACCTTTTTGACGACTATATTAGTCATATCCTGGGATACTCCTATAATAGAATAAAAGGTAACTGGACTAACTGAAAATTCATTTTTTCGCGGATAACATGCAGCCCACTGCAGGCAGAAATTGTTTCTATTCGATGGTCATGATGGCATTTGTTAAGTGCTTACTGTGCGCAATGCATTCTTCTAAGCGCTGGGGAGGATACAAGGCAATCAGGTTGTCCCACGTGGGGCTCACAGTCATAATGCCCATTTTACAGATGAGGTAACTGAGGCACAGAGAAGTTAAGTGACTTGCCCAAAGCCACACAGCTGCCAAGCGGCAGAGCTGGGATTTGAACTCATGACCTCTGACTCCCCAGCCCGTGCTCTTTCCACTGAGCCAAGCTGCTGTACTGTACTTTCCAAGTGCTTAGTACACTGCTCTGCACACAGTAAGCTCTCAATAAATACGAATGAATGAATGTGGAACATCTTCTCGATCACCTTTTGCACAGCTAAAAACTGCCTCAGTGAACTTTCCTTTCTACCGAGCAATAAAAATGATTTTAATAGTTCTGTCACTGCAGTCACCGAAATCACTTTAGTGCTTGCTGAGAAGTCAAAAACTATGACAATAGGGTTCCGTCTGCTGTATACAGCAGCCAAAAATCACAGTCATGAAGCTTTACCTGTGACATGTGTGACAGGTAAGAATAGCATGATTACAAACTGGTATGGGCTTTTACAGAGGATATTTTTAGACCACGATTAGCGACAATTTCATGAATGGTGCAACTTAAGTTCTCCACTGTATTTTTACTACTTCATCCTGCTGGCCCTCCACGATTTCTTTTAATTAATGTGGTTCACAGTTGCTTCAAAGGAACATTCAATTAATGCATGCAATTCTCATGGAATTAGAAACTGAAAATCTATGAGGTAGTCTAAATGGGAATCTACAGTTTGGAGATTGTATAGTTTGAAATTTTCTAAAGCCCCTACAAGCAAGTACAGGGAGTTTTACAATGCCAAGGTGTGTTCCCAAAGAACTCAACGTGGTGGGAAAACGGCATCAGGGTGACCAGTGGGAATTAGAAGTCACAGAAGCAGCAATGGGTAGCAGTGATCACCTACTGAGTACGAGGCAGGCGGTACTACAGAGGCTCCCAACTAAAAGCTTTACCTTCCAGGTGGTTCTTATATTACTGCTAAATGCGGCACCATAAGAATGCTCCACACCTTTGCCAATCACTGCTATTTCACTCTGTAAATATTATACAGTTGAAAAACAGTTCAGGACAGTATAGCAGTGAGGCTGAGGGATAGGCTGAGAAGTGTAACAGCGTGTATATGAATACAACCATTTCTTTTTACGACAAATCTACCTGCGCCAATTTGTGGATGAGGTTATACCAGAATAGACCAAGGGTGTGGGAAGTACAATCCCTAATTCTTCCCTTCAACTCGTGTAGTTTTGTTGGTTTTTTTAAATTTTTCTATGGTATCTGTTAAGTGCTTACTATGTGCCAGGTAGTGTGTGTGCGCCAAGCGCTGGGGTAGTACAAGTTGTTAGGTTGAACACAGTCCCTGTCCCACAGGGTGTTCAGTCTTAATCCCCATTTTCCAGGTGAGTTAACTGAGGCACACAGAAGTGATGTGACTTGCTTAGCAGACACGTAGCAGAGCCAGAATTAGAACCCAGGTCCTTCCGACTCCCAGGCTTGTGCTCCCATCTACTGGGTCAAGCTGCTTCTTCAGGGCAATGAAAACCTGGGTTCCAGTGAAAAACTATGTACTCCCTTCCCTTTCTTACAAATGTGAGGAGATGTAATGGGACACGGCCAGGTGGTTACCACAGGTGGACTTACTGGGTTCTCCAAGTGCTGCTAGACTACAGGCTCTCAAAATGGAAGAAAAAATGGATCAAGAAATGATCAACCAATCACTTGATAGCATTTAGTGAGCACCTATGGTATGCACTTTCTTGCGGGCAAGGAATGTGACTGTTTACTGTCACGCTGTACTCTCCCAAGTGCTTAGTACAGTGCTCTGCACAGAGTAAGTGCTCAATATAAATACGACTGAATGAAGGCACTTACAGTAGAGCGGGGAGAAGAGACACAAATTCATTGTAGTTGCGGGGGAGGAGATAAAAGAGTACATGAAAGTATTTAAAAGCACGGGCCTTGGAGTCAGAAAACCCAGGCTCTAATCCCGGCTTTGCCACTTGCCTGCTGTGTGACCATGGGCAAGTCACTTCACTTCTGTGTACCTCAGTTTCAACATCTGTAAAGCAATTCAATACCTACTGGCCTGTTTAGATTGTGGGCCTCTTGTGGGATAAAGGCTGTGATTATCTTGCATCTACCTCAGTGTTTAGTACAGTGCTTGGCATACAGTAAGCACTTAAATGCCATCATTGTAGTTATATAAAATGTCAATTCATCAATGGTATTTATTGAGGGCTGACTGGATGCCAGGCACTGTACTCAGCACTTGGGAAAGTACAATATAACAGGGTTGGCAGATGCGATCCCTGCCTAGGAGAAGCTTACGGTCTAGAGGAGGAGCTTTCAGACTACTTAAGTAACAAGAATACTCTTTAAATGTCTTCTACGTGCCAAGTCTTTCCTGTGAATTGATGCCTTACTGTGGCAGGAGAGTTTGCATACACTGAGGAAGCTTAGTTAGAGCTATGCCACCTAGGGCTACCTGTAATGGAAAGGGCTAAGCCAAAGTGTCAAAGTCGATTCACCAGTGCTGGGCAGCAGCGGCATGGGAAAGAGTCAGAGGCGAATGATCAAGTGACCAAAACGTTCATCGATGATAACGGCGGAAACTCAGGTTTCCATGGGGCAGGAGAAGGCAACGGTAAACCACTTCTGTATCTTTACCGTGAAAACTCTATGGATACACGTACCTGAAAAACTTTACGACAGAAGATGGGATGTTCTGAAGAGGGTGTGTCTATGGAGTCGCTATGGGTTGGGAACGACTCGACGGCATTTGAAGAGAAAAGAAGAGATGTGCCAAGCAATGTACCAAGCACTGGGACAGATACAAGATAGTCAGATCAGACACACAAAGTACATCGGGGGCTGTGGTAACTTAAGTGCTCTGGTGGCTCTTAAAACAGAGTCCGAAGCAAGTGGCATTCAATCAATGGGATTTATTGAGCGCTTACTATAGAAGCAGCAACTATTCAGCGCAGCTCCAGATACTATGCTCTGACCTCCTATGAGGGACCACAGAACTTTAAGAGCAGAGCCTCGACTTGATACTCTCCTGCTCTTGCTCTTTTCTCATCCCAAGTCCTCATCCTAACTGAATCCCACTCTCGTCTTGTCTGCTTCTAGTCCTTTGTGCAGGTCGTCCCCTCTATAGCCTGGAACTCCCTTCCCACCAAATCCCAGATTCCCCACATTTAAAGCCTTCCCCCCTCCTAAATGATTGCAAATTTTGTCATGCCTGCCTTTCCATTAACCCGGACAGGCTACAAGGCTTGTGCTTCTGCTGAACTTTCTCAAGTGTTCAGTGATTTGTATTTCCCTCAGTCAGTGCTCAATGAATGAGTTCTGCTTACTGTATGCACTAAGTACTAAGTACTTACTAAGTACTGTACTAAGCACTAGGAAGGAATACGTTAAGTGGGAAATAGACATGGTCCCTGTCCCTCGGAGGGCTCACACGCTAACAGGTATCTCAATGAATGGTATTTACTGAGCATTTACTATATGCAGAGTACTGTACTAAGCACTAGGGAGAGTTCGGTATAACAGAGTTGGCTGACAGGTTTCCTGTCCATGATGAGCTTATAGTCTAGAGGGATCTATGGAGGCAAAAGCAGACAGACCTAGTCGAAGTGTTCGGAAAACGCCAGTGTCACTGAGAGTGCATTTAGTGTTATTAGAATCTCGCACATATCAAATGGAAGTCAAAAAAATTGAAGCTATGTTAGTTCTGGAAAGACTGGAGCTACTGGCCACGACAGTGAAGTGGGCTAATGAAGGGATCCCAAGGAGTGTATACGTAAAAAATAAAGATCTGGAGAAGTACAAAGGAGTCTCCAGAGATGATCCTCGTTATAGACTAAGAAGAGGAAAGGAGGCAAACCAAAACAAGGTAGAGAAGTAGAGGAGAACCAAGACAGACCTATATCCTCAAAACTGGTGCCAGAATAATAATTCTCAGCTTTTGCATAACTCTAAAGGCGGCAAAGGGACTGAGAAAGATGATGAGGTCTATGGATTATCAACCTAATAGCACTAAGTTTAACAGGAGAATGGCATTGACTAGACACACCAAGGTTTTACAGAAGATAGTGAAGAAAAATTTAGATAGCATTAAGGCAAAAAAAGGTAAAAAACCAAAACAAAAACTGAATAAAATACAGATACTGGGTTTTGGGACCCCACAAGTAGCATAATGCCACATCAATTTTCAAAGACCTTTACCAAAGTTTGGACTTTTTTGGAACCAGAAATGATACTGAAGAGATCTGTGAAGACTTTAGGAAACTCACCTTCTAAACTGTTGATATGTTTTGTATCTCTGAGTCATGATTTCATCCAACAGTTTAATAAACCTTTTCAAATTCTTGACTTTACCCTCTATGTCCTGGTATGTGTTTTTTGCATCTCTGTACTGCCTAATTTGTGAAGAGAGAATAAAAGAGTAAATGGCAAGAAATGGTGGATGTGAAACTGAAACTTAGGAAGAAACATTAAAAGTATTCGTGATGTTGATTTGTTAAAAACAGACGGGATTTTGGATTTTTCAAATTCTGGTACCATATCATTAGTTTAACCCAATAATGTTCAACGTCTTGAAGTAATCTCTTTCAGTAAACTGCACCCTTGACATATTTGATGTCAAACCCGTAGAGTATGCTTATCCATCTTCGGTCCACAAACAATGCACCTTATTATTATCAGTCAGTCAATGGTACTTAGTGAGCGCTTACTGTGTGCAGAGCACTGTACTAAGTGCTGGGGATAGTACAATATAACAGACACACTTCCTTTCCTGCCCACAATGAGCTTACCACCTAGAGGGGGAGACAGACATTAATATCAATAAATAAATCGACAGATATGTACATAAGTGCTGCAGGGCTGGGAAGGGGTGATTAATAAAGGGAGCGAGTCAGGGAGACACAGAAGGGAGTGGGAGAAGAGGAAAAGAGGACTTAGTCAGGGAAGGCCTTTTGGCGATGTGCCTTCAACAAGCTTCGAAGGTGGGGAGACTGTCAGATAAAGAGGGAGAGCTAGCTAGTTACGTTTTCTGTGGATATCTTGACTATGCACCCCACAAGCACTTTGATACTCTCTCCAGTCCCTCAGCCCTTCTATAAATATTCTTATACTTTACTATTTACCTTATCTATAATTTCCTTTAATGTCTTCCATGTAGACTGCAAGCTCATTGTAGGCAGGGATCATATCTACCAATATTGTATTTCATCTAGACTGTAACTTCCCCTGTGGAGTGTAAGCTCACTGTGGGCAGGAAATGTCTGTTATATTGCTGTGTGGCACTGTCCCAAGCGCTTAATACAGTGTCCTGCACACACTAAATGCTCAATATATACAACTGATTATTTTTTCAAGCACTTCTCACAGTGCTCTGTGTACATTAAGTGCTCTATAAATACCCCTGACAGATTGCGAGAGTTGGTGGAGAGGTCATGGTTGGAAATGTTTCAGTTTGGAGTTGGTTTGGTACAGTGCTTGGCAAAGTCTTATGGTTCTCTTCAAGTTGCAGAATTTCATGATTGTTAGGAAGAGTGATTGTAAGTGGTTTGTAGCAGAGGCCACTCTAGACTGTAACTCACCCTGGGCAGGGAACGTGTCAGCTAATTCCGTTGTTCTGTACTCTCCCAAGCACTTAGTACAGTGCTCTGCACATAGCAATGCAAAATAAATACCATTAATTAATTGATGGAGGCATGCTCCTCCATGGAATGGATTAGTCGACTGGTGTAGTGACTTTTTGTTTTGTTTTGTTTTAATTTTTAAATGGCATCTGTTAAGTACTAAGTACCAGGCATGGTCTATGCACTGGGGTAGATACAAGATAATCAGTTTGGACACAGTCCATGTCCCACATGGGGCTCACAGTTTTAATCCCCATTTTACAGATGAGGTAACGGAGGCACAGCAAACTTAAGTGACTTTCCCAAGGTCACACAGAGACCATGCTCGATCACTTTGGTCCCTCTGCTTCCCAATCTTGATTCTTTGAGAGCGTCAAATGCAGGTAACAACAGCTCAATTTTATTCTTCCGGGCCAACGTAATTGGTTCAGAAAAAACCTGGGACGCAGAAAGGCTTTAATCACCTTGTATGAGAGGCTTCCAAAAACTGCTCTGTCATTCTTTTCCTGCCACCAGATATTATTAAAGTCTGCACTTTCCAAAAAGGCTATTGTTTCTGTTAAGTACTAAGATAAGGCTGCACCCTGGGGCGTGTGGGGTCCAGGATCAATTAGATCTTCTGGACACATGCAGAGAGGAATTATGAGAGGTCTGGAGAGGTTGTGCCAATTTGTATTGCCCTACAGAGAGAGCCTTGGCCTCAGAGGAGAAATTAATATGGGGATGCGAGGGATAGGGGAAGGGACAAAGCATGAAAAAACAGGCCTGCATCTTTTCATGGATTATTTCACAAAGCCTGGGATTCAAGGAACAAAAACTTGATGGTCCTTAAAAATCACTGTTAATAATGTGGACAAATGTGACAACAGAAGAGAGCATGTGTGCATGTGTGTGTGTGTTTTTTAAATGTCTGAAATGAGAAAAGACATCACATTTTAGTATGTAGTGAACTGCATACTTGCAAAATGTAAGACAGGAACTACATTTATAACAATCCTTGAAAGACCACAATTCCTACTATAAATGGAATTAGCATCCATTGCATCCTGTGGATAGCTCCCGCTCCCCGGTCCCGGAAACGTTCTAGGAGACATTTAATCAGATGAGAGTAATTAAGCCAGCAGTACATGACTTGCAATATCCTAAATCTGATTCGGTAAACTCAGGGCCTGATTACGATAGCATTGATTAATTATTTGTTCAACTAGTTGCCAAGGAAAAAATACTAATGATAATAGCCTCAGACCAAACTTAAACAAATGTTCCGATTTGAGTTTATAAAGTCTACTGGGATGAATAAGGAGGACTATTTGATAGTTTAGGAGATATACGGGCCCACAGCAGTTATGTATATATCTCTAATTTATTTGTTTATTTTAATGTCTATCTCCCCCTCTAGACTGAGAGCTCATTTTGGACAGGAATGTGTCTGTGTGTTATAATACTGTACTCTCCCAAGAGCTTAGTACAGTGCTTTGCTTACAGTAGGTGCTCAATAAATGCGACTGAATGAATAGTCACTGTGGCCAGAGTAGAAAATATCTATGAGCCCTGCCTACTCACAGTGTATTAGTATCTGTCCAATCCTTTCTATCCATTTAGACACTCAAAGGAAATCGGATGCTATGGAAAGCATATCATATAGAAAGCTTCCAATGTGACATTGACTATCTGGAGTATGAAACCAAGCTGCCTTTCACCAAAAGGGGGTTTGTCAGAGCACTTAGTACTGAACAGATCAGTGGAAAAATTGGGGCTTCTGTTATAGGAAAAGTTAATGGAAAAGAGGGAAGAAACAGCTTTTGTGGAGCAGACTTCAAAGTAAGGATAACATCAAGATACAAATATAGTACTGTGTAATGAGGCATAATGAATTAGTCTCAAAATCAGAAAGGGCTTCAATTTGGTGTCATACCTACCAACCTATGGTCTCTCACTGACTCTCAATTTCCCTCATACACCTATTCATTCCACCTTCTCCAGCTACCCACAGGCTCCTTTAAGAGTCCAAGTAGTCTCTCTTAAATCCTTGATTCCTCCCGTTTCTTTGCTCCTCTAATGCTGTCTCTCCTCCTCACTGGATTAGGTGGTAGGAATAGGAACTTAAGCACTTTCTGAGCTTCTGGACAAAGAAAAAGGGAGCTCTTGGCAGCACCAGGGGCTAGAGGGAATGACAGGGAAGAGACAAAATATCTTCCCAGTTCCTTATCCAGGAAGAGATGCAGAGGCAGCCTGGCCTCTGAACCAGACACCTGAAAGGAGTGGAGGGGCTAAGGAGGAGTGGGATGGCAGGGGGAGAAGCAGCAGCCAGGAGATGGGAGGCTGCATTCCAGACACAGTTCAGCCCAAGTCCTGCTCTTTAGGAGGCAGAGCTCAATAGGTCACCATCACAGAGAGGCAGAACGGAAAGCTTCACTTGCTCCTCTTCCTCACTGAAGTTGAGGAGCTATTAGCTAGGCAAAATCTTGTCCTCTCTCTCCTTCTTTCCTTTTGGCACCTGCATTGGATTCTCAGCTGAACAGAGCACAGTGTCTCTCTGTCTCTCCCCACCACTTCCCTCAGCTGAGATGGGAGAATACTGTGTTAAAAAAAAATAAAATTTGAGTGATGGCACTGAAAGGCAGGTAGGAGCGGAGAGTCAGGAGGTGTCGTTGAGACTTTTCCTAGCAAATGTGACAGGACCCTATTCTGGTGGCAACTTCTGTTTGCATTTATTTCAAGTCATTATTTCAATACATCACTAATTACTTTGTGGGGGGATCAAGAAAAAAGTTCATTACAGAAATTACTGAATGCAAGTAATACTGTACAAAGAAAAATGAATCTAAGGGAAGTAGGATTCTATTTTAGAAAATTTTTAACATATCCTTATGACAGTTCTTTCTTTTGTATGTTCCCAGCACTGAGTTCAGTGCATTTTACCCAGTTGTTGCTCATTAAATACTTTTACTAGAATAGACATTCCTTTGTTTGGAGATAGGCTAAAAAAAAAGGTAAAGGTCACATACTTTAATATTTCTTCTCTATTTCCTTGGCGATTACTTTCTGAATTTATTTTTTCTCGTAAGCGAATGATTTCCATATCAATACTTCTGGCAGTTCTGTTGACTTCTTTTCGTTCACTACAGATTTGCTTGGCCTGGGAAATCTTTACCTAAAATAATGATATCAGTTGATTAAAAATACGTTTGTAAACTCATTCGCTATTTAAGTCAACACAATATACTCGGACAAGATTGGGCCACAGTGAGCAAGCTGGCGCTGGAGGAGAGAATGGTGCATCTGGCCTGCAGTAGATCATCAGTGAGGTGAGGTAAAAGGGGGTGAGCTGATTGTTTTAAAGGCTGTTCTAATGCAGAAGTGGATGGCCAACCCTTGGAGGTTCTTGAT
The DNA here is from genome assembly GCF_004115215.2 of Ornithorhynchus anatinus. Taxonomy (NCBI): domain Eukaryota; kingdom Metazoa; phylum Chordata; class Mammalia; order Monotremata; family Ornithorhynchidae; genus Ornithorhynchus; species Ornithorhynchus anatinus. Next base: position 93,158,015 of record NC_041728.1, read on the forward strand.
CTGGGATCAGAAACAGCATTCACGCATTCTCCATCCTTCACCCTCCGCTCCTCCTGACCATGGCCAAGCTTGGGCAAATCACTTAACTTCTCTGTGACTCAGTTACCTCATCTGCAAAATGGGCATTAAGACTGTGAGACCCATGTGGCACGGGGACTGTGTCCAACCTGATTACCTTGTATCTACCCCAGTGCTTAGAACAGTGCTTGGCACATAGTCAATACTTAACAAATACCGTAATAATAATTATTATTATTTCAAGGGATGGCTAGAGGAAGGAGGAGAAAGAGAGGGAGGGGAGCAGAGAGGGAGGGATGGAAAGAGAATGCATCTCTGCTACAAATCTGGATCCCTGTCCTGCTTCTTGCTAGTGCTGTTGGATGCCCCTGGCTCCCAACAATGATGCAGATTAAGGCTGCCAACAAGACTCTGAGATATGAAGCAGACTGAAGCAATTCATTACTTCTAGATAGGGAAATTCTATATTTGGGGATAAAATCCTGGCTAAAAAAGACTATGAAACTGAATATCCACACCAAGCGTGAAAATAACTAAGGTAAACCTCTAGTTCTTTCTCTTTTGCAGCCAGATCTTCTTCCTTTCTTTTAAGGGACGCCATATGCTCTTTCCATTTCTCATTATAATGATCCCTGTAACGTTTCTGGTTATCCACTTCTGAATCAGCTTGGCTGAGGTCTTCCTGTTGAAAATCAAAACAGCAGTTAAGAACAGAGCAAAGAGCATAGCAATTTTTTCGGTATTGTAGGCAAACCCTCTAGAGCGAGAAGACTCAGAACAAAATAAAATCATTTACTTGGAGGTGAGCATCATTTTCTCCCAAATGTTCCTCGATTCTAGTTGGGGCCCAAATAGTGAGGAAACTAAGACAAGTAAGAGGACAGCATTTATTTCTTGCCCCAAGCAGCAAAGAACTCTCTAGTCTCATTCTTCTGTTGAGTATTTTTTTTTTTTTTAATCCTTATCTTCCTGCCCAACACTGTCCTCACCTTGTCTTTTTTTCCACCTTTTTATGGTACTTGTAAAGCACTTTTACTATGTGCCAGGCACTGTACTACGCACTGAGGTAGATACAAGCTAATCAGGTTGGCTACAGTCCCTAACCCACATGGGGCTCACAGTCTTATTCCCCATTTTACAGATGAGGAAATCACCTGTATTTATTGAGTGCTTACTCTGTGCAGAACACTGTACTAAGCACTTTGGAGAGCGGGTAGACATGTTCCCTGCTGCCCACAGTGAGCTTACCATCTAGAGGGGGAGGCAGACATTGCTATAAATAAATTATAGACATGCACATAAATGCTGTGGGGCTGAGGCTGGTGTTGATTCCCAACATCCAAATGGTTCAGATCCAAGTGCAAAGAAAAACACAGAAGGGAGACGGAGTTGGGAAAAAGAGGACTTCGTTGGGGAAGGCCTCTCGGAGGAGACACAACCTCAATAAGACTTTGAAGGCTGGGGAGAGTGGTGTTCTGAAGTACATGGAGGGGGAGGGAGTTCCAGGCCAGAGGGAGGATTTGGGAACGGGTTCAGTGGCAAGCAAGATGAGACCAGGGCACAGTGAGCAGCTGGAGCTAGAGGAGTGAAGTGGGCGGGCAGGACTGTGGTAGGAGACCAGTGAGGTGAGGTAGGAGGGGTTGAGTTGAAAATGAAGCTCCCCCAGCCTCTGCTGCTTCAGTGTGCCCAGCTTCACCGAACAAAGTGCTCAAACACCAGTTAAGAATGCAGAGGGTGAAATGGGTAGCCCTGAAGGATTCTGCAGAGTCATATTCTCTTGGTATCCAACTGAAATCCCTAAACCCCCGGTCTCCCAAGCTCACATTTTAAAAGGAACACCCATCAGGCTTTCATGTAGGAGACGAGGCAGAGATCAAACGCCCTGCCAGGGATTTGGGATTCTATACGTTGCACAGCAAAAATGTAGCAGAGAGTGACTGTTCATCTCTTGCCCAAATTTTTCCTTACGGTCCTCTCGAAATCGCCATGCCTATAGCAAGGACTTAATTGAAAGCTTGCCTATATACATGGTTTTGGGGTTCTGCAGCCCATTTTAGGGATCGGTTTCATTTGCCATACAGTTTATCTTAAAAATGACCTGTATCGTAATCATCTTTCTACTGATAACCTGTCGGCATGGCAGAGGCGATACCATTGATCCCGTTCTGAAATCAAAAAATAAGAAAACCTCCAGGGAGGAGCACTGCAAATGGAAGGCTTGATTCAGTCCACTAAAATCTGGTTCCACGAGAATATTGGGAGAGAGGACCTCTTTCTTTGTCATTCCCTCTCACCCTCACCTCCATACCCTACCCAGAAGACCATACTAAGGAGGAAAATGTGATTAAAATCTGTGGTACATTTTTTTTGGATATTTATATGACGGTATCAGGTGAAGAATCAGGGATAGCAGGAAGCATGAGAAAAATTTCCTGAGTATACAAGCTCTGTTGCCATTGTTTTTACGAGATGTTCTTCCCCTTGACTCTATTTATTGCCATTGTTCTTGTCTGTCTGTCTCCCCCGATTAGACCGTAAGCCCGTCAAACGGCAGGGACTGTCTCTCTCTGTTGCCGACTTGTTCATTCCAAGCACTTAGTACAGTGCTCTGCACATAGTAAACGCTCAATAAATACTATTGAGAATCAAATTCCTTTTGGCTACTTAACAAAAAGATAAAATGAAGGCAAATCACCATCTATACCTTTAATGGTTCTGCTGTTTCTGATACTAGATGTATTTTCCTTTTAATTTCTTCACACTTGAGTTCAGCTTCCATTTTCTGTTTTTTTAAGTCCTCCATTTTGCATTTTCGTTGCTGCATATTTTGCTTAACTTGTGCCATTTTCGTCCTGTTTTCTTGAGCTTCCTCCTCCTGTTGAAATTTAAATGCACTGCAATTGAATAAATTTTGATTTGCAGCAAGGGCAAGGATTCTTAAGAGATGAAATGCAGTATGCAGTTCCATACAAAAGAGAAGGGCAAATGACTAGACAGCTGTGGAAGCATGTGAGATAATGCTACCTTTCAATATCAAAACGGTATTTGGGCTTTTCCTCATGAACCGCAAGAATTTGGCCTGACAAAGTCCTCAGAGGTGGCCACGCCACTGCTGCTGGGGCAAAAGGCACATGGGATAAAAGAAGGCTAGAGTCTCTGTAGTTTTGGTCTCACTGAGCCAAGTTCTAGAAGACATGTCGTGAAAGTCAAAAACTACCAATGGAAGTCTGTACTAAACATAACGGATATTCATTCATTCATTCAATAGTATTTATTGAGCGCTTACTATGTGCAGAGCACTGTACTAAGCGCTTGGAATGTACCAATCGGTAACAGATAGAGACAGTCCCTGCCCTTTGAAGGGCTTACAGTCTAATCGATATACTATGCAATAGTATATCCTATACTAATAATAATAATAATACTGTTGGTATTTGTTAAGCGCTTACTATGTGCCGAGCACTGTTCTAAGCGCTGGGGGAGATACGGGGTGATGAGGTTGTCCCACGTGAGGCTCACAGTTAATCCCCATTTTACAGATGAGGTAACTGAGGCACAGAGAAGTTAAGTGACTTGCCCACAGTCACACAGCTGACAAGTGGCAGAGCCGGGATTCGAACTCATGACCTCTGACTCCCAAGCCAGGGCTCTTTCCACTGAGCCACGCTGCTTCTCTACTATAGTCTAGGATATACTATTCAAACTGTGAAAGACATTTAATTTCATCTAAGGTACTGCATATTTGTTATGCAGCACAACTTACACAAAAATGTCACTAATCTGTAACTGTTTAAAATTGACTGCTGTCGTAAGTTCAGTACATGATGATCCCTGTCCCTCTAAGGCCTTACAATCTAGTGGGGAAGACTGACATTAAAAGAATTAGATAGGGGAAGCAGGAAAAAATACTCCACGTAAGTCCTGTGGGTGCTGGGATGGGGTGAGTACCAAAATGCTTGCTGGTTACAGACCCAAGCGCATAGGCGATGCAGAGGGATGGAAAATACGGTTAAGGGAGATGAGAGGTTAGCCGGGGAAAGCTTCCTGGAGGAAATATAATTTTAGAAAGACTTTCAAAATGGGGAGAGTGGTGATCTCTCAGAGATGAAGGGGAAGGGAGTTCCGGGCCAGAGGGCAGACAAGGACAGGGGGCTGACAGCAAGACAGAAAAGACTGATGTAAAGTGAGTAATAATAATAATTAATAATGATGATATTTGTTAAGCACTTACTATGTGCAGATCACTGTTCTAAGCACTGGGGTAGATACAGGATAATAAGACTGTCCCATGTGGCGCACACATTTTTTAATCCCCATTTTTGAAGATGAGGTAATAATAATGTTGGTATTTGTTAAGCGCTGCCTCTGTGCAAAGCACTGTTCTAAGCGCTGGGGGGATACAAGGTGATCAGGTTGTCCCTCATGGGGCTCACAGTCTTCATCCCCATTTGACAGATGAGGGAACTGAGGTCCAGAGAAGTGAAGTGACTTGCCCAAAGTCACCCAGCTGACAAGTGGCGGAGCCGGGATTAGAACCCACGACCTCTGACTCCCAAGCCCGGGCTCTTTCCACTGAGCCACGCTGCTTCTCTGAGTAGGTTAGCATTAGAGGAGTGCAGTGTGGGGGCTGGGTTGTAGTAGGAAAGCAGTGAGGAAAGGTAGGAGGGGGAGGGCTGACTGAATGCTTTTAAGCCAATAGTAAGGAGCTTTCGTTTGACAAGGAGGTGGTCGGGCAACCACTGGGGTCCCGTGAGGAGTGGGGAGACATGGACTGAAAGGTTTTTTCAGAAAAAATTATTTGGGCAGCAGAATGAAGTATAGAGTGGAGATAGGAGGCAGGGAGGTCAGCGAGGAGGCTGATGCAGTAGTCTACGTAGAACACAGGGTGAATGCTTGGCTCAGCATAATCGCAGTTTGGACGCAGAGGCAAGGGTGGACTTTAGCAATGTTGTGAAGGTAGAACTGACAAGTTCTGGTGACAAATTGAATACTTGGGGTGAATAAGAGAGGTGAGGCGAGGATAATGCCAAGGGTTCAGGCTTATGAGAAAGAGAGGAGATGGTGGTGCCGTCTACAGTTATGAGAAAGTAAGGAGAGGATAGGATCTGAGTGGGAAGATGAGAAGTTTTGTTTTGGTCATGTTAAATCTGAGGTTTCGGTGGGACATCCAAGAAGAGATGTGCTGAAAGCTGGAGGAAGTATGAGTCTGCAGAGGAGAGAGGTTGGGATTGAAGGGAAAGATTTGGGAATCATCAGCCTAGAGATGGTAATAATAATAATAGTCATGATGGTATTTGTTAAGCGCTTACTACATAAGAAAATCAGGTTGCACACAGTCCCTGTCCTGCACAGGGCTCACAGTTTTAATCCCCATTTTACAGATGAGATAACTGAGGTCTGGAGAAGCGAAGTGACTTGCCCAAGGCCACACAGCAGACAAGTGGAGGAACAGGATTAGAACCCATGACCTTATGACTCCCAGGCCCGTGGTCTAGCCACTACACTATTCTGGTAATTGAAACAGCGCGGCTTAGTGGCAAGAGCACGGGCTTGGGAGTCAGAGGTTGTGGGTTCTAATCCCAGGTCCGCCACTTACCAGCAGTGTCTCTGGGCGAGCCACTTCACTTCTCTGTGCCTCAGTTATCTCATCTCTAAAATGGGGATTAAGACTGTGAGCCCCATGTGGGACAACCTGATTACTTTGCATCTAACCCAGCACTCAGAACAGCGCTTCGCACATAGTAAGCGCTTAACAAATATAAAAAACAAAAAACTCCCAAAAAGCCCCTTGGAATGAATGAGTCTCTCAAGGGAGTGAGTGTAGATGAAGAATTAGACGGGGACTTAGACCTGAGCCTCGAGGGATATTCCCAGTTGGAGCATGGGAGGCGGAGGAGCAGCCTGCAAAAAGACCGTAAAGGGGTGGCCAGAGAGATAGGAGAATAGGAGGACAATGTCAGTGATGCCCAAGGTTAAAGAATGTTTAAGGAGAAGGGGGTGGTCCACAGTGTCAAAGGCAGCTGAGGGGCGAAGGAAGATTAGGATGGAGCAGAAACTGCTGGGTTTGGCACGACTGAGGTCAGTGATAACCTCAAGGACGGCAACTTCCATGGAGTGAAGTGGGCTGAAACCAGATTGGAGGGGATCCAGGAGAGATCTGTACAAGCACTAGAGGCAGGGGGTGTTGACATTTCGCTGGAGAAATTTAGAAAGGAATGGAAAGAGGGAGATGGAGTGATAACTGGAGGGAGTTGTGGGGTCAAGGGAGGTATTTTTGTGGGGGGGTAGGGAATACAGGAGCATGTTTGAAAGCAATGGGGTAGGAGCCATTGGAAAGTAAACAATTGATGATTATGATCAAGGAGGGGACAAGTGTCTCGATGAGGTGCAAAGGTATGGGAGTCAGAGGTGCAGGTGGAGGGAGTATATTTTGTGAGGAGGCAGGAGGTCTCCTTTTCAGAGGCCGCTGGGAAAAGCGGGAGAGGAGATTAAGGGACAGGAGGAGGGAGGGGCTGGAAAGGAACCGGGGAGATTTTAAGGCGATCACCCCTGATGGTTTCAGTTTTATCGATAAAAGTACACGGCAACGTCATTAGGGGAAAGACTGCTTACTTTGTGTAACGCACTGTATTAAGTGTTTGGGGCAGTATAATACAGCAGAGCTGACAGACACATTTCCTGCTCATGAGCTTACAGTCTAGAGGAGAAGACAAACATCAATATACCTAAATAAATTACAGATATGTACAAAAATGCCTTGGCATTGAAGACAGGGAGAATACCAAGGTCCCAAAGGGGTGAGATCTAAGTGTACAGATAACACAGAAGGGAGAAGGCGTAAAGGAAAAGAGGGCTTAATCGGGAAAGGCCTCTTGGAGATGTGACCTTAATAAGGTTTGAAGAGGAGGTGAGAGGTGGTCTGGTGTATACGGAGGGAGAAGGAGTTCCAGGCCAGAGGACTGATGTGGGAAAGTGGTCAGTGGCAATAGACCCATGATCAGGGGACAGTGAACAAGCTACCGCTAGAGAAGCAAAATGTACAGGCTGGACTGAAGTAAGAGATCAGTGAGATAACGTAGAAGGGGAAGGGGTGATCGGGTGCTTTAAAGGCTGATGGTAAGATGATGGAGTTTCTGTTTGACGCTGAGGTGGATGAGCAAGCGCTAGAGCTTCTTCAGGAGTGAGGAGATGTAGACAGAATGGATGTTTAGAAAATGATATGGGGAGCACAGTGAAGTATGGGATGGGGTGGGGCGAGACAGGAGGCAGGGAGGTCAGCAAGGAAGCAGATGCAGTAGTCAAGGCGGGACAGGATAAGTGTTTGAATGAATCAGCGTAGCAGCAGTTCGGATGGAGAGAAAAGGACAGTTTTTCTTCTTTTTATTATTATTAATAGAAAAATAGTACTAATGATAATTGTGGTACTTGTTAAGTGTTAGTTTTTTATTTGTTTGTAAATTTATTTGATAGTTAAGTTATATGCCAGGCACTTTACTAAGCGTGGAGGTAGAAACAAGCAAATCGAGTTGGACAAAATCCCTGTCTCACATGGAGCTCACAGTCTTCATCTCCATTTTACAGATGAGGTAACTGAGGCACAGAGAAGTGAAGAGACTGCCCAAGGCCACACAGCAGACAAGTGGCAGAGTTGGCATTAGAACCCAGGTCCTTCTGACTCCTAATCTTGACTTTAGCAATGCAGTGAAGATAGAATGATAAGAGTTGGTGACACTGAATATGGGTGACTATGTATGAATACAAGTTCACAATAGAGGATGACAAAGGAAAGGATACAATTGAGAATAACTGTAGAAGGACAACAAGTCTTGGTTTTGAAATTATCCCGGATGACACAGAGAGGATCAAATTTTCAATGTTTTGTTTTAAAACTTAACTGTACTAAAAGATCACAATGAATTAATCAATGAATGGTAAAAACTGAAATAATAAATTTATAGGCTGAATCTGAACATTACCACAGATGGCTCCTTCTGTTAAAAATATTCCAGTTCCATGAGACAAAGAATCAGAACTGAAAATAAATTCAGACCCTACTGCAAAGTCAAACCACATTTCAGTTGTTTCAGCCTCATTTAGACATAGGGTAATTAATCAGATTTCTTTAGATTTACTAATTAGCAAAAGATGGAATTTAATACTTCTTGTTGCTGTCTTATGCTGTCGAGTTGTGGCCGACCCATAGCGACGCCACGGACACATCTCTCCCAGAACGCTCACATCCATCTGCAATCGTTCTGGGTAGTATATCCATAGGGTTTTCTTGGGAAAAATATGGAAGCGGTTTACCATTGCCTCCTTCCACGCAGTAAACCTGAGTCTCCACCCTCGACTCTCTCCCGTGCCGCTGCTGCCCAGCACAGGTGAGTTTTGACGTGCAGCGGATTGCCTTCCACTCGCTAACCACTGCCCAAGGTGGGAATGGAATGGATATGCCTCTGCTTTGACTATCCCTTGTGTAGTCAAGACTGGTAGAGAACTGGAAACTCTCCAGGTGTGACCCTGAGAGGGGGAATAGTTCTTACAAATATTTAAATTCTAAATCAACATTGATCATCCTTACCAGGGTCGAGATATCTACTGACTGGAGTTCTTCCACATTTTCAAGGTCTTTTATTTCTGCATCAACTGTGCATCTTTTAATCTGGAAAAAAAGAGCAGAACTGAATAGAAAAGAACCAAAAATAACACAATCAAGAACGGCTTAAAGAAACATTGACAACCTGTTAAGCCTCTGTCAGAATGCCCAATCTACATTAGACTATGTTCATCTTTATCTATCTTCTCCCTTTCCCCTTCACTTCCTCCTTCCTCACTAGTGTCCCTTTCCGCTTCTTTCCCCTTTCCCGATAGTCTCTAAGTCAGTCTCTTCCTCCTTCCCTCCGCCTCCACTACTGTGCTTGTCTCTGTCCCTCACCTCTTCTCTACTTGCCTCCCTCTCTCTGTTCCTCTTGTGTCATTCCGGGAAGTCTCAATTTCTCAATCTGGCTCAGTTCACTGAAAAAATTCAACTGTCATTCAAAGATCTGTCACACAAGTATATTTGGTAGGGCCTGAAAGGATGAAGTTCTAAAATCAACTGACCATTTCCAGAAATGGGTCAGCTACTTATCCTTCTCATTAATCTATAATTATAATGCTAAGTGCTTATTATGTATCAAGTATTATACTAATTGTTGTGGTAGATATAGGGCAATTAGGTTGGACACAAATCCTTCTCCCAAATGGGATTCACCATTAAAGTAGGAGTGAGACCATCTATCAAATCCCCACCTTAGAGATGAAGAAACTAAAGAACAGAGTAGTGATTTGCCCAAGGTCAGATAAGAAGCAAGTGACTGACAGAGCTGGGATCAGAACCCAGATCTTCTGACTCCAGGCCTGTACTCTTTTTGCTAGACTACACTGTTAATAATAATAATAATTCATAATTATAGTATTTGTTAAGCACTTACTGTAAATCAAGCATTGTTCTAAGCTCTGGGGGTGGATACAAATTAATCAAGTTGGACTCAGTCCTTGTCCCACATGGGGAAAGTGGGAGGACAGGTTCTGAATCCCCATTTTAGAGATGAGAAAACTGAAACACAGAAGTGTCTTGCTCAAAGTCCCTTAGTAGGCAACTGGCAGAGCCAGAATTAGAACCCGGGTCCTCTGTCAGGCCCATGCTCTTTCCACTTGGAGGAGGAGGAAGTAAGAATGCTTAGGAAATCCATTTGGACTTAAAGAAGTTAATGAGATAAGTAAAGACATCAAAAAAAAGTTGTTCTAGAAGAAAGGCTCTGGTTTTACTTCCTCTAATTCATTAAAATCTTTGTTTATCATTTGGCTCATCTCTAAGTCACCTAATATGGTGCAAATGTGAACAGCAAAAGCATATTCATAAGGTTAAATAGAAGAGAACAAGTGAAAGTCTGAAAAAGCAATTAAAAATCAGGTTAAAAGTTTACTGATTCACTGTTACCTTCAGATCTCTTAAATGCTGAGAGAAGTTACGAAGATGATCTTCATTTTGTTTGATATCATTTTCGATGGAATGCATACGTTGTTGAAAGGTTAACAGTTCAGCCATTTTATTTGCAACGTCCTTCTCCAAGTGACTTAAAAGTAAAAATCAGACCTGAAATATGCTTCATACATTATGAGTAGGATACGTGTTTTCTGGGTTGAAAAAGAACCATGCAATTTGTGGGTATTTATCAACCAATTAATAGTATTTATTGATCACTTACTTTTCGTGGACAAGGAATTTGACTACTTACTTCATCGTGTGTACTCTCCTGGGCACTTAGTAGTGCTCTGCCCCCAGTGAACACTCAATAAATTTGAATGGCTGCACTGCACCGTATTATTTATCAATCGATAGTAGTACATGAATACCAAATGAGTGCAAGGTACCGTACCAAGTGATAGAGTTTTAATGATTCCTTTTGTCAGCAGGGTAAAATCAGGTTTGAATTTCAATTTTATTTTAAATTTCAGGCACAAGACCTTGCAAAAAAAATGGCCATCTAGTCACTGAGCCCCTGAAATGGGAACTGGCGGAGGGTGGCTCCAATGCCATTTTCCCTGTGTGAGGGCAATACGAAGACGATAGTTTGGACAATGCAGACAGTGCTTTGCACAGAGTAAGCGCTTAACAAATACCATTATTATTATTAGTAGTAGTAGTAGCAGTAGTAGCAGTGGCAGGGAATGCTGCACCTCTGATGCTCCCAAAGGCCGGAGTCCTTATGTACATATCTCTAATATATTTATATTAACGCCCGTCTCCCGCTCTGGACCGTAAGCTCGTTGCGGTCAGAGAATGCGTCTGTTTATTGTTATATTGTACCCTCCCAAGTGCTTAGTACAAGTACAGTGCTCTGTACACTGGAAGTGCTCAATAAATACGACTGATTGACACAAGGAAGCAGGGAGCAGGAGCAGGAAGAATTTGTCCTTTGCAGCAGTTCCACTGTCCTTTTCTCCCTCCAGCTTTTCCAGCAACTAAAGACTGCTGCTACTGGCTTGGTTTCGGAGCTGGGGAAAGACAGTGCAAAAGAGAGTCCCACATGGGACCCATAGTCTAAGTAGGAGAGAGAAAAGGTATTGAAGATGAAGAAACTGAGGCACACAAAAGTTTAGTGACTTGTCCAAGGTCACAAATCAGGCAAGTGGTGGGCCAGTTAGGAATCCAGGTCTTCATACTCCTAGGCCTTTGCTCTTTCCACTTTCTGAACATCTTCTTGTGGGGAGCTCAATACTAAGCACTTGGGGTAATACACCAGAAGGAAAACAGTCCCTGCCTTCAGACGACTTTTGATCAAATGTGTACGAATTGTTTTCAATGAAGAAGAAAAGAAATAGAAGAAAAACATGCATGATACAAAAAAACTGGAATTGATACTGTAAAAATTAAAGAGGAAAGCCCTTGAGAGTTTCCTTCTAATATGCACCATGTGTGCATACAAATATATGCTATACATGCTGTAAATGCAAAAGGATTTACTAAACACACATCTGTACAAAGCATTGTACTAAATGCCTATGAGAGTACAACAGACTAAAGCAATATAAAAACCTACACTTAATCGAATAAAAGTGACCCTCTAAAGAAGTTTGGGATAAAGATGTGTGAACGTTAATTCTTGTCACAGTTCAAATTGTAAATAGATCCAGAACTAGTAAGGTATTTAATTTTTGGTATAGGTTAATAACAGCAGTAGGTCAACATGAGTTTTAAAATGTTCTGTAGAGTCAAGGATCAATCAGTGATACTTACTGAACACTTAACTGTGCAGAGCACTGTACTAAGCACCTAAGAAAGCACAATAGAATCGATATGATAGATGTGATCCCTGCCCACAGGGTGTTTATAGTTTACAGGGGGAGACGGACAATAAAATGAATTACAATTATGGGAAACAGTACAGCATAAGGACATGTATGACATGTATATGACATATATGCATCTAACCTCCACACTGACCTCCCTGCCACCATTCTCTCACCCCTTCAGTAAATACTTCAATCTACTGCCAGGATCTTTTTTTTAAAAAAAAAAACACAATTCAGTCCACATCAATGAAACAATCCGCTCCAATATGGCTTCTGCCCCCTTTGCTCCACAGAAACCAATCTCTCAAAGGTCACCAGTGATCTCCTTCTTGCCAAATCCAATAGTCTTTCCTTCCTAGTCCTCCTCGACCTCTCAAATGCCTTCAAGACTGTGGACCAGCCCCTTCTCTTGAAAACATTACCCAACCTCGGTTTCACTGACAGTGTCCTCTCCTGGTTTCCCTCCTATCTCTCTGGCCACTCAGTCTCTTTTACAGGCTCCTCTTCTGCCCCTGAGGGTGTCCCTCAGGGTTCAGTTCTGGGTTCCCTTCTATTCACCATCTACATCCACTCCCTTGGACAACTCATTCGCTCTCATGACTTCAACTACCACCTCTAATGCGGGCAGTTCCTAAATCTACATTTCCATCCCAGATCTCTCTCCCTCTCTGCAGTCTCCCTTTCCTCCTGCCTTCAAGACATCCCTACTTGGATGTCCTGTCATCACCTTGAACCTAACGTGTCCCAAACAGAACCCCTTATCTTCCCACCCAAACCCATCCCTTCCCCTGAGAAATACACAGCACTGCCATCCTTCCTGTCGCACAAGCCCATAACCTTGGTGTTATCCTCGACTCCTGTCATTCAATCCACATATTCGCACCGTCACTAAATCCTGTCAGTTCTACCTACAAAACATAACTACAAATCCACCCTTTTCTCTCCATCGAAAGTGCCACCAAGTTAATCCAATCACTTAGGTATATATTTGTTATTTATATTTCTGTGTCTGTAAACTCAATATGGGCAGGGAATGTGTTATATTATTTTGTACTCTCCCAAGCACTTAGAACAGTACTCTGCACACAGCACTCAATAAATACGACTGACTGAGTGGTATATACCGAGTGCTTACTATGTGCAGAACGTAAGTACTAAGCACTTGGGAGAGTACAATAAACAGAACTAGCAGACACATTCCCTGCCCATACCAAACTTACATCTGCCCTGCGACTAAAGATCTTCCGCATTAAACAGAAACTCCTTTCCATCGGCTTTAAAGGACTGAATCTGCTTGCCCTCTCTTACCTTCCTTCACTGATTTCATACTACAGCCCAGTCTGCTCTTCCAGTGGCAGCTTGCTCCCTGCACCCTGATCTCGTCTCTGTCATTACCAACCCCTTTCTCTTGTCCTCCCTCTAGTCTGGACTCCTTCTTGGTCCACGGAGGCAATCTGGTGCCACCTTCAAGGCCTTATTAAGGTCACATAATAATAATATAATATTGGTATTTGTTAAGCGCTTACTATGTGCCGAGCACTGTTCTAAGCGCTGGGGTAGACACAGGGGAATCAGGTTGTCCCACGTGGGGCTCACAGTCTTAATCCCCATTTTACAGATGAGGGAACTGAGGCACAGAGAAGTTAAGTGACTTGCCCACAGTCACACAGCTGACAAGTGGCAGAGCTGAGATTCGAACTCATGAGTCCCGACTCCAAAGCCCGTGCACTTTCCACTGAGCCACGCTGCTTCTCTACATACATACATTTCAAGAGGCCTTTCCTGATTAAGGCCTCTTTGGCCCTATTCCCCCTCCCTTTGGCCTGGTCCATGAACTTGGATCTGTATACTTTCAGCATTTGGTATTCTCCCCACCCTCAATCCCACAGCACTTATGTATATACCTATTATTCATTCATTCATTCAATAGTATTTATTGAGCGCTTACTATGTGCAGAGCACTGTACTAAGCGCTTGGGATGAACAAGTCGGCAACAGATAGAGACAGTCCCTGCTGTTTGACGGGCTTACAGTGTAATCGGGGAGAAGGACAGACAAGAACAATGGCAATAAATAGAGTCAAGGGGAAGAATATCTCGTAAAAACAATGGCAACTAAATGTCTGTCTCCCCTCTAGATTGTAAGCTTGTTATGAGCAGAGACCATGTCTGTCAACTCTGTTGTACTCTCCCGAGCATTTAGTGCAGTGCTCTGCACACATAAGTGCTCCATAACTAACACTGATTGATCGAAGGGGGAGGAAGTGCCAGTCCAGAGGAAAGCTGGGGTCAAGGGGTTGGGGATGGTGGGATAGATGAGATCAAGGTACAGTATGTAGGTTGCTACAAGCAAAGTATGTAGGCTGAGCTGTAATACAAAATCAGTGAGATAAGGAAGGAGGGCGAGGTCTGGTTGAGTGTTTTAATTTATGTAGTAAGGAGCTTTTTTTTTTTTTTTTTGACCTGGTGGTCGACGGACAACCACTTGAGAAATGGTTTTTCAAAAAAATGATCCAGGCAGCAGAATAAAGTAAGGACTGAGGCAGGGAGAGACAGGAGGCAGGGAATAAGGAGGCTGATGTAGTAAACACGGTAGTTTTTAAGTGCTTGGATCAGTGTGGGATTAGTTCGAATGGACAGGAAAGGATGGATTCTAGACACTTTGTGAAAGTAGAACAGACAGGATTTGTGGACAGATTGAATGTGCGGGCCGAAAGAAGGAGGCGAGTCGAGGATAATATCAAGGGACGGGCTTGTGAAGCAGGGAGAGTGGCGGTGTTGTCTTCAGCGATAGGAAAGTCTAGAGGAGGATGGGGTTTGGTTGGAAGATAAGTTCTTTTCTGGACAAGTTAAATTCGTGATGTCGGCGGGAAGCCAAGAACAGATGACCTGAAGGCAGGAGGAAATGAGAGACTGCAGAGAAGGAGAAGTCATGGCCGGAGAGGTAGATATGGGAATCATCTGCTTAGGTATGTTAATTGAGGCCATGGGGGCAAATGAGTACACCCAAGTGGTGGGTGTAGATGGAAATAGAAATGGACCCAAAAGACAGCCTTGAGGGACTATCATGGGTAGAGGGTGGGAAGCAGAGGAGGAGCCTGCAAAAGAGATTGGAAAGGAGTGGTCAGAGAGAGAAGAGAACTAGGAGAGGACAAAATCATTGAAGCTGAAATTACACAATGTTTCAAGAAGGGAGTGGTTCAGTGTCGAAGGCAGCAGAAAGGTTGAAAAAGATTTAAAGGAATCCAGGCTGCTGGATTTGGAAAGGGCAGTGAGAATCACTGTCTCACAAGCCCGTAACCAGGGCATTATCCTTGACTCATCTCTCTCACTGAACCCGCACAATCTGTCCCCAAATTCCGTTGGTTCCACCTTCACAACATCACTAGAATCTGCTCTTCCCTCACCATCCAAATTGTTCCCAAGCTGATCCAAGCACTTACTTACTGACTTGTCTACCGCATCACTCACCTTCCTCCCTCCTGTCTCTCCCTTCTTTAGTTCGAACTAAACTCTGCTACCAGGAGTCTCCTCAGGAACCTTCAATGGTTGAAATGGAGCAGCATTTGTGAAGCGGCATGGCCTAGTGGAAGGGCCTGAGAGTCCAAAGTCCTGGGTTCTAATCCTAGGTCTGCTACTTGCCTGTGTGACCGTAGACAACTGACAACTTCTCTGTGCCTCAACTTCCTCAACAGTAAAGTGGGTATTGGATACCCGTTTCTTCTCCTACTAGAACTGTGAGCCCCACCCAAGTGGGACAGGGATTGTATCCGATCTGATTAATTTGTACCTACCTCAGCGTTTAGAACAGGGCTTGATCTAGTTAGTGTTTAACAAATATTATGATTATTATTATTGCCCATTATTATTATTTTGCATTAAACAGAAAATACCATCAGCTTTAGGGAACTCAACCAGCTCTCCCCCTCCTACTTTACCTCTCTGATCACCAACTATAACCCAGTCTTACCATTTGGCTGCTCTAATACCAGACTTACTGCTGTACCATGATCTCGCCTTTATTTTAAATGGCATCTGTTAAGTGCTTTCTACATGCCAAGCACTGGGGTAGACACAAGTTAATCACAGCCCAAGGTCACGCAGCAGACAAACGGTGGAGCCGGGGTTAGAACCCAGGGCCTCTGACTCCCAGGCCCGGGGTCTATCCACCAGGCCATGCGACTTTTCTTGCTGCCGACTCCTCGCGCCCACACTTCCACTGGCTTTCAACTCCCTGCCTTTTCAAATCCGACAGTCCAACCCCCTACCCACCTTCAAAACCCTCCTAAAATCACATTTCCTCAAAGAGGCCTTTCCTGGAAGTCTTCATTTCCCCATCCACCCTCTTCTCTGCATATCTATATACTTGGCTATGTACCTTGATACACTTAACACTGTGATACTCACCCCATCCCTGCAATTTGGTAAATATTCTTATACTCAGTTTCCCCCAATCTATTTTAATGTCCATGTCCCCCTATAGACTCTAAGCTCTTCATGGGCAGGGATCGTGTCTATCAACTCCGTTGTATTGTACTAAGCGCTTAGTATTGTACTCCACACACAGCAAGTGATCCATAAACACCACTGATTGCTTGACCTATTGGAAAGTGAGCCGTTAAAGATCGCTGTTAGGGAGGGAATAAGGGAAGGGGCAATTAAACAAGGCTTAATACCAACCTTATTTCAGTCTCCACATCTCTGCTCAAGAACCTGGGCCTCGAAAATTCCCCTGAATAGTAACGTTTCTCAAAAACCTGGTCCCCCAGGGCAGTAAAAGCTTCCCTACAGTTTTTTGGTGGTTTCTGAGTCTGCATTATAGTACGAGCTTCAGAGTTATTCTGAAATTAGAAGACAGAAAAAGAGAGTGTTTCTCAGTGTGTCAAAACTTTCTGACTGTTCTTGAGACAATCTTTCAGTACTGTAGGTGGGTAAAGGCATCAGCCGATAGCATCATATGGACCTCATACTGCCGGAGTCCATTTCTCAAGATTCCCCATAGCTCTAACAACCCAAGAGTGAACCAGAAGCAAAAGGACAAGGGCTTGCTTCTGGCACTTTGGCCTGAGCCCTTTCCACCCACAGAGAATACACGTAAATGTCTTAGAGTTGAATGCTTTAGAAACCAAAGGTAAGTGTAGTGAGTCTAATTTCCCAGCATCTAATTTAACTTTCTGGTAGCAAGTCAGGCCCTCTGGGAGGAGATTCTTCAGAACCGTTAGGTGATGCGCTGACTTCCTAGGGAGTGACTTGAGCACCTGAGAGAAAAGGTTCAGCAAGAGTTAGAACTTACTTTGATTAGAAGGATTGTCTCTATGCCCCTCATATCGATCAGACTATTGGCAACAACTGCATTATCCATATCTAAAGCTGTGAGAACTGTTGGATGATTTGGATGATAAACAGCTCTAGGAAAAAAAAAGAGTTTATTTACTATTTTATTATTATCTTGAAAATCTTTACTAAAACATCTTGGATGATTTGGATGATAAACAGCTCTAGAAAAAACCAGTTTACTATTTTACTATTATCTTGTAAATGTTTACTAAGACATGAAAGGCATAGCATTAATAATAATGATGGCATTTATTAAGCACTTACTATGTGCTAAGCACTGTTCTAAGCATTGGGGTAGACACCAAGTCATCAGGTTGTCCCATGTGGGTCTCAAAGTCTTAATCCCCATTGTACAGATGAGATAACTGAGGCACAGAGAAGTTAAGTGACTTTCCCAAAGTCACACAGCTGAGGAGTGGCGGAGCCAGGATTAGAATCCATGACTTCTGACTCCTAAGCCCTTGCTCTTTCTACTAAGCCACGCTGCTTCTCATCAAGTAAAAATACAGCAGCAGGAAAGTCCCGGATCTTCGTTAGATGGAATCGGTTGAATGGAAAACATAGCAATATGCTCAAACCTTATAAATAGCCTCCCCAGCTGCAAGCATAGCATACAGTAAACAAATCCTCTGCTGCCCAATGTCCAAGATTTGGGAGGGAGACTGATTACCGCTCTTCAGAAATGCATTAAAAAGGCACTTTGTCACTGCCCCTAAGTCAGTCAGTTGTATTTATTGAGTGGTTACTGGATGCACAGCCTTGTATTAAACGCTGGCAAGAGTACAATACAACTATAAACAGACATATTCCCCATCCACAACGATTTTATAGTCTAGTCAAAGTATTCCGCTGCCTGGCCGAGAGATCATTCCCAAGCAAAGAATAGCTGGAAGGGTTAGGGAATGAGGGAGAACGTGGGTCCAGTTTATATCTGCCCTATCTCCCTCTCGCCTGCCACCAGAACCACGACTTACTGCAGCATAGTCTTGGGTGGGATTGGGGGGGCGGGAGGCAGGGGGGAGATTTCCTTCTCCCTTCTGGCTGCTCACCTGCTTGCCCCTCAACAGTGGTGAGCCCATCTCTACAGGAGCGGGAACCAAGACAGTTGCCTCGGACAACGGAAGTGCTCCCGTGTCCTGCCCCTCTAGACCGTACGCTCGCTGTGAGCAGGGAATGTGTCTGCTTATTGGTGTATTGGACTCTCCCAAGTGCTTAGTACAGAGCTCTGCACACGGTAAGTGCTCAATAAATACGACTGAGGGACTGACTGACTCCCACCGTAGACATAATCTAGGCCCCCGCCGGTCCCAAGGAACAAAGCATTACGGAAGTTCACGATTAGGCTCGGTTTAAACATTCGTTCGTTCATATTTTTTGAGCGCTTCCTATGTGCAAAGCACTGTACTAAGGGCTCAGGAGAGCGCAATATAACAATAAGCAGACACATCTTATGAGCTCCTGACTCTGAGGGCTTGGCCCCTCGAGCCTTCCAAATGATTCCAGAGGTTTGTCAAGTTAACACGAAGAGAAAGATCAGATCTGCCACTGGCGGGGGTTTTACTTCTACATCTTACCTGGGTCTTACATCATACATCTCACTGCGAAATTCAGACACTATTATCTGCGGCCGGGATCCGGGGGGACAAAACTTTCTCATCAGGGCCTGCAGCGTTTGCTCATCCCTGTGGTTGTGACAACAAAAGGCTAGAAGCAGACCTTTTAGGCAAGATTCAATGGCCAGAGCGAGTTCAGGATCCCGAAGGTGAATACAAGCCCCTGTTGAGAGACCACGAACACTCATAAGGGCCAATCAAGGTGTTTCTCTTATATTCCCGCCGGGCCCCACAACCTGACCGTAAGCTCACTGTAGGTAGGAATGTGTCTACCCACTCTGCTATACTGTACTCTCCTAAGCGCTTAGTAGAGTGCCCTTCCCATGGCAAGCGCTCAAAAAATACCATTGATTGATTCAGTTTATTCACTCGGCAGAGTTTTGCAAAACTCTATCGACACAGGAAAAACAATGGTAAAGCCCGTCCTACTTATCTGGAATGAAGGTCTCCAAACAAAAACAAAGAAGAGGACCCCCATTACCCTCGTGGGTGCTAATAACTGTATTGTATTCTCCCTAAGCACTGAGCAAGCGACAGCCTTCTCACTGACAGCCTTCTCAGTGAGATGTGTTGAATGAGAATGAGAGAGCAAGCAGAGGACTCTTTCATTTGGTCCCCATTAGGGAAATTACCAGACCCAAATTAACTTCCTAATACGAATATAATAATGTCGGTATTTGTTAAGCACTTACTATGTGCACAGCACTGTCCTAAGCACTGGGGGGGATACAAGGTGATCAAGTTGTCCCTCATGGGGCTCACGGTCTTCATCCCCATTTGACAGATGAGGTAACTGAGGCGCAGAGAAGTTGTGACCTGCCCAAAGTCACACAGCTGACAAGCGGCAGAGCCAGGATTAGAACCCATGACCCGACTCCCAAGCCCGTGCTCTTTCCACTGAGCCATGCTGCTTCTCTAATATGTGGCTCCACAGGACACACGTTTTCACTGATGAACTTGAAGACCTCTAAAGGAATGCTTTTAAAAATGTTAGGCTAATACACAATCTCTGCCCACAAACAATTCATCAATCGATCGCATTTACTGGGCACTTACTGTGTGCAGAGCATTGCTCTAAGGGCTTGGGAGAGTACAGTACCACAGAGTTGGTAGACACATTCCTTGCCCACAAGGGCACATGTCTGCTAATTCTGTTGCGCTGTACTCTCCCAAGTGCTTAGTAGAGTGTCCTATACATAGTAAGTCCTCAATAAATATGACTGATTGACTGAAGGAGCTCATAGTCTAGAGACAATAAAATACATTACAGATATGTACATATCGGTACTGCTGAAGGTGGGGTGAAGATCTAGTGCTTAAAGGGTACGGGGTCAAGTACGTACTGATAATGTTGATGATAATACTTGGACAAGGTAAATCTTTAGAACAGAAGCTCTGTATCACGATTAATTTCTAACAAGTAGAGAGAGTGTGTATCATTTCTAAATTTAGCATCACCCTAGGCAGTGTAACAAAAACTTCTCACTGTATAATTTTGCCCTCTCCTTTCCTACACCGATGCCATAGTGCAAAATACAGTTATGAACTGCAAATAGCAATGGGCTTATAAGAATCTGAAACTCTACAGGGCATCCTAATTTGTATATATTCAACTGCAAGATTTTTAAAGTCAAAAATCAATATTAGAGGCATTATGCTACGCCCACCTACATCGGTATGTCTGAGATCACATACCTAAAGGGCCAATTGGTTTCTGAGTAAACTGTCCTTGTTTATATGCATCTTCTATTGCCTTAAGAAGGGATGGAATATGGGCACCGAATCTTTTCAGTTGATCATTTTTACTATCTTTCAATTCCTTTATCTGCCTCTGCTGGAGACCCATCTTTTGCTTCACAGCAAGCTCTTCTCTCCTGTAAAAAGAAGATACAAAAGGGGAAAATTACAGCCGATAGGCTGGCTATTTTTCTCTTAGGTAATTAGTATGGATTCAAGACAAGGCATGAAGTCTATCAGAAAATGACTATCAAAAGCGGCTTGACAATCTCCTAACCATCCTTACTTTTCTAATTTAGAAATTGCCACACATGAAAACCCTTTCCCCCAAGGACTTTTTGCTCCCATCGATATTAAGCTTTGAAATTTCAATGATCAGAGCCAAGCTGATATATGACCTGAAATTGCTAATATATAAATGGGGGGAGGGAGGGCAAACTTTGCAAAGATCTAGATCACCTTCATAAGTGTGCTGAACTAGAAGGCTGCTGAATAATTTCAAGTGACCTACAAACATTGCAGGAATAGTGAAAATGCAGCTTCATCTTCATTGTTTTTGTTACAATTCGAAAACTAAAACTTCTGTACCTCAGAAAATGTACGTTTGTCATAAGAATATATGCATTTCTACTCAAAAAAAATTACAAAGGGATATTTTTATGTCATTGAATTCAAAAGCTCAGCCCATTAGAAGGGGATAGTTCAACAGTGAGTTTTTCTGTTGTTTTTAGGCTTTTTTATGGTATTTGAAAATCCTTACTGTTTGCTAGGCACTGCCTCTGGGATATATACATAATAATGTATTTGTTAAGTGCTTACTATGTGCAGAGCACTGTTCTAAGCGCTGGGGTAGATACAGGGTAATCAGGATGTCCCACGTGAGGCTCACAATCTTAATCCCCATTTTACAGATGAGGTAACTGAGGCACAGAGAAGTGAAATGACTTGCCCACAGTCACACAGCTGACAATTGGCAGAGCCAGGATTCGAATCCATGACCTCTGACTCCCAAGCCCGGGCTCTTGCCACTGAGCCACACTGCCTCTCATGATAATCAAGTTGGACAAAGTTCCTCCCCACATGGGGCTCACAGTATTAATCCACATTTGCAAATGAGGACCCAGAGATGACTTGCCCAAGATCACACAGCAGAAGTCAAGATAAGACCCAGGTCTTCTAACTCCCAGGCTTGTGCTTTATCCACTCGGCCCTGCTACCTCTCCATTGAGGAGAAAGATAAAAAAACTTCTAAATACTTCTTGATCTTCAGATTTGAAAAGTACAAAGAAAAACTGCTCTTTCATTTTTAATAAATATCAACATGCAACATCTGATGTAAAGGAGAAGTGGATCTGTAGCTCACATTAAATTCAAATCAAAGCTATGTGACAAGAGGGTTCTGCACTACAAACTTTCCAAAAGAGGTTTATACTTACTTTAATTTACTTTGTTCTTCTTTATACTTAATTATAGCTTGCTTAAATTGATTAATATCCTGACCAACTGATTGTTCTTCATTGCACAGAATTTTTGACTTTTCTTTCAACTGAAAAATTTTTCTCTGCCTTTCCAACTTTTCAGGCTCCGAAATCTGATCCGCACTAGGAGTACACAAAAATTTCCATTTAGGATGGTGAACACGTGAAAATTCACTATTTCAAAATGCTAAATAAATGCAGCAAGAGTGAACCTACATTATCACAATATAGTTACTGAAATAATAAAGGACCTAGTATACTCTACCTGTTTTTGAGTTCCTCAATCCTTTTCATGAGTTGCTCACCGTCTTTTTCTAATGTACTATATTCGTTTAAGGAGCATTTGTAGAAAAGCTGACCCAAAAATTCAAGAAATGCAAAAGGGTAAATTAAACATAAAAATAATCATTACGGTGTTTATTAAGCACTCATTATGTGTCAAATGCTGGGGTAGGCAGAGGATACATGGGGCTCAGAAAATTTAAATGACTTGCCCAAGGTCACAGTGGTGACAAGTGGTGGAACTAGGATTAGTCTCCAGACTCCCAATTTTGGGGTCTTTCCAATGGTTCAGGCTCACAAAAACTCATCCATGACAGATTGGTAAATTTTTACTTTTTTTCACAAGCTGCAAGCCATTTACATGCTGGACCCAATTTTAAAAGCAATACATTAGGAAATCTGCACACCATCATTATCAGTAGCAATCATTAAGAAATAATAATAATAGTCATAATAAACTGTTAAGCACTTAATACTTGTCAAGCACTGTTCTAAGTGCTCGGGGAGATACAAAGTAATCAAAGTGGATACAGTCCCTGTCCCACATGGGGCTCACAGTGTTCATCCCCATTTTAGAGAGGAGGTAAATGAGGTTCAGAGAAGTTCAGTAACATGCCCAAGATTCAAGTGGTGGAGCTAGGATTTCCACTCAGGTCGTCTGACTCCAGGGCCGTGCCCTTTCCACTAAGCCATACTGGCTACCGTATATAAAAGGGAGGGGAATTATGTGCTTGGGGACATTCAAAAGAAGTGAAAGACTTGGCTCCTGCCTTCGAGGAGTATTTCATCTCATTTATTTTCAAATAAATGAAAAACACTTTCTTACCTCAGCAGTATTGTAAGCTTGGTTCTTTGCCCTGACATCTGCTTTTAACTTAGTATATTCGGGTTCTAGAGCAACTGCTCCTTCTGTTATTTTTTCCAAATCGTCTTGTATTTTCTTATACTTTTCTTCCGCTTCGTTTACTCTGGCCTTAAAAAAGAAAGCCCCACAAAATAAATCTCTCTCTTAAAAAGATATTTTGGGTTTTTTTCTTATTAAAAGGTAAATTTATACAAAAATGTCAGTAGAAACATATTCATTTGAAGAGTTGAACACTTCGTTTTGATTTGCTTAATACAGTTGATTCAGTTAATTCTGGATCAGACAGATTTAGCAGACTTGAAGCAAACTTAGAACTTGCATTACAATAAATTCAGGAGTAATAACACTAAACTAGAACCTCTTAGCGACACTGATCTAGAGATTTCATACCTTGAAGTCGGACAATAAACCCATTTACAAGGATATTTGCTTAGAACAAAAGAAATTTAGAACAATCATGGTCTTTTGGATATTTATTATTCATTTTTCATCTGTGCCAAGCACTGTGCTAGATAGAGGACAATCAGATACTCCCTGTCCCACATGGGATTCACAGTCTACAAGATGGAGAAAGCAGGTCTATGTGCGTCTATGCACAGATGAGGAAATTGAGGCCCAGAAAGGTAAAGTGACTTGCCTAAGCTCACCTCGTGGGCAAGTGGAACAATAGGGATTAGAACCTGAGCTACCTGACTCCCCATTCAGTGCTCTTTCTTTTAGATCTAATTATTCATTCGTTTGTTTGTATTTACTGAGCACTTACTGTGTGCAGAGTACTGTACTAAGTGCTTAGAAAGTGCAATACAGAAATAGAGACAATCCCTGCCCACAACGGGCTCACAGTCCAGATGTGGGGGGGAGACAGACATCACTGCAAGTAAACAGGCATCAATATAAATAAATAGAATTATAGAAATATACATATTTGACCTAAGTGCTATGGGGCTGCGGGGGGGAGTGCAAAGGGAGAGAGTCATGGTGATGGGGAAAGGAGGAGGAGCTGAGAAAGAGCAGGGCTTTGTCTCGGAAGGCCACTTGGAGGAGGTGAGCCTTCAGTAGGGCTTTGAAGGGGGGAAGAGTGACTGTTTAGCAGATTTGAGGAAGGAGGGCATTCTAGGCCAGAGGTAGGACGTGGGCCAGGGGTCGACAGTGAGACAGGTGAGATCAAGGCACAGTGAGGAGGTGAGCACAAGAGGGCTGGCTGTAGAAGGAGAGAATAATAATGTTGGTATTTGTTAAGCGCTTACTATGTGCAGAGCACTGTTCTAAGTGCTGGGGTAGATACAGGGTAATCAGGTTGTCCCACATGAGGCTCACAGTTAATCCTCATTTTACAGATGAGGTAGAAGAAAAGGGAGGTGAGGTAGGAGGGAGCAAGGTGACGGAGAGCTTTAAAGCCAAGAGTGAGGAGTTTTAGTTTGATATGGAGGCGGATAAGGCAACCATTAGAAATTTTTGAGGAAGGGGGGGGTGATATGCCCTGAACATTTATGTAGAAAGATAGTCTGGGCAGCAGAGTGAAGTATGGACTGAAATGGGGAGGGGCAGGAGGTTGGGAGGTCAGAAAGGATGCTGATGCAGGAATCCAGTTGATATACGATGAGTGACTGTACTAACGTAGTAGCGGTTTGGATGGAGAAGAAAGGGAGGATCTTGGAGATGTTGTGCAGGTGAGAACGGCAGGATTTGGTGACAGATTGGATGTGTGGTCGAATGAGAGAGCTGAGTCAAGGATGACACCAAAGTTACGGGCGTGTGAGACAGGAAGGATAGTTGTGCCATCCACAGTGACGGGAAAGTTCCGGAGAGGACAAGGTTTGGGAGGGAAGAGAAGGAGCTCTGTTTTGGACATGTTGAGCTAGAGGTGGTGGGAGGACAACCACGTAGAGATGTCCTGAGGCAAGACGAATTGTGAGCCTAGAGGGAGGGAGAGAGAACAGGGAAGGAGATGTAGATTTGGGTCAGACTGACATAACACATCAGGTGAATGCTGAAATTGAAGCAACTGTCAATAACCTCCTGTAGTCAGAAATGTAATTATGTTTGTTTTCTAGGATCTGTTACCTTAAAGGTACAGGAAAAATCCCCTCTTTACTTTGAGTCTTTTCCAGGTTCTTGCATCTAAGTATGTTAAAAGCTAATTTTACTTTGGTTCATTGAAAACCTGTATGACTATATTCATCCTTAAAGTACATTATCAATCTATCAGTGGTGGATACCGATTGCTTATTGTGTGCACGACACTGTCCTAAGTACTGGGGGAGAGCAAATACAGTCCCTGCCCAAAGGAACTTACAATCTTGTGGGGGAAAATGACAGGGGAAAAAACAGAGTATAAAGACATGTTCACATTTGCTTGGAGGCCAAGGGTGGTGCACAGGGGAGAGATGAATACCAAAGTGCTAGGGGGTATGAATGAAAGTCTATAGGCATCAAAGAAGGGAGGTCTCTGTGGGCAGGGAACATCTGTCAAATCTGTCGTATTGTACTCTCCAAAGCACTTAGTACAGTGCTCCGCACACAGAAAGCGCTCAATAAATTCCATTGATGATGATGAAGGGAGAACGGGGGGGAACATGAGAGGTTAGTCAGGGAAGGCTTCCTGAATTTAGCTGGTTTTTTGAAGATGGGGAGAGCGGTGTTCCGTGGGATATGAACGATTAGTCTGCTTGCTGACCTCCCTTGCATTTTCTCCCCTCACCAGCCTGCTGCCCAGATCATTTTTCATTTGAGGAGTCTGGAACGAAATGGTAAAGGGAAATGGCAAAAACTGGGGGGTGCAGTGAGGACAACCAAGTGGTTAAAGAGAGAGTTGGGCAATTGTGTGAACTCATTCAAAAGTACAATGGAGGATGTATTGAATGAGATATTCTTAAATGGAGGATTCTCTACATTGATCCTGCTGCTTCCTCTTAGCCACCACCACGCCTCTTCCCCACTGACCCTAGAATGGTTGACAGAACATAGAAGAGGGAGAGCAAGGGTGTTGGTTAGGAAGAAGGAGGTGGAAAAAAACAGCAGCAAAGAAACAGAGGTACCAGCAACTGGGATGTAAAGAACATAGGCTACAGTATATGTTGCTCAACATATGCTCAACAACAGCATTCCCTGGCTATGCCAAGACCAGAACATCATCTTTCACAAATCCAGTTCCAGAGACAACTCAGACTTCCTTTGGTACCTAGTCAGGAATTGCTTATGGCACCTTGTGCTTGCTTTTGCAGCACTATCTACAGCTGGTTTGCAATAGTGGTCTAAATTGTTTCAAGATGATAATAACAACAATAATAATCTTAATAATAATCATAACTGCACTACTGGTTAAGAGCTTACTTTGTGTCAAGCACTGGACTAAGTGCTGGAGTAAAAATAATAATAATCATGTTTTAAGTGCTTACTACTTGTCAACCACTGTTCGAAGCTCTGGAGTAGATACAACGCAAGCAGATTGTCCCACTTGGGGTTCACAGTCTTACTCCCCATTTTACACGAGGTAACTGAGGCACGGAGAAGCAAAGTGACTTGTCCAAAGTCACACAGCTAACAAGTGGCGGAGCCAGGATTAGAACCCACGACCTCTGACTCCCAAGCCCGGGCTCTTTCCACTAAGCCACGCTGTTTCTCAGTAGGTAGATGCAAGATAATCAAGTCAGACACAGTCCTTGACCCACAAGGGGCCACAGCCTGCGTAGGATGGAGAAGAGGCACTGACTTCTCATTTTACAAATGAAGAAACTGAGGTCCAGGGAAGTTTAAGTGACTTGTCCCATTAAGACGGCAGACAAATGGCAGCAGACTAAAACCCGGGTCCTCTGTCTCCCTAGCTCATGTTCTTTCCACCAGGCCATGCTGCTTCTCACATGGGCTGTCTGCCTTTAATGACATTCTGGTAGAACAACATGAAAGGCAAGAACTAACTGTATTGAAAATGCAGCAGATATAAACTGGTATTTTCTCTAACTTAATTATTTGGAAATTTATCTTCTCCCACTCCTTCTGGGCTGCTCTTACTTGCGCCTTCATTCATCCTCTCTCCCATCCCCACAGCACATATGTATATATCTGTAATTTATTTATTTATTTACCTCTATTTATTTATACTAATGTCTGTCTCCCCCTCTAGACTGCGAGCTCACTGTGGGCAGGAATATGTCTGTTTGCTGCTATACTATACTCTTCCAAGAGCTTAGTACACTGCTCTGCACACAGTAAATGCTCAATAAATATGACTGAAGGAATGAAGAACAGTAATAGTAGTAAGTGCTTAGTGCACTTGGATCCGTGACCTTTGCTCATCTGATATTCACCCCTCCCTCAACCCCACAGCAAAGTGTATACTATAAATTAGTTACATTGTCTTCCCTTCTAGACTGTGAACTCATTTTGGGCAGGGAATGTGTCTACAAACTCTGTTTTGCTGACTGATGAATGTGGGCAGAGCGCTGTCCTAAGCACTGGGAAGGACTACACAGGAAGAAATTCGATGGAGTTCCTTACCTTGTGTTTATATGGAATACGCATATGTATGTCTATAGAAAGAAAACTGCATTCAAAATTTTACTGCTCTAGACTGTAAGCTTCTTGTGGGCAAGGAACATGTCTGCCAACTCTACTGTAATAATGATGGTATTTGTTAAGCGTTTACTATGTGCCAAGCACTGTTCTAAGCACTGATAATAATGGTGCCTGTTAAGCACTTGCTACGTGCCAAGCACTGTTCTAACTGCTGAGGTAGATATAAGGTAATGAGGCTGCCCCACGTGGGGCTCAGTCTTAATCCCCATTTTACAGATGAGGTAATTGAGGCCGAGAGAAGTTAAGCTACTTGCCCCAAGTCACACAGCTGACAAGTGGCAGAGCCAGGATTAGAACCCACGACCTCTGACACCTAAGGCTTTGCTCTCTCCACTGAGCCACGCTGCTTCCCGGGCTAACTCTCCCAAGGACTTAAGTAATAATAATTACTAATAGTAGTGTGATATTTGTTAAGTGCTTACTATGTGCCAAGCACTGTTCTAAGCACTGGGGTAGAGACAAGGTGATCGGGTTGGACACAGTCCCTGTCCTACACATGGGGCTCACAGTCCTAATCCCCCATTTTATAGATGAGGTAACTGAGGCCCAGAGAAGTGAAGTAACTTGCCCAAAGTCACACAGCAGGCAAGTGGCAGAGCTGGGATTGGAACCCATGACCTTCTGACTGCCACGCCCGTGCTCAATCCACTATGCTTTACTGCAGTGCTATGCACACAACAAGAGCTCAATAAATACCATGGATGATGTTGACTGATTCCAAAGTTTCCAAAAATATGTTTACGCAATTTCCTCAGAATCCGAAAGACGGGCCTAACATGAATCAAGTGTTTTAAAATGTAATATATTGCTTCACTCGGAATAGACTTCCCTTCTTAATTTTTGTCTTCACACAGCTATAGAGGGTGCGAAAGAGACGGCAGGAATTCTACCTGTGCATCCGACCCAAAGCGACTTATTCCCAGCTAATCGAGATAATCTGTTTGGAAACGAAGGTGAAAGAATAAAATCTAACTCATTCAAATTGTAAAGATTCATCTGGTGGTCATCAATCATATGGACGGAATAAGGGTCATGAGCCAAAAATGTTACCATAAAGGCACAAAATCAAAACTCTTGCACCACTGCAGAGAAGTCAAACAACCAAAGGCGACATAAGTGAACAAAAAATGCTTACCTCACAATCCAACAGCTTCTGATTATACCGCATATTTCGGCTTTCTTCCTCTTTAATAATACTTCTCATTTCCTTGGTTTGTTTTTCAATTTCACCAACCTAAGAGAAATATTACTCAGTAATGCATTCTGGGATAAATTACTTAGAAAGCATAAATGCAAATAAATATATTCCAACTGTGAAAATGATTATTCAAGAAGAAATTACCACTGCCCAAGCCATTTCATGCTTCAAATTCTCCAACTTCACTTTCAATTCACTCAAGGCAACAATGCTTTTGAAAAGTTCCTCTTTTTCCACACAGTTTCGCTTTAGTTCTAAAAGACACTTTACCAAAAAAAAAAAAAAAAAAAGGTTTTCATGGCTGAACCACAAGAAATGAAAATATAGCTATTCAATTGGCTTTGTTAGGTTTGTTGTTAAAAATAGAATCTGTGCAAATTTGGGGGATTTCGACTGAATCCCTCTGTGTGCCACACCTTACTGATATGAGAATATTCTTTTAAAAACGTTCCACAGGACCTTTACTCTGCCACTTGTCAGCTGTGTGACTGTGGGCAAGTCACTTCACTTCTCTGTGCCTCAGTTATCTCATCTGTAAAATGGGGATTAAGACTGTGAGCCTCACGTGGGACAAACTGATTACCCTGTATCTACCCAGCACTTAGAACAGTGCTCTGCACATAGTAAGCGCTTAACAAATACCAACATTATTATTATTTTTTAATCATGTATTTCAAAATGTATCCCTCAATAAAGGATTTTGTAAAAGATACCCTGATGTGAACTAAAATTAATAATAATTCATAATTACTGTATTTGTTAAGCACAGACTACGTGGCAGGCACTGTGCTAAGTGCTGGGGTAGAAACAAGGTAATTGGATTTGGACAGAGTTCGATATCAAATTAAACGGATATTCCAAAAATTAAGTTACCATGTCCTCAACACCTCTCCCGGGAATCTCTGATTTCATTCTGTTAATTGCAGGATATTTAGGAAACGCGTTTCCATTTAAGATTTAGAATAGCAGTTTTCATACCTCCCCTCCTTGTTCTATCTGATCATGTGTCCTTGCTTTTTTCTCCATAATGTATGAGTAATCATCTCTCATCTGTTCAAGCTGGGTTGCTTTCATAAAAAACTAAACGAGAACATAAAAACTTCGTTAAATGGGCACTTTCCAGCACTGTACTGGAGAATTACATGTGGAAAAAAAAATCAATCTTCCTGAATACTAATTTTCCAATTTACCAATATTTCATAAGGACCTAAGCCAAAAGTTCCATCAAATGTTCAAATTTCCTTAACGC
This sequence comes from Ornithorhynchus anatinus, assembly GCF_004115215.2. NCBI lineage: Eukaryota > Metazoa > Chordata > Mammalia > Monotremata > Ornithorhynchidae > Ornithorhynchus > Ornithorhynchus anatinus. The sequence goes on from NC_041728.1 coordinate 93,188,204, forward strand.
ATTGCACTTTGTAATCACAAACTTTTTTGCAGGTCTCCTTATATATTGTTGAAAGCAAGATACACCCCATGTTATTCTACTATGAAACACTTTTTAACTATTCAGCCACCTTTAAGGCAAAAGGACTAAAGTAAATTTCTCAGTCTTCGTTATAATCTGCTCCCACAAAAGGCACACGTACAATACTTTCACATCACTCAATGTTATCTTTTGAATCAGGACACTGTCAATCAAATACAAAACCATTTTAATGCTTTTAAAGATCCACATAAAAATATTTAACGTTAACACCAATTACCGAGTTATGAATGCTATGCATTATAAACTGCGAAGTTCTAAAGTAGTCCAGATTAAAATAGCAAATTAAACCCACATTAGAAAGAAAAAAGTGGTGGTTTCCTGTCAAATCTTCCTCATTTACTTTCAGAAAAAACTATCTCTGAAAGATTCATTTATTTTTCTATTAAAGAAAACAACAGCTTTGCATGGTAAAAGTACTCTCGTTCTTGTGAACCATTTTCACAGTTTAATAATGAGTATTGTTATATAAAATTGTCTCCACTGTCAGTCTGATCAGGAAAAGTTAAGATCTGTATCGTCTATTTTACGTATCTAAAAAGGCATCTCTCTCAGGTAATGACATCGAATTTGAAATGGTCCTTACTTTGTATTTATCACCTTCATTTTTTGTTTGCAAGAAGCTCTTACTCATCTCTTGTGTTAAAACCGAAACTGGATTATCCACCTGAAATACAAAGAAAGAACTTCAAGGACCCCTAAATAAAGTGAAATGGGGCTAACAAGGATCCTCAGTCAGGGGTCAATTATTTTTTTCATTCTAAGTTGCTTTTATAAACTACCCAGTGCTGACTGATGCTATTAGAACAATGCGGGAATAGGATGATGTCCAGAGCATCAGTCGACGAAATTACTGACCGCTTATTGGGTGAGAGCACCGTACAAAATGCCTGGGAAAGTAGGATAAAACAGAGCAGGTAGTCATGGTCTCTGCCCACAAACTTACAATCTAGAGGGAAAGACAGACATTAAACTACATTATGGATATGTACATAAGTACATGCACATATGTAAAATTCTTCTCCTTCCTAATTCGCTCCCACACCCATTGCCCCCACCAGCTGTTCCAGACATTAAACTCCCTTCTCAAATTTCCTGCTCCCCCACCCCCCACCATCTCTTTCCCCTAATGACCTGGCCACCTACTTCATCAACAAAATTGAAATCATCAGGCATGATCTCCCTAAAATCTCCCCTGCTCCTTTTGAATCCCCCCCTTGTTCCTCCATCCTTTTTGACTCTCCCTATGATCCCTGCAATAACTCTAAATGAAATCCCTTGCCTCCTCCCTCATTCTACCTCCCTGCCCTGTTATGCTCTGACGCCATCCTTTTTTAAAACACTCCCACCCTTCCTTCGTCCCTCCTTGACTACCGTCTTCAACTGCTCACTTTCTAACGGCTTCTTCCCCACTGCTTTCAAATGTGCTTATGTCTCCTCTATCCTAAAAATACCCCCCCTTGACTCCAAGACTCCCTCCAGTTATCACCCTCTCTCTCTCCTGCCATTTCTTTCCAAACTTCTTGAGAGAGTTGTTCACAACCACTGTCTCCACTTCCTAGTCTTCAATTCTCTCCTAGATCCCCCTGAAATCTGGCTTCCCTCCACTTCACTCCACAGAAACAGCCCTCTCTTGGGTAACAAGTGACCTTCTTCTTGCTAAATGTGACGGCCTTTACTCCAACCTAATTGTCCTAGACCTCTCAGCTGTCTTTGACACTGCAGACCACCCCCTTCTACTTGAAACATTATCCAACCTTAGATTTGCTGACCCTGTCCTCTCTTGGTTCTCCTATCTCTCTGACTGCTCCTTCTCAGTCTCTTTTGCTGACTCCTCCTCTGCCTCCTGCCCTCTGACAGTTGCGGTCCCTCAAGGCTCAGTTTTGGGTCCCCTTCTATTCTCTCCCTAAATCCACTCTCTTGGAGAAGTCATACACTCACATGGCTTCAATTACCATTCCTGTGCAGATGATTCCTAAATCTACATATCTAGCCCTGACCTCTCTTTCCCTGCAGTCTCGCATTTCCTTCTGTCTTCAAGATATATCTACTTGGATGTCCCGCAGACAACTCAAATTGATGTCTTCTCCTGGACTCTTTCTACTGCGGCCTGCTGCGAAGCAAAGACACATTATAAACTCATGTGACAAATGATTTTAGGAGTTACCTGGATGTTAAAGTGATCAAGAATTGCAATAAGTTCTTCTTTCTTACAAGACACCAGGCTTCCTAAAGGTAGGGAGGGGATACCACAAAATGAATGTAGCAAAAAAGGAAAAAAAATCATTTAAAATTATGCTTTTTCAATTCAGTTTCTCTGTTGACTAATAAAGCATCTTCAAATTTATTTTTTCCATAATCTATCAAGAGGCTGCCAAACATGCTTACAATAAACTCTTGTTGGAACAAATCTCAAGAAACCACCCCGAAATTTTTTATTCTGACAGATTTTTAATACAGAATACCCAAGAAAATGTCCTCTCCACAGCAAAATAAAATTTCACCTCATGCAAAATTTTAAAATTTGATCGATTGTGCTTATTGAGCATTTACTGTGTGCAGAGCGCTGTGCTAAGTGCTGAGTATAGTATAACAATATTACGGACGTATTCCCTGCCCACAGTGATCTTACAGTCTGAAATCCACTTCTCTCAGCCTCCTGACTACCACAACAGTCTCCTCACTGACTTTCCTGCCTCTAGTCTCTCTCCTCTGCAGCCCATTCTTTTCTCTGCTGCCTAGGGTCATTTTTCTAAAACTGAGTTCTGGGCAGGTCTTTCCACTCTTCAAAAGCTTCCAAAGGTTGCCCAAGTCCTCTCCGCCTCCAGCAGAAACTCCTGACCATTTGCTTTAAGGCAATCACTCTTCTTCCCACTACTTCTCCTCGCTCTTCTCCCACTACACCCCAGCTCACTTTAATTCGTTCCTCTCAAGCCAACCTATTCACTGTACTTTATTCTCTTCTTTCCCACCATTCACCCCTTGCTCAATCACACGCTCCCTTTTGCCCAGAACCTCCTCCTCCCTCACATCCGGCAGACCGTTTTCTCACCCACCTTCAAAGCCCTTTTGAAATTACATCACTTCCAGGAAGTCTCTCTGGTCGAGGTCTCATTTCCCTACCTTAAATCTTCCCAAACTGGAACTTCAGCCCTTCTGCATAACCTAAACACTTACAACTTCCCACTGCACTACGGTAAATTTCTTCATCATTTATTGTTTCCTCCTGCCAATAATTTAACATCTGTCTCCGTCCTGTATCGTAAGCTCCTCGAGGGCAAGGATCATACCTACTAATTATCGTGCTCTTCCAAATGCTTATTACAGTACTTTGCACGCAGTAGGTGCTCAGTACATACTGTTGATTAGTCGGTGTACCAATCTTTTGATTAGGGTGAGGAAGTGAGGGAAAGGAGAGGTAGCTAAGAAATGAGGACGCAAGGACTTGTGAGACCTGAAAAAGACAATTATTCAATCAGTGGTGTGTACTGAGTGCCTAATAATCAATCAGTGGTACTTACCAAGCGTTTACTGTATGCAAAGCACTGTGCTAAGTGCTTGGAAGAGTACAATACCAAGTGGGTAGGCACAATCTCTGCCCACAAGGAGAATAAATGAATGAAATCAGCAAGGCAAGTAGGAAGGGAGGGCTGACTGACTGCTTAAAAGCTGATGATAAGGCGTCTCTGTTTAATGTGGCGGTGGAAGAACAACCACTGGAGGTTTTTGAGTACTGGAGAGATACGGACTGAATGTTTTTTTCCGAAAAATGATCCTGGCAAGCAAACTTGTATCAGAACTGGAGTGTGGAGAGATAGAAGGCAGGGAGGTCAGTGAGGAAGCTGATGCAGTAGTCACGGCGGCATATAAGAAGCACTTGGATCGGCGTGATAGCAGTTTGGATGGAGAGGAAAGGGCATTTTATTGTATGGAGACGAATGTGCAGCCCGTGGTGACACGGTTAATGCCACTACTACTATTGTGTGCAGTGCACTGTTTTTAGGAGGGTATACCAGAAACAAAAGATAAAGTCTCTGCCCCCAAGGGACTTACAAGCCTAATAGGGATGGCAGGGAGACAGAGACTGGGAGGAAGAACAATCAATCAATAAATCAGTTGTATTTATAGAGCGCTTACCAAATGCAGAAAACTGTACTAAGTGCTTCGGAGAGTACAACAGACACATTTCCCCGCTTCGGAGAGTACAAGAGACACATTCCCTGCTCGGGATGATATTACGAGGATATAACAGGTAGTGATAAAAGTATAATAATAGTAAATGTGGTAGCTGTTGAACCCTTACTATGTGTTGTAAAATGTGGCTCAGTGGAAAAAGCTTGGGCTTCGGAGTCAGAGGTCATGAGTTCGACTCCCAGCTCTGCCACTTGTCAGCTGTGTGACTGTGGGCAAATCACTTAACATAAGCGCTTAACAAATGCCAACATTATTATTATTATTATTATTACTAAACACATGGGTGGATCCAAGGCAATCAGCTCAGACACAGTCCTTGTCTCTCATGGGGCTCAAGTTCAGCAGGTAGAAATAGCTGAATGAATGCATAACTGAAAAAAATATATACGCCTAAGTCCTGGTGATAGGTAAACAACTTTCTAAGTCATAAGGACAGCTGTGGGAAGGTGTGACTTAGGGTTAGGTAAATCAGAAAGACTTCTTGAAGAAGGTGGGGTTTTAAGAGGCTTTGAAAATGGAGAGAGCTGTGGTCTGGAGGACTGAAGAAGGAGGGAGTTTCAGGCAAGGGGAAAAGTGGGAGCAAGAGCTCAAAGACGAAAAGAGTCAGGTAGAGTCAGAAGATGTCCTTGGAAGGGGCGAAAAACTACAAGCTGATACGTACAAGCTGAAAAGAGCCAAATGAATGATGGGAGAGGGTGTAGGCAACTAGACAGCAGAGCTATGGAATAAGCGGAAGTTGTGGGAATTAGATTACTACTCAATAATTACAAATTGAAAAAAAATGAGAATCAATCCATGGTATTTACTGATTACTTACTGTATGCAAACCACTGTACTATGCACTTAGAGAGAGTACAGTACAACCTCTACCCTCATCTGCTCTGAAATCCCTCTATTTGACCACAGCCTCCTCACTTGCTTCCTCTCCCACAGACCTCCGCCCCATAAATCTGTACTCTTCCTTCACAGAGGCCCCTGATCTCTGGACCCCATCCAATTTTCTCTCAACTCATCACGTCCCACTTGGCCTTCATTCTTAAACTACCTCCCTTGAAGACCAGAGAGACGTTCTCAACATCTTCACTGAAGTCAACTCACTCGCTCCCCTATCCCTTCGTCGAAATCCCACATAGGGCTTACACTCAATCCCCATTTCGCAGATGAGGTAACTGAGGCACAGAGAGGTTAAGTGGCTTGCCGGTCACACAGCCGACAAATGGTGGAGCCAGGATTAGAACCCACGTCCTCTGACTCCTAAGCCGGTGCTCTTGCCTCGAGGCCAGGCTGTTTCTCGATCAATCGAGATCAATCAGTGGTATTTATTAAGGGATTACTGTGTGCAGAGCACTATATTCAGGGTTCGGGAGTACAATAAGAACAGAGTTGGTAGACACGTTCCCTGGAAGACTGTGGTAGCTGCTGCTGTAGCCACCACTCTGGCCACGGTTTTGACTATAAACTGAGAAATGCAGAAAATGAAACTGTGCTCCTCTTGCTACAGTACCCTCCTGATCTTTGTTTTTGTCATGTCCTTTTAGGGTTTTGCTTCATCTCTCCTTATGTGTCATGCCAGTCTCATCTCCCCTTTTTTACTGATTGTGAGCCCCCCCTCAGTGAAGAGAGACAGTATCTAATTCCCAACTCCATATTCTTTTTCTGCCCTTCATATCTGAATTATGCCCTCCTTATCCAGTCGGTTCAGCCTCCACAACATTGCTAAAATCTGTCCCCAACTGCTACCCAATTAATTCAAGTATTTATCCTATTCCGCCTTGATTACTGTATCAGCCTCCTTGCTGACCTCCCTGCCTCCTGTCTCTCCCTATTCCAGTCCACACTTCACTCTGCTGCCTGCATCATTTTTCTACAAAAACAGTCAGGCCATGTTTCTCCACTCCTCCCGAACCTCCACTGGCTGCCTATCCACCTCTGCATCAAACAGAAATTCCACACCATTGACTTTAAAGGCCTCAATCATCTTACCGTCTCCTACCTCACTTCGCTGATCTCCTACAACCCAGCCCGCTCTCTTGGATCCTCTAATGCCAACTTTCTCACCATACCTCAGTCTCGTCTATCTCGCCACTGACCTCTCGCCCAAGTCCTGCCTCTGGCCTTGAATGCCCTCCCTCTTCATAATCGACAGACAATTACTCTCCTCAACTTCAAAGCCTTACTGAACATCTCTTCCAAGAGGCTATCCCTGATTAAACCCTCTTTTCATTTTTTTCCACTCCCTTCTGCGTTGACCTGACTTGCTCCCTTTATTCATCTCCCCTCCCAGCCCCAAAGCACTTAGATTCATACCTGTAATGTATTTATTTATATTAATAGCTGTCTCTCCCCAGCAGACCGTAAACTCGTGTGGCAGGGAAAACGTCCACTATATTATTGTATTGTACTCTTCCAAATGCTAGGTATAGTGTGCTACACACAGAAATGATCAATAGATACAACTGATTGACTGATATTCTTTCCAAGTACTTAGTCTAGTGCTTTGCAAACAGTAAGTGCGTGATAAGTGCTATTACAACTACCATTACTGCTGTTCAATGCCCATCCCAAAATTACACTGTCATTTGTGGCAGCATATTATTCCCTGCTTCACAAAGCCAGACTTTTTTTTATCTTTCTCTCTTCCCTATATTTCCTGTTTGGTTTTTTCCCCATTGTATTCCTGTTTTTCTCTCCTGTAATCTACCAGGCACATGCTTTCTCCATTTCTTCCTTCCACATAGATCTATGCCAGCCACATCCTATAGTGTGTGGTTGGAACTGCGTGGGGCAGGTGGTGCAAAATGAGGCACCAACTACATTCGTTTCAACTTCCCACGTGTCCTGTTCTGCCATTAGTATGTGCATTGTATTTTGGAATCAGGAGCACCGAATTGCTTTTCAATCTGGAGGCACATACCATATCCTAGTTACCCAGTTTCATCAAGAAGGAGTTTAAAGAAACTGACACCTTCCAGAGAGAAAAATCCTTCCAAACCCTAGCTGATCTCTCCAAATGACATAGTAACTGGAATTTATAATACAAAATAAAGGAACCCATCACAAACCTGTTTTGCTTTTCAGTTTATAACTTCGATTCCCCTCCACGGTAATGTGCTGGTGCACGGTAATCGAGTCGCCAAACACCTGTGGCTTGTAAGCGTCGCCACCTCTGTTCCGTAATGTTATTAAGACATCAGCAGAACTAGAAGCAGTTAACGTATTTTAGTAAGTCCTTAGACATCCTATGTTTGTGCTTATTAATCTGATTTTTAAAATTGAAACTTGGTCCACTTCACCAAAACTGTTCTTTTAAAAATGGTTTTAAATGTTCAAAGCTTGCTTCTGGTGAGGGTCTTAATATGGGAACTGACAGGATCATGGTAAGAACCCACAGGAAGTCTAGAAAAAAAACCAAAGCACCTAAAAAAAAAATGGATCCTGTTTCCAGGGAAAAAACATTTTGAAATTTTTGTTATTCCCATAACATTCAAGGCCTAGTCTCACACTTGAATATCTGGTTGGTGGCTATTAGTGAACCACTGAAATGAATGTTCCATTGTTTTTTCCAATGCACTATAATAAGTCTTTGCATTTTTATACACCCACTTCCTAAATAACACAAAGACTATCAAAAATGATCTAGAGAACTTAGGAGATGGCATTCACGGAAACAGATTTTTCTCCTTTGGTACTGTAGGATGTGAATTTAGCTTTTGCCAACTTTTATGATCCCGGGTATTAATACCTATATTGAGCCAGAGGGACAAATGAGAAGGTGCAGGAGATGCAAGTTATTATTATGGCATTTGTTAAGCGCTTACTATGTGCAAGGCACTGTACTAAGCGCTGGGGTAGATATAAGCAACTTAGGTTGGACACAGTCCCTGTCCCATGTGGGGCTGATAGTCTCAATCCCCATTTGACAGATGAGGTAACTGAGGCCCAGAGAAGTGAAATAATTTGCCCCAAGTCACACGGCAGGCAAGTGGCAGAGCTGGGATTGGAACCCATGACCTTCTGACTCCCAGGCCTGTGCTCAATCCACTATGCTATACTGCAGTACCATGCACACAGCAATAGCTCAATAAATACCATGGATGATGTTGAGCCATGCAACGTTCCAATTCTTACTGGTCCAAAGACTTAAGATCTTAAGATCTTAAGATCTTAAGGTCCAAAGACTTGAGAAGCAGCGTGGCTCAGTGGAAAGAGCACGGGCTTTGGAGTCAGGGCTCATGAGTTCGAATCCCAGCTCTGCCACTTGTCGGCTGTGTGACTGTGGGCAAGTCACTTAACTTCTCCGTGCCTCAGTTCCCTCATCTGTAAAATGGGGATTAAGACTGTGAGCCCCACGTGGGACAACCTGATTCCCCTATGTCTACCCCAGCGCTTAGAACAGTGCTCGGCACATAGTAAGCGCTTAACAAATACCAACATTATTATTATTATTATTATTATTAAGATTGTGTTAAGTAGCATTATGTTTTAAAAGATTCAACTACACTATTATACAAACTTTACTTAGTGATCTAATATTAGGGAATGTCTCATCTGGTAAAAGAAATGATAAAAATATTTATACCCCCACCAAAAGTGCTTTCGCATTGCAGGTATACCTAATCCTACTAGTATACCCCTGCATTTTTCTGTGCAGTAAAAATAAAACTGAAAAAAGAAAAATAAATCCAAATTTAATGAGATATTTGAAAGTATGAAGAATCAAGCCTTCTTCTTAGTACTGCAGTCAACATGAAAAACTGTAGAAAAATAAAATATATTTTCTCAAAGTCACTGAAAACAGGCTTACATGGAAATACTCCAGGCCTGGGAGTCAGAGGATCTGGGTTCTAATTCTGGCTCTAACATTTGACTGCCTTGTGCCCTTGGGCAAAAGTCCCTTCACTTCTGTCTCAGCTTTCTCATCTGTAAAACGGGGAATAAATCCTACTTCCACTTACTAAGACTGTGAGTCTCATGTGGGATCGGGAACAGGTCCAGCCTGTTTAGTCTGTATTTACCCCAGTCCTTAGTACAGTGCTTGGCACATAGTGAGCACTTAATAAATGTAATAATAATAATGATGCTTTAAATATCACACCAATAAATACGGCTGATCATAATTCTTGAAATGTTTTTGAAAATTGGATTTATATTGCAGACGTGAGTTTAAATCTTTTCTAACAGACTGGACTTAGACTGTGTTCTGTAATGAGGCAATATTGATTTAATTCTGTTCTGCACAAGCATAGAGGGCAAGGACAATAAATCAAAATGCTTCAATCTCCATGAATATTTTTATTCATGTTTACATCCTTACTCTAGTGGCACAACTAGATAGTTTTGCTCCACCGCTATACCTTGATGAGAGGGGAGATGAAGGACCTGAGAGTCTCATCCTTCTCATTAGTGGACCTTCAGAGTAATTAAACCCTCAAAAAAAGCTCCCCCCTGAGCAAATCGAGGTGTCCGGAGTCAATGTGGTGGTCACTCATTCCACCTTTGACTCCTGGACCTCATGCCCTGCCAGCCCAGCTCTCGCTGTGCCTCCACTCAATATCTCAGGTATGCTAGATGAATTTTCCGTCGGAACCCAAAAAATGTGGTCCTATGGGATGTGTTAAATGTTACAGTATTAACCAACTCACATAGGTTGTTCTCCACTTGTGAATAATTTGCAGCCTGTTTCTCAACCGGTACAAATGTTAAGCACCACAGTCAGCATGCAGTTCACTTACTTCTCTCCATCTTTGACAAACCCTTTCAGAGAAGACCCTCGATTAGTAGCGATTGCTTTTCCACCAAGACCAACTATAAGAGCAGTTAATACAGCACTTTTCCCACCTGAAAATAAAAAAAAGAACATAAAAGCTTTAAATCAATTTAGTGACCATTGGGGCAGAATTACAGTATTTACTGTGTGCCACTGCCTCATTTCAGCTCTCCACACAGAAGCTGTTTGGGTATACTGCCGTCCACTGATTATCTTTGTGTCCCACTCAGATAAGCTGGATTTGGGTGAGCACAGCTTCAATAGCTAAGAGTTAGAGGTTCTTTTAACCCCTCTAGAAATGGAACACTGTAGGCCTAGCTGAGGGTAGCAGAAACAGAAATCTCAGCTGTCATTCTTGGAGGGGCATGGAAAACAAAAGGCAGTACCAGATACTAACATTTACAAATAGGTACTTGTTCATAAACAGTGTGGCTTCTACTTAATTCAAAACGAGGCTTAAATGACTCTGCTTCACTATTAGCTTGGACTGAGTTCGTTTCCTATAAGGCTTTTTTTTCCCCAATAATCACACTTCTATGATCTATGCTCTTCCGGTCCGAATCACATACCTCTTTTCAAAATGGAGACTAAATACCTGTTTTCTCTCGCCTCTAGACTGGGAGCTCTATGTGGATCACGGACTATGTCCAACCTGATTAAATGGGATCTACCTCAACATTTAGTACAGTGCTTACCACAGAGTGAGCACTCAACGTATACCACGATTATTATAATTGTTACTATGGTATTTATTGAGCCCTTACTGCATCTCTTTGCCTTTTACTATCACTGTACATTTTCCATCTTCATATTTTTATTTGCCATTTTTCTTCTTTTCTTTCAACCACTCTGTCCCCTGGACCCGTACTTATTTCATCACTTTATCTCTGTCATGACTTCCTACTGTTCTAAATGTCTGGTTTTTCTTTTAAAATTACAATCAAGATCACTAGAGACCGCCTTCCCAATCTCTGTAAAAACTCAAGTACACTCAGACCAAAATACATGTTTTCCTTATGCATTTTGCCTAGACTGTGTCAGGAGAATTCCGATATTTCAACAGCACAACCTTTTCTGGACAACATGGCAGCTGAAGCAATAGCTGTGCACATGATTTCTGCCACGGTGAGCACTACAACCTAGGTTACCCTTAAAGCTGGGGAACAAACAGTGACTATGATTAAAATGATCCAAGATCCCAATGTTATCAATGAAAATGTAAATTATAATACTTACTTCCATTGTTTCCAATCACAAAGTTAACATTTGGTCCAAATTTAAAGGGCCCAAGCATTGAGTGGCACATGAAGTTCTTCAATTGAATACTTTCAATTATCCCAACTTCTCCTGAAGTCTATGAGATTGTGAAAAATACATAAAAATCAGAAATCAAAAATAGATTTTTCAATAATGAGAACAAGAAAACAATGGAGCAGGAGGCTTATCAATACAGAACAGTGAAAATTTTCAGGTTTTTAGACATTACAGATAATTGGGAGAACACTGATAAATGAAAATTTTATAGTGAGATAGTATACCCTATCCATATCGTTTGCCATTTCTAATGACTATAGCCCTACTAAAAATCAACAACCGTCGTCTACGGAATCCTCCAGAATATAGTCAACTTTGCTTTTCCTTTTCATTCATTCAATCGTATTTATTGGTCGCTTTCTGTGTGCAGAGCACTGAGCTGAAGTGCTTGGAAAGTGCAATATGGCAATAGAGACAATCCCTGCCCACAGTGGGCTCACAGTCTCGCCAGGAAGAGACGGAGGCGGTGTGCCTTCAGTAGGGTTTTAAGAGGGGGCGAGTGACTGTCTGGTGGATTTGAGGAGGGAGAGTGTTCCGGGCCAGAGGTAGGACACGGGCCAGGGGTCGGCGGCGAGACCGAGGCACAGTGAGAAGGTTAGCACCTTTTGAGTAGAGAACAACGAATTTCATTTCCTTATAGAGAAAAGCACTATCATTCCAACGGAGTTATAGAAGTGTCAATTTCGCATCCTGTAAAAACCAAGCTTTATCTGAGCTTTCAACCCCATCGAACTGCCAACATTGTATATGTTTAGGTCTTTTTAAAATTACCCTTTCAATGAGGATCATTCAGGTATACCATAGCTCCCTAACAATCACATTACCTAAAATCCTGAAATTAATCATACAGGGATTGCTGGCCTGGTCCAGAAGCCTTAAGCCCTGCCCAGCATTATTTCCAACTGTCTCAGGAAAGTCAGTTCTCTCCCCAGCCTTTCCTTTCCTTCCCTCACTCTGCCTCCACTGCGCCTCTTTCCAATCAAAGACTTGCAGGCCAGCTTCTCCACTTGGTCCAAGGCTCAGGAGGGAGGCAGTACGGAAGGGGAGAGGTCTTACGGTGACTTTGGCTACCCCAGCTCCCCTGACCCAATTCTGTGTGGTCTTCTAGGGGGCAGAGCCTGGGAGTCAGAGGACCTGGGCTCTGATCTCAGCTCTGCCCCTTGTCAGCTATGTGACCTTGGACAAATTACTTCACTTCTCAGTGGTTCAGTTCCCTCATCTGTTAAATGGGGATTAAAACTGTGAGCCCCACGTGGGACACCTGATTACCTTGTATCTCCCCCAGGGCTTAGAACAGTGCCTGACACAAAGTAAGTGCTTAAATACCATTTAACACAAACCAAAACTATTTAGCCACTCTCCTCTCCCTCACGTCCTGTTCATTAACTGCAGCCTTCTTTCCCGCTCCAGCTTTCCGCGCTGCCTTTGGTGAAGCAGAGGAGGAGGGAGTGCAAGCGAAAAGTTGGGAATAGCCCAGAACGCAATTCTGAATAATTTGGGGCCCTTTAATTGGTTCCCTTTTCATAATCCATTCCTCAGCCCCAGCACTTATGTACATATCTCTAATTTATTTATTTAGATTAATGTCTGCCAATGGATATATGAAAATACATGAGGGTCATGAGTGTTTTGTGTTTTTAATCGAGCACCTACTGTGTGCCGCTGTTTGCACTAGTTGGTTGGCAGAGAACCTTACAGTAGAGTTGACGGACATGCTCCCTGCCCACAGAGAACATGAGCCACTGAAGGGGGAGACGACCATTAAAGTAAATGACATATTACGAGGTTTACAGTGGATTCCGCCCTGAAGGTGAATGGAAAAGAGGGAACTTTACAAGGAGCTTGGACTGTAAGCCCGTCAACGGGCAGGGATTGTCTCTATCTGTTGCTGAATTGTACATTCCAAGCGCTTAGTACAGTGCTCTGCACATAGTAAGCGCTCAATAAATACTATTGAATGTCTGTCTCCCCCTCTAGACTGTAAGCTCATTGTGGGCAGGGAATGGGTCTACCAACTCTCATTTAGTGTACTCTCCAAAGCACTTAGTACAGTGTTCTGCACACAGTAAGTGCTCAATAAATATGACTGATTGAGAGGATAACCTTTAGGGCTCGGTCATTACGCTGGCGCTCGTTCTGGAATCAATCAGCGGTATTCACTGAGTGCTTACTGTGTGTAAAGCACTGCAATAAGTGCTTGGAAGTGTACAATAAAGCAGAGTACAAAGCCTATATCCATGCCAGTCAATGGGAAAATTATACCCTACCATGACCTATTCACAATACACTCACAATTTCGAGGGACATATGACAGACATAATCGAGTGCTCTCCCGTAATGCACTTTAATACCTTACCGCCTGAGAATTAGATGCAGTACTGGACAGGGACCGCAAATATTTGTCCTCATCCAACTCAGTATCAGATTCATTCTCAGATTCTTGTCTCGGTCTTTTGTGGTTTCCGGCTTCTTGAAAATGTTCATCTTTTCTCTTACCCATGAGGCCTGAAAAGCAAAAGTTTTTTGCCAAGAAGCTGATGAGCTCACTGGAACTTTATGAAACAAACTGTTGCGTAATCTTGGACAAGTCACTTAGCCACCCCGGGCCTCATTCATTCATTCATTCATTCATATTTATTGAGCGCTTACTATGTGCAGAGCACTGTACTAAGCGCTTGGAATGTACAAATCGGTAACAGATAGAGACAGTCCCTTACCTTTGACGGGCATACAGTCATCTGTAAAATGGAGATTTACTTGTTCTCGTTCCTTTACATTGTGAACCTCATGTGGGACAAGGGCTTTGTCTTAACGATTTCATTACCTTGAATCTTCACCATCACAGCATACTGTGCTGGCCCGTAGTAAGCATTTAATATTATCGATTACTACGGGGATGGCAATTAGCTCGGGTCTACTGAAGCAAGGCATGAAATGATGAATGGACAGAGTTTAATAGGCAGAAAAGTTTCAAAATACTAAAACCTGCAGAAAGAGCTATCTTATGCTTCCTCATTAAATGGTAATTTTAAGAAGGCATAAAGGAAACTGGAAGAAAAGGAGTTTCTGCAAGCCATCACCTTTAACATATCTAAAAGTCAAATATGGTTCGAATATGAGTCTTGAAATGAAAGAGAACTTCAGTGGTCTTTAACTTTTCAGGTCTTCAAGGGTTCTTAGAAGTTTTAGATCGAGGCCCTGTGAGGTCAGTCAGCAGGAAAAAAACTGTACTTAAGATTTTTAGAATATGCTTTGGAAACTAATCAATAGTATTTACAGAGTGCTTACTACATACAGAGCACTGTACGACCCTATGTACTATGAACCATCCAAATTTCTCAAGTCATCATGCCCCGGTTCACCTCCACATCTTAACTAACCTTCTGTCGGTGATCAAACGGACGCCCTCAAACACTCCACCACTACTGACCTCAACTCACTCGCTCCACTATCCCTTCTCTGATCTCTCAGTGGAAAGAGCCTGGGCTTGGGAGTCAGAGGTCATGAGTTCGACTCCCGGCTCTGCCACTTGTCAGCTGTGTGACTGTGGGCAAGTCACTTAACTTCTCTGTGCCTCAGTTCCCTCATCTGTAAAATAGGGATTAAAAGTGTGTGAGCCCCACGTGGGACAACCTGATTACCCTGTATCTCCCCCAGCGCTTAGAACAGTGCTCGGCACCTAGTAAGCGCTTAACAAATACCAACACTGTTATTATTATTATTATTATTAACCCACAGGCCTGGATTGCATCTACAGTCCTCTTCCTTCGCTCTTATGCACGAGCCACAGAGTGCTGCTGGAGGAAATCCAGATATCAGGCCAACCTTGTCCACTGCAGATTCATTCCTACCCGCTTTACCTCTGCCCGGCAAAATGATTTCTCCATGTCCACTGTCCTCACCAGTTATTCCAGACTTTTAACTCCCTCCTCTAACTCCCATCTCCTGCATCTCTAGCTCCCAATGACCTGGACACCGACTCTATTGAGAAAATTGAAAACAATAAGCGTGAGCTCTATAAAATCTCCCCTGCACCTCTCCCGTCCTTCCACCCTCCTGCTCCTTCTTTAACTCTCCAGCCTTTCCTGGCAGTATCTCACGAGGACATCTCCTGCCTTCTCTCAAAATCCACTCTCTTCACCTGCACACCTGATCCCATCCCACTGCATCTTACCAAAACACTTGCTCCCTTGCTGGCTGCCATCTTCAGCTGCTGGCTCTCCAATGGCTTTTCCTTCACTGCTTTCAAATTTGTTTATCTCTCCCCTATCCTAAACAATCCTTCCTTCAATCCTACAGCTCCCGCCAGTCATCACTCATTCATTCATTCAATTCAATAGTATTTATTGAGCGCTTACTATGTGCAGAGCACTGTACTAAGCGCTTGGAACGAACAAGTCGGCAACAGATAGAGACAGTCCCTGCCGTTTGACTCCATTTCCCTCCTACCGTTCCTCTCCAAACTCCTTGAGCAAGTTGTCTACGCACACTGCCTCCAGTTCCTCTCTTCCGATTCTCTCCTGGACGCCCCCGCCCCCGGCCTCCCACCACTATTCTGGCTTCCATTCTCTTCACTCCACAGAAACCACTCCATCAAAGGTCAAAAATGATCTCCTCCTTGCCCATTCCAACGGCCTCTATTCCGTCTTAATCCTCCTCGACCTCTCAGCTGCCTTCGACACTACGGCCCGCCCCCTTCTCTTGGAGATATTATCCAACCTCGGCTTCGCTGAAACTGTCCTTGCCTGGATCTCCTCCTCTCTCTGTGACCGCACCTTCTCCGTCTCTTTCAAGGGTTTCCCTTCTGCCTCCCACCCCGTAACTACGGGTGCCCCCCGTCAAGACTCGGTTCCGAGTCCCCTTCCATTCCCCATCTCCACCCACTCCCTTGGGGATCTCGTTCGCACCCATGGCTTCAACTACCACCTCTGTGCGGATGATTCCCAAATCTCCATCTCCAGCCCTGATCTCTCTCCCTCTCTGCACCCTAACATTTCCTCCTGTTCTCAAGACAACTCTGTCTGGATGTCCTCCCATCCGTAATTTATTTTCGTGCCTGTCTCTCCCACTGGATTGCAAGAGCCCTTAGGAGGAGCAGCATGGCTTAGTGGATGGAGCACGGGCCTGGGAGTCAGACAGACCGGGGTTCTAACGCCGGCTCTGCCACTTGTCTGCTCTGTGGCCTCGGGCAAGTCGCTTCACTTCTCTGTGCCTCAGTTATCCCATCTGTAAAATGGGGATTTAGACTGTGAGTCCCATGGGGGGACACTGACTGTATCCAACCTGACTAGTTTGTATCTGTCTCAGCGGTTAGTACAGTGACTGGCACATCGTAAGCGCTTTACAGATACCATTAGAAAACAAACAAACAACGGTTAGGGATCCAGTCTAATTCATTCAAGAGTATTTCCTGAGTGCTTACTGCGTGCAGGCTTAATTCCCGATTTAGTCATACTCTCCCAAGAGCTTAGTAGAGTGCTCTGCACAGAATAAGCACACAACACAGAACAGTACTGACGACTTGGTGACCACACCCCCCCACCGGAAAACCGTGACCTCGTTGTGGGCAGGAAATGTCGCTCTTTTTTGTTGTATTGTACTTTCCCAAGGGCTTTGAAAAGTGATCTGCACACCGTAAGCCCTTATTAAATATGATTGAGTGAATCTGTACTCACAACCAACTGTAGCCATTTTGTACACACCCCCAAATGGCCGCCTGTGTGCAGAGCCCAAGACTAAGCCCTCCAGTTGCTATTCCGTGTCACCTTGTCACCGTTGACAAGGAACAGCACACCCTAACAATCTTATCGTTATTATTAAGAGCTCCAATAATTCTGACACCAGGCACCAGACACGACCCAAACCCGAGACCGTGAGCCCAGCGTTGGGCAGGGATCGTCTCTACAGGCTGCCGAATTGTACTTTCCAGGCGCTCAGTCCAGTGCTCTGCACGCAGTAAGTGCTCAATAAATACGACTGAATGAATGAGAAGGCAAACCGCAGAGCAGACGAGACCAGGGCTTGGCACACAGTAAGAGCTCATCAAATACCATAACGATTATTACGAGGATGAGAAGTCACCAGCCCCCAAGAGGAAGCCAGAGAAGCAGCGTGGCTCAGTGGAAAGAACCCGGGCTTGAGAGTCACAGGATGTGGGTTTTAATCGCAGCTCTGCCACTTGTCTGCTGTTTGACCTTGAGCAAGTCACTTCACTTCTCTGGGCCTCGGTAACCTCACCTGTAAAATGGGGATTCATTCATTCATTCATTCAGTAGTACTTATTGAGCGCTTACTGTGTGCAGAGCACTGGACGAAGCGCTTGGAATGGACAGGTGGGCAACAGATAGAGACAGTCCCTGCCCAAAGACGGCTCACAGCCTAAATGGGGGGGACGGACAGCAAAGCAAAACAAGTCGTCAGGGATGAGGACTGTGAGCCCCACGTGGGACAGCCTGATTCCCTCGGGTCTCTCCCCAGCGCTTAGAACAGTGCTGGGCACCTAGGAAGTACTAAAGAAATAGCATCATCCCTAAGATTATTAGAGAAGCAGCGTGGCTCAGGGGAAAATGCCCAGGCTTGGGAGTCAGAGGTTCTAATAATTGGGTTCTAATTATTATTAGAACAGTGCTGGGCACCTAGTAAGCGCTTAAGAAACAGCACCATCGTTATAATTATTATTAGATTCCAAATCCCAGCTCCGCCCCTTGTCTGCTGGGTGACTGGGGGCAAGTCACTGCACCTCTCTGGGCCTCAGTGACCTCCTCTGCAAAATGGGGATGAAGACTGGGAGCCCCACGCGGGACATCCTGATTCCCCTGTATCTCCCCCAGCGCTCGGAACAGGGCTCTGCACAGAGGAAGCGCTTAACAAATACCGACATTATTATTATTATTATTAGAACAGTGCTGGGCACCTAAGAAGCGCTGAAGCAGCAGCCTCGGGATCATTATTAGAGGACAGGGAAGGAGGCAGAGGAGGCTCCCAGGACCAAGATCTTTTAGCCAAGGGAGGAAACCTCCCCCCCCCCCCAAAAAAATCTCCCACCTTTTTTGGAGAGCGGAGCGGCGGGAAGAGCGTGGGGCGCAAGGTGCGAGCGGCAGGTCCTGCGGACCGGAAGTGCTCTGCACAAACCGCCCCTCCCGCCAACGCCCAACTTCCGGTGGCTCCTCGCCCGTCGCTGGGGGAGGGGGGGAGGGGTGCGTCGTGCGCATGCGCGGAGGCTCCTCGCCGGTCGGGGGCGGAGGGAGGGGTGCGTCGTGCGCATGCGCGATGGCTCCTCGCCGGTCGCGGAGGGAGAGGGGGTGGGTAGGTGCGCGCATGCGCGCGGTGGCTCCTCCCCGGTCGGCGAGGGAGGGGTTACTGTATGCGCGTGCGCGCGGTGGGTCCTCGCCGGTCGCGGGCGGAGGGAGGGGTGCGTCGTGCGCATGCGCGATGGCTCCTCACCGGTCGCGGAGGGAGGGGGAGGTGAGTGGGTGCGCGCATGCGCGTGGTGGCTCCTCGCCGGTCGGTGGGGGAGGAGGGAGGGGTGCGTCGTGCGCATGCGCGGAGGCTCCTCGCCGGTCGCGGGCGGAGGGAGGGGTGCGTCGTGCGCATGCGCGATGGCTCCTCGCCGGTCGCGGAGGGAGGGGGAGGTGGGTGGGTGCGCGCATGCGCGTGGTGGCTCCTCGCCGGTCGGTGGGGGAGGAGGGAGGGGTGCGTCGTCCGCATGCGCGGAGAGTCCTCGCCGGTCGGGGAGAGAGGAGGGGTGGGTGTGTGCGCATGCGCGCGGTGGCTCCTCCCCGGTCGGGGAGGGAGGGGTGAGTGTATGCGCGTGCGCGCGGTGGGTCCTCGCCGGTCGGGGGAGGAGTGGGTGTGTGCGCATGCGCGCGGTGGGTCCTCGCCGGTCGGGGAGGGAGGGGTGAGTGTATGCGCGTGCGCGCGGTGGGTCCTCGCCGGTCGCTGGGGGAGGGAGGGGTGAGTCGTGCGCATGCGCCCTGGTTCCTCGCCGGTCAGTGGGAGGGGGGAGGAGGGGAAGGAGGGAGGGGTGGGTGGGTGTGTGCGCGTGCGCTTGGTGGGTCCTCGCCGGTCGGTGGAAGGGGGAGCGGGAGGAGGGAGGAGCGCCAGGGGAAAGGGCGGGGGGGGGGGGGGGCAGAGAGGTGGGTCGTGCGCATGCGCGCGATGGCTCCTCGCCCGTCGGTGCGAGAAAAGGGAGGGGGTGGGTGTGTGCGCATGCGCGCGGTGGGTCCTCGCTGGTCGGGGAAGGAGTGGGTGTGTGCGCATGCGCGCGGTGGGTCCTCGCTGGTCGAGGAAGGAGTGCGTGTGTGCGCATGCGCGCGGTGGGTCCTCGCTGGTCGGGGAAGGAGTGGGTGTGTGCGCATGCGCGCGACGGGTCCTCGCCGGTCGGTGCACAAGACGCCCCGCCCCCCATCCTCCCTCGTTTCCGGTTTCGCCCCCCCCAGCCCCCAACCGCAGGTAATAATAATGACAATAATGATGATGATGTTTGTTCATTCATTCATTCCGCCGTCTTTACTGAGCGCTTAGCGGGTGCAGAGCGCTGGGTGCAAGAGCGCTGGGTGCAAGAGCGCTGGGTGCAGAGCGCTGGGTGCAAGAGCGCTGGGTGCAAGAGCGCTGGGTGCAGGAGCGTTGGGTGCACAGCGCTGGGTGCAAGAGCGTTGGGTGCAGAGCGCTGGGTGCAAGAGCGTTGGGTGCACAGCGTTGGGTTCACAGCGTTGGGTGCAAGAGCGCTGGGTGCACAGTGTTGGGTTCACAGCGTTGGGTGCAGAGCGCTGGGTGCAAGAGCGTTGGGTGCAAGAGCGTTGGGTGCAAGAGCGTTGGGTGCAGAGCGCTGGGTGCAAGAGCGTTGGGTGCAAGAGCGCTGGGTGCACATCGTTGGGTGCACAGCGTTGGGTGCAAGAGCGCTGGGTGCAAGAGCGCTGGGTGCACAGCGTTGGGTGCAGGAGCGTTGGGTGCAGAGCGCTGGGTGCAAGAGCGTTGGGTGCAGAGCGCTGGGTGCAAGAGCGTTGGGTGCAAGAGCGTTGGGTGCAGAGCGCTGGGTGCAAGAGCGTTGGGTGCAAGAGCGTTGGGTGCAAGAGCGTTGGGTGCAGGAGCGTTGGGTGCAGAGCGTTGGGTGCAGAGCGCTGGGTGCAAGAGCGTTGGGTGCAAGAGCGCTGGGTGCAGAGCGCTGGGACGGTCCGGTTGGGCCTCAGGGGGAGGCCTCCCCCCCCCCCCCACGGCTGCCTCTCTCATCATCAGCACCGTGATGGTATTTGTTAAGCGCTCACTGTGTGCCGAGCCCTGTTCTAAGCGCTGGGGGAGATAGAGGGGAATCAGGTTGTCCCCCGTGAGGCTCACAGTCTTCATCCCCATTTGACAGATGAGGTCACTGAGGCCCAGAGGAGCGAGGTGACTTGCCCACAGTCACACAGGTGGCAGACCTCGGACAATAATGATGGCATTTGTTAAGCGCTTACTGTGTGCAAAGCACTGTTCTAAGCGCTGGGGGATACAAGGTGATCAGGTTGTCCGCCGTGGGGCTCACAGTCTTCATCCCCATTTGACAGATGAGGTGACCGAGGCCCAGAGAAGTGAAGTGACTTGCCCCCAGTCACCCAGCTGACAAAGGGCAGAGCCGGGATTCGAACCCATGACCTCTGACTCCCAAGCCCGGGCTCTTGCCACGGAGCCACGCTGCTTCTGGATCATCAGGTTGTCCCCCGTGAGGCTCGCAGTCTTCGTCCCCATTTGACAGATGCGGGGAACAAGCGCTTAGTACAGTGCTCAAGCGCTTAGTACACTGCCCAAGCGCTTAATAATAACTCGTGATGGCATTAGTTAGGCGCTTACTATGTGCCAAGCACTCTTCTAAGCGCTGGGGGCGGGGGGGAATACAAGGTCATCGGGTTGTGCGGCTCACGGTCCTAGTCCCCATTGGACAGATGAGGGAACAAGCGCTTAGTACGGTGCTCAAGCGCTTAGTATACTGCTCAAGCGCTTACTACTACTAAGAATAATGATGGCATTTGTTAGGCGTTTAGCATGTGCCAAGCACTGTTAAGAATGTTGGTATTTGTTAAGCGCTTCCTCTGTGCACAGCACTGTTCTAAGCGGCTGGGGGAGATACGGGGGCATGAGGTTGTCCCACGTGAGGCTCACGGCCTTCATCCCCATTTTCCAGATGAGGCAACTGAGGCACAGAGAAGTGACTTGCCCACCGTCACACAGCTGACAAGGGGCGGAGCCGGGATTCGAACCCACGACCTCTGACTCCCAAGCCCGGGCTCTTGCCGCTGGGCCCCGCTGCTTCTCTATGCCAAGCACTGTTCTAAGCGCTGGGGAAGATAGACGATAACGAGGCGGTACACCGGCCCAGTCCCACGTGGGGCTGGGAGGCTTTAGTGGGAAGAGCCCGGGTCTGGGTTCAAATCCCGCCCCTCGCCCGCTGGGCGATCTCGGCCAAGTTGCTCAGCTTCTCTGTGCCTCGGTGTGCCCATCTGTAAAATTGTTTTTGTCCGTCCGTCTCCCCCGATGGGACTGTAAGCCCTTCAACGGGCAGGGATTGTCTCTATGTCTGTTGCCGACTTGTACATTCCAAGCGCTTAGTACAGTGCTCTGCACATAGTAAGCGCTCGATAAGTACTATTGAATGAATGAATGAATGAATAAAATGGGGAGTCACTTCCTGTTCAGGCTCCTCGTCTTCTCATTCAGTGGTATTCATTGAGCGCTGACTCTAATAATAATAATAATAATGTTGGTATTTGTTAAGCGCTTACTATGTGTAGATCACTGTTCTAAGCGCTGGGGTAGACACAGGGGAATCAGGTTGTCCCAGGTGGGGCTCACAGTCTTCATCCCCATTTTACAGATGAGGGAACTGAGGCCCAGAGAAGTGAAGTGACTTGCCCACAGTCACACAGCTGACAAGCGGCAGAGCCGGGATTCGAACTCATGAGCCCTGACTCCCAAGCCCGTGCTCTTTCCACTGAGCCACGCTGCTTCTCCTGCCCACTCTGTGGGCAGGGCATCGTACTGAGCGCTTGGAAAGTACAACCTTCATTCAGTCGTATTCACTGAGCGCTTCCGGTGTGCAGGGCACTGTACTGAGCGCTCGGAAAGTGCAGTATTCAAACGTATTCAGTGAGCACTTACGTGTGCAGGGCACTGTAATAATAATAATAATAATGTTGGTATTTGTTAAGTGCTTACTATGTGCAGAGCACTGTTCTAAGCGCTGGGCGAGATACGGGGTCATCAGGCTGTCCCACGTGAAGCTCACAGATAATCCCCCTTTTCCAGATGAGGGAACTGAGGCACAGAGAACTGTACTGAGTGTTTGGAAAGTATTCATTCAATCATATTTATTGACCACTTGCTGTGTGCAGGGCACTGTACTGAGAGCTTGGAAAGTACAGTATTCATTGTCGTATTTATTGAGCGCTTGCTGTGTGCAGGACACTGTACTGAGCGCTTAGAAAGTACAGTAGTCGTTCGGTCGTATTCATTGAGCACTTACTGTGGGCAGGGCACTGTACTGAGCGCTTGGAAAGTACGGTAGTCATTCAGTCGTATTCATCGAGCACTTACTGTGGGCAGGGCACTGTACTGAGAGCTTGGAAAATGCAGTAGTCATTCAGTCGTATTCATTGAGTGCTTACTCTGTGTGCAGGGCACTGTACTGAGCGCTTGGAAAGTACTGTAGTCATTCAGCTGTATTTATTGAGCACTTACTGTGTGCAGGGCACAGCCCTGAGTGTTTAGAAAGTATTCATTCAATCATATTTATTGAGCACTTGCTGTGTGCAGGGCACTGTACTGAGCGCTTGGAAAGTACGGTATTCATTCAGTCATATTTATTGAGCGTTTGCTATGTGCAGGGCTCTGTGCTGAGAGCTGGGAAAGCACAGTGTTCATTCAGTCGTATTTATTGAGCGCTTACTGTGTGCAGGGCACTGTACTGAGCGCTTGGAAAATGCAGTAGTCATTCAGTTGTATTTATTGAGCGCTTACTGCGTGCAGCGCACAGCACTGAGCGTTTGGAAAGTACAGTAATAATGTTGGTATTAAGCGCTTACTATGTGCAGAGCACTGTTCTACACGCTGGGGTAGATACAGGATAATCAGGTTGTCCCACGTGAGACTCACAATCGATCCCCATTTGACAGATGAGGGAACTGAGGCACAGAGAAGTGAAGTGACTTGCCCACAGTCACACAGCCGACAAGCGGCAGAGCCGGGATTCGAACCCATGAACTCTGACTCCCAAGCCCGGGCTCTTTCCACTGAGCCACGCTGCTTCTCTAATCATTCAGTCGTGTTTATTGAGCACTTACTGTGTGCAGACCACTGTACTAAGTGCTTGGGAGAGAGAATACAGCGATAATCAGACACATTCCCTGCCCGCAGTCAGCGGTATTTATTGAGCGCTTACTATGTGCAGAGCACTGTACTAAGCACTTGGGAGAATGTTGTTATATTGTCATAGTAATGATGATGGTATTTGCTAAGCGATTACTATGTTCTAAGCGCTGGGGTAGATAACAAGCTCATCACGTTGTCCCACATGGGGTTCGCTGTCCTAATCCCCGTTTTACAGATGAGGGAACTGAGGCACAGTGAAGTGACTCGCCCCAGGTCACGCAGCAGGTAAGCGGCGCAGCCGGGATTAGAACCCACGACCTCCGACTCCCAAGCCCGGGTTCCTTCCACTGAGCCAAACGGCTTCTCACTGTACTCACCGAAGCGCTTATTATAGTACAGTGCTCTGCCTTCAGTAAGCGCTTAATAAATGCAATTGATTGATACAAATAATGTTGGTATTGGTTAAGCGCTTACTATGTGCAGAGCACTGTTCTGAGCGCTGGAAATGGAATTAGACACTTTCCCCGACCCTAAGGAGCTTACGATCCGGAGGTCCTGAGGTGAATCAGCTGAGATTCCCCTCCCCTCTGTCCCACCCTCTGCTCTTCCCCCTTCCCCTCCCCTCAGCACGGTGTTCATTTGTATAGATCATTTATAACCCTATTTATTTTGTTAATAAGGTGCACGTCTCCTTGATTCTATTTATCTTGATGATGTCGTCTTGTTTTTGTTTTGTTCTCTTTGGCTTTGCAGTCCGTCTCCCCCGTTTAGACTGTGAGCCCGTCTTTGGGCAGGGACTGTCTCTATCTGTTGCCCAATTGTCCCTTCCGAACGCTTAGTCCAGTGCTCTGCACACAGTAAGCGCTCAATAAATACGACTGAATGAATGAATGAGAATTAAAATGTCGATGAACGTCATAATGGTGGTATTAGAGAAGCAGCGTGGCTCAGTGGAAAGAGCCCGGGCTTGGGAGTCAGAGGTCATGGGTTCGAATCCCGGCTCCGCCGCTTGCCGCCTGTGTGACTTTGGGCAAGTCACGTCACTTCTCTGAGCCTCAGTTCCCTCATCTGTAAAATGGGGCTGAAGACTGTGAGCCCCATGTGGGACACCCTGATCACCTTGTATCCGCCCAGCGCTTAGAATAGTGCTCTGCACATAATAAGCGCTTAACAAATACCACCATTATTATTATGGTTATTATTTGTTAAAGGACTGTATTAAGTGCGGGGATATTCATTCATTCATTCAGTAGTATTTATTGAGCGCTTACTATGTGCAGAGCACTGTACTAAGAGCTTGGGATGTACAAGTCGGCAACAGATAGAGACAGTCCCTGCCCTTTGACGGGCTTACGGTTTAATCGGGGGAGACGGACAGACAAGAACAATGGCAATAAATAGAGTCAAGGGGAAGAACATCTCATTAAAACAATAGCAAATAAATAGAATCAAGGTGATGTACATCTCATTAAACAAAATAAATAGGGTGATGAAGGTATATACAGTTGAGCAGGATAGAAGCAAGATAAATAGGTAGGACACAGTCCCTGGCCCATATGGTCTCTTCCCCTCTTCAAAACCCTACTTAAAACTCACCTCCTCCAAGAGGCCTTCCCAGACTGAGCTCCTCTTCCCCCTCTACTCCCTCTGCCACCCCCCCTTCACCTCTCTGCAGCTTAACCCTCTTTCCCCCCCGCCATTTCCTTCTGCTCCTCCACCTCTCCCTTCCCCTCCCCACAGCACTGTACTCGTCCGCTCAACTGTATATATTTTCGTTACCCTATTTATTTTGTTAATGAATTGTACATCGCCTCGATTCTATTTAGTTGCCATTGTTTTTACGAGATGTTCTTCCCCTTGACGCTGTTTAGTGCCATCGTTCTTGTCTGTCCGTCTCCCCCGATTAGACCGTAAGCCCGTCAAACGGCAGGGACTGTCTCTGTTGCCGACTTGTTCATCCCAAGCGCTTAGTACAGTGCTCTGCACATAGTAAGCGCTCAATAAATACTATTGAATGAATGAATGAATGAATGAATAGTCCACGGGGAAAGGAGAGAGAAAGGTTTTCTTCTTTTGACACCGGTCTCCCCCATTCTAGACCGTGAGCCCGTTGTGGGGCAGGGATTGTCTCCATCCGTTGCCGAATTGTACTTTCCAAGCGCTCAGTCCAGTGCTCTGCACACAGTAAGCGCTCGATCGATACGATTGAATGAACAAACGAGAAGGTGTTGAGCTGATGGCTGCGGGACAGAACGGGCGGTGAGAATCGGGTGGTTGTTTTTTTTTTTCAAATGACCCAACACATCAAACCTCGCGTCAAAACAATTTTCGTTACGTTTTAAAAGACGGTAAAGTTGAAATAGTAGTTTAAAAATTAAATGAGATTATCTTTGCTTAGTGAGAATCCTAAAGATCGCCCTTTAAGTTCCACCAGTGCTGGCTCGCTGTTGGGATGCTAAAATTTTCAGGAGAACTAACCGAAGTCAATATCTCCTCCATGTAGAATAAATCCAAACGTGGACTATTTCTCATCACTCTGCCCCTAATGATCTCTGCAAACGTTCTTGGAAAATGTTGGTGATGAAGGCTGGCAAATACGGATCGTTTTGAACGAGAAAAAGGACTCATATAGGACCTAGGTTCGATTTTGTAGAAATCCTTTTTCTCGTTTGAAACGATTCCTATTTGCCAGCCTTCATTATGAACGTTTACAAAGAGCTTCTGCAAAATTGAACTTATGTCTTATATGAGTTCAGTGGAAGCACCGACTATAAAGCTCGAAAATTTCAGTATTATAGTACTCTTTTTCATTCCGTTTGAATTTGATGAACCTTTTCCTGGTTCTGTGCTTTTGTCACCTCTGTTTTATGAGTCAAACTTGTTAGTCCTTGAGGAAGCATAGACTGATTTATAGGCACCATATGGTCGCATCAAAAGGATTCTTTATTTTCATTTTTTTAAACTAGGAGTTTAGACTATACCTCGCAAATAGAGATATAAGTCGATTTTATAAATTCTGGAAATCCATTTTGAAATTATGTGGGATTTTATATTTAATGCTGATGATACCCAGAATAGTTCGATTTTTAAGTGGAAACGTGTTATCTTTTGGTTGCACATTTAGCAATTTTTTTTTTAAGGAGAGCGATTGTATGTCTCACCGGCTGTTTGTGGTTTTTAATATCTTTTGTGTGGGTGCATCACTCATCGGCAGAAGCGCTCACCGAAGAGCCCGTTGAGGTTTTTTTTTTTTCTCCTCTAGAGCCACGATAACTCAAAGCCATGACCTCGATTTCTGGTTATTTCCTCCACGAGGCTGTGGGACTGATTACAGCATCAGCTTCCTCGCTGACCTCCTCGCCTCCGTTCTCTCCCCGCTCTGGTTAGTAAGGCTCCCCAGATCATTTTTCAAAAAAAAAATAATGAAAGAATCTCTCAGCCCGTGTCTCCCCATTTCTTCAAAACTTCCGGGCGGTCTCCCGTCCCTCTCTGCGTCGAACAGAAACTCCTTCCCTTTGACTTCATTCATTCATTCAGTAGTATTTATTGAGCGCTTACTATGTGCAGTGCACTGTACTAAGCGCTTGGAATGTACAAATCGGTAACAAAGACAGTCCCTGCCCTTTGATGGGCTTACAGTCTAATCAGGGGAGACAGACAGACAAGAAAAATGGCAATAAATAGAATCTAGGGGATGAACATCTCATTAAAACAATAGCAAATAGAATTAAGGCGATGTACATTTCATTAACAAATAGGGTGATGAAAATATAGAGAGTTGAGCAGGCGAGTACAGTGCTGAGGGGATGGGAAGGGAGAGGGGGAGGAGCAGAGGGAAAGGAGGAAAAGAGGGTTTAGCTGCAGAGAGGTGAAGGGGGGGTGGTAGAGGGAGTAGAGGGAAAAGAGGAGCTCAGTCTGGGAAGGCCTCTTGGAGGAGGTGAGTTTTAAGTAGGGTTTTGAAGAGGGGAAGAGAATCAGTTTGGCGGAGGTGAGGAGGGAGGGCATGACCCGGGGGTCGACAGCGGGATAGGCGAGACCGAGGGACGGTGAGGAGGTGGGCGGCAGAGGAGCGGAGCGTGCGGGGTGGGTGGTAGAAGGAGAGAAGGGAGGAGAGGTAGGAAGGGGCAAGGTGATGGAGAGCCTCGAAGCCTAGAGTGAGGAGTTTTTGTTTGGAGCGGAGGTCGATAGGCAACCACTGCAGGTGTTTAAGAAGGGGAGTGACATGCCCAGAGCGTTTCTGCAGGAAGATGAGCCGGGCAGCGGAGTGAAGAATAGACCGGAGCGGGGCGAGAGAGGAGGAAGGGAGGTCAGAGAGAAGGCTGACACAGTAGTCTAGCCGGGATATAACGAGAGCCCGTAGCAGTAAGGTAGCCGTTTGGGTGGAGAGGAAAGGGCGGATCTTGGCGATATTGTAGAGGTGAAACCGGCAGGTCTCGGTAACGGATAGGATGTGTGGGGTGAACGAGAGAGACGAGTCAAAGATGACACCGAGGTTGCTGGCCTGAGAGACGGGAAGGGTGGTCGTACCGTCCACGGTGATAGGGAAGTCAGGGAGCGGACAGGGCTTGGGAGGGAAAACGAGGAGCTCAGTTTTGTTCATGTTGAGTTTTAGGTGGCGGGCAGACACCTTCAAGGCACTTAATCAGCTCCCCCCATCCTACCTCACCTCGCTCATCTCCCACTACAACCCAGCTCGCACACTGGTTTCCTCTAGCCAACTTACTTGTCGTTCCTCTTGCCACCAGCCCCTCGTTCACATCCTCTCCCGCGCCTGGAACTCCTTCCCCCTTCCTATCCTGCCGGGCTACCACTGCCCCCATCGTCGAGGCCCAACTGAAATCATTCTCTCTGCCTCAGTTTCCTCATCTGCAAAACGAGGATTCAATCCTACTGCCTCCTGGCTAGCCCCGAGGGATAATAATAATAATGCTGGCATTTGTTAAGCGCTTACTATGTGCAGAGCACTGTTCTAAGCGCTGGGGTAGACACAGGGTAGTCAGGTTGACCCACGTGAGGCTCACAGTCTTAATCCCCATTTTACAGATGGGGTAACTGAGGCACCGAGAAATTAAGTGACTTGCCCACGGTCACACAGCTAAGTGGCAGAGCTGGGGTACTCTAGTGTGGTCACCCAAGCACTTAGAACAATGCTTTGCATATCAGTGCTTAGAACAGTGCTCGGCACATAGTAAGCGCTTAACAAATTCATTCATTCAGTAGTATTTATTGAGCACTTACTATGTGCCGAGCACTGTACTAAGCGCTTGGAATGGGCAATTCGGCAACAGGTAGAGACAATCCCTGCCCAATGACGGGCTCACAGGACAAATGCCATCATCGTCATCATATTACGTGCTCAGTACCTGTCTACTTGTTTCACTTTGTTTCGTTGTCTGTCTCCCCCCTTCTAGGCTGTGAGTCGTCGTTGGGCAGAGATTGTCTCTATCTGTTGGCGAATTGTACTCTCCGAGTGCTTAGTACGGCGTTCTGCACACAGTAAGCGCTCAATAAATACGATTGAATGAATGAAAGTAAATACTATTGAATTGGTGATGCCGAGCTCAATCTGTTACGCAGGTGTGGAAATCTGGGCGGGCACATTGGGACTAACGGGATATAGGGACTCTTACATAGGCAGAAGTCGGGGTCTGGCCAAAACAAATATTAAGTCGTTGGGCTTTGATTTTTAGCCCGTGAGCCCGTCGTTGGGCAGGGATTGTCTCTATCTCTTGCCAAATCGTATTCTCCGAGCGCTTAATACGGCGTTGTGCACACAGTAAGCGCTCAATCAATACAGTTGAATGAATGAAAGTAAATACTACTGAATTGGTGATGCCGAGTTTAGTGCCTTACACAGGTGTGGAAATCTGGGCAGACACATTGGGACTAGCAGGATATAGGGACACTTACATAGGCAGAAGTCGGGGCCCGGCCAAATCAAACGTTAAGGCGTTGGGCTTTGATTTTTAGCCGGTGAGCCCGTCGTTGGGCAGGGATTGTCTCTGTTGCTGAATTGTACTCTCCGAGCGCTTAGTACGGCGTCAGTGCACACAGTAAGCGCTCAATAAATACGATTGAATGAATGAAAGTAAATTGGGCAGGCACATTGGGACTTAACAGGATATAGGGACACTTACATAGGCAGAAGTCGGGGCCCGGCCGAAACAAACGTTAAGATGTTGGGCTTTGATTTTTAGCCCGTGAGCCCGTTGTTGGGCGGGGATTGTCTCTATCTGCTGCCGAAGTGTACTCTCCGAGCGCTTAGTACGGCGTCAGTGCACACAGTAAGCGCTCAATAAATACGATTGAATGAATGAAAGTAAATTGGGCAGGCACATTGGGACTTAACAGGATATAGGGACACTTACATAGGCAGAAGTCGGGGCCCGGCCAAAACAAACGTTAAGATGTTGGGCTTTGATTTTTAGCCCGTGAGCCCGTTGTTGGGCGGGGATTGTCTCTATCTGCTGCCGAAGTGTACTCTCCGAGCGCTTAGTACGGCGTCAGTGCACACAGTAAGCGCTCGATAAATACGATTGAATGAATGAAAGTAAATTGGGCAGGCACATTGGGACTTAACAGGATATAGGGACACTTACATAGGCAGAAGTCGGGGCCCGGCCAAAACAAACGTTAAGATGTTGGGCTTTGATTTTTAGCCCGTGAGCCCGTTGTTGGGCGGGGATTGTCTCTATCTGCTGCCGAAGTGTACTCTCCGAGCGCTTAGTACGGCGTCAGTGCACACAGTAAGCGCTCGATAAATACGATTGAATGAATGAAAGTAAATTGGGCAGGCACATTGGGACTTAACAGGATATAGGGACACTTACATAGGCAGAAGTCGGGGCCCGGCCAAAGCAAACGTTAAGATGTTGGGCTTTGATTTTTAGCCCGTGAGCCCGTTGTTGGGCGGGGATTGTCTCTATCTGCTGCCGAAGTGTACTCTCCGAGCGCTTAGTACGGCGTCAGTGCACACAGTAAGCGCTCAATAAATACGATTGAATGAATGAAAGTAAATTGGGCAGGCACATTGGGACTTAACAGGATATAGGGACACTTACATAGGCAGAAGTCGGGGCCCGGCCAAAACAAACGTTAAGATGTTGGGCTTTGATTTTTAGCCCGTGAGCCCGTTGTTGGGCGGGGATTGTCTCTATCTGCTGCCGAAGTGTACTCTCCGAGCGCTTAGTACGGCGTCAGTGCACACAGTAAGCGCTCGATAAATACGATTGAATGAATGAAAGTAAATTGGGCAGGCACATTGGGACTTAACAGGATATAGGGACACTTACATAGGCAGAAGTCGGGGCCCGGCCAAAACAAACGTTAAGATGTTGGGCTTTGATTTTTAGCCCGTGAGCCCGTTGTTGGGCGGGGATTGTCTCTATCTGCTGCCGAAGTGTACTCTCCGAGCGCTTAGTACGGCGTCAGTGCACACAGTAAGCGCTCGATAAATACGATTGAATGAATGAAAGTAAATTGGGCAGGCACATTGGGACTTAACAGGATATAGGGACACTTACATAGGCAGAAGTCGGGGCCCGGCCAAAACAAACGTTAAGATGTTGGGCTTTGATTTTTAGCCCGTGAGCCCGTTGTTGGGCGGGGATTGTCTCTATCTGCTGCCGAAGTGTACTCTCCGAGCGCTTAGTACGGCGTCAGTGCACACAGTAAGCGCTCAATAAATACGATTGAATGAATGAAAGTAAATTGGGCAGGCACATTGGGACTTAACAGGATATAGGGACACTTACATAGGCAGAAGTCGGGGCCCGGCCAAAACAAACGTTAAGGCGTTGAGCTTTGATTTTTAGCCCGTGAGTCCATCGTTGGGCAGGGATTGTCTCTATCTGTTGCCGAATTGTACATTCCAAGATGCCGTGCTCTCAGGAAGCGCTCAATAAATTCGACTGAATGAAGGAAGGAATGAATTTAGGGTGGTGATCTAAGGTGCAGCAGTATCTAAAATCCACTAGATGGCAAACTTCATTTGTCAATCATTACCGTGTAGCATATAGTTTATGCCATTTTCATTCATTCAATCGTATTTATGGAGCACTTACTATGTGCAGAGCACCGGACTAAGCGCTTGGAATGGACAGTTGGGCCACAGAGACAATTTGAGTTCCACTGTCATCCAGTTCAGTATTCCCTCGCAAAGGAAGGCAGAGAGGGGTGATCTGAACCTGTAGCCTAAAGACCCTTCCAAAGTCAGACTTCAACTTAGATTCTGGTCATCGAAGCAGGGAATGAGGGAATTAGGAGGTTTCGACTAACCCAGTATGTTGTCCGTAGCCAAATTGGACTTTTTTCTAGTTGGAATACCTTATAAGATGAGTTTTTCGTTTAATTTTAATGGACGTTTTGACTTTTGACTGCTTTCTAGTTTGAATACCTTACCATGGGTTCGAATCCCGGCTCTGCCGCTTATCAGTTCAATTCAATAGTAGTATTTATTGAGCGCTTACTATGTGCAGAGCACTGTACTAAGCACTTGGAATGTACAAATACCAACGTTATTATTACAAATCTGCAACAGATACAGTCCCTGTCCATTGACGGGCTTACAGTCTAAACGGGGGAGACAGACAGACAAAAGCTGTGTGACTTTGGGCAAGTCACTTCACTTCTCTGTGCCTCAGTTACCTCATCTGTCAAATGGGGATTAAGACTGGGAGCTCCACGTGGGACAACCTGATTACTTGTATGAACCCCAGCACTTAGAACAGTGCTTTGCACATAGTAAGCACTTAAATACCATAATAAATAAGATGAATTTTTATTTTAATTTTAATTGACTTTTTGACTTTTGACTTCTTTCTAGATTGAAAACCTTATAAGCTGAGTTTTAATTTTCATCTGAATTACTTCTTTATGTTATCACTGAATCGATCGTATTTATTGATTGTACCGTGTACGGCACTTGGGAGAGTACGTTATAACAGACCTGGTAGACATATTCCCGGCCCATAAGGACCTTGCATTCTAGAGGGTTGTAGAATGGATAAGGGAAAATAAAAAAACACGAAGATAAAATAAGGGGGCAAAAAAAAAGAACTAAATTCAGATGATCTAGGCAGAAAGAAGGAAAAAGCAGAACAGAGATATTGAAATATTATCTAGTTGTCATCATTGATATGTAGTGAATGCTTTCTGTGTGCACAGCACAGTAATAGGCTTAAAGATTTTTGTTAAAAAATGCCTTAGAAAAGTTTGCAATTTCATGAGAAGGCAAGCACAAGGAGAAAGTAGAAACTAATATATCCACAAGCATAAATTAAAATAGGAAGAATTGGTTTAATAGGTAAATAGCAAATGAATCCATGAAGTAATCCATGAATTTTGAGGTGGCCCCAGCCGGGGTGGAGGGATGATAAATTAGGGAATGCCTCAAAGAGGAGATGAATTTTTAGAAAGCTTTAAAATACTGTTTGGCATAGGGGAAGATATAAGGCAGTCCAGGTGGAGAATCCTTAGGAGGAGGAATAGATGAGTGTGAAGAACAGTTAGGTCCTTTCCCAGACTGCAGAACAGGCAATCGTTACAGGCAAACAGCGATTTGTAAAGGCGTTTAGAAGGTCTTTCAAAGCTTCCTCAGGAGCCCGTTGAGCAAGTTTCAGTTGCTAATGAGGAAGACTGCGACTTGCTGCTTGCCCACTACCCACATACCGCTCCATTAACAGAAGAAGGATCATTTCAGATGGAGGGAGGGGTTGGGCCGGGTGGGGAGAGAGACATTATAGGAGATGCATCAGAAGTATTGCAGGCCTAAAATTCCTGCTACATCATAATAATAATAATGTTGGTATTTGTTAAGCACTTACTATGTGCAGATCACTGTTCTAAGCGCTGGGGTAGACACAGGGTAATCTGATTGTCCCACATGAGGCTCACAATCTTAATCCCCATTTTACAGATGAGGTAACTGAGGCCCAGAGAAGTGAAGTGACTTGCCCACAGTCACACAGCTGACAAGTGGCAGAGCCGGTATTCGAACCCATGACCTCTGACTCCCAAGCCCGTGCTCTTTCCACTGAGCCACGCTGATGAATGCCAGACTCAATCCAAGGGTGTAAAAATTTCACTATGTGCCCGAAATTGGTTCTTCCAAGTTGTATTCCGAATTTCAACCAAATGATGATGCCTTCTGGGGAAAGCCTAGAAGGCATAGGCCCCAAGACTTTCCATTTTCACCACCGAGAAAGCAGGTGTAGTCTTTACTATAAAGTTATCCTTGAAATCAAGACTTGGAGTTTCCTTCCTGGGCCTCTCTGGGTGCCTTAGGAAGGTCCTAAAGATCCTAGGAGGGTCTTTGAAACTGTCAGGCCTCAGGCCTTGACTTCACAGCGCGCCCTATGCGGTGACAGGCACCTCGTCCTCTAGACCATTAGCTCGTTCTGGGCAGGGATCCTGTCTGCTAATTCCTTTGGATCGTACTCTCCCAAGCACTTAGTGCAAGTGTTCTGCGCATAGTAAGCTCTCAATAAATGCCATTGATTGATTGGCCAACCTGATGAGCTTGTATCAAGTGCTTCGTCAAGTGCTTGGCACATAGTAAGCACTTAACGAATACCGTAATCATTATAATTATTATTACCAGCCATCTTGAAGCAGGTCATGAACAAAGTCTCCTCCAAATAATAGTAATAATTATGGGATTTGTTAAGTGCTTACTATGTGCTAGGCACTGTACTAAGCGCTGGGGTGGGTACGAGTAAAGCGGATTGGTCCCGGTCCCTGTTCCACATGAGGCTCTCAGTCTCCATCCAAATTTGACAGATGAGGGAACTGAGACCCAGAGAAGTGAAGTGACTTTCCCAAGATGACACAGCAGGCCAGTGGAGGAGCCGGGATTAGAACTCATGACCCAGGCTTTCAAAGAATCTCTCTACCTGTAAATCCCAGGCAAAGGAAGAAAGTCTTTTCTCCCATCGTGCATGCGTCCACTACAAAATTTGGAGTATAGCACTCTTGGGGAATCGGAAATTTTTCTGTTACTTTTAGGAAAGGATGGCTCCAAATTCATTCATTCAATAGCATTTTTTGAGCGCAGAGCCCTGTACTAAGCGCTTGGAATGTACAAGTGACTTTCCAGGATCACCAGTGGTATTGATTGAGCACTTACTGCATGGTGAGCGCCCAGCTCTGCCGCTTGTCAGCTGTGTGACTGTGGGCAAGTCACTTCACTTCTCTGGGCCTCAGTTACCTCATCTGTCAAATGGGGATGAAGACTGTGAGCCTCACGTGGAACACCCTGTATTTACCCCAGCGCTTAGAACAGTGCTCTGCACATAGTAAGCGCTTAACAAATACCAACATTATTATACTAAGCACTTGGGAGAGTACAAGACAACAGAGTTGGTAGATGCATTCCCTGCCCACCACCAGTTTACAATCTAGCGGATAATCTGATTTTCCTCCCCCAAGAAGTCACCTTGATGGCTTCCAATGTCCCAAAAGCCCCTCTCATACGGTTTCCAGTACTAGTGGGGGTTTTGTTCCGGGAGAACCTCGTAAGGAAAATGCCGTGATTGACACCGCTTCTTCCCCAGAGACGGCTTCGGGAAAACTGAGTAAGAGTTCTTAGGAGATGTGATAATTCCACCGGGGTCCCAGTTTGAACTAAACTGAGTTTGAATTCAGGTGTTCCCCTACACGTTTACCTTCCGACAGTTAACTTTTCAGGCTAGGATGGTCGAGTTTTTGTAGGGCCCGTGTAAAAGGACTCCTTATAGAAAAGCAAGTAGCATTCACACCAAAATTGATAGTTTGGTCTGGTAGCCCAGAGCACGAGTAAGTTTTCTACCGTTTCCTCCAGTCGAGAGGGGGAGACAGACATTAATATAAATTAAGGACATGTACGTAAGTCCTCTGGGGCTGAGGGTGTGGTGAAAATCAAGTGCTCAGAGGGTACGGATGCAGATGCATAATAGGTGACACAGAAGGGAGAGAGAACTGGGGAAAAGTGGACTTAGTTAGAAAGACCTCTTGGAGGAGACGTGACATCAGTAAGGCTTTGAAGGTGGGGAAAGTGGTGGACTGGCGTATGTGGACGGAGAGGGAATTCCAAGCGAGGGGGAAGATTTGGGCAAGGGGTCAGAAGTGAGATGGATGAGATCGGGGTACTTTGAGTAAATTGGAGCTAGAGGAGTGTGTGGGCTGGGCCGTGTCAGGAGGTCGGCGAGGGGAGGTAGGAGGGGGCGAGCCGATTGAGTGCTTTAAAGCCGATGGTAAGGAGTTTCCGTTTGATGTGGAGGTGGACGGACAACCGCTGGAGATTCTTGAGGAGGGGGGTGATGTGAACTGAATGTTTTTATAGAAAAATAATCTGGACAGCAGAAGGAAGTATAGTCTAGAATGGAGGAGAGACAGGGAGGTCGGCAAGGAGGCAGACGTTTGGATGGAGAGGAGAGGGAGGATTTTAGCACTGTCGTCATGATAGACCAACAGGATTTGGTGACAGATTGAAAATGTGGGTTGAAGGAGAGGGATGAGTCGAGGACAACGCCAAGGTTATTGGGCTTGTGAGACAGGGAAGATAGTGGTATTATTTACAGTGATGGGAAAGGGGAAGGACAGGGTTTGGATGGGAAGACAAGGAATTATGTTTTTGTTAAGGTGTTGGCGGAACTTCCGGGTAGGGATGTCTTGAAGGCCGGAGGAAATGTGAGACTGCGGGGCAGGAGAGACGTCGGGGCCGGGAAGGTAGATTTGGGAATCATCCGCGTAAAGGCGATAGTTGAAGCCATGGGATAGAATGGGTGTAGATAGAGATGAGAAAGGGACCCGGAACTGAGTCTTGAGGGACCTCCACGGTCAGAAGGTGGCAGGCAGAGGAGGAGCCTACAATAGGGCCTGAGAAGTGGTCAGTGGGAATTCATCAAGCAGAAACTCCTGACCATTGGCTTTATGGCACCCCATCAGCTTTCTCTCCCCTACCCACTATTTATCTTCTCTTTTTCCCCAACTACATCCCAACTTGCATATTTTCTCTCTTCTCAAGTCAACCTTTTTCCCATTGTGCCTTGTGGTCATCTCTCCCACCTTTGACTTCTTACTCATTTGCTCCCTTTTGTATTCACGTGTCCCTTCCATTCATACGGGATGCTCCTCTTGTTTTCCAGAGCGCCATCAGCCCGAATTCATTACAGTTGTTCTAAGCCATTTGTTCCATGTTCCAGAGCAAAAGTTTTTCCCCTCTGTATAGGCAATTTTAATGTAAATCAACAACATCACAACCAAAAAGGTTCATAGTAAGTTTTTGTTATTTTGGCAAGGGAATTGTTACTAGGGAGAATTGGATCTATGTTTATTCAATCTGATGGAAAAGGATTTCATTTAGGAATAAGGACGATGCTTGACACAGAGTAAGAGCTTAACAAACGCCACAGTTGTTTTTATCTGGCAGACGACTTCTCTCCCTATCTGTACGGGCCTCCTGAATTCACATCTCTACTAGGAAGCCTTCCTCGATTAATGTCATCTTCCTACCTTTATCATCCCAAACTACCACGTCAGCGCTTCCGCATCACCTAAGCACTTGGACACTCATTAGAGAAGCAGCGTGGCTCAGTGGAAAGAGCCTGGGCTTGGGAGTCAGAGGTCATGGGTTCTAATCCCGACTCCGCCACTGTCAGCTGTGTGACTTTGGGCAAGTCACTTACTATTCTCCGTGCTTCAGTTACCTAATAATAATAATAATAATGTTGGTATTTGTTAAGTACTTACTATGTGCAGAGCACTGTTCTAAGCACTGGGGGAGATACAGGGTCATCAGGTCATCCCACGTGAGGCTCCCAGTTAATCCCCATTTTACAGATGAGGTAACTGAGGCACAGAGAAGTTAAGTGACTTGCCCACAGTCACACAGCTGCCAAGTGGCAGAGCCGGGAGTCGAACCTATGACCTCTGACTCCGAAGCCCAGGCTCTTTTCCACTGAGCCACGCTGCTTCCCCTCATCTGTAAAATGGGGATGAAGACTGTGAGCCCCACGTGGGACAACCTGATCACCTTGTATCCCCCCAGCGCTTAGAACAGTGCTTGGCACAGTAAGCGCTTAACAAATACCATCATTATTATTATCTCTTTAGCAGTTATCAACATATCTTTAAACTCTGCTGCTTCCCCTGACGTAATATGTATTTCAGTGGTTATTTTACCCTGCCGGATTTGTGAATTCCTTGAAGGTCAGGATAATGTATATTAACTCAATTATACTTTCCCAACAATTAGTACAGTGCTCTGCACAGTGTAGGTGCTCAGTAAATACAATTAACTGATTGTGCAGTATGAAAATATTCCAGTGATATAATCGTCAAAATATTTTTGGATTCTGCAACCATCATGTTTGAGAGAGAGTCGTGTCAGTTGAATCCCTTGATAACTTTTCATGTTGGCATCTTTCATCCAAATGGTATTTTGCTGTAAGTATTCTTAGAAGTGGTATTTTATTCTTGATGAGCACCTGTAAGTAATTGCACAGCACAAATGACTCCTCTGTGTACAGCTTTGGATTTCTTGTTTTCTTCTTTTTTGTGTGTTTGCTTTGAGCAGCTTTTAAAGGCAATGCATTTGTATTGACAGGACATAATTTCACAGGATGGGGGTGAATGATTTGTGGCCGATTTTGGAACCCATAAAGAAACATATCCATTTGCAAAGTCTCAGTGGAAAAACACTCGCGGTAGATCTGAGTCTCTGGGTGTGTGAATCGCAGACGGTCAAAAAGATGATTGGAACTGTCACGAAGCCTCATCTTAGGTACATTTATTTTGATAAATATTAGTCACCAATAAGGGGCTAAAATGTGTAATGAGAATCTTTATTTTTTTTCCCCCGTATTCTGCCATTTGCTCTCTTACCCTGTTTTCACTTCATTTTTGTTGTTTAAAAGACATTAACATTCATGAAGTCCTTAACAATTTGAATGTGAGTGTGGTGGAGTGTTTGAAGTTTTCATTTAGTAGGGCAAAGTTATCCCTTCATTTGGTATTATGAATAAGTCGCTTCTCAGCTGAGTGGGATGATGTAAATTGGACCATAGAACACTAAAACAACAATTTCTACTCAAAGTTCAGAGATGCAACTGAGGGAACCTTTACTATTCTGATTAAATGCATCATGGTGGTGGTTATTTTGTATTATTCAGGAACCTGTTTTTTCGAATCTCATCTCTAACGTTAATGGATGTTAAACTGGTATTCGTTATGGAAGGCGACGCCCCAAAGCTGAAAGCCGATGCAATGAGTAAGAGAAATGAGGTGCGGTATGGACCTCCCAAAAAACCACAGGCTGCAAACACGGGGAGATTGCGTTTTAAATCCGTGTTAAAAGAGGTGAGCAACCGGATGGCAGCTAGCTGGGGGTGGACGGGGGCCTGTTACTGACAGAGTTTTAAAAAAAAAAAACACAGAATTTTACCGGGTGAACCCGTGAAGATAACTTGGGTAAATTTAGCTTTCCATAACATCTCTGTCGCTTTAAAGAAAACCTAGAGTCTTTGAAATGTGAATGCAGTTCTTTCATGCAGTCTCAAATACCATATGGCTTGGAGACCGAAGTGACCCTGGATTTAAGAAGACCTTTAGTAATCCTTTGAAAAGTAATTCGACCCCCATTTATTCATTCATTCAACTGTACTTATTGAGCACTTTGTTCAGATCACTTTAAGCAGAGGCATCCAGTACCTCATCGCCATCTTGGTGCAAATCCATGATTGCCCCCCCCTTATCCTAGCTGTGCAGGAACAGGAGGAGCTTTGCCTAGCATTTTGTGGCTCAGCCAGTCCAAAATCAATTAATCAGTTGCATTTATTGAGTTCATACCATGCACAGAGCACAGTGCTAAGCACCTGGAAGAGTACAGTACATTAGAGTTGGTAGAAATCCCTGCCCACAGGAGACTTACAGTCTAGAGGGGGAGAGAGACATTAAAATAAATTACAGATAAGGGAAAGGGGGGAGAATAGGGAGCCCTGTTGTACAGTACTCTTCCAAATGCGTAGTACAGTGCTCTGCACACAGTAAGTGCTCAATCATGCTATCGATGATATATGTACATAAGTTCCCTGGCGCTGAGGGTGGGGTGAATAAAAGGGTTAAAAGGTACAGATCCAGATAGGCGATGCAGAAGGGAGAGCAAGTAGGAGAAAATGAGGGCCGGTGGAGAAGGCCTCTTGAAGGAGATGTGATTTAGGGAGCATTTTGAAGGTGGGGAGAGTTGTACTCCATAGGCTATAAAGAGAGAAAGAGTCAGTGGCCAGAGGGAGGGTGGTTCAATCAATCAGTGGTATTTTTTTTTAATGGTACTCGTTAAACACATAGTATTCATTCAGTCAGTCATATGTATTGAGCACTTACTGTGTGCAGAGCACTGTACTAAGCGTTTGGAGAGTACAATTCGACAATAGAGACAATCGCTACCCAACAACAGGCTCACAGTCTAGGGCACTGTTCTGAGCACTGGGGTAGGTACAAAGTAACCAGGTTGGACACAGTCCACATCCCCCCAGGGGCTCACAGTCTTAATCCCCATTTTACGGATGAAGGAACTGAGGCACAGGGAAGTGAAATGACTTGCCCAAGGTCACACAGCAGACAAGTGGTGGAGTCGGGATTAGAACCCATGACCTTCTGACTCCCAGGTCCGTGCTCTATCCACTATGCCATGCCGCTCCCTATCTTCTCTGCTGAAGACGCTGGGAAGAATTTGAGTAAAATGGGATGTTACAGATGTAGGAGGAACGGGGTTGGACAGAAGCTAGAGACACATGTCCCTAGGTAAGTCATGGGTGGCGGAATGGCCTTTCCTGGAGCTTTGAGGAGACTGAGGACTCTTCTCTACCAGAAGTGTGAACTGCTGCTCATAGTGTTTTTTCATAAATTTACCCAGTTATTCCTTCCTTACATGTAGGTCCTCTGTCTCCTCTTCCACCTCCCCTTCTCCTTCCATCCTTCCCACTTGCAGATCCCTAGGAACAGTGCCTGAGCCGATGTCCTTGTGCTTTTCTCCAGCACTCGGGGTGATGACCTCCGGTCCCGGGAGGTGTTAGAGGAGAGGAGGGATAGGTTTGGAGAAGGAAAGCGGTGTGTTTTGAGAATTGAAGAGTTAAAAACCGAACTGAAGAAAAGAAAAAAACCGAATACCTCACGGCTAATTGTGCTTGCCTGGATGTACTGAATTTTCAGTGCCTTGAGATGTTGGAGTGCTTAGGAATCCCGTGGGTCCAAGCAGCCGGTGAAGCTGAAGCTATGTGTGCTTATCTCAATGCTAATCATTACGTCGATGGCTGCCTTACTGACGACGGAGACGTTTTCCTCTATGGGGCCCAGACCGTCTACCGAAACTTCACTATGAATATAAAGGTATCGTTTCTCCTCTGGTTTTCATTTTTCTCTCCCTCTTTTTTGAGGGCTTATTTCTAGGAACTTCTTTACATACGTATATTTGGTTTTTCTGTTCCGTTCAGCTATTGGTTGCACTTGATCGAGTTACGCTTTTTGCGGAGTCAGAAATGAAAATCATTAATAGGATTAAATGAATGAATGATTTTATTATATTACTGTAATAATAATATTCATTAATTCAGTAGTATTTATAAAGTGCTTACTTTGTGCAAAACATTGTACTAAAAGGTTGGGAGAGTACAGTATAATAATCAACAGGTATATTTCCCACCCACAGTGAACTTACACTTTATCATTTAGTTATCCAATTCTTATATTTCGTTACTCTTCATTTAGTAATAATAGTAATAATGTTGATGGTATTTGTTAAGCGCTTACTATGTGCCAAGCACTGTTCTAAGCGCTGGAGTAGACACAAGGTAATCAGGTTGTCCAACGTAGGGCTCACGGTCTTAATCCCCATTTTACAGTTGGGGGAACTGAGACACAGAGAAGTTAAGAGATTTGTCCAAAGTCACACAACTGATGAGTGGCAGAGCCGGAATTAGAACCCACAACCTCTGACTCCCAAGCCCGTGCTCTTTCCACTAAGCCACGCTCCTTCTCTACGTGAATACTATGAATATGAATACTCTTCATATTATGCTAATGCAAGCTAATAGTTTTAATGATCTCAATGATGAAAAATGGCATTTTCTCATTTGTTTTGAATCAGAACTCTAAGTTCGCAGTTTAAAAATTATGGATAACCCTGGATCATATTGTGGAAAAGTGAAGTTTTATAACGCTCAGCTCTTTCCTGAGGATTACCCCCATATATTCATTTTTGTTTCAGGACCCTCATGTTGATTGCTATACTATGTCCTCAATTAAAGAGGAGCTGGGTTTAGATAGAGATGCTCTGATTGGACTGGCGATTCTCCTTGGTTGTGACTATCTTCCAAAGGTAAACTCTACTTAGGCATTCCGTGACCATTTCGTGGTTCTGTTTGCCTGAATACGGCCCTCTTTATTCCTTTATTCCTCCCACTCCCTCCCTGGTGTCTTACAAGTAGTAATGGTATTTATTAAGTGCTTACTGTGTGCCGAGCACCATACTAAACACTGATGGCGTTGTGGGGCATTACTCATCCCTGGGCTTCTATGTGTACCATTGACTCAATCCCCTTGCGCAGCTCTGGCAGCAATTTTATGATCTCCTAACTTTATAAAACATGAAAAAAGGGCACATAGGCCTGTAGGCATTATTTTTACATCTACCCTTCCCATAGGTTATACATCCTTGAAAGACAAATGCAGCCTCCGTGAAACGTTCACAAAAACTATCAGCCGTAAAGTGTATAGAGCTGTGTGAAAAAGTGGCGATCCTGCTGGATTAGGTCGATTTTGAAAGGCTTCTTATGGGGTGCCTTCAAAGTCAAGTAGAGGAGACCCTCTTTTGAATCAAGACGAGAAGGTTTAACTTGTTTAACTGTGGATTTGAGTATGCGTGGGATGATTTCTTACCAGCAGAACACAAGTACGCTGTGGTAACTTTCATCTTTTAGTTCCAGGCTCTGCCTAAGAATATATCTACTTCTTAGGTTGTTGCTTAGTCACTTGACCTTTATGGCACGTATTTTCTTGGGAAGAAAAAAGAAATGCATCCTTTTGCCTCTGTGTATTACTACTGATATTGTTCATCAGACCTTTTGTCAACGTCTGTAACAGACCAACCAAGCTTCCAAGAATGTCAAGATTGACCTGCTTTATGTTTGTAAATGATTCTATAGATATATCAGATTTCTGTTCTCTTCATTCTCCCTAATTATGCTTGCCTCAATTCCAAACACAAAGGTTACTTCTTTTCAACAGAAGCCTTTTCATACTGTGGGCAGGGAATGTGTCCGTTCATTGTTGTAGTGTACTTCTTCCAAGTGCTTAATACAGTGCTGTGCATGCAGTAAGCACCCAATAAATTCAGTTGCCTGATAACATATACGAGTCCTCCCTGCTTTTTCCCTTTCTCCCTTTCCTTTAGTTTCATTTCTTCTGGAATATCACAACCCCAGATACCCAGACTCCCTTCTTTTCAAGGCTGGGAAAGGAGATTCTGAATCCCCCTGAACTCTACTTTTAGTAGAGCATCAGTTGTCTAAACTAATTGAATGGTGGGTACTCCCTCTGATAATTGAAAATTCAAGGCACCGACCCATAGCGGAAAGCTGACAAGTTGGGTGAATTCCAGCTGCCTACTTGTGCTTAGACCTGCTGCTCTACATTTATTGTGCTAATTTCCTGTTCAGTCTCCTTTCGATTAGCAAACTCCTATGTGTTTGTAAATACTTCCCTTTGGAAGAGAATTTTAGGGAAGAGAAACTGCCTGGATTTATAGTTACCTAAGTTTCCTCTTTTTCCATTGCTCTAACCATCCACCCTTTTAAGGCTAAGTTGGGGCTCGTCTTCTTAGAAATAACTATTTATACTTTGTAAAATTCTGCAAATTAGAAGGAAAGGGTGGAGTAAAGAAAAAAACAGAGGAATCATAGGGCGGTCCACATTTGCACACGTACATACCCATGCACACGAGCGATCATTTGCACAGACAGGCCCGTGCCGCGTATAACACTGAGCAAAAGCAGTGGAAGAGGAGATGGCAACTTAATAATTACAGTAATAATGGTATTTGCTAACCACTTACTATGTGCCAAGCACTGTAGATACATGGTATTCAGGTTGTCCCAAGTGTGGCTCCCAGTCTTAATCCCCATTTTACAGATGAGGTAACTGAGGCACAGAGAAGTTAAGTGT
This sequence comes from Ornithorhynchus anatinus, assembly GCF_004115215.2. NCBI lineage: Eukaryota > Metazoa > Chordata > Mammalia > Monotremata > Ornithorhynchidae > Ornithorhynchus > Ornithorhynchus anatinus. Next base: position 93,232,092 of record NC_041728.1, read on the forward strand.
CTTGCCCAAAGTCACAAAGCTGACAGGTGGCGGAGCCGGTATTGGAACCCATGACCTCTGAATCCCAAATCTGTGTTCTCACCATCTTTGGCTCCCTGGGGTTTTTGCTAATACTATCTGGTGCAGAGCCTGTAGATCAATCCCTGGGGCAGCAGAGGAGAAAACTCTAGAGAGCTGGTGGAAACAATATTTGACTATTGCTTCGATACTACTCCTGCCTCTGCTCCTGTGACATTGAGAAGCAGCATGGTGTAGCGGATAGAGCAAGGGCCTGGGAGTCAGAAGGTTATGGGTTCTAATCCTGGATCCTCCACTTGTCTGCTGTGTGACCTTGAGCAAGTCACTTCTTCTCTGGACCTCAGTTACCTCATTTGTAAAATGGGGACTGAGACTGGAATCCTCACGTGGGACAGGGACTGTGTTCAACCTGATTTGCTTGTATCTCCCCCAGCACCTAATAGAGTGCCTGTCACATCGTAAGTGCCTAACAAATACCTTTGTTATTATTATTGTTATTACCGCTGTTCGGCTTCTCGCCAGACTCCCTGCGGGTCTTCCTCTTGCTGCTGCCATGGCCGAAACTGGGACTTCTGCCAATGCCACCGATCCTCTGTGGTAACAGAATTAGGGAGTGAAATGCAAAATAATCCCATCCAAAATGAGATGGATGGATGCTCACTTTTATTGACAATTTTTGAAGTACCATAAGGTCAGGAATCTTTCTTAAAACTTTACATTTTTTAATATACTTTGTAAGTCGAAGTCTGTGTTTATTAGCAAATTATGCAGATCGTCATAAAATCTGTATTCTTAACGATCATTTTTCATCTCTGGCAGGGTGTTCCTGGAGTTGGAAAGGAACAGGCGTTAAAACTTATAGGAACTTTGAAAGGGCAGAGTTTGCTTCAGAGGTAAAATTCAAAGGAACGGTATCATATCTTGCTATAGATACCTTTGTGATTCTTCCAATGGTTAATATTTATTTTGCATTTTGAGGAGACTGCTTTTCATTTCTCTTTTTGAGGGGTGCAGCGGGCGCATGGTCAAAAATGGCAGTGTCCTCTACTTCAAAGCCAATAAGTTTCAAATCTACTTATAGTACGGGAATTTGCCTGTAAACTAATTGCTTTTATAAAAGTAATTTTCAGTGCCACTGGAAGTAAAACCCAAAAGTTGAAATGATGCTGTGTTTCGTCATCTGAAATGTGTCAGTGTGGCTTAGTGGAGAGAGCACGGGCTTGGAAGCCAGAGGTCATGGGTTCTAATCCCGACTCCACCACTCATCTGCTGTGTGACCTTGGGCAAGTCACTTCACCTCTCGGCCTCTGTTGCTCGTCTGTAAAATGGGGATTAAGACTGTGAGCCCCACATGGGACAACCCGATTACCTTGTATCTACCCCAGCGCTTATAACAGTGCTTGGCACACAGTAAGCCCTTAACAAATACCATCATTATCATTACTAGTATTATCATCATCCTCATACTGAGTATTTATTGAGTGCTTACTATGTGCAGAGCACTGCACTAAGCACTTTGGAGAGTACAATAAACACACTGATACACGTACATTGTGCAGATTCTCTTGCATTCATGAAGGGTGTGAAAATGATATATGAAGAACTCTGAAGAATAGAACTGTAGTTAAAGAGAACTTGGTAGGAATAGATGGTTTTAGAACACCAGGTGAGACTCGGGCTCATCATTTATTACTTTGGTGGCATAAAGTATTGCTCATCTTGGATTAGTAACATAGCTTAGCAGGGCTGGGCTGGACCGGTGTGGTTTAGTGGATAGAACACGGACCTGAAAGTCATGTGGTACTGGGCATCTGCTCTGTGACTTTGGGCACTTTTTCTTCTGTGTGCCTCAGTTACCTCAACTGTAAAATGGGCATTGCAACTGTGAGCTCCATGTGGTATGGGGACTGTGTCCAACCTGATTACCTCGTATCTACCCCACTGTTTAAAACCGTGCTTGGCACATAGTAAGCGCTTAACAAGTACCATGATTATCGTATCATCCTCATTATTATCAAATCAAACGCCAAAACATAATGGGTGGAGAACTCTTTTAGGCCACTTACAGATTAGTTTTCCAGGAGAAGAGAGATCATAACTTCCTAGATAAAATGAATAATTTGGTCCAGTAATTCAGGGAGAGAAGTGTGGTGGAAGGCTAGTGAATCACCTGTTCACTTTAGTAGTATTAAGTATTATCACGGGAAGCAGCATGGCCTAGTGGATAAAGCACGGGCCTGGGAATCAGAAGCTTGTGGGTTCTAATGCCGGCCGCCATATGACCTTGGGCAAGTCACTTCGCTTCTCTGAGCCGCCGTTTCCTCATCTGTAAAATGGGGATTGAGACTGTGAGCCCCATATGGGATGGACTGTGTCCACCCCTCTTTGCCTGTCTCTACCCCAGCACTTAGCACACTTCCCGGCACACAATAAGCACTTAACAAATGCCAGAATTATTAATTATTACCAAAATATGAACTCAGATAAAGCTTGTTGAACATGAAACAAACTGTGCCTTTGCATTCACAAGTAATTCAATATTTTGAAAGTCTTTCATTTGCTTGTATCCACCCCACCACTTGGTACAGTGCCTGACATATAGTAAGCTCTTAATAAATACCATCATCATCATTTGCCCGTCAATGGGCCGGGACTGTCTCTATCTGAAGCTAATTTGTACATTCCAAGTGCTTAGTACAGTGCTCTGCACGTAGTAAGCGCTCAATAAATACTATTGAATGAATGAATTTGGCCAGGATGATGGTGGGCTTTCCATGACTGATTAGGAAACGATAGTGGTTAAACTTTATGGGGCTGACTGTTTTTGTGTTTTGTTTTGTTGTTTAAACTTTTTCCCGGTTTAGGTTTGACCAATGGAAAGAACAGTTGAGCTACTGTGATACACAAGCTCTAGTTGTTAAAAAAATGGCTCATTGTTCGGTGTGTGCTCATCCAGGTAAGAACGAGTAATCAACCCACCAAACTGTATTTGCTCAAGCTTTGGATGAGTAACATAATGAAATGAAATACCAACTATATTTCAAATAGAGTACAGTCCTGTCACCCGTCACCCGGGGATGGGGTCGTTCGGAAATTGGCACGACGAGGGGGAGAGAGAGCGACCGGAGACAGATAGGCCTGAGTTTTATACAAAATTCATCCCGCGAGGCCAATTGAATTTTTTGATTACTTTGGATACAAAGAATTGAATTATTTGATTATTTTGAACGTGGCGAATTGAACCTCCCTTTCGGGGGGGAATATGATTAATGATATTAGAGCTTCCTATCGGGAGAAATATACTTATGTGTTACTCACAAGTGGCAAAACACCCAGGTTCCACCCAGGAGGAATTCACTTATGCTTTGTTTGCACATGGTGAGGCAGCTAGCTCCCTCCCACGAGCGCTTTCCACTTGGGAGGAATCCATTTATGCATTAGACACCCGTGGTGAAGCGCCTAGCTTCCAGCCTCACGAGCACTTTCCACTTGGGAGGAGTCCACTTATGCGTTACCCATCCATGGAGAGACGCCTAGCTTGAAGCCCACGAGTATTCAGCGGGACACTCGCCCATCCCACGGCTCCTTACTCGGTGCAGGCAGAGCGGGCATCTCACTCTCTGGGCAGAGGCGACCTGCAGCCGGCTGCTGCGAGTCTCGATCCTCTGCACAGAAGGTTAAAGGCTGCAGGTATTTATCACCTGTGCTTCTAGACCGTTCCAGCTTCTGGCCTCAGTTTATCCAATCTCTGCCCTCCCCCCTCCTCCATACTTAATTTAATTGGCACGGGGGTGAGGGGCATCTTCTGTATTCCCGGCTCGAGCTGTCAATCTAGTGATTTTGGTTGGTGGGGGCTGTATCCCACCCTCACTTCCAAGTTCCTCCTGCTGGCTCGGACAGTCATGACTTTGAGGTGGTGGGTACCCCTGGTTCACCTTGGGACAAGTCTGCAGGTAAATGTATGTGAAAAATAAAATTAGGTATTAATTTCTTTAAAAGAGGCATAATCATATGTTGCAAATGGACACTACTAAAAAATTAATTGCCTCTGAAGAGTAGAAAATTATAGGTTGAACTCGAAACTCATGGTGGGCAGGGACTTTGTCTACCAATTCTGTTATAGTGTACTCTCCCAAGTGCTTTGTATAGTGCTTTGCACAGTTAGATTGACTGATTTTCCCGTAATCGAAAGGTGTGAAAATTCACCAGTGAATCAGCACGGGACCAAGAGGTAGAAACCTAATTGACAGCACCTAATGGAAGGAACACTGCCTGGGATTCTGGGGACCTGAACTCTTATCCCAGCTCTGCCACTTGTCTGCTGGGTGACTTTGGGCGAGTCACGTAACTTCTCTGGGTCTCAGTTACCTCGTCTGTAAAATGGGGATTAAGACTGTGAGCCCCAAAGCTGCCTTCCAAGCAGTTGAGCAGGGTTTGTTTCCCGGCCAACACAGTATATACTTTTCAAGTGCTTATTATAGTACTCTGCACAAGGTAAGTGCTCAATAAATACAATTGGATCATTGACGCGGACTGTGTCCAATCTGATAAGCTTGTATGTACCCCAGGGCTCATTACAGTGCCTGGCACATAGTAAGCGCTTAAAAAATTACATAAAAAAATTAATCATTACTTGGGTAGTGTTTCCACCCACAACTCCACCCTCATATACATGAATCTACATTCCTTTCAGAGCAGGGGAGAATCACGTGCTTTATCATCAGTTGTTGCTGTTGTAAAGACCTCTACAGAGCTGGAAATCCTTGAGAACATCATTTTTTATTCTTTCCGTAAAGGTTCACCTAAGGAACATGAACGAAATGGGTGCAAGTTTTGTGGAAGCGATAGATACTGTGAACCACATGATTATGACTATTGCTGTCCCTGTGACTGGCATCGTGCAGAACGGAGCAAGCAACAAAATGGGATAGAGAACACTATTAAAAGGTAGGCAACTTTTCTTTTTCTCAAGCGACGAAAGTTCATCCCCTGAGGAAGGGGTTGTGAAATTGCCCTGGAGAGACTTTTCAGTTTGTAATGTGCATATGATTTATTTCCAGAAAAGCCTGGAGTTGTGAAGGATTCCCATTTCATGAGGTAACTAATAAGTCAGGTAACTACAGTTAAACCGTTATCACGTCAGTAAAGTCATGTAACATTGAGAAAATACCATTACAGAAAATACAACTGATACGGCTGTTTGTAGCAAAACGTGAAGAAAACAATATTAAAAGATGTCTCATTTAGGGCCCTTTTATAAAGAGTGATATCCTCTGTTGACCAAATACAGAAAAAACTAAATATTTGCACCCCAAGAAAAAAGAAAGGATGTATTTGGTCTTTCACAAAACCTAAAAGAAGGCTACATAAGGCTTAAGATTACACACCAAGGCTTTCCCCATCTGTTTCTGTGTGGGCATTATCTATCCTGGGGACTAACCCTACCCGTTATGTAAGTAATGTAAATTGAAGCTTTAAATATCCTTAGCAGATGAGCAAAAAGCATACAGGCCTGCTTTTCTGAATCAACTAGAAAGGGAATGGGTTGAGACTCTACAGTAGTTTAAATTTCCCTTTCCTCTGTTTGTGCTTTATAGTTAATACTCTTGAATACTCGTATACTGAATTTGTGGCTGCATTTTGTTACCTCGCCATGTTGAATTTTCAGTCTGTTAATCTACTCCAGGAAATCAAAGTTTATTTAAATTCTAAATTTCCCCATCCTCTTTTCTCTCCTCTCTTTTAAGGTGATCCAAGAATTCCTTTTTGACAAGGACAGACAAGTCAAGATAAGGAAATACCAAAGACCAGATTTATTATCTTTTCAGGTATAGTACAGGAGACTCAAAATTTTCAATGATGAACTCAGGGACTAGGAAGCGGGTGGAAATATTTTGAAGTTATTAAAAAGAGAGAAGCAGAGTGGCCTAATGGATAGAACCCGGGTCTAGAAGTCGAGACCTGGGTTTTAATCCTGGCTCTACCACTTGTCTGTAGTGTCACCTTGGACCAGTCACTTCACATCTCTGTGCCTCAGTTACCTCATCTTGACTAAAACAGGCCTTTTTCCTCGATTCAGATTTTTCCTCATCTGTAAAGTAGGTTTTAAGACTGTGGAACGTGGTCTGTGTCCAACTCGATTAGCTTGTACCTATCCCAGCACGTAGTACAGTATCTGGCACAGAGTAAGTTAACTGAAACGATTTTTTTTTTTAAAGGAGGTGGAAAGAGAGGGTGCTATCAGTTTTCACTTTTCATTATAATATGTCAAAGCAGATCTCTTTCTCATCATAGATCACTTAACCTGGTGGGGGAGAGAGAGGAGCCCGGCTGGGACACCCCATCCCGATCCCCGTGGTCTCCCACCCTCACGTCTGGGTATCAGAGAGAGGCTGAAAAAGAGCAGGCCCAGCTGGCTGCCTGAAGGGATGTCGTGGGCTGCAGGATCAGGGAGGTGGTGCCCGAAGGAGTGGATTCCTCGGGAAATAAAGGGGAGGAGGTGGGTCGGCGCTTTCGGCCCCGGGGCTCGATGCCATGTGGACCATGGCTGCCGTCTTCCACAGCGCTGATATCTCCAGCCCCACTGCGAGCTCCGCGGTCACTGTCAGTCTTCCACCGGACAGCGCCGAGGCTCCCGTTGATATTTTGCCTGGAACGGGCAGTCTCTCTCCAGGCCGACGAGCCCCAAGGGCCCTCACAGCCCCACCAACTGCCCGGCCGGCTCCTCCATCTCATGGAGATGGCAGGGGATGGTCCGGGGCGGGGAGGGTATGGGGGGCCCTACTCTCACCTGGGGAGCTGGGACACGTGGGTTATTCATTGAGAGGAGAAGACACCTGCCTCCCTCCGTGGGCTTGCTCTCCGCCTACCCTCTTCCCCCTGTAGCCTGGAAGCCCCTTGCGGGCAGGACCGTGCCCATCAACTCTGTTGTATTAAACTCTCCCAAGCACTTAGTACAGTGCTGTGCTCACAGTAAGCACTCAGTAAATATTAATTGATTGAACATAATGATTTTATGAACTTGCCATATTTACTTTTTTTGTAATTTCACTTAATGCTGTTTTTTGTTATTTTTGGCTGTTGTTTTTGAAGTTCCAAATGATCCTTCCTTTCCCCTATGACCAATGCCTAGTCCTCTTGGACTGCACTGTCTCAAGCTAAGACCCAATATTGTATCAGAACAGATCCCCACTTTCCCTTCCATGCAGTAGACTACAAGTTCCAACTGATTCTATAAATTTCCAGAGTGCTCCACTTCGTTTTCTCCACATTCTGTATTTTAAGTTCAACAGATGTACTTAAAAGAACAAAATTATCCCGCCTAATGCCTGGGTGTCCCGAAATTTGAAATGTTGGGCAATGGATATTTCTTAGGTTCGATTTTTGAACAGTTTTATACTGGCGTACGTGAGCTTTACTGTCCCTTAACTAGAGCAGCAATTATATATTGTTTAGTGATCTTTTATTTTTTTTAAGAATGACTTTGTTTAAAGCAAAAGAAAATAATGAGAGCAGGATAGAATGATCTCCTACAACAAGAATGGGAGATAATAAAATTTATCGGAATGATTCTATTATTAGAAGCTTCCGACATTGTGAAAATAATAAGGATGGTATTTATTAAATGCTTACTAGTTGCCAAATGCTGAGGTAGATGCAAGATAATCAGATCAACACAGTCCCTGAGCCACAGGGGGCTCACAGTGCAAGTGGAATGGGATAGAAGTGTCTTTTCCCCATTTTCCAGATGAGGGAATTGAGGCCCAGAGAGTTAAGTGACCTGCCTAAGACTTTACAGCAAGCCAATGGCCCTGCTGGAACTAGAACCCCGAGCTACTTAACTCCCAGTCTTGTATTCTTCCCATTAAAGAAAAGCAGTGCGGTCTAGTGGACAGAGCATGGGCCTGGAAGTCTAATTCTGGATTCTAGTCCCAGCTCTGCCACTTGACTGCTGCTTGACCTAGGGCAAGTCCCTTAACTTCTCCATGCCTCAGTTGCCTCATCTGTAAAATGGGGATGAAGACTGTGAGGCCCATGTGGGACATGGACTGTGCCCTGACTGATTAATTTGTATCTACCCCAGTGCTTAGTACAGTGCTTGGCACAGAGTAAGTGCTTAACAGATACCATTGGGGGAAAAAAACCCAAAACAAGCCATACTACCTGCTTTCTTAATATCAATCAATCGTATTTATTGAGCTCTTACTGTGTGCAAAGTACTGTACTAAGTATTTGGGAAGTACAACACAACAATATAACACATTCTCTGCCCATGTGCTGTACACACAGGAAGTGCTCAGTAAATATGATTAAATGAACAAATGATTGAGCTTACGGTCTATTTGTTAAAAGCTTACTATTTGCCGGGCACTGTCCAAAACACTGGGGTAGATAGAAGTTAATCAGCTTGGTCACTCAGTCATTCAATCAATCAATCAATCAACAGTATTCATTGAGCATTTTCTGTGTGTAGACCACTGTACTAAGTGCTTGGGAGAGTACAATACAAGAAAGTTGGTAGACACATTAGGGAAATCTGAATCTAAACCCAGCATCTTGACTAAAACAGGCCTTTTCCCTCAATTTAGAAGTTGAATGGGTATATTGTTTCATTGAGTTTTCGAGAATTGTTTGCATATCCTTTCATAATAGAGAAATGCATTAAATAAAGGGGCTTACGGGAGCCGGTGGGGGCGGAGAGGGACCTGAGAGAGTCCTTTGGCATCCAGAATAGCAGAGTGTACACATTCAGGAGTAGAAAAGTGTCTGTGTTTGGTCCAGGGTCACTTCTGGGGGCCCTCTCCTTTCTCCAACGAGGTCAACTCCAGAGAGATGCAGCAACGACCCCATTAGAATTGCTTCAATGCAGTAATTATAACAATCGTGTGTTCCTTATTATGTTACCAGAGATTTGCTTCTGAGAAAATGGAATGGCCTAAACACTACACGTGTGAGAAATTGTTAGTGTTGCTGACACACTATGACATGATCGAAAGGAAGTTTGGTCGAAAAAACCCTTTTCAGATGCAAGCGAAACGGTGAGATGAGTCACTCAGTTCATTCATTCAATTCATTCGGTCGTATTTATTAAGCGCTCACTGTGTGCAGAGCACTGTACTGAGTTCTTCACATATTGTAAACATCTATTTTCAAAGGAGGTTACTTTCCTTTCTCCACCATCGTTATCCATGATTCGATATTTTGTTCCTGTTTTCTTAGAAGAGAGCATAGACTTCAGTACATACCTGCTACAGTATATACAAATTTTAGTTGTCAAGATTGAGTGAATTCTTAATTGCTTGTCAATTCTTAGCCTCAGCGCCCCCAATTAAAAAAAAAGACAAGATGATGAGGATGGTATTTGTTAAGCCCTTAATATAGAATCCATTTATGGGTTAAATCTTTCAGTCTTTGAATTGCTACTCATCATCATTACCGTCGTCACCAGCATCTAGTGTGAGTACTTCATGTTTGCGAAACACCACGCGATACACTTGGGAACATACAACGGAAGTAAAAAGATGTAGTTCCTGCCCTCAAGGAACTTAAAATCTAATGTCCTATACCATCACCTATACAATAGACAAGAGTGAGAGCGCTGATACAAATGATAAAAGGAGAAGTGAGCAATTGAATAAAAATTGATATATACAAAAGTTACTAGGTGCTAGAAATTTACTTCTGGATTTAGTCATACATCTGATTTAATGGTTTTTTTGTGTGTGTTTTCCAGGATAATCAAGACACGGATAAGAAATGGCATTCGGTGTTTCGAGATTGAATGGCAAAAGCCAGGTTTGAGTTATATACTATATATAACTGCATTTTGTTGTTACCAAGTTAGTGTTAGCAAAACATCTACTGGAAGTGAACTCGTGAAATATTTTATCAAGTGCCATCGAGTAGTTTCCGATTCATAGAGACTTTATGGGTATATTTTCTCCAGAATGCCGTCTTCTGCCATAATCTATAACCTTGTTAAAAGTTCTTCTGTCATCGTTGTTATGGTTTCTAGCCATCAAGCTGTTGGTCTGCCTTGCCCACATTTTCCCTGGACTTTTCCTAGCATTAATGCCTTCTCCAGAGAACTGGTCATCCTGATTATATGTCCAAAATATGATACTCTAAGTCGAGTCATTTGGGCTTCCAAAGACCACTTTGGCTTAATTTGGTCCAAAATCGATTTGTTTTTCGGGCAGTCCATGGCGTTCGCAAAGGCCCTCTCCAACATCATATTTCAAAATAATTGATGCTCTTTCTATCCTGTCCACTGTCACTGTCCACCTTTTGGATCCATACATTGTCACTGGAAACACCATAGAATTGACAATAAAATGTACTGAATCCAAATGATATGCCACTATTTGAAAGATTCACACCACTTAGAGTGGATAAAACAAAATTCATCAAAGATTTATTGATACTATGTAGTTTTATCTACCCTATTTTAAATCTGTTTCTGCATCACAACAGCAAAAGCAAAAGTATTTAAGGTACATGCAAAAAAAACTCCCCCCAAAACAAATGCTTGTTAATTCCTTCAGATGTCTTTTCAGAAGAAGCCCTCAAAATTCTATGTATATTTCATGTGAAAAACATTAACACTTTAGAATAGATGGAATTCTTGTTTCTTGGTAGTAGTGCCACAAGTCAGCTTCTCCATGTACCTGCTGTATGACCTTGGGCACATCACTTAACTTCTTTGTGCTTCAGTTCCCTCATTTGCAAAATGGGGATTCTTTTTTTTTTTAATATTTGTTAAGCACTTACTATGTGCCAGGCACTGTTCTGAGAGCTGGAGTAGATTCAATCTAATCAAGTTGGACATAGTCCATGTCCTACATAGGACTCAAAGTCTTAATCCCCATTTTACAGATGAGGGAACTATGGCATAGAGGTGTGAAGCGATTTGTCCAAGGTCACCCAGCAGACAAGAGGTGGAGCCAGGATTAGAACCCAGGTCTTTGTGTTTCCCAGGCCCATGCTCTATCACTGGGCCACACTGCTTCTCTTATTCAATACCTGTTGTCCCTCCTACTTAGACTGTGAGCCCCATGTGGGACCTGATTATCTTGTACCTACCCCTGCACTAAGTACATAGTAAACACTTAAATACCACACTTCATATCATTATTTAAATGCCAGGTAATTTAAAATTCTGCAGTGGAGCAGTAAGATCTGGCCCATACCCAGAGCCTAGAAGAAGTCAAAAAAAAGTCTGGATATAAAGTTTGATATTCATGGAGATTGTTTGTGAGGCAAAAATGAGTGTATTTGCTGCAAAGAGTTATGATTCTCTTAGCGTGTTGATGTAAGGAGCGGTAAAGAATTTGGGAATAGCTATAAAGATACTGGCTACTTTTGTGGAAGAGTTTTACCTATCAGCAAAACTGGGTAGGGCATCTGTAATTAATGTACTACCCAGTGCATCAACACGCTCTGCTTGTATCCACCCCAGCGCTTAATACAGTGCCTAGCATTTAGTAAGCGCTTAACAAATACCAGAATAATTTATTATTGGTATTAATGTTTTAGCACTTAACATATACCAGAATTATTATTTTTATTATTTTTATTAATGTTCTAGAGTTCTATGCTGCTGCGGATGACAAACCAACGGAGTCTGCCGTGGTGACAGTGGAAGAGGAATCTTTATTTCAAGACGCCTATCCCGAAATCGTTGCAATTTTCCAAAAGCAAAAGTTGGAAGATGGAGGGAATAAGCAGAAAAGTGAGTTGAGAGTTCAGTATTCTATCTCTTGTAATTAATTTTCCAGAGTGAATAGGCCCCTCATTGCTACCCACTCCCATTCAAACCACTCATTTGTGATCTAACTAGAGAAGCTTTTGTTTTCATCGATCATTTGCCACGGGCCTGAACAAGTGGTACCAGGACTATTTTCTCAAACCAGTGTATTTTTCTGGAGTCAGCTATTCTATAACTGTGATACTTCCATTCACATCTTCCCCAAAAGTAAATAAATCAAATTTCAAATATCGAAGCAGTCCAAGATATGGCCCAAGGGAAAGAGCACAGTCTTTGCTTCACTGACCCTTTCGTCTCCTGGTTCTTCTGTTATCTCTCTGGCTGCTCATTCTCAGTCTCATTTGCGGGCTTCTCCTCTGCCTCCCACCCCCTAATTCAGTTCTTCGTCCCCTTCTATTCTCCATCTACACCCTTGGAGAACTCATTTGCACACGTCTGCAACGACCACCTCTATACGGATGATTCCCAGATCTAAATCTCAAGCCCTGTCTCTCTCCTCTGCAGTCTTGCATTTCCCCCTGCCTTCAAGATATCTGTACTTGGATGTCCTGCAGACACCTCAAGCTTATTAGGTCCAAAACAGAACTCCTCATCTTCCCACCCAAACCCTGTCCTTACCGTGACTTTCCCATCAGTGTAGACATCATCATCATCCTTCATTTCTCAAAAGCCCATAACCCTAAAGTTATCCCCGACTCATGTCTCTCATTCAGCCCACATATTCAGTCCGCTACTAAATCCTGTCTGTTCAACTTTCATATGGTTACTAAAGTCCTCCCATTCGTCTCCATCCAAACTGCTACCGTGTTAATGCAATGCTGTCCTTCCTTGATTACTGTATCAGCCTCCTTGCTGACCTCCCTGCCTCCTGTCTCTCCCCACTCCAGTCCATACTTCGCTCTGCTCTCCGGCTCATTTTTCTACAAAATTTTCAGTCCACGTTTACCTGGTCCTCAAGAACTTCCAGTGGTTGCCTACCCACCTCTGCGTCAAACAGAAACTCCTTACCATTGGCTTTAAAGCACCTTTCCCACCCTCCCGATCTTATCTCACTGCTCTCCCACTACAATCCAGCCCTCACATTTTGCTCTTCCAATAACCTACTCATTGTACCTTGATCTCATCTGTCTCTCCACCAACGCCTCACCCCTATCCTGATACTGGCCTGGAACACCCTCCCTCTTCATATCCAACAGACAGTTACCCTCCCTACGTCAAAGCTTTATTGCAGGTGCATCTACTGCAAGAGGCCTTCCCTGACTAAGCCTTCTTTTCTTCTTCTCCCATTCCCTTCTGCCTCACCTGTGCACTTGGATTTCTCCCTTTTTTCACCACTCCATCAGCCCCTCTGCAGTTAGGTACATATCTGTAATTTATTTATATTAACGTCTCTCTGCCCTCTAGTCTGTAAGCTCATTTTGGCCAGGGAATGTGTCTACTAACTCTGTTATGGTATACTCTGCCAAGTGTTTAATACAGTGCTTTGCACACAATAAGCACTCAGTAGATGTGATTGATTGGAAGTCAGAAGATTTGTTTTCTAATCCTAGCTCCACCTCTTGTCTGCTGTGTGACCTTGGATAAGTCACCTAAGTTCTCTGTGCCTCAGTTCCCTCATCTGCAAAGTAGGGATTCAGTATCTGTTCTCTTTCCTACTTAGGCTATGAGCCCTGATTATCTTGTATCTACTGCAGCACTTAGTACGGTGTTTGACACATAGTAAGTGCTTAACAAACCATTATGGTTATTGTCATTGTGAGAGCAGCTTGGACTAGTGGAAAGATCACGGGCCTGGGAGTCAGGGGACCTGGCTTCTAATACTGGCTCTGCCACTTGCCTGCTGAGTGACCTTGGGCAAGGCACTTAACATCTCTGGGCCTCGGTTACCTCATCTGTAAACTGGGGGGTCAAATCCCTCTCCCCTGTGACTCAAACTGTGAGTCCTATATGGATAGGGACTGTGTCCATCCAGATTACTTTGCGTCTACACCAGTGCTTAGAACAGTGCTTGGCACACAGTAAGGACTTAAATACCATAACAAGTTGTTTGTTTTGTAAAATATGAAATACCTGCATGACAGGTAGGTTAAGATAGTGAACTTGAAGTAAGGTGAACCTCTTCAAAGGAAAAAAAATGTGGCATTTGTTGAGCATTTGCTTATGTGCCAGGCACTGAACTAAGTGTTGGGGTAGATATAAACTAGTCAGGTTGGACACAGTCTCATTCATTCAGTCAGTCACATTTATTGGGCGCTCACTGTGTGCAGTACAATTCAGCAATAGAGACAATCCCTGCCCAGAGCGGGCTTACTGTCCAGAGTGGGGAATACAGATATTAAAACAAGTAAACAGACATCAATAGTATCGATATGAATAAATAGAATTATAGCTATATGGGGCTCACAGTCTTAATCCCCATTGTACAGATGAGGGAACTGAGGCTCAGAGAAGTGAAGTGGCTTGCCTAAGGTCACACAGCACACAAGTGCCAGAGGTGGAATTAGAATCCAGGTCCTTCTGACTCCCATACACACAGCTTTATAATAATGTTGGTATTTGTTAAGCGCTTACTATGTGCCGAGCACTGTTCTAAGCGCTGGGGTAGACATAGGGGAATCAGGTTGTCCCACGTGGGGCTCACAGTCTTAATCCCCATTTTACAGATGAGGGAACTGAGGCACGGAGAAGTTAAGTGACTTGCCCACAGTCACACAGCCGACAAGTGGCAGAGCTGGGATTCGAACTCATGAGCCCTGACTCCAAAGCCCGTGCTCTTTCCACTGAGCCACGTAGCTTTATCCACTAGGCTACGCTGCTTCTCCAAACACCTGGACATAAATTCCAGGAGGTGTTACCGTAATGACGGGCCAGGAGTTTTAGTGGGAGCACTTGCTCAGAATCATGGAAGAGACCTGAGTCTTTTGAGTTATTGCTTACTGAAGTAGTGCTTACCAAATTTTCATTTTCCTGCAAAACTGCGTAGTTATCTTTTTTTTTCCTTTACAGGACAGAAAAGGAAACCCAAAGATAAGGATTTCTTAGAAGCAGATGACAGAATATCAGATCTTCTGTCACAAATGAGTTTAAAACCCACAAAGGAAACTCTTCCTCTAAAGGATGCTAAATCTAATAGAGGAATTCCTTTGGACAATAAATCAACCCAGGGAAAAACCTGTGAATGGAGCACTTTACTTGCTACCCAGGAACCATCAATATCTTCCCCTCCACGACCCACTTCTTCTCAGAGCGAAAATGTTTCCAGTCACTCCTTATTTTTTCAGTTCGCCGAACCGAGTGCCACGTCGCCCCACTCTTCTGTGATTGCCAGTCTCCAGCTGGATGACATTGATTGGGAAGGGACCTCCTTCAGCGCTTCCCCGACTGTACAAGCACAGCCTCTTTCCGCCTGCTGTTCAAAATCTGAGCTTGAAGCATCTCTCCCCAACTTGAAAAGCCATCCTAGTCAGTCACAGTGTAAATCAGGAAAGGATTCCCAAAATAGAAACGCGGTGGAGTTTGCTCGAGACCTTTCCAGGAAGAGCAGCGGAGAGCATTTGGTGTCAGGGGCCAGACCTCTGGACACACAGCTTCAGGATCTGCCTCTAAAGGAGCGGATTTTTGCGAAACCTATTTCTCAGTCCAAGTCTTCACGCCATCGGGCTATTTCACAGCCCAAACAAACCGAGTCGAAAGCTCTGTTGGAGCAAAACCAAACATCTGCCGAAGAAAGGTGCCCTATTTTTCCATCACCGGTAGATGATCGGGGTCAGGCAAATGACCATCTGAGAATCAGTTCACAGTATTATCGGGGAAAATCGAACATACCAGACGTTCAAAGAAGCCTTGCAGTAAAGATGTCTGAGTCATTTGGTCACAAGGCATCAGAGTCCTTGAACCTGGAATGTAAATCACAAAGTGTTTTTCCAGAAACACTTGAAGATAGCTCAGCAATCTATCGGGGTGAAAAAACTGATGTTCAAAATGGGCAAAATCAAAAAACTAAAAGGAGTGTGTGCCTTGACAGGTATTCCTCTGATGAAGAGAGTCACCCCCAAAACATTAAAGCACAGTATGCGATTTCCACTGCGAAGCATTATAGTAGGCAGCATAATCCATCGCAACTCGAGACAGTTGACACTAACAAATTAAGGGGCTCTACACTGTATCTTACAGAAAGCAAACAGCCTGTGCAAGCTTTTAAAGAAGCCGGGAGTAGTGTTGCAGTAGAAAATCCTGCTTCCAAAGCGCCGAACCATACTTTCGGATTAAGTACCAGTGAGAAAAGTGGTTTCCCAACCATAGCGCAGCATTTTCAGAGCTTAGAAGTGGACACAGCAGTACCACATGAGAGGAAACAGGATGAATCGGTCATTTGTTTGGATAGCCCCCTTCCTTTATCTCAAAGAATAAAATTAAGGTTGCAGCAAAGTTGATACTAGTGTTAGAAAAAACCAAACCCCACAACATTTTTCATCTTGTATTATCATTTGAACCCCGCTCAAGTTTCAGTTTTTAGCCGTGAGTGCTGCTAACAAGAGTTCATGGTTTTTCATGGCCATGGCCTCTTATTTAAGTAGCATATAAGAAGTTGTTGTAACAGTTTTGATTGATAAAATGGTAAACGTATTTTCATGAGGGCTAGACACTTTGAAGAATAGTGTGTGACCATTTGCCTCATTGTCCATTTATCTTGACCAGGAATTTGTGCCTGTTGAAATTTCAATCTGTTTCCTCTTGTCCGGACCAACTTACCACCATTTTCTTCCTATGCCCCATCCAGGGACTTAAAGAAAGATATTAACTCAATCTTTAGCCTGTGCTTTTCTATAGAGATCAGGTGTAATATCCTCTGGTTGCAATTTTTTTTTAATTAAATGTTTCGTTCATTCAATCACATTTATCAAGCACTTACTGTGTGCAGTGTACTGTACTAAGCGCTTGGAAAAGTACAGTACAACAATAAATATTTAAAACTCTTCACAGATAAACCTCCTAAGGTATCATGCATAAGTGCAGTATGCCCATTTTAATTCTGCTTTGCCAATCAATGTGGAAGAAGAAAGGATAGCAGATGTTGTAGCCAGTTCTGCCTCCAAGACTTGGAGTTTAGAGAAGCCAATTAAGAATCTGATTATGTGAATTTATTGTTCGAATACTAAGTTTTAGCTAGTAATCAATGTTTTAGTGATTATATTTTTCTATTCAGGGTAGGCTTAATAAATTAATCCACCAACTAAAAACCAAAGTGGACTTTTAAGCGTTTTCAGCGTACATTTTTTTTCCAATTAAAACTTTAATGCCTTATATGAGACTTGTAAATACATAAAAATCGGAATACAAGAGTGAATTAAAAGTATTAAGCTTCTTATGTCATACTCCCATCTTCATTGTACCCCCGGGACAAAAAAGCAAACCAAAAAAATGCTTGTGTGAAATTCAATTAAGTTTCTCCACGGAAAACACTTTTCAACAAACCCTAGAGGGGCACATTTCTTCTTCAGCAAATATAATAACTGAAAAAGACAATCTAGCAAGATAATGGAAATGAAAAGACAGTCAAGTTAAACCCACTTGGCGAAAAAACTGTGTACAGTCAGCTCTTCAGAATTACACAGATGTAGTAAATGTATCATGGATTGCCAACGCTGATCCGACTATATAGTACATGAATTAAATAAAGTTTTAAAGCCAGTGGGCAGGAGTCTCCCGGTAAAAGAGGTGTAAGTGGCGTACTTTTGAAGGTGCATTTATCCTTTCCGTTCCCTCGGATACCATTTCCTACCCAGGAAAGGAATTTGTGAAGACAGAATTTCCTTAATTTCCTAAACTGAAGGTTCTCCAGAAGATTGTGAGAGAGTGTCTCTGAGATTGCTCTCCACGTTTTTGACTGGGAGGGAGATTAGCGTGATGGAGTGAAAAAAGCCTGGGCCTGGAAGGCAGGAGACCCAGATTCAAGTGGCAGTGGTGTCACTGGCAAGTTGCATGGCCTTGAACAACTCACGTAACCATTCTGTGCCTCAGTTTCCTCATCTGTAAAGTGAGGATAAAATACTTGTTCTCCTTCCCTCAGAAGGAGAAGCAGCGTGGCTCAGTGGAAAGAGCCCGGGCTTTGGAGTCAGACGTCATGAGTTCAAATCCCAGCTCTGCCACTTGCCAGCTGTGTGACTGTGGGCAAGTCGCTTCACTTCTCTGTGCCTCAGTTACCTCATCTGTAAAATGGGGATGAAGTCTGTGAGCCCCACGTGGGACAACCTGATTCCCCTGTGTCTACCCCAGCGCTTAGAACAGTGCTCTGCACATAGTAAGCGCTTAACAGATACCATCATTATTATTATTATTATTCCCTCCTAGACGGTGAGCCTTGGGTGGACAGGTCCAGTCTGATGATGTTGTCACCACCCCAGTGCTTGTCACATAATAGGCACTTAATAAATACCATCATGATGATTATACACCACTTTGTCACATTCTCACTCTTTGAAGGCTTCATACTTTTATGGTCTCTGTTCCTTATGCCTCTATCTCTACAGCATTTCATAAGCTTGTCCCCATGTCTTCCAGTCAGCTAGTATGCCAGTGGTCCAATATTTTTTTGAGGGGGTGGGGAGGCTTGGGAGATTTTTTTTTATCCTGGTAGAGGTGTAATATGGGGCATTGAGAGTCACAGAAACTGGATTAATTGTCCTAGAGAATTATTGCATCTCCAAAATGTGAAGTGATTTTCCTCAGAAGGGTCTGAACCAGGAAATCAAGACACAGCGTGGCCTAGTGGAAAGAATATGGGCTTGGGAGTCAAGAGGATGTGGGTTGTAATCCCAAATCCACCATTTGCCTTTCATTCATTCATTCATTCCTACTTATTGAACACTTACTGTGTGTAGAGCACTGTACTAAGTGCTTGGGAGAGTCCACTATACCAATAAACAGATACATTCCCTGCCCACGACAAGGCTAGATCTAGTGATCTTGGTCAAGTCACCTCCCTTTCCTGTGCCACAGTTTCCTCATCTGTAAATCAGGGATTCAATACCTGTTCTTGCCTCTTCTTAGGTTGTGAGCCCCATGTGGGGCAAGGACTGTTTCCGACCTGATTACCTTGTACTTACCCCAGCACTTAGTACGGTGCTTGACCCATAGTAAGCATTTAACAAATACCACAGTTATTTTTATTATTAATATTAAATACCGAATGGCCCAAGGCCTACAAAATGGAGAGCTACTATTCATTCAATTGTATTTATTGAGCACTTAGTATGTGCAGAACACTGTACTAAGCACTTGGAATGTACATTTAAGCTACAGATAGAGACAATCCCTGACCAATAACAGGCTCACAGTCTAAATGGGGGAGACAGCAAAGCAAAACAGAACAAAACAAAACATCAAGATAAATTGAATCATCTTATTAACAAAATAAATAGGGTAATAAATAATACATACAAATATGCACAGTGCTGAGGGGAAGGGGGAAGAGCAAGAGGGTGGCAGGGGGGTAATGGGAAGGAAGAGCAGAGGGAAAGGGGGGCTGAGTCTGGGAAGGCTTCCTGGAGGAGGTGAGCTCAGTAGGGCTTTGAAGAGGAGAAGAGAATTAGTTTGGCAGGCGTGAGGAGGGAGGACATTCCAGGTCAGATGTAGGACGTGGGCCAAGGGCCGACCGTGGGACAGGCGAGAACGAGGCACAGGGAGGAGATGAGCGGCAGAGGAGCAGAGTGTACAGGGTGGGTAGTGAAAGAGAGAAGGGAGATGAGGTAGGAGGGGGCAAGGTGATGAGCTTTGAAGCCAAGAGTGGGGAGTTTTTGTTTCCTGCAAAGGTTGATAGGCAACCACTGGAGGTTTTTCAGAAGGGGAGTGACATGCCCAGAGCGTTTCTGCAGGAAGATGAGCTGGGCAGCGGAATGAAGAATAGATTGGAGTGGGGAGAGACAGGAGGAAGGGAGGTCAGAGAGAAGGCTGACGCAATAATCCAGCCAGAATATTCTGAGAGTTTATACCAGCAGTTTGGATGGAGAAGAAAGGGCGGATCTTGGCGATATTGTGAAGGTGAGACTGGCAGGTGTTGGTGATGGATTGGGAATAACCAGGGCTTCAATTATGCTCGAATGTGCCAGTCCCTGTGACCTTGTCATCCTTCAGCTCAGACCTGGAACATTTGCACTGCAGCTTGTGTGACTCCTGGCACTTAGTCTGCAAATTAAGCCCCAGAAAGAACTAAGGAAGGAATAATAATAATAATAATTTTGGTATTGGTTAAGTACTTACTATGTACCAGGTACTTTACTAAGCGTTGGAGTGAATACAAGACAATCACAGAGATCCCACAGTCTTCATCCCCATTTTGCAGAGGAGGGAACTGAGGCCCAAAGAAGTGAAGTGACTTCCCCAAAGTCACACAGAGGTCACGTAGCAGAGCAGGGGTGAGAACCCAGGTCCTCCTGACTCCCAGACCTGGGCTAAATTAAGATGGGCTAGCCTTCAGAATGGGCAACTGGGGCAGGAACTCAGAGATGAGAACATACTGATGAGAACATCTGTGCAGTATGTCCTTGTGGATAGAGAGGTGGGAGTCAGGAGAGGTGGGCTATAATTCCGACTTTGACACTTGCCTGTTGTGTGGTCTTGGCAAGACTCCTAGCTTCTGTTCCTCAATTACCTCAACTGTCAAAATGGGAGTACTTGTTCTCCCACCCCTTTAGACTCTGAGCTTCATGTGGCACCAGGATAATAATGTTGGTATTTGTTAAGTGCTTGCTATGTGCCTAGCACTGTTCTAAGTGCTGGGGTAGATACAGGGTAATCAAGTTGTCCCCAGTGGGGCTCACAGTTAATCCCCATTTTACAGATGAGGTAACTGAGGCACAGAGAAGTTAAGTGACTTGCCCACAATCACACAGCTGTCAAGTGGCAGAGCCTGGATTCGAACCCATGACCTTTGACTTCCAAGCCCGGGCTCTATCCACTGAGCCACGCTGCTTCTACATGAGGCTCACAGTCGTAATCCCCATTTTACCGATGAGGTAACTGAGGCATCAAGAAGTTAAGTGATTTGCCCAAAGTCACAGAACTGACAGGTGATGGATCTGGGATTAGAACTCATGACCTCTGACTCCTAAGCCCAGGCTCTTTCCACTAAGCCACGAAGATCAGCCAATCATTATTGTATGTACCCCAGTGCTTAGTCCTTGGCACTTAATAAATTCTTTAAAAATACCAAAATTATTACCAGTACTGAAGCAAAATTTAATGTAAAATTTGAATTCAATCAATCATTTCTTAATCGCTTAGCGTGTGCAGAGCACTGTACTAAGTGGGAGAGTACGATACAACAATAAACAGACTCATTCCCTGCCCACAAGGATCTTACAGTCTAGAGCCGGGGGAGACAGACATCAATACAAATACATGACAGATCTGTACATAGGTGCTGTGGGGCTGAGTGGGGGAAGAACAAAGGGAGCAAGTCAAGGCAGCGCAGAAGGAAGTGAGAGAAGAGGAAAGGTGGAGTTTAGTCTGGGAAGGCCTCTTGGAGGAGAAATGTGACAACATTGTGAGGCTGGTTATTGCAGGCTGCGGTTGTGGAGGAAGTGGACTGTCATTTTCACCAGTAATATTTATTGATTGTCTACTATAAGCAATTCAAATACCTCGGAGAATATGATAAGAGTTAGTAGACATCAGCCCTGCCTTCAAGAATCCTAGCAGAGGAAACAGGCACTAAAACAAAATACTGGCCCCTTGCAAAAAGTGTTGGGCAGAGTACTATGACACTTCCTTTCTTTAATGTGGGGCTTTGCAAGGACATAAACCACCTCATTATACAGAAACTGGGTGTATTAAAAGTGAGTTAGAAATCCAGAAGAAAATGACCATAAACTCCTAAGCACAGGAAAGGTAGAAAGGCTAACCTAAAGCCACTTGGGTTAAGAAGCACATACAATACAAATACCCTACTAGATAAGAAGCTCTGTACTGTATTTAGCACACAATCAGTATTAACACAACAATCAGTGTTGTTTATTTAGTACCTACTGGGTGCAGAACACTGTATTCATTCATTCACTCATTCATTCATTCAATAGTATTTATTGAGCGCTTACTATGGTCAGAGCACTGTATTAAGAGTTTGGAATGTACAAATGGGCAACAGAGACAATCCCTGCCCTTTGACGGGCTCACAGTCTAATCGGGAGAGACAGACAGACAAAAACAATAGCAATAAATAGAATCAAGGGGATGAACATCTCATTAAAACAATAGCAAATAAATAGAGTCAAGGTGATGTACATCTCATTAACAAAATAAATAAGGTAATGAAAATATATACAGTTGAGCGGAGGAGTACAGAGCACTTGGGAGAGTACACTAGAATGAGTAAACATGAGGAAGATGATTATGGTGTTTATGAAGTGCTTACAAAGTGCCAACCACTGTATCAAGTGCTGGGATAGATAGAAGGCATTCAGGTCAGTCAGCAGGGTTCACGCTCTTAAGTAGGAAGGAGAGCAAGTTTTGAATCAGCATTTTACAGATGAGGAAACTGGACCTCAGAGAAGTTGAGTGACCCACCCAAAATCACACAGCAGGCAAGCGGCGGGGTCGGAACTAGAACCCAGATACTGTGACTCACAGACGCATGGGCCTTTCCACTAGGTCAAGCTGCTTCTCCTATCTTTTATCCAGCTATCTTCTGTGATCCCTGTCCTCAAGGATTTTACCGTCTAGAGATTAGCTACATCTACTTATAGCTTCATTTCTGACTGGGACTTTGAGTAAGTCACTGCATCTCTCTGATCTCTTTCCATACTTTGCAACATGGAAAGATACATTTTCTCTTGGAAGCAGCATGCTGTAGTGGATAGAGCACAGCCCTGGGAGTCAGCAGGTCGTGGGTTCTAATCCCAGCTCTACCACTCATCTGCCCTTGGGCAACTCACTTTTCAACTCTCTGTGCCTCAGTTACCTAATAGGTAAAATGGGGTTTGAGACTGTGAGCCCCACATGGGACAGGGATTGTGTCCAACCCGATCTGCTTGCCTCCGTTCCAGCGTTTAGTACAGTGCCTGGCACATAATAATAATAATTGTGGTATTTGTTAAGTGCTTACTATGTGCCAAGCACTGTACTAAGTGCTGGGGTAGATAGACCATATTAGGTTGGACACAGTCCCTGTCCCACGTGGGGCTCACAGACTCAATCCCCATTTTACAGATGAGTTAACTGAGGCCCAGATAAGTGAAGTGATTTGCCCAAGGTCACATAGCAGACAAGTGGCTGAGGTGCGATTAGAACCCATGACCTCTGACTCTCGAGTACAGGCTCTTTCCACTAAGCCACGCAAGCACTTAACATATAACACTCTCATTATTATTATTATTATTATATCTGCAGAGAAGCAGCATGGCGTAGTGGCTAGAGCCCGGGCCTGGGAATAAAAAGGTCATGGGTTCTAACTCTGGCTCTGCCACATGTCTGCTGTGTGACCTTGGGCAAGTCACTTCACTTCTCTGGGCCTCATTTCCCTCATCAGTAAAATGGGGATGGAGACTGTGAGCCCCTCATGGGACAGACACTGTGTCCAACCCGATCTGCTTGTATCCACCCCAGCGCTTAGTATAGTGCTGACACACAATAAGCACTTAACACATGGCACCATTATCACTATTAGAGAAGCAGCGTGGCTCAGTGGAAAGAGTCTAGGCTTGGGAGTCAGAGGTCATGGGTTTTAGTCCCGGCTCCGCCACCTGTGTGCTGTGTGACCTTGGGCAAGTCATTTGACTTCTCTGTGGCTCAGTTACCTCATCTGTAAAATGGGGATTAAGACTGTGAGGCCCACGTGGGACGACCTGATCACCTTGTATCTACCCAGCACTTAGAACAGTGCTCGGCACATAAAAAGCACTTAACAAATGTCATTATTATTATTATAATCAGAAAATAACTCAGGGCTTAGCACTTCATGAGCACTTAATAAATGCCATAATGATTATCATCGTATGGAAAAGTGTAGCAATCGAAACAATTTCACGTTTGAATACTGGGTTACAAAATATACAGCATAGATTAACCTCTTTAGAGAGTTGCCAAATTAAAATGTAATTTGTTCCTCCCTTTGATTTTGGTGCCCTGTCCTGATATGCCAAGAGAATGACTGATACAGCTCATAAAAGCTTGAAATTTGCCATATCAGACTTGTGTTAACTTTGGCAAATATTAAATCTGGTACCCAACCAAAGAGATGCAACAAAAACAAGTGCAGTTGTTAAAGCATTTGGTTAAAGGAGTAAATTCTTTAGCCTAGTACCAATCACACAGATCCAGGAAGCAGCATGGCTCAGTGGAAAGAGCCCGGGCTTGGGAGTCAGAGGTCATGGGTTCGAATCCTGTCTCTGCCACTTGTCAGCTGTGTGACTGTGGGCAAGTCATTTCACTTCTCTGTGCCTCAGTTACCTCATCTGTAAAATGGGGATGAAGACTGTGAGCCTCACATGGGACAACCTGATTACCCTGTATCTACCCCAGCGCTTAGAACAGTGCTCTGCACGTAGTAAGCGCTTAACAAATACCAACATTATTATTAGTTAACTGTTCTTAGCCTCGTGAAATTGAAGTATTCAATATTAGAGAGATAAATGCAGGTAGACCTTACTTGGAAGCAATTATCATCTCCTACCTTGTTGTAGTGGGCAGGGAACATGTCTACTGACTCTATTATATCGTACTCTCCCAAGTGTTCGGTACAATGCTCTGCACACAGTAAGCACTCCATAAATGCCATTGATTGATTGACTGATGAGTGCCCTCAATTTAGCCAGTGGTTGCAGGTTTCCCAACCCCCTGATTGAAAATAGCTTCTTGACCCTTTGATGAAGATCCTAATAAACAATGTAAAATTATATGGTAAAAGGGGCAGGCAGTAGGAAGAGAGAAGGGAAGATCGATGCAAAATAAATATTTTTCTCTCCAATAACAGCTCTATAAAACCTTATGATCCCTTACATTCTGAAGAAAGTGTTTTTTCTATTTCTAAAATTTTCCTTGGGGAGTAAATAAAACCGGATTTTTTCTTTTTCTTCCTAACTTTCATGGCAGTCATTCAATCAGATTTATTGAGTGCTACTGTGTGCAAAGCACTACACAAAATGCTTGAGGCAGGGTGGCTTAGTGGATGAAGCGTGGCCTGGGAGTTAGAAGGACCTGGGTTCTAAATCCGTATCCACCATTTGTCTGCTGTGTGACCTTGGATAAGTCACTTAACGTCTCTGTGTATCAATCACCTAACCTGGTAAATGGTGATTAATACTGGGCCCCATGTGGGACAGGGACTGAGTTCAATCTGATTATCATGTATGTAAGCCCATCAAAGGGCAGGGACTGTCTCTATCTGTTACCGATTTGTACATTCCAAGCGCTTAGTACAGTACTCTGCACATAGTAAGCGCTCAATAAATACTATTCAATGAATGAATGTATCTACCCCAGTGCTTTGCACATAGTAAGTGCTTAACAAATACTATAAAAATAAAAAGGAAGGAGGAGTTCTACTATTAATTGATTCATTTATTCAATAGTATTTATTGAGCACTTACTATGTGCAGAGCACTGTACTAAGCGCTTGGAATGTACAATTCGGCAACAGATAGAGACAATCCCTGCCCAATGACGGGTCTACAGTCAAATCGACAGGTTTACAGTCTAATCAATTAATAATAATAATGATGGTATTTCTTAAGTGCTTACTAGGTGCCAAGCACTGTTCTAAGTGCTGGGATAGATACAAGGTTATCAGGTTGTCCCATGTGGGGATCACAGTCTTCATCCCCATTTAACAGATGAGGTAACCGGGGCACAGAGAAATTAAGTGACTTGCCCAAAGTCATACAGCTGACAAGTGGGGGAGCCGGGATTAGAACCCACGCCCTCTGACTCCCAGGCCCGGGCTCTTTCCACTGAGTAATGCTGCTTCTCTCCTGTGTACAGAGCACTGTACTAAGCACTTGGAATGTACAATTCGGCAACAGATAGAGACAATCCCTGCCCAGTGACGGGTTTACAGTCAAATCGACGGGTTTACAGTCTAATCAATTAATAATAATAATGATGGTATTTCTTGATGGCTCAGTGGAAAAGAGCCTGGGCTTCGGAGTCAGAGGTCATGAGTTCGACTCCCGGATCTGCCACTTGTCAGCTGTGTGACTGTGGGCAAGTCACTTAACTTCTCTGTGCCTCAGTTACCTCATCTGTAAAATGGGGATTAACTGTGAGCCCCACGTGGGACAACCTGATTACCCTGTATCTACCCCAGCACTTAGAACAGTGCTGTGCACATAGTAAGCGCTTAACAAATACCAACATTATTATCACTTGGAAAGCACAATGCAGCAATAAAGAGAGACAATCCCTGCTCACAACAGGCTCACAGTCTAGAAGGGGGGAGACAGACATCAAAACAAGTAACGGGTATCAGTGCTGCCAGTATCCTTTTTTTAAAGGCATTTCAATCAATCAGTGGTATTTACTGAAAACTTAATTTGTGCAATGTAATGTGCACGTAAAATACCACAGAATTAGCAGACACATTCCCTGCCCAGAACAAATTTGTTAAGCCTTTACTATATGTCAGGCACTGTACTAAACACTGAGGAAGATACAGTCTAATCAGGGTGGACACAGTCAGGTCCCACGGTATTAATCCCCATTTTACAGAGGAGGTAATTGAGGCACAGAGACTTGCTAAGGTCACACAGCAGACAAATGGCAGAACCGATATTAGAACTCAGATCCTTCTGACTCCCAGGTCTACACTTTACCCAGTTGGCCACGCTGCTTCTCATCCCTGTGGTTGCTCTCCAAAAGTCTGGGCAGCCTAGATGGGAGACAGCTTTGCATACAATTTTCTACTTGGGGAAGTGAAAAAGAAGCCAAACACATGTTCTCTGCCCTCGAGGATCTTACAATATAATAAGTCTACAATTCAATTTCACAAAGTAGTTAAATATCGACTGCTAATTACTTACCAAAAAAAATTATCAGTAATTTGCAGCTTTTTAAAAACTGCAGATCCAGAAGGGAAGTGTGATTACACCTGATTGGCCCATCTACAGGAATTCCTTTGACATTCCTGGTTTTAGCAATGGTGACCGTTGGTGAAAAATGCTTCCTTAATTCAAGTCAGAAGAGGGGCATTCTTTGGAGTTTCTCCACCCGTAATGTAGAAGACTATCATCGGGCACCTTTTGTCATTCAAACTTAAGAGTCAAATAACGATTACATATTTATTAGCTCTGAATCTGGAATCTCGGAGAAAACAAATATTAGTTGCTGTGAGATGTTCTTTCTGGGCACCTCACTAGAAAGAAGACTGCATGCCCCAATATAGCTCCCTACTACTATAAAGCAAGGTGTTTCAGGACCCACCCCATTTTATACTTTTCCAGCAGTGTAGAAAAAGACCCCATCAGATAATAATAATAATAACAATAACGATAATGAGGACATTTGTTGAGCTCTTTCTATGTGCTGAGCACTGTTCTAAGTCCTGGGGTAGATACAAGGTGATCAGGTTGCCCCACGTGGGCCTCACAGCCTTAATCCCCATTTTACAGATGAGGTAACTGAGGCACAGAGAAGTCAAGTGACTTGTCCCAGGTCACACAGCACACAAGTGGCAGAGTCGGGATTAGAACCCATGACCTCTGACTTCCAAGTCCATGCTCTAGCCACTAAGCACACTGCTTCTTTAATAGTGATTTGATTCCCACTCCATCCTACACCCCAAGGCTGTGTCACTTCCTTGGGTGGCTGGATATAGCATAGCCATCAATTCCTCCCCTGTAAAGGCAGCCAAAAATTCCATTAACATGGGAATTCTTTTTCATTATTCTTGCTGGGTGTTCAGAATCAGCATATATGTACTTGATTGTATCCAGCAAGCACTCAATAAATACCATCGGTATATGTAAGACAGTACTGGGGTCCAGTTCTTGCCCATCAGATCTCATTTAAATCTATCCGTAAAATACAACTACTGGATTATATTCAATATTCAATAGTATTTATTGAGCGCTTACTATGTGCAGAGCACTGTACTAAGCACTTGGGATGAACAAGTCGGCAACAGATAGAGACAGTCCCTGCCGTTTGACGGGCTTACAATTATAAGAGAGGTTTTAGAGGACATACAGTCAAGCAATAGTACGTCTTGAAAGCTTTTGCTTACTACGTTTGGAGGACTGAATTAAGTGCTTGGGAGAATTAATAATAATAATAATGATGACAGTATTTGTCAAGCACTTAATATGTGCCAAGCAGTGTTCTAAGTGCTGGGGTAAAAAAAAAAAAAAAAGTTGGTATTTGTT
This sequence comes from Ornithorhynchus anatinus, assembly GCF_004115215.2. Lineage (NCBI taxonomy): Eukaryota > Metazoa > Chordata > Mammalia > Monotremata > Ornithorhynchidae > Ornithorhynchus > Ornithorhynchus anatinus. Next base: position 93,260,229 of record NC_041728.1, read on the forward strand.
AAGTGCTTACTATGTGCCGAGCACTGTTCTAAGCGCTGGGGTAGACATAGGGGAATCAGGTTGTCCCACGTGGGGCTCACAGTCTTCATCCCCATTTTACAGACGAGGGAACTGAGGCACAGAGAAGTTAAGTGACTTGCCCACAGTTACACAACTGACAAGTGGCAGAGCTGGGATTCGAACTCATGAGCCCTGACTCCAAAGCCCGTGCTCTTTCCACTGAGCCACGCTGCTTCCCCAAGGGAAGATGAGGTAACTGAGGCACAGAGAAGTTAAGTGACTTGCCCAAAGGCACACAGCTGATAAGTGGCAGAGGTGAGATTAGAACCCACGACCTCTGCCTCCCAAGCCCAGGCTCTTTCCATTAAGCCATGCTGCTCCTGCTTTAAATCAAGTTAGTAGACTTGAGTCCTGCTCTCATGGATTTAGGAGAGGAACTATTTCGAGCTAAGCACCACTGATCCCTCAGCACTTCCGCTATCTTTGCCTCCATTTCCTTGGCCAAGATGTAGAGTGCATGATCACTTGTTCGACTTGGGATTCCTCTTCACTTCCAGAATTTTTAAAATGAGTTTTAACCACTGAGTGTAAAACTGGTAATTCTCTCCAAAATTCATACAGGATGGATTTCCGTAAAAACACCACCACCCTAATTCCAGGGACATTCAGTTTTCCAAGAAATGTTTCATTTATTGTGCATCCATGACGTCTGTGGAGAGAATTATTTACTACACAAGCTTATGCACACACACACACACACACACACACACACTTGATTGGCATCAACTTGCCAAGTAACAGTACATCTTGGATAGAAAGATACTATTCCAGGAATCAGGAGATCTAGATTCTAGTCCCAGCTCTCCCTGATTTTGAGTCTCAGTTTCTCCATTTACAACATAGGGAGGTCTCCTTTGCCATTCCTCATTTCCCATGAAACTAAAGTAATCATGCAGAAAAAAAACCCACAACATTTTGGTTTTAGTAGAGGAAAGGGGCTAGAGAAATCTAATATATTTCCGAACTTGATTCATATTTAAAGAAATGAATCTGTTTCAACTGGTATTGTTGGGTTTAAATTTCAGTAAATAACCTTTCTCTAATGATAAATTCAATGTACATCTTAAAAATGCTCACTAAAATGCTACACTGCGGATCTGTGGAGTAAACTAAACTCACTGAAGGACTGCACTGATAGAAGATGATGCTAATTGCAATGATAACATTAGGCGAAGTGGCAACAACCCCAGCCTTCCAGCTTAGGTGTGTCAGTTTAGGTTGTGGAGAATATATCTCCACAAAGTTTGATCCTCTTACACATTCTATCAGTTTTAAGAGCCCAAATTAAGGTTTTTGTTTCCTAGAGATGAAAGTGCTAAAATCAACACTAAGTTTTACTGTTATGCTAGTAGTACTTAGGGTCCAACAGCTTAAGTAACATTTACTAATCAGCAATTTCCTTTCATCTGTTGATGTAATACTGTCTGGTTTGACACCTTAGACATGAAAAGATTTTATCAGCCTCAAGTAACTTTTCTCATTATTCTTCTGAGGTGATATTTGCCATATTCTAGTCTAGAGGTGATATTACAAAGCCAAGCCAAACACATTTTTGAAGACATTTTTGATGCTATCTCACTAGAAAGTTTACTTTGGTTCTGCCAGAGAAATTCAAGAAATTACTTTTTTGGCAAGGGAAAGAATAGTACCCAAACCCTCCTGTGATTTGAATAACTTTGAACATTTTGCTCATGCCTCAATCCATCCTTTCTCAGACTCTTTTACCCAAGAACTTTAAGGAAAGATCATGCTCTCTCTCAACATCACTTGGTGCCAAAAAAGCAAAGTTGAGGCCTAAAAACTTGGAAATGTTCAACAATTTGAGAATTCTCTGATTTCAGTCTTTCTAGAGGATGTTTTGTGGGCTGCTGTCGTGTTTTATATTCAAGAAGCTACTTCCTCATTTTGGGGCTGAGTTTGAAGGGAATGTGCATTCGTCAGCCCTTTAAATGGGAAACTAAGGAAGAACCATGACTAAAAACAGCGTTCATCCTCTTAGGGCCCACATTTCTATGCTATTTCTAGCTTTAGGCTAAAAGTTCACTTGCCTTAATTTTGAAGAGATAACCAACACTTTCTAAGGATTTTTGTTTATATTGGAAAATTATTTTTCTGGTGAGATAAATGTTTTATGATTATTACAAATAATTGATTTTAGTAATTAATATCACCAGCACTTAATATTTAATAGTATTACTATTAATGATAATAAATATTAGTTTCACCAGAAAGATAAATAATAATAATTGGGTCATTTGTTAAATGCTTACTATGTTCCAAGCGCTGTACTAAGTACTGCGATAGATACAAGATAATCAGGTGAGACATAGTCCCTGTCCTCCCCATTTTACAGACGAGGACACTGAGGCCCAGAGATGTTAATAGTAATAATTCATTCATTCATTCAATAGTATTTATTGAGTGCTTACTATGTGCAGAGCACTATACTAAGCGCTTGGAATATAATGATTAAGGCATTTGGTTAGCACTCACTATATGTCAGACACTGTTCTAAGCATTGGGGTAGATACAAGATAGTCGGGTTGGACACAGTTCCTATCCCACATAGAACTCACAGTCATAACCCACATTTTACAGATGAGGAAACTGAGGCCCAGAGAAGTTAAGCGACTCTAGCCGAAGCAGACAAGTAGCAGAGCCGGTATTAGAAACCGTGACCTTCTGACTCCCAGGTTCATGTTCTATCCACTAGACCAGGCTGCTTCCCAAGTTAAGTGACTTGCTCAAGGTCACTCAGCAGTAAATGACAAAGCTGGGATTCGATTGACCCCAGACCCCCTGACTTCCAGGCCTGTGTGCACTTCATTAGTCTACACTGCTTCCCACATTTTCTAGTTCAGGTACCAGTCACTTGGCAAGATGTGATTGTGTGTGCTTTCAATTTCAGAAATCTCAGTCCTGTGCCCTATGTAAACCGTGCCCCACCCACCCCTCCCCGATACTTCTCATGAGGTGAGAAATGTTTAATCAAAACCTTATTTTCGCCAGTGGGGAAGGGGAAAAAATGCTCCTCTCTCTTCCCGAAAACAAAGGCAGTTTTCTTTCCTAGTAACCTAACTGTTTAGTGGGTAGTGGGAACCAAGACATTTAAATTAGAATGCTGGCTCTGCTTCTAACATCCTATTTAACCTTGGACTAGTCACTGTTGCTCACTTTTAGCCAATATTCTCAACTCTAAAATGGGCAATTTAATCCTTGCTCCTTCCTCCCTCAGACGGATGAGGCAGATTTGAAAGGATTCTGAGCTATTCAGACAGAGGAGCAACATAAACTTAGAATTCAAATCAGCCATCTGCACAATTTCTGTGGGAGATTTGTCTCCTTATCTCAATTTTTCAGGCAATCATGTCTTCTGCTTTTATCGTTTCCTTCCAAGTGCCTAATACAGAGCTCTATACACAGTAGGTGGTCATTAAATACTGATAATGATGATTTTCTGGGGACCACTTGAGCCAGCATCAGAATTCAAAATCCTTCCTTCCAGACCTGAGTTTAGTACAATAGAAACAGCTGTACCTCAAACACCAAGATTTCTGGACCTTTCTATGAGCATATTCAACAGCCAATACAGCTTCATAGGATATATACTGTAAGCCCGTCAAACGGCAGGGACTGTCTCTATCTGTTGCCGACTTGTTCATCCCAAGCGCTTAGTACAGTGCTCTGCACATAGTAAGCGCTCAATAAATACTATTGAATGAATATATATATATGTATGTGTATATATATACACACACACACACATATATATATATATATATATATATATATATATACATTCTTTGAAGTTGGCTCTCCAAGATTTAGTCATTAGATTTTGTAGTTTGAATGATTTGTATTCATTTTCTGGTTATTACTGCCTTCACTCACTTATAAAAAGGGTTTCTGGTACAGAAACTGCATAGCCTAATGGAAAGACCGTGGGCCTGAAAGTCAGAGGACTTGGGTTCTAATCCTTGCCCTGCCATTTACCTTCTGGGTCACACTGGGCAAGTCCCGTAACTTTTTCTTTTTTAAATGACATTTGTTAAGTGCTTACTATGCCCCAGGCACTGTACTAAACACTGGGGTAGAATACAAGCTAATTAGATTGGACACCATCCATGTCCCATGAGGGGCTAACAGTCTTCATCCCCATTTTACAGATGAGGGAACTGAGACCTAGAGAAAGTAAAGTGACTTGCCCAAGGTCACACAGTAGACAGGTGGTAGAGCCAAGATTAGAACTCAGATCCTTCTGACTCCCAGGCCGGTGCACTATCCACTAGGTCATGTTGCTTCCCACAGTTGACTGAGGGCAAAGGTTGGAGAGGGGTCAGGGGCTTCTGAGGGTCCTGAAGGGCCCTGGCTCTACCCACTTTTATGTATCAGGTTGAATACCTGTTCTTCCTTCTACTTAGACTGTAAACCCCATGTGGGACAGGGATTTCATCCAACCTAATCAACTCGTATCTTCCCCTGTGCTTAGAATGGGGTGTGACTCATAATAAACACTAAACAAATACCATAATAATTATTACTATCATTGTTACAGATTAGCATTTAAGGAAGATTATCATTTGGAATCATTAATGCTTGGGAAAAGCACCAAATTATCATTCTTACAAATAAATCCAATGAAACATCAAGAGGATTATGGCCAGTATTTTTCTCTTCGTCACTGAACTTTGTTTTCGGGTCTCCTTCCATCACTTTAGGTGAGCTTTACTGAGATCCAGGAAACACCCCTATGTTAGAAAACAGCTACAAAATAAAGTCCCACCTGGCATTAGCTATTTGATTTATGTATTTGGTAAGTGCATACTATGTGCTAGGCACTGTTCTAAGCACTGCGGTTAGATATAAGGTAATCAGGTTTGGCACAGTCCATGTCCCACATGGGGCTCACAGTCTTAATCCCCATTTTCCAGATGAGGTGACTGAGGGGCGGTGAAGTGAAATGACTTACCCAAGGTCACACAACAGACAAGCAGCAGAGCCGGAACTAGACCCAGATCCTTCTGACTCCCAGGTCCATGCTCTAACCATTAGGCAACAGTCCTTCTATTTTCCCACATCACCTCACCTGGGTTCCCAGGTACAGCACATACCTGTTGTCAACTCTGTCGTGAGATGCTCTGACAGGGACATTTGGCAAACTCAATTAAGACCACCAAACAGCTCCAGTAAGCCCATCATATTGATCGTATAGTTGCACAGCACCCTCAGGTTTGGACTACAGTCCAGTCGGAACCCAGGCCCAAACTAACAAATTGTTGCTTTTTCATTTATCTTTCAAATTGTCACAGGGGATTAAGTGACTGCCTGAAAATTACCGTGGTATTTTGTATGTGCCAAGGACTGTACTAAGCACCACGTAGGTAGAAGATAATCAGGTCAGATGATGCGATACCTGTCCCTGAAACAAAAATGCTTTGTCACCATTATATGCATCTATGCCTCTACAGTGAAAACAGGCAGTGAAGAAAAAGAACATTTCTACAGAGATTTAGGTCAACTCATTGCCATAGTACCATCATTGGACAAATTTAATGTAAATGCATTAAAGGTCAGAAGAACAGGATTCTCACCTCTGAGCATGTCCTGGACCTGAGTCATCATCTTAGTTAGATGTTTCCTCAACCCAGAAAACACTGATAATAACAGCTGACTCTCAGAATGAGGAAGATAATCACCAATCACCATCCTTTCCAGCCAGTTGGTCAATCAATCAATGAGTGTTATTTACTGTCTATTATGTGCGGAACACTGTACTAAGCGCTTGGGAGAGTACAATAGGATGGAGTTGGTAGACAGTGCCCTGCCTGCAGCGAGCTTATGGTCTAGTCATTTTCATCAACATCACAGATCACATAGTGAAAGATAGAAAAATATATCATTTCACCGGGTTAAAACTGAAGGATCCAACTGCTAAACAGCAAAACAACCAAACCAATATTAAGTAGTCAGTGGAGGAATAATCTGGAGAAGCAGCATGGCCTAGAAAAGAGAGCATAGTCCTGGGAGTCAGAAAGACCTAGGTTCAAATCCAAATTCTGCCAACTGCTTGCTGTGTGATCTTGGGGAAGTCACTCAACTTTGCTATGCCTCAGTTTCCTCAATTGTAAAATGGGGATACATGTTCTTCCTCCTACTTACACATAGTTAGCACTTTACAAATATCAAAAAAAAAAAACTGGACAAAACCAGCCATCGGCAGAAGAAAGATTTCCCAGATTAGTTCAGCACAATTTGATTATCTTTATAATAATAATAATCATAATGATAATAATGTTGGTATTTGTTAAGTGCTTACTATGTGCAGAGCACTGTTCTAAGTGCTGGGGTAGATACAGGGTAATCAGGTTGTCACACATGAGGCTCACAGTTAATCTCCATTTTACAGATGAGGTATCAGGCACAGAGAAGTGACTTGCCACAGTCACACAGCTGCCAAGTGGCAGATCCGGGATTCGAACCCATGAGCTCTGACTCCAAAGCCCAGGCTCTTTCCACTGAGCCACGCTGCTTCTTGTTTAGGAAAGTACCTTTGCTTGAACAGGAAAGGCTTAAGAGAGCTAATTAGGTTGAAGAATTGTTCTACCTATGTTAATTATTTGAAATTTCTTGCACATTCACTTGTGACCTTTACTTTTAGAATATTTATTCTTCCCTTGGAAAATGTTCTTTTCCTTTTATCTCTGACTAGAGTAATCACTGACTGTTCATACTTCATTACTTCCTGATCTTTCAGGGAGGATCACAGCTACAATATGTATGGGGTTAAATCAAAAAAGTGAAATGGAGGTTCATCAAGTATTTGGTGAACCCAAATTCATCCAGGCTGTAACTAAATTATTTTTCCTCAATTGCAGGTCTTGCTTCCCCCGAACACTTGGATACTGTCTTAATTTTCTTCACTGGATCTTTTTTCCAACTAGAATAAACTACTACATTAGGTCTGGGCCACCTGAGTATCTAGGGTCTCTAGTTTTCAAGATTCAAGATTACTTATTTTAATGTCTGTCTCCCCCCTTCTAGACTGTGAGCCCCTTGTGAGCAGGGATTGTCTCTATCTGTTCCTGAACTGTACTTCCCAAGTGCTTAGTACAGTGCTCTGCACACAGTAAGCTCTCAATAAATACATTTGAATGAATGAATGAATTCAATAAAACCACTAAACTTACTTTAGCCCTAATTATTCCTTTTTTCTAGTCATCCCTATTGCTGTCCAAAGCATGAGACTTAGAGAACATTAAACCTCCCTGCCTCAATACATGAGGAAGCAACCCACTGTGGACTGGAAATTCATGAGGGAATATTCATTTTAGGCAATCAGTCAATCAGTGGTGCTTAATGAGTGCTTCCTGTATGTAGAGCACTATACGAAATGCTTGGGAGGTCACAATACCAAAAAATTAGTAGACATGTTCCCTATCCACAGGGACCTTACAGTCTAGAGTTTAGGCCCATTTCTATACCGGACAAAAGTGGATTCTGCTGCTATTCAGGCTAGGCAGACCCAGAAAATCCTGGACTAAGGATCCAGATCTCAGGCTATTCCTTCCATACCTCCATCCCTGTCTCTCTCCTCTACCCAACCCACCTGTTACCTACACAGCATGATGTAGTGGATAGAGGACGGGCCTGGGAGTCAGAGGTTATGGGCTCTAATCAAGGCTCCACCACTTGTCAGCTCTGTGATCTTGGGCAAGTCACTTTACTTCTCTAGGCCTTAATTACCTCATCTCTAAAACGAGGATTGAGACGGTGAGCTGCACATGGGACAGGGACTATGTTGAACCCGATTTGCTGGTGTCCACCCTAGCACTCAGTACAGTGATTGGAACATAGCAAGTGCTTAAAAAATATCATTATTATTGGGTTCCCAGGTACAGCACATACCTGTTGTCAACTCTGTCGTGAGATGCTCTGACAGGGACATTTGGCAAACTCAATTAAGGCCACCAAACAGCTCCAGTAAGCCCATCATATTGATCGTATAGTTGCACAGCACCCTCAGGTTTGGACAACAGTCCAGTCGGAGCTTAAGGCCTTCCTCAGACTCCAGACTGGATTATGTGGTAAGGACACTGTTGCCATCTTTTTTTTAAAGAATGGGGTTATTTGTTATTAATAATAATGTGTGGTAATTGTTAAGAAGCAGCCTGGGGAAGCAGCGTGGCTCAGTGGAAAGAGCCTGGGCTTCGGAGTCAGAGGTGATGAGTTCTACTCCCAGCTCTGCCACTTGTCAGCTGTGTGACTTTGGGCAAGTCACTTCACTCCTCTGTGCCTCAGTTACCTCATCTGTAAAATGGGGATTAACTGTGAGCCTCATGTGGGATAACCTGATTACCCTGTATCTCCCCCAGCGCTTAGAACATTGCTCTGCACATAGTAAGCGCTTAACAAATACCAACATTATTATTAAGAAGTTACTACATGCCAGACACTGTATTAAGCCCCGGGATAGACACAGATTAATCAGGCTGGGCACTGTCTATGTTCCACATGAGGCTCACTTTCTCAATCCCCATTTTACAGATGAGGTAACTGAGGTACAGAGAAGTATAGACACTTGTCCATGGTCACACAGCAGACAAGTGGCCGAGCAGGGATTAGAACCAGGCCCTTCTGCCTTCCAGGCCCATATTCTATCCATCAAGCCATGCTGCTTCTAGGTGTGAATCATATAAGACCATGACCAATCAAAATGCCTGAGCAAGGAATCTTGAAGTGGAATAGCATTTTCATTTTCCCAAGGAATTTCACATTACTTATGTAACTTTTCTCTTCATCCAACCCCGGGAGGTAGGGAGTGGCTAATATTATTATTCTCATTTCTTTCTTGTCTTATGCCGAGTCGTTTCTGACCCATAGCTACACCCTGGACATGTCTCTCCCAGAACGCCCCACTCTCCATCTGCAAGCATTGTGGTAGTGGATCCATAGAGTTTTCTTGGTACAAATATGGAAGTGGTTTACCGTTGCCTCCTTCCATGCAGTAAACTTGAGTCTCTTCCCTCAACTCTCTCCCATGCCGCTGCACAGATGAGTTTTGACTTGTAGCAGATTGCCTTTCACTCACTAGCCCCGCCCAAGCTAAGAAGAATAATAATAATGATGATGATGCTGATGGTATTTGTTAAGCACTTACTATGTGCAAAGCACTGTTCATTCATTCATTCATTCAAAAACATTTATTGAGCGCTTATTATGTGCAGAGCACTGTACTAAGCACTTGGAATGTGCAAATCGGCAACAGATAGAGACAGTCCCTGCCCATTGTCAGGCTTACAGTCTAATCGGGGAGACGGACAGACAAGAACAATAACAATAAATACAATCAAGAGCAATAAATAGAACCAATCACTGTTCTAAATGCAGGGATAGATACAAGGTAATGATGTTGACCCCCGTGGGGCTCACAGTCTTAATCCCCATTTTCCAGATGAGGTAACTGAGTCACAGAAAAGTGAAGGGACTTGCCCAAAGTCACACATCTGATAAGTGGCAGAGCTGGGTTTAGAACCCATGACCCATGACTCCCAAGCCCGTGCTCTTTCCACTAAACCATGCTGGAATGGATATGTCTCTGCTTGACTATCCTTCCCATAGACAAGACTGGTGGAGTACTGGAAACTCTCCAGGTGAGATCCTGAGTGGGTTATTCCCATTTTATGGATGAGGAAACTAAGACTCAGAGAGGTTAAGTGACTCACCTGAGATCACATTGCAGGCCAATGGCAGAACTGAACTAGTAGCTAGGTCTCCTGACTCCCAGATCTGTGTTTTTTCACCTAGATGACATTCCCTCCCTAGCAAGGCTGCTGCCAGAATTTTGAACCATGCCAAATAGTGACAGGAAAATTAATAATAAGTCTGGTATTTCTTAAGCATTTGCTATGTTAGAGAAGCAGCGTGGCTCAGTGCAAAGAGCACAGGCTTGTGAGGCAGAGGTCAAGGGTTCGAATACCGGCTCTGCCATTTGTCAGCTGTGTGACTGTGGGCAAGTCACTTAACTTCTCTGTGCCTCAGTTACCTCATCTGGAAAATGGGGATTAAGACTGTGAGCCTCATGTGGGACAACCTGATTACCCTGTAAATCTACCCCAGGGCATAGAACAGTGCTCGGCACATAGTAAGCGCTTAACAAATACCAACATTATTATTATTATGTGCCAGCCACTGTACTAATCATTGGAGTGGATGAAAGCAAATCAGGTTTGACACAGTCCCTGTCCCATGCACGGCTCATAGTCTTAATCCTCATTTTACAGATGAGGTAACTGAGGCAAGGAGAAGTTAAGTGACTTGTCCAAGGTCACATTGCAGACAAGTAGTGGAGCCGGGATTAGACCCACGCTCTATCCACTACATCATGCTGCTTCTAAATTAGAAGCAAAATACAGAGGCTAGTGGAAAAAAACACGGGATTAGAAATCAGGAGACTTGAACTGTAGTCTTGCTTCACAATCTGTCTGCTGTGTGACTTTGGACAAGTTATTTGACTTTTCTGTACCTCAGTTCCCTCATCTGTAAAATGGGGTTAAAATAGTTATTCTCCCTCTTTATTAGATTGTGATCAAAATAGAACAGTGCTTGGCACATAGTAAGGGCTTAACGTAGTGGACAGAGAACTTTCCTGGAAGTCAGAAGGTGATGGGCTCTAATCCCAGCTCCACCACTTGTCTGCTGTGTGACCTTGGGCAAGTCACTTCACCTCTCTGTGCCTCAGTTACCTCATCTGTAAAATGGAGATCAAGACCATAAGACCACCGGGGGACAGGGACTGTGTCCAACCTGATAAACTTGTCTCTACCACTGTGCTTAGTACAGTGCATGGCACATAGCATTTAACAAATACCACAGTTATTATTGTTGCCATTATTAACAAATCTCTTAAAAAGGTTCTTTACATTCAGAGTTCAGAAGACATTAATGGCTGAAGAGAATCAACACTAGCGTCGATGTTGGACTGCAGCCCCAGAGCCCAGCAGGTCTTTGCTCTGTGGAGTTTTCACTCCCTACGTCAGCCAGGGCATGCTGTCTCTAAGTGGCAGGAAGAAGAAACTCCAAGCCTTTTGTTTGTTTCAAGTTGCCAACCGTTAACCCACCGGTGCAGATCCTCCATGAAATAGAAGAAAACAAGAGGGAATCAGAAGTAAAAGCAAAGTTCATTACACTACTCATGAAGCCCAGTGTCTGTTCGTCGGGCAGACTTCATAGGATTTAAGTACTTGGGATAGTGTTTATTTTCATGGTTGGTTTAGTACTCTTCCACAAAGCAAAGGATTCATTCTTCTCTTTGCTGGATCAGACTAATCCTTCCCTAAAGGGAAGCAGCTCGTTAAGAGCAGGGAAGAGTCTGCTAATTCAGCTGTAGTGTACGCTCCCAGTGCTTCCTACAGTGCTCTGCACATAGTAAGCGCTCAATAAATGTGATCGACTACTAGCTGGGCAGTGAACAATTTACAGTCTCACTTGCTAACAGGATACAGGGTTTCTCCAGATATAAAATACTGGCCTCTGCCTGCTATGAACTTACATATAAAAATAAAGTTGTTATCACAGTTGAAAAACAGTCAAGGATTCTTCAATTTTCTCTGCTCTGCCTGCTGGAGGAAGGTTTAATGGATCAATTGACTCCTACAAAGGTTGACTAAGATTCTGAGTTACAAAAAAGTTCTTTAGTTGACTTATTTGGAACACCAACACCCCTCCTCTATCAGCTACCCTCAAATCAGAAGTTGATGCTAATGATAATCTGTGTATATATAGTTGTTCTTCGTATTTGAAGAATACAGTACTGACAGTAAAGTTCAACTCTGTGTGTATGTGTTTTTGTGTGTGTGGCTGAAAAAGCCAGCATGGAATCTACATTCCTGACCACGTTGGACACACAAGAATCCTGTCTCTTGTTGTGTCGTGGTTTTTCATGTTTGTAATGCCTGGCACTGTTTTCTCTAATCCTGCCTGAAAAGAGCAAACCTGTTTTGCAATAACTGTCAGTTACCTTCCAGTTTTTTTTTAAATAAATTGATTACCGGCACATGGAACTAGGAATCATATTACTGGAGAAGGACTGCCAAATGTTGAGGTTTACCCCCAATAAAAAGTCCACAAGGAGGCAAAAATGTGGTGTTTACCATATTTCTCTTCAGTCTATGACTGGCTTAGGTTGTTCACAGAAAGGTGATAATGAAGGATTTGTCCCCAACAAGCTTGTGGCAGGTGATTTGCATTTCAAAGTTTGACACATTTATAGACCTTTTGATCTTCACTCCCCAACCCTTACATTTTACCAGGTGGAAGCTCTCAAAGTGATAACTTAGTTTCATGAGCAGTCTAGAAAGTATCCATCAGCTGCAGAAAAGGTTTTATTTACATGCAAAACCCAGTTGTTGATAAATGTCTTTGGCGTGCTGTTTAACTAATGCTCCCAGGAAGATATTCAGAAGGGTGATTCCTTTCTGTCAATAGATAAGGCTGCATTTTTGCTTTCCGTGGAGGAAAAATGTAGTGAAAGTCAAGCTTCTGATGGACTTGTAGACTTGTACTTCATTATTCAGTTTTTTTCCTACTCCATGGGTTGAATAAAACACTGACTTTCCAAGAGATAAAATAGCTGCATTTGTCACAACCTTAAGCATTGGGACAAGTAATCTGTAAACATCATTTCTCTCTAGTTTTTTTCACTTAGAATAAAAAGACTTAGCTCTATGAGAGTTTAATATTTTCTACATGGTTAGATTGGGGTGAAGGATGCTTTTGGAGAATGTAACAGAATGTAAAGAAAGTGTGATTTTACACAGATTATGAAGCCCGCCTAATCTGTATGCCACAGATTCTGATCTGGAGGATGTAGTATGAATGAAGAAGTAAATTAACAATTATATTTGATTTACCATTTTTGAATTAACTGGAATGGGAATATAAGCACAGTGAAAGTACAGAGCACTTTATAAATTATTTTGTCATCGATGAATACCTTAAATCCCACTGGTCCTTTAGTTGAAAATAATAATGACTGCACATGTATAAATAATGCTTTTTATTTCTGCAAATATGAACTCTCCAATCTGTGCACCAAACTCATGGCAATAATATTTCTATTCTATTCCATATGGCATTTTAGAAGTCAAAATGCTTCTCTGGATGACAGTATAAACCTCGACCGTTCAAGTTGAGACATCAGGTTCAAGGTATGTGCCTTCCCATGAAAAGCAAAGAGTTTATCCTTGCTACCATTTGGCTACCATTTAAAATGGTAACCAGAAGGATATACAGAGTCCAGTGATTAAAAAAACAATTATGTTTCCTATGTGAGTTAACTATTTAAGATATCCTTTCCTCTTAAAATATCCCAAGAATATCTTGTGCTATCTCTAAGCCTTTCCTGTTCAATTCAATCCAACAGCCACTTATGTGTGTTTAATGCCACCCACAGCACTTAAACATACACACACATGTAAACAAATATATATGAACACATACACATATATTTATGGATATATGAATGTATATTTATGTTTATAAATACACATATACATTTAGGTATTTCATCCTGACAAACATGCTACCAGTTGTTATATGCTTATAAATATATATATATATATATGCATTTATATATATTTAGGTATTTCATCCTGGTGAACTTACGTTACCATTTGTTATGTCATTATTCTTAATATTCTTCCTCCTGCTCCCACTTTACTAGAAATAATTTAGGTCTGCTTGTCTCCCTAAGGGCAGGGACTTTGACTTCTACTTCTGGTGTGCTCTCCCAAACACTTATTTGCGCTCAGCCAACAGTAGCCATAAAATGAAATCTATTGACTGATTTGTCCCCAAAGCCAGTGAATAAGGTAAGAATGTGAAATTATCTGGGACAAAACAAAAATAAAGTCCATCATCTTTTTTCGTGAATTGCCTTAGGGAAATCAGTAAAGTGCCATTATCAGAATAATCTTCTGTTGCTCTGAGACGTAACACTGGAATTCTAAATTGCAGACCTCAGACAGTCAATTCTCTAGCAACTTCTTGTTCTATAAGGTGATGGTTCTTTTCTTCGTGCAACAAACTTCCCATGTCCTTTTGTGGTAGAAAAGTCAAACCCCTACAGTATAATCATTCAATGAGCCTTGTTTAGGGAAACTAGGCAATACTCGATCTTATATCTAGCATTTTTCTCCTGTGGAGTAAGGACCGTGGCCCCGAATAGGTCTACGGAGATATGTAAGGCATTGCAAATAAGAAGCAGTTTGGCCTAGTAAATAGAGCACGGGCCTATGTTCATCCCCTTGATTCTATTTATTGCTATTGTTCTTGTCTGTCCGTCTCCCCCAGTTAGACTGTAAGCCCGTCAGAGGGCATGGACTGTCTCTATCTGTTACCAATTTGTACATTCCAAGTGCTTAGTACAGTGCTCTGTACATAGTAAGCACTCAATAAATACTATTGAATGAATGAATGAAAGAAGGATTTTGGATCTAGTTCCGGCTCTGCCTCTTGTCTGCTGCGTGACCTTGTGCAAGTCAGTTCACTTCTCTGGGCCTCAGTACCCTCATCTGCAAAATGGGGATTAAGACAATGAACCCCATGTAGGACAGGGACTGTGTCCAACCTGATTACCTTGTATCTACCCCAGGACTTAGAACAGTGTCTGGCATATAGAAAGTGCTTAACAAATAGCATCAAAAACAACGGTGCTGTTGCTTTGACAACTTCACACCAACTAGTATCTTGAGCTGTCTTTCTGCATAGGAGTTTTTGTTTGATACGGGCATATGTCAAGTGGACATCCAGCACTTAGAACAGTGCTAGGCACATAGTAGGTGCTTAACAAATACCATAACAATAATAATAATAATTATAATTATAAGCTTAAATGGTTTCTCCTGCACTGGTGATGATTGCACAGAGCCTTTAGGTCCCTCTAAGCAGTACCCCACAGTAAGGGTTATTGCTTCAGCCTTCCCTCACCAAGCCCTCCATCCCTCTTCCACTCCCTTCTGCATTACCCTGATGTACTCCCTTTATTCATCCTCCCTCTCAACCCCACAGACCTTAGGTACATAGCTGTCATTTATTTATATTAATGTTTGCCTCCCCCTCTAGACTGTAAGCTCATTTTGGGCAGGTATTGTGTTTAATGTTAGAGTGTATTCTCCCAAGTGCTTAGTACAGTGCCTTACACACAGGAAGCATTCAATAAATATGATTAAAAGAATTGAATGAAGGAATGAATGAAAGTAAGACACTGATGTCCAGTAGAAATGCTGCCTGCAGCGGTGGGACACAATTTCCCTTTCCTTTATACGTTTCAGAACCAGATGGCAGATCTCAAGCCTTTTTCTGCTGGTCCAGGAACTAGTGATGCTCTCACCTACAGAGGAATGACTAAATTGTCCAAAACAGAGGATATCTCTGCCCTCACCCAGTTTACAATCAAATGTGGGTCACAATTAGCCAAATACATAACAGAGAGGCAGAAGATGGGACTATCTCAATTTTCTGGGTCCCTCCCAATCCTTTCAATGGATTTTCTGAGCAGAGGACTGGGAGTCAGGAATCCAGGGTTCTAATCCCACTCGGCTACTTGCCTAGTGGGGGGCCTTGGGCAAATCTTTGGGTCTCCATTTCCTCATCTGTAAAATGGAGATTAATTGTCCATTTCCCCTCTCCCTTAGACTGCAAGCCCCTTGTGGAACAGAGATGGTGTCTGAGCTGATCGAATTGTATCTGTCTGAGCTGATCGAATTGTATCTACCTCAGTGTTTAGTAGAGTGCTTGGCACATAGTAAGCACTTAACAAACACCACAGTCATTATTATCATCATCATTATTATTATTGTATGAGTCCATTTTCAATCCCTTAACATAGTTACCATAACTGCTCCTTCCATCCTGGGGAAGTAGCATGGCTTAGTTCATTCAAACACATTTACTGAGTACTTACTGTGTGCAGAGCACTGTACCAAGTGCTTGAAAAGTACAATTCTTCAACAGATAGAGACAATCCCTACCAACAAAACAAAACAAGTGGCCAGGCCTCAATAGCATCAATATGAATAAATAGAATTATTTACTGAAATGAGCTTAGTGAAATGAGCATGAGCCTGGGAGTTAAAGGTACTGGGTTCTAATCCCAGTTCCACCATCTACTTACTGTGTGACTTTGGGCAACTCACCCAATTTCTCTGTGCCTCCGTTCCCTCATCTGCAAAATGGGGATTCAATATCTGTTCTCCCTCTTACTTATTCTTTGAGCCCTATGTGGGACCTGATGATTATCTTGCCTTATTCTACCCTAGAATTTAGTACAGTGCTTGGCACACAGTAAGCACTTAACAAATGCATCATTACATTATTACCCCAGTTGAATCTTATGGCCTCATGCAAGTGGTGCCAAGCTAGACTTGGGGTGCCCAGAGTGGGCTAATATCAGATGGGTGTGGGAGCAACAACTAAGATTCAAAACTATACCACTCATTTCTTATGTATAAGATATCCACATAATAATAATAATAACCACCATAATAATAATTGTATTTTTTGTTAAGCAGTCCAGCCCTTACTCTAGCCCGTAAACTTGTTGCGGAATGGGAACCTGTCTACCAACTCTGTTGTATTGTTATATCCCAAGTGCTTAGTAATTAGTAAATTAATTAATTATGGTATTTGTTAAGCACTTACTATGTGTCAGGCACTTTACTAAGCTCTGGGGTAGATACAAGCAAATTGTGTTGGACACAGTACCTGCCCTACGTGGGACTCACAGTCTCGCTCCCCATTTTACAGATGAGGGCACAGGAAAGTGAAATGACTTGCCTAAGGTCACACAGCAGACAAGTGGTGGAGCTGGGATTAGAACCCATGACATTCTGATTCCTAGGCCTGTGCTCTCTCCATTACACCATGCTGCTTCTCAGTACATAGTGTTCTGAGCACAGCAAGTAATCAACAAATACAAGTGGTAATGATAATATGGGTCAAGCACTGTACTGAGCACTGGGGCAAGATAGAAGATAATCAGGTCCCACATGGGGCTCGCAGTCTAAGTAGGAGGGAGAACAGGTATTGAATCCCCATTTTGCGGATGAGGGAACTGAGGCACAGAGAAGTGAAGTGACTTGACTTTGATAATCAAACTTGATTATCTTGCATCTAATCCAGTGCTTAGGACAGTGCTTGGCACATGGTAAGCACTGAACAAGTGCCACAGTTGTGATTATCTCTCTGTCCTTCTGTCATCTGGTGTTTCCAGGTTTTTTCCCTCTCCACTGTTTCTTGGACCATTGTTTCCATCCCTGGAATCCCTGGCCTTAATCCTCTTGGAACTTCAGAAAATATAGACACCAAAATGATTCCACAAGATTACCCTCGACAAACTGAACCATAAACTAAATGGGAATATCAGTAACAATGATGTATTTGCCTCCAATTTTTCTTAATCTTTTAAATCAAAAATGCATCTTGACAAAATGGAACTTGTAAAATTGCTGAAGCAGAGCAGTATTCATAGCTGCCCATATGTTTTTGAAAAGAACTTTAAGTAGAAAAATCTGCTTGGGTCCAAAAATCAAGTGGTAAGCTAATTACAAAGCACCAAGCGACTGTTCATATAAGCCATGACAGGAGCCATGTTTCACAGTCTCCCTTCTCATCCTCCTCTTGATACCCAGACCTCACCAGGTCCATCCAAATGACTTGCTAGGTTTCTATACTCCCTTCCTTCTTTGCAGCAGTCACTGGAAAACAAGAAGACAAGACTGAAAAGAACCATGAGATAAAGTCTTGGAATTCAATGCTATGTAAACTCTTTTTTTATGGTATTTATTCAACACTTACTCTATTTCAGTATTGAACACTGATAATCAGGTTGGATACAGTCCATGTTCCATAAGGGGGTCTTAGTCTAAATCGGAAGGGGGAGGATTTAATCCCCATTTTATAGATGAACTAATTTAGGCACAAAGAAGTTAAGTGACTTGCCCATGGTCACACAGTAGATAAGTGGTAGAACTGGGATTAGAACCCAGGTCCTCTGACTCCCAGGCCCGTGCTTTTTTCACTAGACAATTCTGCCTCCCATCATAAAATGTTATCACCATAATATACTCTATTTAGGGTTACTCTCAAAGCTCAACTCAATGCTTTGGTTTGTGTCCAAATGAGTATTGACTTTTTTATGGTATTTAAGTGCTTACTATGCACCGGGCACTATACTAAGTGCTGATTAGACTTGATTAAAGCCAAAAAACAAACACCTATTTCTAATTCACTGGAATAAAATATACTAATAAATCTATTTACACATATGAATCAGCATATTTGAATTTTTTTAATAGCATTTGTTACACACTTTCTATATTCCAGGCTCTGTACTAAGGGCTGGGGTAGTTATGAGCTAATCAGGTTGGACAAAGACCATATCCTACATGGAGCTCACAGTCTTACAGATGAGGTAAGTGAGACATAGAGAAGTTAAGTGACTTCCCCAAGGTCACACAGCGGACAAGTGACAGAACTGGGCTTAGAACCCAGGGCCTTCTGACTCCCAGGCTTTACCTGCTAGGTCATGTATTTCACTGCTCCTCAACACTCATGTACGGATGCACACTCGGTCACTTATTTTGACCATTCTAGTTATAGTTTTTTTTATGTTTGTCTTTCTCTTTAAAGCAAAAACTCCTTGAAGGCAGAAGTTGCATCCCTTCTTTATTTTGAACTTTCCAAGCACCTAGTACAATACACACACCAAGTGGCCTTCATTAAATGTTACCATTACTATTACTGGTGATTAAAAGCCTGTGATAGAGATAAACTGAAATTTTGGAGATTTGGAGATTTGCCGCTGACAACTTTCCCATTTGGACTGTAAGCCCATCAGTGGGCAGGGATTGTCTCTATCTGTTGCCAAATTGTACATTCCAAGTGCTTAGTACAGTGTTCTGCATATAGTAAGTGCTCAATAAATACTATTGAATGAATTCTAATAAGAAGAGCAATTCTTAGCCTAAAATTAGATATTCTCGTGTCCCCATTTGTCTCAAAATAGTTATATAATAAGTATAAGTATATATATATAATAGTATTATTATTATGATTATTATATTTGTTACTATGTACCAAGCACTGTTCTAAGCACTGGGGTAGATGCAAGGTAATTAGGTTGGATACAGTCCCTGTGCCACATAGGGCTCACAGTCTTAATCCCCATTTTACAGATGAGATAACTGAGGCAAAGAGAGGTGAGTTGTACTTGCCCAAGGTCACACAGCAGACTAGTGGTGGATTGGAATTAGAACCCATGACCTCTGACTCCCAAGCCCATTCTCTTACCTCTAGGCCATGCTGCAGGACTCTTTGTATCATAGTTAATATTTCTCTTGTTCTCTTTCTGAACCATCCTCCCTGTGCTTGTCTCTTTGTCCTTTCCTAATTCATGCTGATTCCACTCGGCATTATTGCCATTCTTTGTCTTCCCTCCAGGATCGCCTGGAGACTGAAGTGCCTCCCCTCTGTCCTTGAAGTTGCAGATTCAGGCAACAGATTTTCTTGGCAATCTCGAAGAACAAATCCATTCAGTTAAATCCAAAACATACATAAAATGCCAAGGAACATGCCTCCCTCTTCTTCTCCTCAACCTCTTTCATCCCTGCTTATTTTTTATTTTTAGCTCTGGTAATTCAGACTTCCTTCTAGTTCTGTTGCCAATTCTCAGAGAATAAATTGGCTCTTCCCAAAGCAGCCCTTCTGCCTTTTAAAAGTGAGATTGTAGGATTGGGTCCTTCTCCTTAGTGGTATTTATTGAGGGCTTACTATGTGCAGAGCACTGTACTAAATGCTCCCAGCCCCACAGCACTTATGTATATATCATTTTATTGATTTATGATTATTATTAGTCATATTTATTGAGCACTTACTGTGTACAAAGTACTGAATATTAATGTCTGTCTCTGACCGCCCCTCTGCCCCAGACTGTAAACTCATTGTGGGCAGGGAATGTGTCCATTTATTGTTGTAATGTACTCTCCTAAGTGTTTATTACAGTGCTCTGCACACAGTAAGGACTCGGTAAATATGATTGAATGAATGAATGAAAGTAGTTGGGAGAGTACAAGAGTTCATATACACTTTCCCTGTCCACAAGGAGCTTGCAGTCCAGAGCGGGAGGCAGGTATTAAGATTGATAAATATATAAATTACAGATATGCACATAAATGCTCTGGGATTGAGAGTGGAGTGAATATCAACTGCCCAGAGGTCAGAGATCCAAGTGCACTGATAGTATAGAAAGGAGAGGGAACTGGGGAAAAGAAGGCTTAAGCAGGGAAGGGGTCTTGGAGGAGGTGTGACCTTAATGAGGCTGTGAAAGTGGGGAGAGTGGTGGTCTAGCATATATGGAGGGGGAGGGAGTTCTAGGTTAGGGGGAGGATTAATTCAATTCATTCGATAGTATGTATTGAGCGCTTACTTGTGCAGAGCACTGTACTAAGTGCTTGGAATGTACAAATTGGCAACAGATAGAGACAGTCCCTGCCCATTGATGGGCTTAGATGTGGGAAAGGGGTTGGCAACGAGATAGATGAGATCAGGGCACAGTGAATAAACTGGTACAAGAGGAGTGAAGGGTGCAAGCAGGTCTATAGTATTTAAAATTACCTCCTGTTTTTTACTCATTCCTCTACACTTGAGTTCCAAATAGAATTTTTCTCTTTTCCCTGGATTTTTCTCCCTTCCATACTTCCTGCTGCCTTACTATGAGTTCCAGCAGATGTGTCATTGGCAGAATAGTTTCACTGGTCCACTGAAAGTCAATCCTTCAATAGAAATACTTTCCTCAGTTTAATTTGAAATTATAGATATGAAAGGGAGCTGCTCTTGCCCTCGGAAATTCAGACAGGAAAGTACTTAAATTCATTAGATTTTAAGCTCCCTGAGTCCAGGGAATGTTCATCCTGCTTCTATTGTGCTCTCCAAGGAATTAGTAGCACTTGGCTTGGTTTTGCACTTTTGGGGTAGTGGATAGAGCACAGGCCTGGGAGGCAGAAGGTCATGGGTTTTAATCCTGGCTCCATTACTTGTCTGCTGTGTGACCTTGGGAAAGCCACTTCACTTCTCTGTGCCTCAATAACCTCATCTGTAAAATGGAGATTGAGACTGGGAGCCCCATGTGGGACAAGGAATGCGTTCAACCCAAGGAATGTGTTCAACCCAATTTGCTTGTATCCACCTGGTGCTTAGAACAGTGCTTGACACATAGTAAACACTTTACAAATAATTCTTATATGGTCAATAAATATCATAGATTGAATTGAAGATATACCACTTTCAGACTTCCAGAGAGTTCATAACTGCCTTCAATAAACTATTTTAATATTTAACATCCTTTATTGTTCAGGCAGTAAAATGTGAATCACTTTTTTTTGTAAATACCTCTGGAAACGTAGCCTCAAAGCATTTATTCTAACTCTTTCTTTAGCTTCTAGGATACCAAATGTTTTAAACACTGTCACAGCAGCAACAGTAGCATAGTAGTTAAAATAGATTTCTTTGCCTTTATTCTAATTCTTTCTGTAGCTTCTGTGATACCAAATGTTTTAAACACTAAAACACCATCAGCAGTAGCATAGTAGTTAAAACAGATTTCTTTGCAAAATTATTTGTGCTTTAGCTCTTTGTACTTAGCTTGCACAAACTTCACCTTTCAAGTATTTTTTTTATTTGAACCTATAGAGAAAATTGTAATGCATCTTCAACTTGGTAGTAATAAAAATGAAAACCTAACACCAAGCAACTGTTACTGTTTCCTATTACGAGCCAAAGAAATAAAGTTGGGCATAATGACTGTCAGGAAGCATAGCTGAAACACTGCTTTCATATGCAGACTGTTGTCTTTGGGATGAATTCCCAAAATTAACTCCTTCTGAGAAGCAGGAAAATTCATTCATAAACCATTTAATACACCTATTCTTCAAAGTACATCTATAAACCATTAGAATATTCAATAATACTGTACCTTTTATAGATGCTGTGTTTTGGAAAAAAATCTCAAGGATTCCAGGAGACCATAGTGTTTAATATCAGATCCAATATATCATCATCTGGGGCAATGAATCTAGAAATATAGATTGGCCATCACAGATTATGTAATAGCTTTTCCCTTGAGGATCTTGAAGAGCTAAATCATATGACTCTTCAAAGTATCTTCACAATAGTCCAGGGAGGTAGAAATCTGGTATTAGAAATGTTTAATCTTTTCCAGGATTCAAGCCCCAGCACCTCTTGAAATGGAAAGTATACCGTGATGATGTTTTTGGTCTCGACAATACATAGGTTTGTCACCTGTCAAGTTGATCATTTCAATTCTGAAAATAAAATGGAATCCATATTTTAGAGATATAATCACCTGAATTGTTGAAATCTAATCAACCCATAATATTTCTTGAGCATCTTCTGTGTGCAGATTACCTTGCCAACTGCTTGGGAGAGTACAGCAGAATTAGTAATAATGATAATAATAATGATGGTATTTGTTGAGTGCTTACTCTGTGCCAAGCACTGTTCTAAGTGCTGGGGTAGATACAAGGTAATCAGATTGTCCCACATAGGGCTCATAGTCTTAATCCCCATTTTACAGATGAGGTAACTGACGCACAGACAAATTAAGTGACGTCTAAAATCATACAGCTGACTAGTGGCAGAACTGGGATTAGAACCCATTACCTCTAACTCCCAAGCGGGTGCTCTTTCCACTAAGCCACGCTGCTTCATCAGTAGACATGACCCCTCTCCTCAAGGAGCTAAAAGTCTAGCAGGGGGAGAAGAGTACCAAAATAATTTGCAGCTAGGAAAGTGGACATTTAGGTGAGTCCTTGAATAATGGAATATATACAAAACTGCTAAAGGAAGTTGTGAGGATACATATGTATTATTGGTGCAAAATACAGGGTGGCAGTTTGGGGAATAAAACTGAGAAGGTGGAGAAGTAGAGAAATTACTCAACGAAGACCTAAAACAATGATTAATAGTATTTATTAAGCACTTTGGGTAGAGCAATGCCCTAAGTGCTTGGGAGCATACACTATCATAGAGTTGGTAATAATAATAATAATGATGGTATTTTTTAGGTGTTTACTATGTTCCAAACACTGCTCTAAGCGCGGCAGAGGGGGGATACAAGGTAATCAGCTTGACCCACGTGGGGCTCACAGTCTTAATCCCACTAAGGCACAGAGAAGTGAAAAGTGACTTGCCCAAAGTCACACAGCTGACAAGTGGTGGAGCTAGGATTTGAAACCATGACCTCTGACTCCCAAGCCCAGGCTCTTTCCTCTGAGCCACGCTGCGTCTCTTGGTAGATACAAGCAGAATGGTGTAGTGGATAGAGCACGGACTTGGGAGTCAAAAGGTCATGCGTTCTAATCTTGGCTCTGCCACTTGCCTGCAGTGTGACCTTGGGTAAGTCACTTCACTTCTCTGAGCCTCATTTACCTCATCTATAAAATGGGCGATTAAGACTGTGAGCCCCATGTGTAGGACAGGGACTGTGTCCAACCTTATCACCTTGTATCTACCCCAATGTTTAGAACAGTGCTTGGCATGTAGTAAGCACTTAACAAATGCCATAATCATTACTATTATTATTACAATCCTTGCTCTCAAGTGGCTTACAATCTAGTGGGGAAGAAAGACCTTAAAACAAATTACAGATGAAGGAAGTGACAGAAGAATAAGGTGCTGTGAGAAGATTTGATTTTAGAAGTCTGGAAGGTGGCAGAACTGCGGCCCTAGTGAGAAGGAGGAGGGGTTTCCATTATGAGGGTGGGCATGAACAAAGCATCAGAGGTGAGAAAGATGAGAATGAGGCCAGTGGGTAGGCTAGCTTGACAGGAACAAGGAATGTGAGCTGGGATCTAGTGTGAGAAGAGAGTTGGTAAGTAGTGGGGAGAAAGATGATTGTCTTAAAACCAGAGGCCAGAAGATTCTGCTCGGTGGGGAGAGGAAGGTTTTTGAGAAATGGGGAGATGTGTGCATAACTGCACTTTAAAAAGTAGCAGATGGAAGTATCAACTGAAAAGGAAAGAGACAAGAAGCAGGAACATCTGTGAGGAGGCTGATTAGACTCGAGGCAGAATATGCCATGTGCCTAGATAAGCACTGTAGCCATTTGGATGGAGAGGGCAGATTTGAGAAATGTTACGGAGGGAAAACTCAGAGGATTTAGCAAGAGACTGACTACCAGTGTTGAAAGAGAGGGTAGAGTTAAGAAATTGGGCTTGATTGCTCAGGGGGATGGTAGTAATATTAATAATTAATAATAATTGTGGTATTTGTTAAGTGAATAATGTTGGTATTTGTTAATGTTGGTATTTGTTAAGCGCTTACTATGTGCAGAGCACTGTTCTAAGCGCTGGGGTAAACAGAGGGGAATCAGGTTGTCCCACGTGAGGCTCACAATCTTAATCCCCATTTTACAGATGAGGGAACTGAGGCACAGAGAAGTTAAGTGACTTGCCCACAGTCACACAGCTGACAAGTGGCAGACTATTTATCAAGCTCTGTACTAAGCACTGGGGTAGATACAAGAAAATCGGGTCCCACATGGGGCTTGCAGTCTAAGTAGGAAGGAAAAATTGTATTGAAACCTCATTTTGTAGAGGAGGTAACAGGCCGAGAGGAGCTAAGGGACTTGCCCAAGGTCATACAGCAGGCAAGTGACTGAACCATGATTAGAACTACGGAACCATGATTAGAACTATTTACCTCTCCTTCCTATTAAAAGAAGTAAAATTCATTTGTTAACACAGTTTCCAATATTTTAATTACCACTGTTACTCCTTCCAATTTTCAGAAGAGACCAAAATAAACTGTTTTATTCCATTGCACCTTTCATCCAGTTAAATGGGCTGTCATTAAAAGAGTAACAAGAGTCTAAATTCCTTTCAACTTCTGTTAACATGGGAATTAAAATCCTACTTAAAAGGAGGGTAGGTGCAAATTTCACACTTGAGGCTTTTCATCTTGGTGGTCAGTTGCCAAGAGATGAGTTGTTTTAAAGAAGTAGAAGCTGCAGCCGTTTTCCAAGGCAACAGGGAAGATCCTTCTCTGAGGATCAAATGTTCCGATTATGAGTTTTGAATGTAGACCAAACAGTTCTTTTTCCTCTGTAAGAAAAGCAGTTAACCCATGCTTGGTTCTTTCATCTGTATACCCAGCCCATTATAGGTCTAGAAATATATACTAAATGAATTACTTCTCTCTTTTGTTGTGTTTCTTGCAGTGTGTTTGATACATTCCCTGCTGTTTATAGGCCCCACCTGTATTCTTCCTTCCTTCCACAGCACTTTTTAAAACCTAATTTAATACTTAGATTATTTTCTTGAAGATTGGATGCATTTTATGGTCTTTTTCTAATGGGGTGTGTTGCTGCCCATTCCACAGAACTGATTGTCAGCAACACCAAAACTCCTCTATAGTTCTGTCATAAATTCTCTTTATGACCAGAGAAAAGCCATTTTACCTATCCATTCCATTGCCTAAATTTGCAGAAACCAGAATGATATTACAGTATTGTCCTCCTGAAAGAGATAACTGCTGAAAGTTCACTGGTCATTTTTTGCAAAGGGCTTGGAACATGAAGTGTTGTCCAAGTTTTCTCAGAGGATAGCTGTCCTTGAAAAAGCCTAGAATTAGAATACTGGAATTAGAATATTATACTAATTAGAATTAGCCTAGAATTCATTACATAATTTATGCCCTTTAAATTCTTACTAATAGGCATTCTTAGCAGGGACCATCGATTTACTATGTTATTTCCATTTTGATTCTAATGTACTTCCTGAGAGAACAAAATAAATTACTTTTCCTTACAATTGTTCAGTCAGAAATCAGGTAGATAATTTGATTTCTATTTTCTTTCTGACTTTTTTTATTAATGAAATGCTCAAGCGATGGAATCTGCTGATTTTAGTTGTGCCTGTTGCTGTGGAAAGCTAGCCCAGGATGTGGGAAAATATGCTCATTTTAAAATATATGAAGATTGAACCATTGCCCTTTAACATTGCAATAAGTGAGTGAAATGAAAAACAAAATAAAGCCAGTCAAGCAGAAAATGCCTTGTAATTACCGTATGTGCCAGCAAGAATTTATGCAGTGACATTCGTTTAATAACTTAGTAACCTTTAACATTCTTGAATTGCTGAAAGAGAAGATGCCTGTCATAGATCCTAGCTGAGATTCAGAAATATTATTCTGTGTACAGGACTTGGGAGACCAATGTTCACATGCAATTAATACTGAATTTTTCAATACCTTTCTGAACTTCCTTTGGATTTCACTGGTAACAGCACACTATGGTCCTGAATGAAGTAAATGGAATCAGATCTCTTCGGCAGTTGTACTGGCTGAGTCAGTACCCCCTGCTATGGGAGGGAAAAGGTTCAGAAAATGATATCACTCCTTATGAGGCTTTCCTGAGGAAATGAGTAGATTTTTGAGTTTGGTGTTTATTTATTCTGGTATTTATTAAGCATTTAATTCATTCATTCATTTATTCAATCTTATTTATGATACTACCTGCATGAGGGTAGATACAAGATTATCAAATCAGACCAGCCCCTTTCCATTTGGGACTCACAGTCTAAGAGATAAGAATAATGATAATTATGGTATTTGTTAAACACTTACTATGTGCCAGGAACTGTGCTAAGCACTACAGTGAATCCAAGCAAATCGGGTTGGACATAGTCCCTGTCCCATCTGGGGCTCATGGTCTCAATCCTCATTTTACAGATGAGGTAACTGAGACCCTTAGAAGAGAAGTGAATTGACTTGCCCAAGGTCATACAGCAGACAAGTGGCAGAGACAGGATTAGAACCCATGACCTTCTGACTCTCAGGCTCGTGCTCTATCCCCATTTACAGATGAAGCCACTGAAGCACAGGGTAGTGAGAGGCCTTGTCCAAAGTCACACAACATACCGGAGGCAGAGCTGGGATTAGAACCCAGGTTTCATGAATCCCAGCCCACTATCTTTTTATTAGGCCAGGTTGTCTCCCAGTAATTTGGCCAACATTTCTTTCTGATTCATTAAAGTGGAATGATAGAATCCTAGTGCTGGGAGGTCTCTCCACAGGTCAAATCATCTCTCCCTCTGCCTCGAGCCAGGACAATAAACAAGCCCCGTGCTTCACGGACCGTCCTTGTGGACATAAACTGTCACTGATCGCACCCTGGAATGTTCCTCCAGTGGCCGCAGGACTCATCCAGGTCCCTGCTGCCCTCCACTGTGGTTTCCAGAGTGCTCAGCGATTTCCTTGAGTGGACGGCCAACCTGCCTCCCCAGGATCCCGCACCGGCTCTCCTCCACGTTACCGTGGAGACTCCATCCTGTACTGCCTTCCGCCACCCACAGAGAAAGCAGCTGCAACCTGGAGCCATCTCCTCGGGAAGACGGTGGCAGCTGCTGCTGGAACAGTCTCTGTGGTCGCGGTTGTAACTGAGGAGTCTGAGTCACTAGGAGCCTGAAATTCTGCTCCTCGAACCACAGAACCCTTACAGATCATAGTGTTTCTTAGTCGTCTTAGTTGTCTTAGTGTTACGTTTCATCTTTCCTTAGCTCCCAGTCCATCAGTGGGGTCTTTTTGAGAGCTTAGATTATGCAGAGAACTGTACTAAGCACTTGGGAGAGAACAGTACAATAAAGTTGGTATGTGTGTTCCTTGACCACAAGGAGTTTGCAGTCTAGAGGGATACTTTATGGATATACGAGTTAGTTCTTGGGAGCTGAGGGTGTGGTGAAGGAAGGGCACAAATCCAAGTGCAAGAGTGATGCAGAAGGGAGAGGGGGTGGGGGGGGGAATGAGTTGGGAAAGACCTTATGGAGATGTGATTTTAAACAAAGCTTTGAAAGTAGGGAGAGTGATGGTCTGTCAGAAGAGAGGAGGTAGGGAATTCCAGGCTAGAGACAGGATGTGGGCGAGGGGTTGGTGGGGAGAGTGACAAGAACAAGGATAATGAATTGGTTGGCATTAAAGGAGTGAAGTGAGCATGCTGAGTTTAGCAAGAAATTAGAAAGGTGAGATAGGAGTGGATGAGGTGATTGAGTGCTTTAAAACCAATGATAACGAGTTTCTATTTGCTGTGGAGGTGGACGGGCAACCACTGGAGGTTCCTGAGAAATAACAAAACATGTATTGAACTTTTTTTTTGAAAAATGAGAAGCAGTGTTGCCTAACGGTCAAAGCACGGGCCTGAGAGTCAGAGGACCTGGGTTCTAATTCTGGCTCTGCAATTATCTGCTGTGTGACCTAGGGCAAGTCACTTAACTTCTCTGTTCCTCAGTTACCTCATCTGTAAAATGGGGATGAACACTAAGCCCCACGTGGAATATGAACTGTGTCCAACCTGAGTAACTTGCATCTACCAAAGTGCTTGGTGCAGTGCCTGACACATAATAAGCGCTTAACAAATTTTAAAAAAAGTTTGAGAAATATGAAACTCAGTGCCAAAACCTTAACAAAACTAAATGTTTTCTGAAAAATAATCTCCAAGTTCCTTGAGTTTCAAATAAATGAATTATAATCTCATTTGTCACCCTACGCTTGTTCTGTATTGAAAGTTCCTCTAAACGACATCAAAATGAAGTGAGAAAATGATTCTGCTGGCAAATCAGCAAAATTAATCATGGCTCGTGAACTAAAATTTGGAAAGAAATAGAATTCCAGAAAAGCTGCATCCATTAAAATCTTACAGATCAACATCAACTCAAGAGCACCCTGGAAATATATCACCATTTTCCACAGAAGGTATTAAATGCTTACTGAGAGTCACAGTTGTCCAATTTTAATCATGCAGCACATACTGAGAAAAAAATTACCCAGAGAAGCAGCGTGGCTCAGTGGAAAGAGCACGGGCTTGGAAGTCAGAGGTCATGGGTTCGAATCCCAGCTCCGCCGCTTGTCAGCTGTGTGACTGTGGGCAAGTCACTTAACTTCTCTGTGCCTCAGTTCCCTCATCTGGAAAATGGGGATGAAGACTGTGAGCCTAATGTGGGACAACCTGATTACTCTGTATCTACCCCAGCGCTTAGAACAGTGCTTGGCACATAGTAAGCGCTTAACAAATACCAACATTATTATTATTATTATTGAGATAGGGCTAAACTCTGCATCTTCCCTCTCTAAATCATCACCTTTTAGCATCTTCCCTTCACCACCTGGCTGTACTCTGCAACATCCTTCTTACTCACAAGGAACATACAGTCTAAAGGGGGAGAAGGACATTGAAACAAACTTGTCTTATGCCTTAGAGTCGTTTCCGACCCATAGCGACACCACGTACACATCTCTCTGCAATTGCTCTGGTAATGCATCAATAGAGTTTACTTGGTAAAAATACAGAAGTGGTTTACCACTTCCTCCTGTGCAGTAAACTCGAATCTCCACCCTCAATTTCCTCCCATGCTGCTGCTGCCCAGCATGGGTGAGTTTTGCCTTGTAGGAGATTGCCTTCCACTTGCTAGCCACTACCCAAGCTAGGAATGGAATGGGTAGGCCTCTGCTTGACTCTCCCTCCCATAGCTGAGACTGGTAGAGTCCTGGAAACTCTGCAGGTGCGATCCTGAGAGGGATGAAACAAACTACAGATAGGGAAAATGGGAGAGTAGGAGAGGTACGTAAGTGCTAAGTCAGTTAATAAAGTGCTTAAGGGGTACAGATCCAAGTGTATGGGCAATGCAGAAGGGAGGGCCAGTGGGGCAAATGATGACAATCAGAGAAAATCACTTAGAAAAGATGAGATTTGAAAAGGGCTATGAAGGTAGGAAGAGAATATGAAGGGAGAGGGAATTCCAGGCCAGAGGGAGGATGTGGGTGAAAGGTCAGTGGCAAGAAAGATGGGATTGAGGCAATAATAATAGTAAAAATTATAGTACTTAAGTGTTCACTATGTTCCAAGCACCATTTAAGCACTGGGGTAGATACAAGTTAATCAAGTTGGACACAGTCCCTGTCCCACAATGGGGCTCACAGTCCTAACCCCCATTTTACAGATGAGGGAACTAGGCCCAGAGAAGATAAATGACTTGCCCAAGGTCACACAGCAGATGAGTATTGGAACGGGAATTAGAATCCAGGTTCTGATGACTCCCTGACCTGAGCTCCATCCACTAGGCCACACTGCTTCTAAAGAGAGAAGACTGGTGATAGAGGAATGACATATGTAGGTTGGATTATAGTAGTAGATCCGAAAGGTAAAGTAGGAGGAGGAAGACTGCTTGAGTTCCTTAAAGGTTATGGTAAAGAAGTTTCTGGTTAGCCATTGGAGGTTTGGGAGGAGTGAGGAGATGGTATTTAGAAAAACAATCTAGACAGGAAAGCGAATCATGGATTGGAGAAGGGAAAGACAGGAGGTAGGGAGGCACTAGTCAATGAGGAAAATGAAAAATGCTTAGATCACTGTGGTAGCCATTTGGGTGGAGAGGAAGAGTTGGATTCGAGAGATGGTGTGAAGGTAGAAGCATTGGAACTTGGTGACAGACTGAATTATGCCGGTTGAATGAGAAAGCCGAGGGTAATACCAAGGTTATAGGCTTGTGAGACAAGGAAGTTGGTGGTGTCTTCTAAAGTAGTGGTAGCACTTCCGGTTTTAATTATTTTCCTCATCATTCATGTCCAAATATATGTGTGTGTGTACGCATATATATATATACAGTCAATCATTTATTTCAATTTATTTAAATTTTGCACACTGGAAAGTAAAGAATAAAGAAGTGACATGTTCCCTTGCCCACTAAGAGCTGACACAGTTCGTACAGCCGACACGGACTTGGAGAGAACATTTGTTCTAGCCTTCTTTACTTAAAGTTCTCCAGGTATATAAATTCCACAAGCCCCCTTACTAACTGGTTTAATAGTCCTGTTAGCCAATCAATCCATCAGTCAGTCAATGGTATTTACTGAGAGTTCATTGTAGTCAGAGCACTGTATTAAGTGGTTGGGAAAGTATGATAATAATAGGAGTTGGTAGAAGCAGTTGGAGAAGCAGCGTGGCTCAGTGGAAAGAGCATGGGCTTTGGAGTCAGAGGTCATGGGTTCGAATCCCGGCTCTGCCACTTGTCAGCTGTGTAACTGTGGGCAAGTCACTTAACTTCTCTGTGCCTCAGTTACCTCATCTGTGAAATGGGGATTAAGACTGTGAGCCCCACGTGGGACAATCTGATTCCCCTGTGTCTACCCCAGTGCTTAGAACAGTGCTCTGCACATAGTAAGTGCTTAACAAATACCAACATTATTAGATGCGATCCCTGCCCACAGTGAGTTTACAATCTACAGACCGAGTGTTCTTCCCCCTGAAACTTCTTCTGCTGTTGCTAATTCTCAGTGGGCAACTAGACAGCGTGGTCCTCAAAGAAACCTTTATAAAGTTGGGATTAGTTAGTGAATCACACCTTAATTTTTTAAAAGCAAAGGATATTAAAAGGATACTTTGATGATGAGCTAACGCATGAACTAATAGGTTTACTTTTAAATGAAAAACAGGCATTAATTTATAATACAGTTATGATTATGATGACATTCATAAATTGATTAGTAATAATTCTACTAACCTGTCTTCTTTCCACAATTTCTTTTCAGATACCATCTATAATTTCTCTGATAAACTTTTTAAAAATGGTACTTGTTAAGCACTTACTGTGTGTCAAGCAGTATTTTAAGCACTGGGGTAAATATAACTTAATCAGGCAGACACTATCCTTGGACCACATGGGGCTCACAGTCTAAGAAGGAAGGAGAACAGGTATGTAATTCCCATTTTACAGATAAGGTAACCAAGGAATAGAGAGGTTAAGTGACTTGTCCAAGGTCACCCAGTAGTGAAGCGGCAGAGCTGTGATTAGAAACCAGGTCTTCTGACTCCCAGGTCCATGCTCTTTCCATAGGCTATTCTGCTTCTCAGAATGTATAAACTTGGGTCTATAGTCTGAAATATGACTGACTAAAATGAACCCAGTTGGATTATGTTCCAAGTTCCTTCAGTCCAGAAACATAAATGAAAAGAAACCAATATAGATTAGTAGTTAGACCCACGACGCTAGAATATTAATTGGTGGTGGAGAGTCAATAAAATTACCTTTAGGCTAAGAATTTCTCTCTTATCATGCTTTCCAAAAAGAAGCTGGTGTTCTTTGTTTTTATTACTTGTCTTTTCACCAAACTTTGAATACATCAACATAGAACCACTTACAACTTTTCAACTTTTATTTCTTACTTGGCAATATTGTTGTTAACTGCAGAACAGCTTGTAATTCCCTTTCAAACTAAACAAAGAATTCTCCATCAAATTTCCTCTCTGCTTGAAAGAGAAAAAGGCAGAGTGAGGAGTCGAGTGAGAGCAAATTGTATGGGCGTTTGTGTGGGAGAGGCTCCAAGCTCCTCTCACAGCCAAGTGGATAGAACACAGGCCTGGGAGTCAGAAGGATCTGGGTTCTAGTGCCACTTCTGCCACTTGTCTGCCGGGTGACTTCAGGCAAGTTACTTCACTTCTCTGTGCCTCGGTTACCTCATCTGGAAAATAGGGATTAAGGCTGTGAGCCCCATATGGGGCAGGGTCTGTGACAAACTTGATTACCTTGTATCAACACCAGCACTTAGAACAGTGCTTGGCACATAATAAGCATTTAACTAATACCATCATTATTATTATCTACTAACCACCTTTCTCAACTCTCCCACATTTGAGTCCTTGTTCATGCTCTTCCCTTGTTCTGGAAATACCTCCATTCCACTTCAAACACACCAGACCACAGCCCTTCTCTGGGAAGGCTTTCCCAATTAATTCCCACCATGCCAACTCATGTCAACCTACTCCCTAGTACTTCTGTATGTATATCCATTCTCAGAAGTTACCAGTCAATCAATCATTTGTGTTTTTTGTGTGTTTACTCTGTGCAGAGCACTGGGAAAGAACACAGAAAGGAATTAGACACAGTCCCTGTCCCTCAAAGCTCTCACAGTTGAAAAATGAAAAGGGGAAGAAGAGATTAATGAAGACAGATTAATAAAGAGAGATGAAAGAAAAGTATATCCTGTTCTACATTCAAGTACGTTTCCTGATATTTCTGGCATATTCACTCTATTAATTATCTGATCCTTGCTAGGTCATGGGTTCGAATCCCAGCTCTGCCACTTGTCAGCTGTGTGACTGTGGGCAAGTCACTTAACTTCTCTGTGGCTCAGTTACCTCATCTGTAAAATGGGGATTAAGACTGTGAGCCTCACAAGGGACAACCTGATTACCCTGTATGTACCCCAGCACTTAGAACAGTGCTCTGCACATAGTAAGCACTCAAGAAATACCAACATTATTATTATTATTCTTTTTTATGGTATTTGTTAAGGGTTTACCATATGCCAAGCACTGTAATGAGCACTGGGATAGAGACTGTAAGTGTGTTGCTTGCAGGGACCATGTCCTCCAACTCTGTTATATTGTTCTCTACCAAGTGCTTAGTACCATGCTCTACACCCAGCAAGTGCTCTATAAATGCAATTGATTGATTGATACAAGATAATCGTGTTGGACAAAGACCCTGTCCCATACGGGACGCACAATCTAAATTCATTCAGCCATTCAATCATATTTATTGAGCGCGAACTGTGTTTAGAGCACTATAGTAAGAGATTGGGAAAGTAGGGTGCAACAATAAGCAGTGACATTCCCTTCCCACAATGAGCTCACAGTCTAGGGTGGGGGAGACAGACATCAATACAAATGAATAAAATTACAGATATGCATGTAAGTGCTATGGGGCTGGGAGGGGGAAGACCAAAGGAATAAATAACATTACAGCTATGTACATAAGTGTTTCGGGGCTGGGAATGGGGGAAGTCAGAGTCTGACAGAGTCAGAGCAAGTCAGAGCAGAAGGGAGTGGGAGATGAGGAAAAGTGGGGCTTAAGTTTTAGAAGGCCTCTGGGAGGACACAGGCCTTCAATACGGCTTTGAAGCAGGGGAGAGTGGTTGTCTGTTGGATTAGAGGAGGGAGGGCATTCCAGGGCAGAGGCAGGATGTGGGCTAGGGGTCATTAGTGAGGCAGAAGAACTCGAAGCATAGTGAGAAGGTTAGCACTAGAGGAGCAAAGTGCGTAGACTTGGTTGTAGGAGAGAAATAAAGTGAAGAGGGGGGAAATTGATGGAGTGTTTTAAAGCCAAAGGAGAGGAGCTTTTGTTTGATACAGAGTTGAATGGGCAACAAGTGGAGTTTTTTGAAGACGGGGGGGTGACATGTCCTGAAGGTTTCTTTAGAAAAATGATCTGGGCAGCAGAGTGAAGTATGGAAAGGAGTGGGGAAAGACAGGAGGTTGGGAGGTCAGCAAGGAGGCTGATGCAGTAATACAGGCAGGATAGGATTAGTGATTGCATTAAGTTGGAGGAAGGTCAGGTAATTTTACAGAGGAGGTAACTGAGGCACAGAGAAGTTAAGTAATTTACTCAAGGCCACTCAGCAGACCAGAATTAGAATCCAGGCCCTCTGACTCCCATGCCTACTAGGCCACGCTGCTTTCCACGGCTGTCACTTTTTGTTAATCACTGGGACTGCCTTTCTTCCCCACTAAACTGTAAGCTCCTTGTGGGCATGGAACACATGCTTTGAATCTGTTGTACTTTCCCAAGTGTTTAGTACAATATGTTGCACTCAGTAGGTGCTTAATAATTACCTTTACAATGGTCACTACTACTATTACTTTGGGATTGGTGTGGTGGGAGAGGTGAAGGAGGATGTTTGGGGCTCATTAAAACTGAAACCATATATCAATTCAGATGTCTTTTAAAACATCCTGCTTAAAATTATAGTGAATGAAAACATTTTTAACTGGGAAACAAGAATCAAAAGGCTGCTTAACAATGGTGGAATATTAGCAACTCAGGATTAGGATTTCATTTTAGCGAGGGTTTCTCTATTTTTCTGGGTTTAAAAGTAAAAATGAATGCCTCTAGGCAACTGAGAGACGTCTCAAAACTTCCCTTTACTGAAGAGAGAGCGTTACTTCTTATATGTTATGATTCAGACTCAACCAGTCAGGATAAAGGTGATAGAGGGTAGCTATCTTCCTCGGCTAGAATGGTACACGTGCCCTTTGTTGCCAAGGTCCCCAACCTTGGAGAGACTGAGTGATTGCTGCTTCTGGGGAATTATATAATAGAAGAGGCATCTCTCCTTCCAGGGTCATTTTGGAAGCAGGAGAATAACCTCTATGACCTTTCTAAGTTCCTGACAGCTGTGCAATTCTATACAGCTGTTTTTGAATTCCTGTGTAACTGAAACTTCGACACCTCCACTACAACATGAATTGCACCCCGGTTCTTCACAAATTTTCTTGCTAGTTGATTGGATAGCAAAGTACTTGGGTGGATAATCCTAATGGTACCTGGAAGCAAAGGGGTAGGAACTGAGACTGAAGAGCCAATCTTTTGAACGTGTGTGGCAAGGCTTCAGTTTCTCTTTGAGTAATGTTGAGCAAATGTGCAGAGGTGGGGAGAAGCAAATACGGATTTGGAAAGAACTGGAAGGGACTTCAAGATGCCATAAAGGTAAATATCTATTAATTGTTGGGGTTCAGTCACCCCTCATGCTGGAACCTCAGTTCCAGCCATTAAGAGGATCCAGACCTACTAAAATCACTTCTCCTCCAAGAAGCCTTCCCTGACTAATCAATCCCTAATTTTTCCTATTCGAATGCCTTCGGCATCTCCTGCGTACTTTGCTTGGTACCCCTAAAGAGCTT
The DNA here is from genome assembly GCF_004115215.2 of Ornithorhynchus anatinus. NCBI lineage: Eukaryota > Metazoa > Chordata > Mammalia > Monotremata > Ornithorhynchidae > Ornithorhynchus > Ornithorhynchus anatinus. Next base: position 93,296,086 of record NC_041728.1, read on the forward strand.
GATATTCGCCCAACCCCAAGTCCCACAGTTCTTTTGCATATATCCATTTCCCCTATGTAATTTATTTGCATAAGTGTCTTCCTCTCTAGAATGTAAGTTTCTTGAAGGTAAAAACCCTGTCTACCAACTCTGTTGTATTTTATTGTCCAAACCACTTAGTACAAGTGCTACGTGCACAGTAAGCACTCAGTAAATGCCAGTCCCAACTCTTGCGAGATCAACTCCAGAATGAAGAGACCCAAACCAAGTTTTCCCACTCCAACAAACCAGCTTACCTCTCCATCTCACTGGGGCTGCTCTTTCAGACAGAGAAGAGCCTTTCCTAATTAGAATTCCTTCTTCAGAATCAGATCTCCTCCCTTCTCTCTTTCTACTGACCACCCCGCACGCTCCGCTCCTCTGCCGCCCACCTCCTCACCGTCCCTCGGTCTCGCCTATCCCGCCGTCGACCCCTGGGCCACGTCCTCCCGCAGTCCTGGAATGCCCTCCCTCCTCATCTCCGCCAAACTGATTCTCTTCCCCTCTTCAAAACCCTACTTAAAACTCACCTCCTTCAAGAGGCCTTCCCAGACTGAGCTCCCCTTCTCCCTCTACTCCCTCTACCGCCTCCCCTTCACCTCTCTGCAGCTTAACCCTCTTTTCCCCCCATTTCCCTCTGCTCCTCCCCCTCTCCCTTCCCATCCCCTCAGCACTGTACTCGTCCGCTCAACTGTATATATTTTCATTACCCTATTTATTTTGTTAATGAAATGTACATCGCCTTGATTCTATTTAGTTGCCATTGTTTTTACGAGATGTTCTTCCCCTTGACTCTATTTATTGCCATTGTTCTTGTCTGTCTCCCCCGATTAGACTGTAAGCCCGTCAGAGGGCAGGGACTGTCTATCTGTTGCCGACTTGTTCATCCCAAGCGCTTAGTACAGTGCTCTGCACATAGTAAGCGCTCAATAAATACTATTGAATGAATAAATTATATTCCGCAATTTCCCCTAAAATGCCGCCCTCCACCTTACGACAGCTGGAATCAGGAAGTTCTTCCTTTTGTCTAACTTATTCCAGCCTTATGCAAAGGAACCCTTTTGTCTCCTTTTCCCTCCATGGAGGGAAAGAATATTCAGTTGCTCTCTAGCATACAATAATCCTTCATAGGGTGGAACCTGTTCAAAAATTACATTTCCTTTTCCTTTCATTAACTTCAATACTTTGATGTGCTATACCTCAAAAGAAATGAAAATATTAAATTATCTTCCTCTTAAGTTAACTGTAAGTTTCCGGTCCTGCGCTCTGGGATTCAGGATCCCATAAACTCAGTTGTGACTTTATATTTGACTATGGCATTTTCAATTTGATTTGCTGTTTATCTACAACCAGAGAAGGGAGAAGGGAAGGTAGCTAACTCACTCTAGGCTTCTTAAATGAAGATTAAAAAAACCTTAAATATGAGAGTAAGTGAAGAAAATTTACAAAACTAATATTTTTATAAACCTTTCTTGTTTCTAATCGTAGAATGCATCCTAATGTTTAAGTTTAAAAGTGTTTTGATAAATGACCTATCTTATTCATGCTTTTTCAAGTAATTTTCTATACTGTGGATCCAAAGTAAGAAAGGAGTTCCTCAGAAGAAATGCATGAAGCACTAATAATGAAAACTCTAGAGAGTTGAGAAGTGTGCATTTCAGAGTGAAGAGAACAATGGGAAGAATCTGGAGGCTCACAGTGCTTGTTAGGCAAATTGGAAGGTGAGGGGTGGGAAGGGGGAAACTGAGGCATGAAGAGGATGTACCACCTCTCCTGGTTTAATTTCTCAGGAATGTGGGAGAAGAAAGATAATATCAATTGATCAATCAATAAATAAATGATATTTCTTAGACACTATATCAAGCCCTTGGGAGAGTACAATAATAATAGAGTTGGTAGACACGATCCCTGCTCATAAGGAACTCACCAGCCTTAGATTTAGGACTTGGAAGTCTTTGAGAATTTTATACCATGATAAAAAAATCTGGGATCCATTAGACATCAAATTAAGAATGACTGAGAAAGGATTTTTGAATTTTGGGGGACAACTTGAAAATGTGCACGACATCTGAGTGTACATTTGCAGAAAAGATATTTTCCCTTTAAATGTAGTGCCTAAAAAAAGTTTCCCGGCTGTCATTACCTCTTCATCTTCGTAATACAGGATCTCAATCCACAGTTAGGGGCTGTCAGACTATCAACCTGTGAAACCATAGCCTTGTTTTCTTTGGCTTTCTCATTAATTATTTCCACAATACAATGTTAGGTCTAGTTATGGAGTCTTAATTGGTTTAGTTACAACAAGATAATCCTTTTTTTTCTTCTCCTCTGGCCCTTTTTTGTTTAAAGGCATTTTAGCTGGGAGATGATAATTATCAATGAGGAGAAAACGACACATCAGGAGTTCATTTTCCATCCTAGCACTTGGTTTCTCCTTTGAACTCCCCTCACCCAACCCTCTTTCTCACTTTCCCACTTCTCCCTAAACCACCATAAAAGGGACCCCTCCAGCCAGAGACCTCAGACTCTGATCACTTGCCAAAGGGATTTACCTCTTTCGACACCCAGGGGATCAGAATGGACAAATTGCACGAGAGTCTGTTGAACCTAGAAGATGGCTTGGACTCCGATCACTCTGCCTTTCTCTCCTCTTGGGACTGGAAAAATAGCCAGGGGAGCTTCGACCCAAATCGCCTCACCTCCCCTCAAAGCCTGTCTCCGGCACCGTCCTTCGAATCCTCTTCTTCACCTGGCCCAGCTCTGGTGGAACTCCCTTGCAGCCACGGTGGCAATCTGGTGGGGTACAACTTGTTGGATTCACCTACTTATCTGCAGGACTCTGGGCAGCCCAAGGGACACAAGGGTACCAAAGTGAGGATGTCAGCCCAGCGGAGGAGAAAAGCCAGCGAGAGAGAGAAGCTCAGGATGCGGACCTTGGCCGATGCCCTCCATACCCTCCGTAACTACCTTCCTCCCGTCTACAGCCAACGAGGTCAGCCGCTCACCAAGATACAGACTCTGAAATACACCATTAAATACATCAGTGAGCTCACAGACCTCCTCAACAGTGTCAAACGGGCCTAAGCCCCAGAGGGAAACTCTCCGAGGGAAAGTCAAAGGCAAAAATTGACAGAGGACAGCAGAGCTAACCGGTCTGGTGGGAAGAGCGGAAAACCCATCAAGGTGTTTGATGTCTTAGAGGCCCACGTGCTTGGACGATACACTGATAGACTGTAGATCTGCTGACTGAGAGACTCAAAGGAGATATTGGAATTGGTCCGATGCATCTGTCAGTATGCTAACCCTTTGGGCTTCCTCACCACCTCCCTGGTAACTTCTCTACACCAAATGGCAGACTGGGTTACCCTTATCAGTCTGCTCAAGGTATTTTTGTGGAACGATACCATGCAATGTGTGCACATTCTTTAAATGATGTAAAAGTTTGGAGCTTGAACTTTGTTAACAACTGAACGCTATATTTCAACTGTTCCCTTTTTATCCCAGATTACCACCTCTGTGATTGCGCTGCTGAAATAAGGCTAGGGAAACTCGGTTAATATCAAGAGGAGTTGCTATGCATGGAACGGTACTTTGGTGTTCTTTTTCTATGCTGGGCTATGTGCCTTTATAATAGCAATATGTTCCGCTGTGCCATAATAGATAGCTTGCTCTTAGTTCGATAGGAAATAAAAGAATGTCTCATAATTCACTCAAAGGGTTAGAAAGCACAGAGTTCAATCTCAAGGTACATTTGAAACCTGAAACAGTCCTCTAGGGCAACTGTAACTTCTCCACGGCAGAAACTGTCAGAGCAGTGGATTCCCGCAGTCAGGAACTGCTCTCCCTTAATAGGGAACTCTCCATCTCTCAAATGACTGTGGTTTTCAGGTGATGGATAACTCACTCTATTGTGCCTTGAAAAATGAACGGAAACAGCCACCCACCTGCCCAACTCCTTCCCTCCCTCCTGGATTTTTTTAGTCTAAGAAGATTTGAGAAGACCTCGTTCTGCATTTGGAGGGCAGCAGAGCTCAAAGAAAAATGAAATACAAGCCCATGCGTGATGCTGCAATGCAGGTTTGAGCCCTGAAGCCAAACAAAGTGTACTAACCCTTTCAGGACTTGGGCAGGGGAGTACTGCTCTTTCATAAGCAATGATTGTATCCACTATGCGGGCTGTTTGATGCTCACTTCTGTAGGGGGAGTTTTACAGCTTAACCTGTCCAGTTTCTATGAAGATGAGGTGGCAATTCGAACACCTAATGGGGCAACGCAGGAAAGAGTGAAATCTTACAGAAACTGTATAGTTCAGCTGCTTTATCAACTCTGTTGGTTTAAAGTCTGTTTCTCTCCTACCCTGTTATTTTGTTCTACATTTGACCCTTTTTTAAATGCAGGTTTTCAACGATCCCATTTATTATCAAGATAGAAAATGTCCATTAATACAAAGATCAAGGGACTGGAAATGAGACTTTTAATTAATCATGTTTGGACAATCCAGTATTTTAAACACTGAAATTTAAGGGCATTAAAGGGCATTTAAGCACAGGGGAAATGACAATTGCTTCACATTATACATGCTTTTGAATGTGTCAGCTTAGCCAAGCTTTTTTTGTAGAGTCTTGATCAGGAACAGGACCCCGAGTGGGCTTCAAAAATAAAATAAAATTCTAAGTTCATCTGAAGGTCAAGAGATCTAAGGAGCTAGTAGATTTGGGTGTAGTAGTCACAGGAGTGTGTAAACTACTGATTTTAGGAACACCGCTTTTGATTTTTGTGGCTAAGTGGATTTTATGGTTTATCCCGAGGTTAACATGCCACTGCTGGATTTATGAATTCAGTGGTTTGCACAATCCTCTTGATGCTGGCTTTTATCACATCATTGACCAAAACCCACACAGTGGGAGTCTTCCAGAATATTCTTGTTAAATTGAGTTTTTCTGTTGCTGGTATCACCCCCAAAGGTTAATAATTGCAATCCCACCTATCCTGGGTGGGCTTGCTGCACTATTAAGGAACCTGACTTCTGGAACCCCAGAGACTGACAAATGAAAAGGAATTTGAAGGTTTTAGGTCATTCTTCCTTTTCCTCTGCCTCACAGACAGAACACATTATACAGCCCAACTCAGATCTCACCTCAAATCTGACCAGGATCTGATAGTCACAACACAATTTGCTACCACAAGCCCATGTGAAATCATTTCACATGTTAATTAGGAGGAAACAATTCTCCTCATGTTATTTAAAGTTAGTTCACAGGAATTCATTTGCTGTGACTTCGTATCAATCCTCACTATTTTGACACAGTTTAAAAGGATTATGGAATATGAATGAAATTTTTTCCTGGTTCTAAGACTCTTTTTTACTCTAGGCAACTAGAGAAATGATGGTGACAGATTTTCTGTATAAAGATACTCGGATCAATGTCCTGCTATCACCACTTGTCTTAGGTTCAATAAGAAATTAATTGAAAGGCTTCTGTCGTTTCTTCTCTAAGAAGATACCTTTTGTAAAATAGCTACAAGAGAGGGACAAGGTGGAATATATCACTACTAAATTGCTTTGAAGGAAATAAACTTACTCTTATTCTCCAAATTATTTTTCATCTTTTCCTGATTTATGCTTTTGTGTTCTCACACTCATTAATTTTGTCCCCTTCCCTTTGAGTAAAATGTTTTAATAGAATGGAGACTTGACTTCTGTTCATTTGTATACAATAAAATTTTCAGTGATCTAGAAGCGTGTGAGGTTTCTTCATCCTACTAAGAGATAAAGTCATCCTACTGCAGCCCATGGTCTTGGGAGAATGCTGAGCAGAAAACCCATCTGTAAACTGAGGTAAAGTTTGTAGACCAATTCTTCCTACACAGATATTTTACAGACTACTTTTCCTGCCAGACAAATTTTCTTCTGCTGGTTAAAATTGCTGTGAGTGCCAGTTAAAACCATTTTCTAGATGTCTTGGGGATATTAAAGTTTCCGGATTAATTCTGGGCAGTAAACTATCCCATTTCTATCTTTCTCCAATTAAAATTCTCCTCAAAATATCCCTCATTCAGCTCCAGACTTGGGACTTCTCATGATAGCAATGCAAATTGTTCTAGAATTAGGAAGCTGCTGCAGCTCATTAAGGTCATCTAAGGAAATCATGATTTTCACATAGGATAATGGAAAATCATTTCTCAACATATTTCATTTATCCTATTACAAAAAAATAAAAAATTCTGCCCAAATGGAAACATTCAGAAAAGGGCTTCCTACTTTTTCTGGGACTAGGGCTTGTTGCCTTAATGTCACATTGCTGAATTTTCAAAGGACATTAGAAGTACTTAAGAAAAATCAAGATGTACAAGTTATGTAACTTGCGAGAAGTCTATCACTTCACCCATTCTCCTCCTTGGATTTTAGAAGCAGGTCTCTTCCAGGGGTTCTGCCTTGCACTAACTTATTTGAATGGCTTGATTTGGTCATTTCAATGAACAGTTGAACTTCAGTGCTTTGATTTTAATTTTTTTCAGTCAAAATTGAAGTGGAAAAAATGTGGGGCTCAGATTTTTCTGAGGAGTTCAAGATTGTCAGTGCATTTATGTTCCTAAAAGGAATCCTATGTTTTTGTTGTGCAAAAGTCAGATTCAGAACTTGTACTGTTGGAGGGGAGACACTGTCTAATCTGTTAAAAGAAGAAACAATCACCACCACACATTGGCTAAAGAGTTCACCCTTCCTAATAATAATGTTGGTATTTGTTAAGCGCTTACTATGTGCCGAGCACTGTTCCTACTTTAACTGTTGGCAGCATTTCAACATGGGGCTGATCTCCATTTCAAAATAAGATCATCTGATTGAAGTATGAAGAGCACTGAGTGGGGGAGACTTCAGTCATAGAAATGGGATTTCTTTTGGGAAGATTTATTTCAGGGGAAGCTTTCCTACTCTGATAGTGGTGAGGAGAAGCTGTTTTGCCACTTCAGTGTTTGTAGTGCATTTCAACAGGTGAACAATAAAAGATAAACATAGATTGATCTCCTTTTAACTTCTGTTAGCAGGGGTATAAAAAAACATCCCACATGTCAGTGGGGAGAAGCATGTGGTAATAAAGCACCCTACTTGAAAGGGGGAGAGGTGTTGAATCAACACTTGTTCTTTTTTATCCAGGAAGGGAGTTCCTGAATTTTAGTTTCAACTAGCATCTCTGATGTAGGGAAGCTGTTTAGTCAACCTTGGAGACAATATTAACAACTTCTTGAAGAAAATGTTACTTCCCCTCTTGGCTTTCTTTCTATCCTACACTGGCCTCCCCCGGCCCCGCCCCAGCCCATTTTGCTTCCCTCACTTCCTTCTCAATCTTCTCTTCTCCTCCCACCACCCACTGCCAAAAAACACACACACAAAAGCAAAGTATTTTTGTGCAAAAAGTACATATATATTACATATACATGAGTACCACTGCTATGGACTTCAAGCCACATGGAGAAATCCTGCCCCTTCAGCCGCAGGTTGTACTGATTTGTTTTTATTTTGTTCACTGCATACGTGTCATCTTTTATGCTGTTTTAATGTTTTAGTGTTTCATTGGTCCCAGTTTGTCTACTCCCAGTTCTCTCCCCCCTATAGTTGTAGATTGTGAACCCCTTGAAGGAAAGGGTCCCTGTCTAATTTCCACCTATTTATTGTTTTGTAGTACTTAGTACTATGCACTGCCCGCAGTAAGAACAGAATAAATACTATTACTACTATAAGCTCATGGAAGGGTGATTTCAGTGGGGGAAAAACAGCACCACTCACCTCAGGTCTTAGGACTCAATTACTGTACTTCTATCGGTTTCAGAATTTGGCCTTTTGGCTTAAAAAAACAGAAGTTTTTAAAAAAAGTTATATTATTTAGGTTGAGTTTAAAATACCAGAAAGGGGTGGGTGGGTGGGTGTGTTTTGCAGGGGAGGGGTTGGAGAAACCTTATCTACAAACATGCATGGCAGATAAATCTATGGGAATCTAAATGAGATCATTTAAAATGAGTTCAAAAAATCTGAAAACATAAACAAGTTACTAGCCTAGTTATTATAGCTTGGATAATACTTGCTGAGCTCTTACTACGTGCCAATCATTTTACTAAGTGTTAGGGTAGACATGAGATAACCTTGCCCTCTTCTACCTCACTACTCTCCTACTACAACCCAGCCCACACACTTTGCTTCTTTAATGCCAACCTTCTCACTGTACCTCAGTCTTGTCTATCTCACCACTGACCTCTCGCCCATGTCCTGCCCCTGGCCTGGATCCCCCTCCCTCTTCATATTTGGCAATCAATTACTCTCCCCACCTTCAAAACCTTCTTGTAAACTTGTTGTGGGCAGGGAATGTGTTATATTGTTCTATTGTATTCTCCCAAGCTTTCAGTACATTACTCTGCACATAGTAAGGTCTCAAATACAATTGAGTGACTGACAGGTCAGATCCAGTCCCTTTTCCACATGGGGCTCACAGTCCAAGATGGTAGAACAGGTATTTAAGGACCCTGTTACAGATGAATGAATGTTAAACTAAATTTAAATGTTAAATGCTAAACTAAATAAAATTTCAAATTCCTTGAACTGTATCCCTTCACTTGAATGTACACAACTTTTTTCGTCTTAAATTACTCTTTCCCTTCACCTCCAAACAGAGGGTTAACAAAACAAAGAACAAACAGAATGATACATAAGACAGCCAGAGAATATTGTCTTCAATAACTGGACTGGATTAGAGTGGGCTGAGTGCCAGGGTCTATTCTGGTTGAGAGTCATCAAGAGTCACCAGAGGTTAATGGAGGAATGGGGTTTATAACAGAAGTCATTAAGGGACTACAGCAGACTTAAGCAGACAGTTATTTGCTCATTGCTTTATATTGGTGGCAGCAACAAATGGAAGCAGACATTAGAAGGAGCTAACAGTCTAACAGGAGGAAGAACAGGTATTTTTAATACCCATTTTACAGATGGGGAAACAGGTACAGAGAAATGACTTGTCCAAGGTCACATAGCAGAAAACCTGTGGAACAGGATTAGAAGCCATGTTCTTTGACTCCCAGGCCTCTGTTAGGTTACACTGCCTTTCATTTTTACAAAATGACCTTACCAAACTCACTTATTTATTCTATTGTTTGGATTCTATTGAATTGGGCAAAGGCTTGTATAAAATTAGAGGTAATAATGCACAAATTACATATAACCAACACACGATATTGCCTCATTTCACATAATGACTTAATAAAATCAGTCTTCTCAGAGAATGGAGAATAATGGCAACTGAAGTTGGATGGGTGTTTTGGGTGCACAATACTCAGGGATGTTCATTTCAGAACTCTACCTATTGTGGACAGGGAATGTCTCTCTTACAGTGTTATACTGTACTTTCCCAAGCGCTTAGTACAGTACTCTGTACACAGTAAGCACTCAAATACGACTACAGGGAACAGATCCTACCAGCTAAGATCAGTCTTGAGCTTCAATTTTGCCCAAATTTAAGCCACAGTGACACCTACTGGCACAGTCTGAAGAAAACCAAAGTGGGAGTTCCAGTTAATATCATTTTACAGATTGAGGTCATGGAGAAAAAAAAAAAAGAATCAAGAGCACACATATGCCCATCGGTAGATGAACAGAGTGCAACGAGTTAATTTCTGAGCAACTTCCAGGTCTTTAAGCTTCTACAGAAGTGTATGTATTGGGAGTCGAAACTTGGTTCTATTCCCAGATCAACTATGGGGCTTTGGACTAGTCTTGACTTCCCCAAGCCTCAATTTCTTCAAAAGGTAAGCTATGTAACAATAATGACAATGGTATTTTTTAAATACTTACTCTGTGCCAAGTACTGGGGTGGATGCAAGGAAATTGATTTGGACAATCCTTGTCCCACATAAGGTTCATAGTATATGTCTCCACTTTACAGATGAGCTAACAGACGCAGAGAAGTGAAGTCACTTGCCCAAGGTCACACAACAGACAAGTGGTGGAATAAGGATTAGAACCCATTACCTTCTGACTACCAGGCCCGTGTTTTATCCACTAAACCACATTGCTGCCTTTCTACATCTTGTATTAAGTCCCCTATGGACAGAGACTTTGTCCTTTCTGAATATTTTTAAGTCAGACAGTGCAAGCCCTTGATATCTTAATTCAATAAGGTAGCTCAAGGGATCATTAGATACACTTTATTATTATTATTTTTTAACAAGGCAAATTGGAGGATGGCCAAGAATTTCAGGCAGGGTAAGGGAAAGCATCTGCTTTAAACAAGGTGTCCACACCAGTAAAATAAGAGTTCAAATACAGCAGCAGATCTTCAGGAATCTGAAACAAGACATGACTTTAATAAGTAGCATCATTCTCAAATGTAATCTTCACCAGTCTTGCATATACTGAATCACACTTGGATGACAATCTACCTATGCTACCTTGCCTAGTTCATCCTTCCACATGCTCATTCTTTCTCCCACTACTAGTAAATGGTTTGTCTGCCTGTCTCAATTTTATTTGAGCACTTACTCTATATATAACACTGTACTAAAAGCTTGACAGAAAACAATATAACAGTTGGTAGACAAGCTCCATGCCTACAAGGAGTTTACAGTCTAGAGGGAGTGACTGATGTTAAAAGAAATTATAGTTAGATGCTTTAGGGATGGGGATGGGGCAAGGTAAAGAGTGCAAATCCAAGTTCAAAGTGACAAAGAAAGGAGAGGTAGTAGCAGAAATGAGGGCTTAGTTGGGGAAAGCCTCTTGGAGGAGATGTGATTTTAAATTAAGGCTTTGAGGGTGATGAGTGATCATCTGTTGGATATGAAGGGAAGAGGGGACGTCCAGGCCAGAGATCCACAGTGAGGTAGGCAAGATCAAAATAAAGTGAGTAGGTTGGTGTTAGAAAAGCAAAGTGAGAGTGTGCTGTGTTGTAGTTGGAATTTAGTGAGGTTAATATAATAATGATAATAATTAAAAAAAAAGACTGGCGGAGGGGGAAGGGTGATTCAGGGCTGTAAGGTCATCCTCTAGACTGTAAGCTCACTGTGGGCAGGGAATGTGTTTGTTATATTGTATTCTCCCAAGCACCTTGTACAGTACTCTGCACATAGTAAGCGTTCAATACGATTGATTTAAAGCCATTTCTGTCTCCTGTGGAGGTGGGTGGGCAGCTTCAGGAGAGTTTTTAGGAGAGTGAAACCAAGATAGATGTGATTGAGGTACATTGAATAGGTTGGTATTAGAGGAGAACAATGTGTTGGCTGGGTTGTAGTAGGAAGCCAGACAGGCAGATAGGGGTAAGGTAGGAGGGAGTAAGGTGATCGAGTGTTTTACAGCCTATGGGAAGGGCACAAAGGTGGAGGGACAATCACTGGAGGTTCTTGAGAAGTGGGGAAAATGGATTTTTTTTTTTTTTTTTTTTTTAAGAAAAATGCTCTGGGTAACAGACTGAAGTACAGACTGGAGTAGGGAGAGACAGGAAGCAGGGCAATCAGCAAGGAGCCTGATCCAGTAATCAAGGCTGGAATAGAATAAGTGCTTGGAGCAACATGGAAGGAGTTTAGATGGAGCAGAAAGGGCAGATTTTAGTGACGTCATGAAGGTCAGTCAATCATTTATTTAGCACTTACTGTGTGCAGAACTCAGTACTAAATGCTTGGGAGAGTACAATATAACGGACATTCCCTGCCCACAACGAGTTTACAGTCTACAGGGACTGACAAGATTTGGTGACAGATTGAATATGTGGGTTGAATGAAAGAGATCAGTTGAAGATAATGCCAAGATTATGACTGACCTTGTGAGACATGGAGGATGGTGGTGAGAAAAAAATCAGGAGAGAATATGGTTTGGGTGGGGAGATGAATTCTGTCTCCTCTATTAGATTTTAATGTCTTATGATTTACTATCCTCAAGAATTAAGTACATGACTGCCCAGAAACACCACTGAATGGTTTGGGAAATTTTTGGTAATAAAAAATGAACACTTACTTTTAGATGTAGTCAGAATAATGGTCCCAGAAGAGATATGACTTTGCATAAGGAATGAGTCAGTGCTGCGAACTGCATACAAGAAGACAAAGTTTCTTTGGAGGGGTGTGTTTAGGGGAATGAGGGGAAAGGTCGATAAAAGTCAAACTCACATTCCAATGCGGCATCCATTGTTAAGTTTTAAAGCATATAAAGTAAGAATTTTAGGGTGATCAATGCAACATGGAGGTGTTGTTCCAGTCAACTGTTGAGTTGATGGTGAAAAGGTTTGAGATAAAATGTGGTAGTGGTAGGCTGGAGGGGATTTCAGTGAGGTTAATGAAGTTATACTGCTCATTTCTTCTCTTTCACTTATGTCCACTTTCATTTAGGTGAACATTCATTTATACATTTGTACATTACAGCTGTTCAATCCTGATATTTGTACTGCTTTCAGCTAGATCTTTATTCTAGCTTATCCTACTTTCACAATTTGTAAGTTTTTATCTATCTTTCTCCCCATTAGACAGTAAATTAGCACACACACATTTAATGGATTCATTCATTTTAGGGTGTATGATCCAGATTAATTTCACTCTGCTCAGAGACAAGCAATGAGAGTCATCTTTAAACAAGTGAAAAATTTAAAGCGTAGTAAAACCGCATTAACAAACACTCTAAGAAGCATGGAAATGTAAGGGTAAGCCAGAAAACAAATGGCAAAAAACCCCCCAAAACAAACATCAGTGGGTGAGGCAAAAGTCCAGGCACTTTCTAGGCTGATCTAAATTCCTAATTTTCAAATTGGAAAAGATTAACATGCTCAGAGCTTCAAATTTTGACATCTAGAGTATTTAATCCAAGGACTTTGGACAAATCAATGATATTTGAGCACTTACCAAATACAGAGCAGTGCACTGAGCACTTGAGAGTACCAAGAATTTGGTACACATGTTCCCTTCCCAAAGCAAGCTTACAGCCTAGAGGGGGCTTAGGACATCGAAGGAGATTTTTATGGTAAAAAACTGCTTACCAGATCGTTGTTTTCCAGGAATACATCTCCTTGCACAGAGAAAGTCTGAACTGGGGTGTTTAGTTTCACAAATTATCACACTGCAGTGAAAATAAATCTACAAGAAAGTTTAAAATATTTCATTTAGCTAACAGAAGCAGGATATACAGTGCAAATGGTAACTACAGCTTCATTCCACTTTGGTCCCCCATCTTAATATTTCAGTGTGTGCTTTGAGCAGTGAGTAAATGCAGAACTAGAGCCATTATTCATCAAAACAGGACTGCCATCTACTCACGTTTTGTAACAGTGCATTTCCCTCTTTCATGAATGTGAACATTTTCACCTCAAATCTCTTCAAATGAGAAGGAAACATTACTCTTGAGTCCTCATCCACCGAGTGGAAAATAGTCTGATGAGAATCTTCATTATTTGGGCAGCTTTGAAAAGAAGTGTGGGTTAGATCTTAGAGTAATAGCCTGAGAGGACAAATTCTTGCATGATTGACTAAGGAAGTCAGAGGATGCTCAGGTGCATCAGAAGGAAAACATTTGCTTAAGCAAGTTAGACACCTCCTATAGTCCAGAAAGCCATCATTTTAGGTCCTTTCAGCTGTGATTAGAAACTCTCAGGGCTCATTAACTACACTGTAAATGAGGTAGGAATTAGAGTACATTTGTCAAGTCAGGGAGATTTTTAAGTTAGAAATATAGCATTAAATAACAATTTGTTAGCCAGCGTAGACACCGAGGTTTTACTACCTGTTTGTAATTACATCCCACTGTGGGTTGCTGTCTTTATTTGGGAAGATGGTACACCAACAGTCTTCTAGGAAGAGTTCAAGTTGTGGATCTGTGTTGTAAAGTAACTCAGTTTCAAAGTAGAGGGCGTCTTTTAAATATTTCACCACGGGATATTCTGTATCCTCATATAATTCAGAGTAAGATTTGTCTAAGGGTACAAATAATCTTAATTTTAATGAAGTGTTAGAGGTGCTTATCTCATATATTACCCCCACTTTTAGTAGTGATGTTAAGCCACCACATATAAGTCAATTCATGTAGAACTTCGTGAGTTGTATTAGCTTTCATTAGTTTTTTGACATTTCCACAGATCTTTTGACCAAGACGACTTACTAAGCAGAGGGGTCAGGGAACATGTCTACCAGCTCTGCTATATTGTATATATAGGGTTTAAGTAGAGTCCTCTGCACACAGTAAGCACTCAAATATCCCGACTGGATTATTACATCAGCCTCCTCTCTGATCTCCCATCCTCTTGCCTCTCCCCGCTCCAATCTATTCATCATTTTGTTGCCTGGATTATCTTTCCACAGAAATGCTCTGGGCATGTCACTCCCTTCCTAAAAAACCTCCACTGGTTGTCTATCAACCTTTATGTGAAACAAAAATACTCCTCACTCCTGGCTTCAAAGCTCTCCATCACCTTGCCCCCTCCTACCTCACCTCCTTTCTCTCCTTTTACAGCCCACCTTGCACACTTTGCTCCTCTGCCACTAACCTCCTCACGCTCCCTTATTCTCACCTATCCTGCCGTTGACCCCTGGCCCACATCCTACTGCTGACCTGGAATGCCCTTCCTCCTCTCATCCGCCAAACTAACTCTCTTCTCTTCAAATCCCTACTGAGCGCTCACCTCCTCCACCTTCCCAGACTGAGCCCTCCCTTTCCCTCTGCCCTCTCCCCCTCCTCCCTATTCCCTCCCTCAGCTCTACCCCCTTCCCCTGCCCACAGCACTTGTGCATATTTGTATATTATTTCTCACTCTATTTTGTTAATGACGTGTATATATCTGATTCTATTTATCTTGATGATATTGATGCCAGACTACTTGTTTTGTTGTCTGCCTCCCCCTTTTAGACTGTGAGCCCACTATTGGGCAGAGATTGTCTCCATTGCCAAATTGTAAAATTCCAAATGCTTAGGACAGTGCTCTGCACATAGTAAGTGCTCAATAAATACAAATGAAATATGATGGATTAGTTGATGGGAAGGGGAAAAAAAAAAAAGGAAACCAAGTATACCTTTGGACAGCCTCATGATCAGAGCAAGATTCCCCTTTCCAGCCTTTACAATGGGGGCTGGGTTCTCCTTTGGACCATACTGAGACATAACCATCTCATCGATCAAATACTGGCAGGCACACTTCAGTCTGAGGAAGAAAGAGAGGTGTTTTGAATTTAATGACTGGTCTTTAGATACCTTTATCACTTTAAATGCTTATGATTGTTTTAAGCTCTTACCGATATACTGGATCAGCCTGCCCAGGCTTGAAGTAAAGGACATCATTTTCATAGGTCAGAGTGTTGTTTCCAAACTAAAGTAGAAAGAGTCATTTTGTTAGCTGCAGAAACAAGAGCTAATACGGTCTGGGGCATCAGTTTGTCAACTCAATACAGCTTTTGCAAAAGAACCATTCCAACAAGAGATTCCTTACCTTTCTACTTGTCCCACAAGTGCTCACTTTAAATACAAATTTTGCGCTTGTTTTCGTTACAGCTGTGGGTTTACAACGCCGGTCTCGTAGTACCAATTCCGAGGGATCCAGATCTGGAATGCCTGCCAGCTTCATTGCAGTCACCACCATAGAGCCGTTTGATTGGCAATCTAGCAGATAGTTTAGGACTTTAGTTTAAAAGTTTATCATATCTACTGAATGCTATGTGTAGGCCATTGAACCAAGCACTAGGGAGAGTATAACAACAGAGTTGGTAGACACATTCCCAGCCCAAAATGAGTTCAGAGTCTAGGAGGGGGGAGACAGACATTAAAGTTACAGATAGGTACAGAAGTGCTGAGGGCAGGGGGGAATAATGGGTACAAATCCAAGTGCAAGGGCAAATGGTAGGGTAAGTGAAGGCTTAGTTGGAAATGCCACTTAATTTTTGAAGAAGGGGATAGTGATCCTTCACTATACATGAAAGGGGGAAGGAATTCCAGATAAGAGACCAGATTTGAGATAGAAATTGGTGTGAGATTGAGGTACAGTGAGTAGATTGGTGTTAGAGGAGGGACGTATGTTGGGTTATAGTAGGAAATCAGCAAAGTATGGTAAGAGAGGGCAAGGTGAGGAGGCCAATGACAAGGAGTTCCTGTTTGAGCAGGAGGTGGATGGACAACCACTGGAGGTTCTTGAGGAATGAGGAAACATGGACTGAGTGATTTTATTTTTAGAAGAGCAATCCGGGAAGCAGAGTGAAGTATTAATAATAATAATAAAGATAATGTTGGTATTTGTTAAGTGCTTACTATGTGCCAAGCACTGTTCTAAGCGCTGGGGTAGATACAAGGTAATCAGGTTGTCCCACATAGGGCTCATAGTCTTCATTCCCATTTTACAGTTGAGGTAACAGGCACAGAGAAGTTAAGTGCCTTGACCAAGGTCACACAGCTGATAAGCAGCAGAGCAGGGATTAGAACCCATGATCTGACTCCCAAGCCTGGGCTTTTTCCACTGAGCCATGCTGCTTTCCTAACTGGAGTGTGGAGAGACAGGAAGCAGGGAGGTCAGCAAGGAGGCTGCTGCCATCAAGGCAGGACAGGATAAGTGCTCGAATCAGTGTGCTAGCAGTTTGGATGGAGAGAAAAGAGCAGATTCTAGCAATGTTGAGGGTAGAACTCGGAGGATTTGGAAGATGGGAGAGGATTCAAGGATAAGGCCAGGTTATAGGCTTGAGAGGCAGGGAGAATGATCATGCTGTCTCTGATGGAGAAGTCAGGGAAAGGACAGGGGTTGGGTGGTAGAAAGAGGAATTCTGTTTTGGATCTTTTAAGTTTGAGGTGTTAGCAGGAAATCCAAGTAGAAATGTGCTGAAGGCAGTAGGAAATGTGAACCTGCAGAGAAGGAGAGCGATCAGAGCTGGATGTAGCTTTGGGAATCATACACATAGAGGTGATAGTTGAAGCCATGGGAGTGAATGAGTTCTCCAAGAAAGTGGGTGTAGATGGAGAATAAAAGCCTTGAGACTCTCATGGTTAGGAAATGGAAGGCAAAGGAGGAGCCTGTAAAACAGACTGATAGTGTGCAGCCAGAGAGGTAGGAGAAAAACCAGGAGAGGACAGTGTCAGTGAAGCTGAGGTTGGATAATGTTTCCAGGAGAAACATTGTCCACAGTGTCAAAGTCAAGGAGGATTAGGATGGGATAGAAGTTTTTGAATTTTGCAAGAAGGAAATTATTGGTGACCTTTGAGAAGGCAGTTTCCATGGAATGAAGGAGGCAAAAGCCAGAGCAGAGAAAGCCAAGATGAAAATTGGAGGAGAGAAAGTTAGAGGCAGCAGGTATAGACTTACAACTGTTCTTCCCAGCAAAGGCACTGACATGATGGCTATTGACAATTTTCTCTTTGGAAAGTACTGCAAAAGTGATTGATGATCCAGGAGACAAAAAAAAAAAAAGTTACCTATTAGATCTTTAGAAGGAAATATGCAAGTAATCGAGTAGTCTCTCATATCTTGAAGAGTCCTGTTGTCTTTCATCTTCAACTGAAGCTTTACTGTAATTCCAGAAGAACGTATATCCTAGGAGACAGATTATATTACTTAAAATATATTTACTTTGGCCACAAACTTCACTCTAGGTTTAAATTATGCTTGAATTTAGCAGTGAGTTAGTGGGTGATGATGCGTGCCTGAGAATAAGACTTGGTATTAGTGGTTTTTGACAGCAACATGCCCTTTGGGTCAACCATCATGTATTTAAAGCCTTGAGAAGAGAAAGAAAAAGACACTCAATATAGGGATAATTTGCTCTCAAATGATATTTTAGTCTTCAATAATGGAATGCAACAAGCTTTTCTATTACTAGACATAACCATCCAAATTTAGCTACAAAGTAAACTCCTGAATAGTACTAATGACAAAAACTGGTGTTGCTGTATTTGTCTGACTTTTAAAAAAAAAAAAAAACTGATTAAAGTAGCTTAGTCCGAACCATCAGCAACTCAAAATGGCTCCCAAAACTTCATGTTATTTACTTGTGGGTAGGAAATATATTCACCAACTCTGTCCTACACTTTAAGCCTGGATTGGGCAGGGATCGTCTCTCTTTATTGCTGAATTGTACTTTCCAAGTGCTTAGTACAAGCACAGTGCTCTACACACAGTAAGCACTAAATACTATTGAATTAATGTTGTTTTATTCTCTCCCAAGCATGCTGTATTCAGCCATTCAGTATTCAGAGACTTTCCCGTGCATAGAGGGGAAGGGGGTCTGTACTCTTTGAAGGGTACAGAAAAACATATTGAACAACAGCCAACAGAACTCTGACAATGTTATTTTGTAAAATAATCTTAAGAATAAAGGATATTGACTTGAATTTGATGTCAGTAGACAGGGCTCAAAATTCAAGTGACCTTTTTTGCTAAAAATGCAATTTTCATTTGGATAGCCAGAAAAACATATACCACTGCTGTGGAACAGGGTATTTAATAGAAGCAGCATGACCTAGTGGATAGAGCATGAATTGGGAGTCAGAAGGACCTGACTTCTAATCCTTACTCCACTTGTCTGCTGTGTGACTTCAGTCAAGTCACTTAATTTCTCTGTGCCTCAATTACCTCTCTGTAAATTGGAGATTAAGACTTAACACCATGTGGGACTGTGTCCAACCTGATTATCTTATATCTACCCCAGCACTTACTACAGTACCTGGTATTTAGTAAGCACTTAAATACCACAGTGATTATTATCACTCCCCTCCACAATAAGTGTAAATTCAGTACTGCTTCCACTTGGGTATTCTGCTACTCTTATTCCCCTCTTATTTGCAGCACAGCTAGGGAACAGAATACAGGCTTTAGCCTCTCTTGCAATGTACTTTAATGAATGCTTGCCTAATGATGCAGTGCACTCTCACAAGCCAGCTGTCAAGTGTCAGGTAACCTAGGTGGCTTATTAGGAATTGCAGAGATACCACTATAATCTCCAGCCATCAAAACTATGGCCGCTTCTGCAGCCTCATAGCAGCAGGACCCTAGCCAGGGCCCTCTGGACAGGGTCACTTAAGCACTACCTAGAATGCAGAATTTCTTTTGTACAGAATAGAGCACAGCAGTTGTGACCTTTTCAACTTCAGGAAGGGTTCACAGAGCAATATATCAAATCCTCCACACACCATCTACAGACAGGAGCGTGAGACCAATAGGTGTGGGCTCTCAATTGCTTAGGACTAAGTTTGCTTCAAAAATCAGTAAGAGCTGTAGGGTTCTCCCATGGCAGATGACTGGTTGAATAGAAGTTGAAGATGCTCTCTCTTTCCTTTCATGATCAGTAGTAGGATTTATTGATCAGACATTTGGGAAGTAAACTGCCTTATCACAAGTGAAGCAGCTCTGGGAGGTAAATCCAGAACTGCCCCATCTATCGTATACTGCCATGCTCGAGGATGACAATAGATATGGCCTGGGTTGTTGATCGTGCTGCCAAACTCACTTCACAACAGATAATGAGCATCAGCATGAGATTCAGAACACTCATTGGATAACTGCTGCATGGCAATCATTACTTGAAATTCATAAACAAGACCACATGCTGTGGATTACAATTCACTTTTCCAATCAGGACAATGAAATACCTGGACAATTTTTCCTGCAGAATGCTGAGGTCGTTATCAGTCTAACTGAAGAAAACCCTCCACTCTGCCAAAAAGATTCCCATCAGAGTTAAATGCCATCACTGATTTTTAGCTACCTCATCACTGCATAGGCAAAGAGATAAACAGAATGAAGGTATCCAGAATTGCATTTGGGAAGTTTTCAGGTGGGGTTCCATGACAAAGAGGAGCATCAAAGGCAATATCACAATGAAAGTTTGTAAAGATGTAGAGGTGTTTGATGGTCTAGAAAGAGAGAAGATATTATTTTTGAAGAAGTCTAGCTATAGATGAAATAGGCAGATCATTTACACAATGATCATCATAAAATCATCTTTTCAGTCACAAACAGATAGTATTTTCCTTTCATCAGTGTCATCTTAGCCAAAGTGAGAGAAGTCTACTTCCAAACTAACTTGTGACATGGGTGGGGGGGAAAAAGCAACGTGTGAACAGATGGTTGAGCAAATGGGTGTTAGTGGATTAAGAAAGGAGGAAGCAGAAAGATTTGGGAAACTATGTAAATTAGCAAGTGAAAGAGGGTGGCTAAAGAGTAGAGAGTAGGTAGGTACAGTCAAGGATGGGGTGGGAATAAATGGGTTGAATTTAGAAAATGGTTAGGTCTTTCTCAAGCTCAGAGAACAATAATAAATAATAGTGGTAGTTAAGCCCTTATAATGTGCCAGGTTCTGTTCTAAGAGCTGGAGTAGATAGAAGATAATCCAACCTGTGACAGGTTGGACATAGTTCATGGGGCTCAAAGTCTTAATCACTTTGACATCTTAGAGTGCCTGAATTATTTCCCTTCCATAGTTCAATAGAAAGTTAGTTTTGAGTTTCTTCCAAGCAACAAGGCATTTGGCTCTATTGGAAGACAGCTTTGTAGAAGTAAGATTTTTTTTTTTGAATAGAGTTGGAACAATTCATGCGCTGATCCACCACCATTAAGCACTCACCTCATAGATCACGTGAGTGGCAAAGCAGGGAACTCGGAGAGCAAGATGTGTGGAGTTGTCATGGAAGTCATATTTATGATTTTGGGCAGCCTTAGGTGTCAGCTGCATGTTAGAGAGAAAGGGGATCCATTCCTGGTCTACATTCCCACGGGTGATGGTCAGGTAGAGATTTTCGGCATCACAGAATCCTTTGGCTTGGGGCATCACTAGTCAAAAATCATATCGATGCATGTTACGTGAAGGCTGAACTGCTTGGCGCCTCATCGAGGAGCGATTTTCTGAGGACTGTGTTCAGGTTTTCTGAAGGTCTCACTTACCCACATCTCGAACAGGAGATTCGATTGATATAGGAATAACAAAGGTGTCATACGTTGGATCGACGATAAAGCCAAGTGTGATATTCAGAGTGTATGTTCTAGTATCATCGTCTGTAAGCTAAAAAGAGGACGACATGAGAATTTGGAAGTTCCACAATTTACATTTTTTGGAAATTTGGAGATACATACCACTACAGTGACTGCTGGTGCATCAAAACCAGCTTCAATTACATAGCCTTTGGTTCCATTAGGGTATATGGTTTCGTAGACTTGATATCCATACTGATTAATTTCAGGCATGGTTATAAGCTTGCCATCTATAGTCAAGTGCACTAGTTTCACATCGGGGAGAAATGTTCCTATGGATACATTGAAGCATCTAGTGGTGGAGTTGGTATCTAGGGAAAGAAACAAAAGCGACTTAACACTAAAAGTACGTTAAATTATCAGTTAAAGCCCAAGTGGCATTAAGTCTTACTGTTGGTTATAATAGGTTCTTGAAGCTTCAGAGGGGTCGTTATGGCCTTTATTATGGTATGTTTGGTTACACCCCATTTGTCATCTTCCCACTGATGCTCTAAAAACAAGTTAATGCTGTAGGTTCTCCCATAGTGTCCATGCCTCACATGAGTCTGAAAGTGAGAGGAACATGAGTAGATCAGATAAGTGAAGCATTTCAGTCCCCCTTTTCCTCTGCTCCTCCTCCCCTCCCCATCTCCCCTACTCCCTCGTTCTGCTCTATCCCCCTCTCCGCCCCACAGGACTTGGGTATATATGGAAAAGCAGCGTGGCTCAGTGGAAAGAGACCGGGCTTAGGAGTCAGAGGTCATGAGTTTGAATCCCAGCTCTGCCACTTGTCAGCTGTGTGACTGTGGGCAAGTCACTTCACTTCTCTGGGACTCAGTTCCCTCATCTGTAAAATGGGGATTAACTGTGAGCCTCATGTGGGACAACCTGATTACCCTGTATCTATCGCAGCGCTTAGAACAGTGCTCTGCACGTAGTAAACGCTTAACAAATCCCAACATTATTATGTACATATTCTATTTTATTAATTGGCATATATCTAATTCTATTTATATTGATGCTATTGATGCCTGTCTAAATTGTTTTATTTTATTTTCTGTTTCCCCCTTTCTAGACTGTGAGCCCATTGTAGGATAGGGATTGTCTCTATTCGTTGGCAAATTGTACTTTCCAAGCACTTAGTAAGGTGCTCTGCACACAGTAAGTGCTCAATAAATACGATTGAATGAGTGCTTTAAGAAGACAATAGGTCAGGAGATATTCAAGGACTTTGAGCAGGATCCTATTTACTGGGGAGAGAGGTTTTCTTCTTTAGAGTTTCACTAACTCCCGGTTTACATTCTGGGTTTAAAAAAAAAAAAATGGCATGAGATCTTTCTATGTGCAGAGCAATATATTAGAGGAGAGTGCAATAGAGACAGTGCAATAGAGAGAGTTTGTCGATATCTCTTTCCTCAAGGAGCTTAAAGATATTAGGGAGAACTAAGGTATTAAGTGGTACTTCCGAAAGGACAGCTGTTAGAGTAAGCAATTACCCCATTCTTTCTCCAAGTATCTTTTGACGCACTCTTGGAGACAGATTATAACCCAGATAGATAATTGACCTGATCCTGGCTCTGCCTCTTGTTTGCTGTATGACCAAGGGCAAGTCATTTCAACTTCTCTGTGCTTCAGTTACTTACCTCATCTGTAAAATGGGGAATAAGACTGTGAGCCCCATGTGGGACAGGGACTGTCTCCCATCTGATGTGCTTATTACAGTGCCTTGCACAAAGTAAATACCATAATTATTATTATTAGTGGTTATAGTAATAATGGTTTCCAGGAACAATGTTCTGTACTGACTCTGGCTTTCCTTTTTGTGGACATGCCTATACATGTGCAGCAGAAGTGTGCTGGTCCCAGATGTCAATGCATCAAAACCCTCCTCTGTTAAATTCAATTTTTTGTCCAGATGCTAAACTCATTGTGGGCAGGGAATGTATTTGCTAATTCTGTCATAGTGTACTCTCCCATGCTCGTAGTACAGTGTTCTCTCCATAGCAAGTGCTCAAATATCACCAATTCATAAAAATAATTTATGCCTAGTGGTTGTTCTACTTCAGAAGTTTTTTTTTTTTTAAGATGGTATTTGTTAATCACTTAAGTGCTGGGTAGATACAATTTTATCAGGAAGGACACAGTCCTTGTCCCACATTGGGCTCACAGTCCAATGGAGGAAGAGGATTTAATCCCCATTTTACAGATGAGGTAACTGAGGCAGAGAAGTTAGGTGAGTTGCCCAACATCACCCAGCAAGCAGTTGGCAGAGCAGGGATTAGGACTCAGGTCCACTAGGCCAACAGTGGAAGATTTTGCATTCTTTTTCCATTTTTATTATCTGAACATAGTTAAAAGGACTTCTATCCTTCAACAAGACAATTTTCAGAATGGAAGGAAATAAAATTTGAACCAATAGCCAGTTTACAAAGATCTTTAGGTAGTCCTCTTGAAGCTGTACTGTTTCTAGTTTAACTTGATAGGTGATATACTCCTATCTTCTGAGCAGTTCATTTCATCCAGGAGTGCCAGAGACAGCATGGTCTAATGGACAGAGCATGGACCTGGGAGTCAGAAGTCATGGGTTCTAATCCCAGCTCCACCACTTGTAACTTGCCCAAGTTCACACAGCAGACTTCATTGGGCCTCAGTTACCTCATCTGTAAAATGGGTATTGAAACTGAGTTCCACGTGGGACAGGGACTGTGTCTAATCTGATTTGCTTGTACCCATCCCAGCAATTATTATAGTGCCTGGCACACAGTAAGCACTTAATACCAAAAAAATAATAATAATAATGACCTAAATTCTAATCTCAGATCTGCCACTTTTCTGCTAGGTTACCTTGGACAAGTCACTTAAAATTCCCTGGGCCTCAGTTACTTCATTTGTAAAATGAGGATTTAAGACTGTGAGCCCCATGTGGGACAGGGATTGTGTCCAACTGGATTAGGTTGTATATTCCAGTGCATAGAACAGTGTTTGACACGTAAGTCTGTAACAGATATTATTATCTTATTAGCTGGGGGCTGATTTCCTCCCCATTCCCACTTTGCAAAATATAGATTGATAGGGGTTTAGTATCTCCCCACCCACAAGGAGGAGCACCATAAACAATAAGTAAAAAAATCGATAGGGTCAGGAAAGGTTCTGTCCACTAAAAGTTATTTTCTTTTGATTAGTTTGTCCATTAAATTGCCTGGTAGGTTTAGAGGATTAGAAGATTAGTCCCAACCTATGTGTTTCAATGGAAGACTGAGTGCCACAAAGCTTTTATGACAAATACCAATGGGTGAACAAACCTTGTAATAGCCTCCTTCTGCTCCAATAGGGATCTTGATGGTAACTGCATTCATGTCATTCTTCATTGTGATTTTTCTAGAAGTAAGATCTGTAGGTAACAGTTTATGGAGATTTATACCAAATTCCACTGTGATATCTTTGAAATTTCTGGCTCCAGCTAGAAGTGGGCTGATGTTCTTAGGAATGGTCCAAGTGATTAAGTCTTCGTCATACTCCATGTCACCTAAGAGACAAGACCAAAAGTTATCTTCAAGCTATATCCCACAGCAGGAAGATGACTTGGGGCTTTTAGTGGAAGATTGGCTACACTTCTATTATTAAACTTTCTTATTCGGAACAGGACAGAGAAGTAATGTTGCCTAGCAGAAAGAGCACAGGCCTGCGAGTCTGACGACCTGGGTTCTAATTCCAGTTATGCCACTGTCTTCTGTGTGATCTTGGACAAGTCACTTCTCTGGGCCCCAATTCCCTCATCTACAAAATTGATTCAATCACTGTTCTCCTTTCTTTAGACTGTGAGCTCCATGAAGCACCTGATTATCTTTTATCTATACCAGTGCTTAGCACATAGTAAGTTCTTAAAATGCCACCTTATTATTCTAAGAGTATAATTTCAGGGTGGATATTTCAACATGATGATTTTTTAAAAGACCTACCTAGAGGGCAAGCCACAGCAGTGTCTACCATCAAGATCATCCATCGCTGCTTATAGAACGTACTAGATCTCACAGCAGAAAAGGTGATGCCTTGAATCTGGTGGAAGTTTTAGCAGACATTATCAAAAAGATAGACTCCGACTGCCAGGACTTGAACTCTAAGGACTCAACAAACCTCTACATGCTGAGCTTCTGTGGCATTGAATGCAGCTCTCAGCAAGATCCTGGTGTCTGTAGTATTGATTCCATATCCTGCACTGTGGGCATCACTCACCAGCATCACCCTTCTCCCAGTCAGAGTGTGAAAAACAATCTGCCAGATAGAGGCTACTCCAGAGGTTGCCTAAAAAAAATAAAATCAAAAAAAAAAAATCAAGGCAGCATTAAGGTTTGAGACATGAAAGCAGGCCAATTTGTTCTCCAATCTATCATGTTTATTGAGTGCTCACTATATGCAGAGCACTATACTGAGCACTTGGGAAAATACAAGTACTTTGTATTTGGTATAAATACACCCTCCTCCAGGAGGCCTTCCCAGACTGAGCCCTCCCTTTTCCTCTGTTCCTCCTCCCCTCCCTATCACCTCTATTCCCTCCTTCTCCTCTACCCCCTTCCCCTCCCCACACTTGTGTATATTTGTACATATTTATAACTATTTTATTAATGTGTACATATATCTATAATTCTATTTATTTTGATGGTAATGATGCCTGCCTACTTGTTTTATTGTCTGTCTCCCCCTTCTAGACTCTGAGCCCGTTGTTGGGTATGGATTGTCTCTGTTGCCAAATTGCACTTTCCAAGTGCTTAGTACAGTGCTCTACACACAGTAAGTGCTCAGTAAATATGATTGAATGAATACGTACAACAATATCACATATTCCCTTCCCCAAATGAGTTTACAAATCTGGAAGAGGGAGACAGGCACTAATATAAATAAATTATGGATAAGTATATAAGTGCTTTGGAGCTGTAGGGGTGAATAAAGGGAGCAAGTCAGGGTAACACAGAAGAGAGTAGAAGAAAGGAAATGAGGGCATAGGGAAGGCCTCTTGGAGGAGATGTGCCTTCAATAACACTTTGAAAGTTGGAGAGAGTAATTGTCCCCCAAACACAGGCTTCCTCTTTCTAAGCTCCCCTTTGGGTTTTTTATTGTTGTGGTTGAGATATAAAAAAGAGGGAGGCTAAGTTATCGTAGCAGAATAACAATAGTTACCTCTGGGAATGCTGCTGCCCAGTCTTCGGGCTCATCTTGGAGTAAGTCTGCTGGAATCAATGGAACTTCCCGCCGAACAGAGACCTTAGGAGGTGGGAAGGAAGGGAAAAGCTTTATTTTTAAAATTATTTTTACTATTCATTTATTTATTTATTTTTACAAAATCGCTTTCTACCCCTTTACGAAAAACTAGTTCCCTGTAAGCTGACAGTACCAAGAAAGTGCAAATCCGACTTAAGTGAGAGCAACCAAGCCCAAATTTTAATAGCGTTTTTGAAACAATCATCATCCAGGTGATCAATGGTATTCTAATACTCTGTGCAGAGCACTGTACTGTTTGGGAGAGTACAACAGAATTGAACATATCCCCTGCCCATAGAAAGCTTATAGTCTAGAGGGGGAGGCAGACCTTAATATAAATAATTTATAATTTAAAGATATGTAGGCTTTATAAAGTCAAATTGACAAATGAAGATGTAAATAGCTCATTTAAGACAATTGATGTAGAATGGGACCTGAGAACATCAAGGTGGTTAAAATACAGGACTGAGGATTATAGGTTGCACTAGTAATGGGGTAGGGTGAGAAAACTCATGAAATACTGAGGGAAATCATTGGGGAGTCACTGCAGAGGATGTGAAGATCCCAAATATAAGCTGGCTGATCAATGTATCAGCTTACCTCCATGTAGTTATTTTCACATAATATTTCTCTTGAACACCATGGCGTGTAAGAACAACTCACACTTCTTTGGTAAATGGCAACATCTGTCTTCTCAGGATTGGTAGCTATGTTAATTTGGATAGTTACTGTGAAGTTGATGTCACTCTGAAGGAGAAAACACTTCAAAATGGAGGTGTAGCTCTCTTGCCAAACTACAGCTTAGTCAAACCGTTGTTCAAAGTCTTAGAGGAAGAGGATCTGAAAGCTGTTAAATTATCTGGTCCCCATATGCCAGTGAAGTGTCCCAAGAGTTACACCCAGCCAGTTTTACAAGTTCATGTGATACCTTTGAGGAGTTGAAAGACTTATGGCCATCTAAGCCAAGTGATAAGAATTTAGGAGTCTGAGTGGCCTTAGTCAAATGCTAGCAAGTTGAAAGTTAAAACTTGACAGCCACAGTGAAGATTTATTTTCATTGTATACAGCGAGGATAGTTGACCAACTTTCCTTTTTGAGGGCAGGGACTGGTAAAGTGAGAGAGCATGAGACAGAGAAAGAAAGAAAGGGAGGGGGAGAAAAGAGGCTAAAAAGCCATCTTTAGAGCTCTTCAGTCCTAACTGAAAAGACTCAGGCACTGTCAGCTCAAAGAGTGGGCATCAATGCAATCGGTGATCCTCAGGTTTTCCTAGATATACATTATTACCAAATGGCATAATTACTATGATATTTAATACCCTATTTACCTTAAAGATTCCTCCCCAAACCACTGATGGCTCAGTCTACAGCCAGCACGCTAAAAATAGACACCTTCAATACACTGTATGCTTAGAGCGAAACTTGGACTTACTTCAATATAAGCATAGCAGCTCAGAAGAGAGGCCCGGAATTCAATGTTGCCCCAGTGGTCATAGGATATTGTGTAACCACACTGAATAGCCAAATCGTGGTCTATTTTCCTTAATGTGCCAAGATGATCTGAAAAAAAAATAGTGACAGGAGACCTGCTAAGCAGTAGCTGTTGTAATAAACACAATATACCCATCATATTCAGTGCAGGAAGGAGTATGACACCTCAAATTTTGTTTGTATGATGTTGTTTACCAGGATGGGGTTGGTACAGTCCAAATGACCATTCCCAGAAGTGGTCAATGGTTTTGTCGAGCACAATAAAAAAAGAGCTTACAGTCTAGAAATGAAAATAGTTTTTCATTTTAAAGTGCTCCTTAATAATTGTGCCATTTGTTAAGTACTTACTATCTGCCAGATACTAGTAAGTGCTGGGGCGGACACATGCAAATCAAGTTGGACACTGTCCCTGTCCCTTGTGGGGCTCACAGTCTCCAGATGTGTCTAACTTTATTTTGTACTCTCCTAAGCATTCAATACAGTGCTCTGCATACAGGAAGCCCTCAGATACAATTCTTTTATTTTAAGAAGCACTTAATATCCAGTCCTTGAGATAGGTCAGAGAAGGTAGAGTAGGGCATATATGCACTATAAGATAACAGTGCTTTTATTTATCTTCTTAGAGGCAAAGCACCTGAAATTACTAGTGTTCAGCTGATTTTAATGGGATATTTACTTCTATTTACAAAACACCTGGTGATTTAGTTGAACAAACTCATGCAATATTTGATGTAGTGCTGCAACTGCTCTGTGACTTTTTGCCTGTTTTTAAGGCCCTTGGGAAGATTTTAAGGAAAGCTTGATAACA
This sequence comes from Ornithorhynchus anatinus, assembly GCF_004115215.2. NCBI lineage: Eukaryota > Metazoa > Chordata > Mammalia > Monotremata > Ornithorhynchidae > Ornithorhynchus > Ornithorhynchus anatinus. Next base: position 93,324,586 of record NC_041728.1, read on the forward strand.
CAGAGCTTGTTTTTAGTGTTTTTAAAAGTGGTTCAGAATATACTAGATTCTGGCCAACAGTCACACTTTACAGGTTATCTACACAAGGGCAAGAGAGCCAAAATGGTGGACTTGCCATCTTGCACCCCCGCCCCCACCCAATCTGAAAAACTATGAAGCCACACTGGTTTACCTGGCCACCTGTTAAGAGCCACATCTCAGAACACCAGCTTCAGGACTTCACCTATTGTAGTTTAAGCACTTAAGCAGTATCCTACAATCCAGATCCCAACTGAACAAGACTACCTCTTTGCTAATGGAAAGGCTGGTGGTAAAGAAAGTAAAGTAACTGGGAGACTCACCACAGAGAAAAGAATATGGGGCTGGAGAAGGAAGTTGTAGGCTCTAGCCATATATATAACTATCAGACGTTGTTGTTGGAGAGATAAGAATTTTCATGTTACTTGTCCTTAAACCCATATCACTTCTCATACAAAGATAACCAGAGAAATAGTTACTTTCTCTTCCCCCACCTTACCCCCATACACACACACTAGTTACATTTTTTTCTGGGGTCCTTACTGTGTGCCAGGCACTGTACTAAATGCTAGGGTAGATATAAGCTAATCATTTGGGACATAGTTCACATCCCACATGAGCCTTACAGTATTAATCCCTATTTTGCAGATGAATTAACCAAAGCACAGAGAAGGTCCAAGGTCACACAGCAGAGCCAGAATTAGAGCCTAGTTCTGACTACCGGGATCATGCTCTATCCACTAGGCAAAACTGCTTCTTACCAACAGCATAGAAGTCAACAAACTTGTATCTAATATAGGTTGCATTCAGAGTCATCCTGGAGAGACTGCCAAGGCACTCCACAGTTACAAGATCTAAAGAATTGGAAAGAGAACAAGGTGAAGTTTAACGAGTACAATTTTACCAGGCCTTCCTCCCAGCCCAATACATTTTGTGAGGGATGAGTAGCTTTATTACCTGTGGCTGGCTTATCTTTCATCTGTATTTCAGAGGCTAGTGCTCCTATAAGGAGCAATCTGTATAGAAATAAAAGTTAAGTCAAGTTGAGAAATCTCACCCATCAAGATTCACTTTAAACATTCCTGAAGAAATTTGGTACTATACAGTTTGTTAAAACTTTTGGTTCAGCCCCACATAGATCAAGGATTGGGCTGATATATACATGTAAAGTAATAATAATCTAGCACTCACCTTGCCACAAGGACCTGAATCATCATTTGATCCACCATCTACCACATCAAAGACCCTGTTGGTAGCCTCAAAAGCACAGTTGCTTTTTACAGGCAAAGCCAAAGTAGTAACACCTTCATTAAACTCTTCAAGGTTTGAACTCACAGGAGAAAAAGCAGCCATCTCTTCCCTCTTATAATAACGAAAGGAGCTACATCCAGGTGTTATTTCCTAGCCTCTTCTTGCTACCCAATCCCCTCATCTCTTCACTTTACCAATTAAGTCAACTCCTTTCCACAAATTACCTTCAGAATGTGATTAGTAACAATTCCCAAAGGACATCATTTGTTTTGCTCAAAAGTAAAGGAAAACCGGGGGAAGGTAGCGTTACCTTGTGTTCTTTGCAGGTGGATGTTTTTCTAGTTATGATTTCAAATCTTCATTTATCTAATTTATTTTCCAGTTCTAATTGTTCTTGTCATTTTTACCTAGACTTAATCAGCCATGCAAATGAGCATGGACCCACAGTCCAAGACGAAGGGAAATTAGACTGCACCTAGGAAAGTAATCTACAACCCAGAACATAATCTATAACAAAACTATTTTTTATTGCTTTGAGCTGCAGATGGGGTAAGTGTGGTAATGATGAAGATGTTGATGGTCGGTTGAGTTAATGAAAAAGTTGGGTTAAATGTTAAAGCTCAAAATATGTACTAAAAGCAGTTTAAAGAAGATGACTGTTAGCAACAATGATTTTTAATTAGGAATGGAAAAATATGCCTTCATTTTTCATGGAACTAGATTCTCCTTCCCTGGGGACTTTCATTTGTATAAGCTTTCATAAAGTTGTTCCTTTTCTATCTCTATTACTAATGGATTGTTGCATATAGCAAAAAGTGATTTGCAGGAAGAATTCTCCATCAGAGTGTGATTTTTCAAGCAGGGAATGCTTTTCTCCATTACAAAATGCTGTTCTAAGTTTAATGCCAAAGTATTATGAAGTGAATTTAAATATATCCAGTGATTTTTAAATAAGTGCAGTAGTGCCCTGGACATTGTATTTATCTACATCCTCGTCCACTGAAGAACTTTGACTTCTATCCAATACTGACATGGCAGAATGTTGGTTTTCCTTGCATTCTCTTTTTAATTATTCTCTATTACTTATTTGAAGAACTCTGGATGTGAGCTATGTTCTGAATAGAAGAGGCAAGGGATATGGGGACTGACAGAAGGGTTTTTTTTTAATGCTGCCTGTTAAGTATTTACTACGCCCAAGACACTGTTCTAAATGACTAGGCTAGTCAGGTGGACATAGTGATGTCCCACATGGGGTTCAGTCTTAATCCCCATTTTGCAGATGAGGTAACTGAGCCCCAGAGAAGTGAATAATTTGCCCAAGATCACACAGCAGACAAGTGGCAGAGCTAGGATTAGAACCCAGGACCTTCTGACTGCGAGGCTAATGCTCTATCCACTAGGCCACACTACTTCAAGGAATTGTAATCTGAGAGAAGCAACTCAGGTAATTCAGGGCTAGAGGCAGAAATGATAAGCAGCATGGCCCAGTGAATAGATCATGGGCTTTGGAATCAGAAGGTCATGGGTTCTAAACCCGCTTCTGCCACTTGTCAGCTGTGTGAACTTGGACAAATCACTTTTATTACTCTGTGCCTTGGTTACCTCATCTGTAAAATGGTGATTAAGACTGTGAGCCCTATGTGGGACAGGGGCTGTGTCCAACTTGATTTGCTTGTATCCACTCCAGTGCTAGTACAGTGCCTAGTACAGAGTAAGCACTTAACAATTACTATTATTATATGAAGACCAAGGCATTGCCCATGCCTCAGTGGATTCTGATAAAGAACAGACAGTTGATTCTTGCCCAGTACCCCCTTTTCCCTAAAAAAAAATCGAATTTTTTAGATGATATGAATTTCTGCTGAGGTAACAATAGCCACATCATTTCCCTGCACAAGTTCTTACATTACTTTATAAAGGAGATTGGGATCTCTTCAGTATGAAGAACTCTGTTTTAACTACATTCTATTTTATTTGATTATACTTGTGAGCATAGGATTTTGATATATAGATATAGTATCATACTGTAAGAGTTCCTTATTAAGAAATTCTATATGCAAGGGTTTATAACAATCATAAAGCTACATATCAAGGTAAGATCTAGTCTAACTTTGAATTACACTTGAAGAAAATCCTAGAGACTAGGTGGAAAAAGTCCAGTGCGGAAACATTTAGGGTCAAGATTTGACATATTATAAAGTGAAGGATATAATATTATAAATTATAAAATGAAGGGTAACATATGGATTCAAAACGTTTATACTGTGAAAAATTCCAACCCATGCCAGCCTGATGAAAACATAAAATGTATTTTTCTGCTATCTCAGAAGCAGCTTCTAGTTAATAGGTTTAGTCAGCCTAGGGCACTTCATAAACAGTGTAGGAAGCATTGTGGTCTAGTGAAAAGAGCACAGGTCTGGGAGTCAGAGGACCTGGGTTTTAATTTTGGTTCCACCACTTGTCTTTTTTTGTGACCTTTGGCAAGTTTTTCTTTGTGTCTCGGTTGCCTCATCAGTAAAATGGGGATTAAATCCTACTACCTCCTACTTAGATTGTTAGCCACATGTGGGACAGGGACTGTGTCCAACCTGATTAACTTGTATCTACCCCAGTTCCTAGAAGAGTGCTTGACAGAAATTAAGTGCTTAACTTAACAAATACCATAATAAAAATAATAATAATAATTCTTATTATAAACAAGTAGGCAATGCGAGATTGGATTCTTTTCAAATGCAATAGAGAAGGAAAAATCAATGTTGGCCAGCATGAAAAAAACTAGAGAAAATTTGGAAGGTTTTGTCTTTTGTAGGCAGCGAGAGTAAAAACAGAAGCCCAGAGGCTTTTATGTTATAATACAAATGGTATTTGTTAAGCTGTTACTACATGTCAAGCACTCTACTAAGCATTTGTGTAGATACCACCCAATCAGACTCAGTCCCTAACCCCCATGGGGCTTCACAGACTAAGAGAGAGGGTGTGCAGGAATATTAATCCCCATTTTAGAGATGAGAAACTGATGCACAAAGAAATTCAGTGACTTCCCCAAAGTCACACTTCAGGCAAGTGGCAGAGCTGAAATTAGAATTCAAGCCCTCTGACTGCCAGATCCATGCTCTTTTCACTAGATCACATTGCTTTGCATACTAAAAACAAGAGTCCCTTCACTATTACTTGTCTCCTCTTCTTTCATGGAGATGTCAGTGGCTGAATTATGTCCCACCATAAGTCCCCCTGGGCTCAACAACAAAGAAGTGGGCCTAGGAAAAAGTACATAAATTTGGTTCAGCAAATTGATTCCGTGAGGCTAATTTTTTTATGGTATTTATTAGGGGCTTACTATGTGTCAAGCACTGTTCTAAGTGCTGGGGTAGCCACAAGATAATAGGTTGGATGCGGTCCCTAACCCACATAGGGCTCACATTCTTAAGTTGGTGGTCAGAGAATTGAATCCCCACTTCACAGATATGGTAACTGAGGCACAGAGAAGCTAAGTGGCTTGCTCCAAGTTACACAATAGACAAAGGTCATTATGGATGGAGATCCTCGTGTTTGGCCTTTCGTTGTCCAGGGAATATTAGATTAGTAGACTGCACCCCACTCATGTACCCATAAATCCTTGCACACGTGGGGGAAAATACAATTCCTTAGGCATTTTCTCTTGGTATCAATTCAAAAACACTGTCATAAAGAGGGAAGGAAGTGTCCAGAGAAGTGTTCTTAGCCTGATATTTCAAAGGATTTTCTTGCTCCAGGATGTACGTTGAATATGGAGAATTTGGCAAAGATGAAGGGACATAACTTGAAGTCCTGAGAAGAAATAATTGAAAGAAAAAGAAAAAGAAACATTTGCATTATAGAGTTCTGACAGTGGCATTTTTTTGCTTAAAATAATATGTAATTAAATAAAAATCAACTTATCTGAATGGTTTCTCTGAACGTCATTCATCTCATAATTGGATCTCTTCTTCAATAAGACCATTGGATGCAGAGTCTAAGTAATTAGTAAAAAAAGGCATTTGAGAATATATTGTATGTAGTGATTAGATTCTTCCTCAAGAGGGAGCCTAGTGCACTCTTATCAATGTCGTATATAGTATAACAGCACCTTCCTCCGAAGAGGAACCGGATTCTTGAAAGACCCTTATTTGAATTGTTAATAGTGCCATTTGGAATGTTCCTGCCTAGCATTTTCCCCATGAACTGATCCACTTTCAGGTAGAGAAAAAGGCAACATTTTTCTCATTTGCTGAAAAGTAGGAGTGCCTGATTAATGTTTTGGAGAATGATCTCAGAAACCGCCCTAAAACCGCTCTCTTGCAGGCAAAGCAAGTGAAAATCATGTTCCATTGACAATTAAATTACAATTAATTAAATTGTAATCCAGTTTAAATTAACTCCTTATTTACTCTCTTCCTCATTGCTCTTACCAGTTGTTTTAGATGTTTAACTCCTTTCTCAAACCCCCAGGCTGCCCTCAATCTCCTTCTCATGCCCCTAATGAGCTGGCCATGTTCTTCACTGAGAAAATTGAAACCATCAGGCGTGATCTCCCTGAAACTTTCCCTGCTCCTCTACAGCCCCGCCCTCTTCCTACCCCTTCTTCGAATCACCCATCTTTCCCAGGAGTACCTCAAGAGGAGATGTCCAGCCTCCTCTCAAAATCTATCTACTCCACCTATGCCTCCAACCCCATTCCTTCACATCCTCTCTCTTTTCCCCTCCCTGACCACCATCTTCAATTATTCACTCTCCAGTGGCTTCTTCCCCACTACTTACAAGCATGCTCAGGTAGCCGTTATCCTAAAAAAACCCCAACCCTCCCATGACCCCATGACTTCTCCTGTTATTGCCCCATGTCGCTCCTAATATTCAAGAGCTTAGTTCAGTGCTTTGCACATAGTAAGTACTCAGTGAATTCGATTGAATGAATGAGTGAATTCCTTTCCAAACTCCTTGAGCGAGTTGTCTACACCTGCTGCCTCCAATTCCTCTCCTCCAGTTCTCTCCTTGACCCTCTTCGATCTGACTTCCGCACCCTTTGCTCCACAGAAACAGCCCTCTCAAAGGTCACTAATTATCTCCTTCTTTCTAAATCCAATGGCCTCTCCTCCATTCCAATCCTCCTAGATCTCTCAGCTGCCTTTGGCACTGTCAACCACCCCATTATCCTGAAGATAATATCCAACATAAGCTTCATTGACACTGTCCTCTCCCGGTTCTCCTCCTATCCCTCTGGCCACTCATTCTCAGTTTCTTTCTCAGGATGGAGAAAGAAACCCACCCCCTAATTATAGGAGATTTCCAAGTTTGACTTTTGTGTCCCTTTCTTTTCTCCATCCACACCCAGTCATTCTTTCCCTTAGCTTCAACTACTATCTCTATGTAGATGATTCCCAAATCTGTATCTCCGCTCCAGATCTTTCTCCTTCTCTGCAATCTTCTATTTCCTCCTGTCTTCAGGATGTGTCTCTGTTTGGATGTCCTGCATAAACCTCAAATTGAACTCTACAAAACTGAACTCCTCATCTTCCCACCCAAAACTTGTCCTACCCCTGACTTTTCTATCACTGTAGACAGCACCACCGAACTCCCTGTCTTACAAGCATGTAACCACAGCATTTCCTCGACTCATCCCTCTCATTCATACCAAATATTCAATCCTTCACCAAATCCTGCTGGCTCAGTCTTCAAAACACTGCTAAGATACACACTTTCCTTTCCATTCAAACTGCTACTATGTTGATCCAAGCACTTATTCTATCTTGCATGATTACTGCACCAGCCTCCTTGCTGACCTCTCTGACTCCTGTCTCTCCCAACTCCAGTCCATACTTCACTCTGCTGCCCGGATCATTTATAATAATAATAATAATGTTGGTGTTTTTTAAGCGCTTACTTTGTGCTAAGCACTGTTCTAAGCACTGGGGGATGTGGGGCTCACAGTCTGAATCCCCATTTTACAGATGAGGTAACTGAAGCACAGAGAAGTTAAGTGATTTGCCGAAGTCACACAGCTGCCCAGTGGCAGAGTCTGGATTAGAACCAACAACCGTTATCTACAAAACCATCTAGTCCAATTTTTCCCACTCCTCAAGAACCTCCATTGGTTGCCCATCCACCTCTGAATTAAAAACAGAAATTCTTTACCACTGATTTTAAAGTACTCTGTCACCTTGTCCCCTCTTTCCTTAGATTTCAGATTTCCTACCTCAACACAGCCTACACACTTTGCACCTCTAACGCTAACCTATGCACTGGACCTCAATCTTACCTTTCGCCTCACTGACCCCTCACCCACATCCTGCCCCTAGCTTGGGACTCCCTCACCATTCATATTCGATAGACCATTACTTTCCTTACCTTCAAAGCCTTATGAAAATCACATCTCTTTCAAGAGGTCTTTCCCCACTGAGCCCTCATTTTCTCTTCTCCCACTCTCTTCTGTGCTGCCCTTGTACTTGGATTTGCACCCTTTTTTTTTTCCCACTCACAGCCCCAAGCACTTTTGTACCTTTCCCTTCACAAAAAGCAGTGTGGTCTGGTGATTAAAGCATGGATTTGGGAGACAGAGGGACTGGTTCTAATCCCAACTCTGCTTCATACCCGCTGTGTGACCTTGGGCAAGTCACTTAACTTTAGAGAAGTAGCATGACTTAGTGGAAAGAGTGCTTAGTACAGTGCTCTGGACACAGTAAGCGCTAAAGAAATACGAATAAATGAATGAATGAATGAAGAGCACAGGTTTGGGAATCAGAGGATGTGGGTTCTAATCCCAACTCCTCCACTTGTCTGCTGTGTGACCTTAGGCAAGTCACTTACTTTCTCTGTGCCTCAGTTCCCTCCTCTGTAAAATGGGGATTCAAAGTGTGAGCCCCATGTGGGACAACCTGATTACCCTGTCTCCACCCCAGCACTTAGAACAGTGCTTGGCACATAGCAAGCACTTAACAAATACCATTATTATTATTATTATTCTCCATGCCTCAGTCCCCTCATCCAGAAAATGGGGATTCAATACCTGTTATCCCTCCTACCGGGACTGTGATCCCCATGTGGGACCTACTTATCTTGTAACTACCCTGGCGTTCTTTATGGTGCTTGACACGCTGTAAGCACTTAACACATACCACAATTATTATTATTATTTTTGTACCCATAATTCATTTATTTGTATTAGTGTTTTTCTCCCCCTTTAGATTGTAAAGTCTTGTAGGTAGGGAACATGTCTACCAACTGTGTTATATTGGACTCACCCAAGTGCTTAGTCCAGTGTTCTGCACACAATAAGCATTCAAGAAATACTACTGACTGATTAAGTTAGAACAGCCTCAAGCCTTCACTTTCAAGATGAATCCATAGTGGTTATGATCAGTGGACCTCTACCTATCTTGACTCCATAATGGGACAAAGCCCCAAGACATTAAGAACAGCACTGTTCCAGTTTTCCCAGCTCAGGTTAAGACAGAAAGCCTTTGAGGTTGAACAGACAAACTCAGGTTAAATCTTTGGAGGCAGAATGAAATGAAGATTTAAGAGGAGCAATTGCCTGTAATAACCTGGGTAATTTGAGTGAAATGTCATTTTTTCTTCCAACAAAGAGGTTTATATTTTGGTAGGGGGAAGGAGGGAATCTCAAATTATCAAGATAATTGCCTCATCTCTCTACTTTGCTTAAGTACCCAAAATGTAACCTGCCCCCTTACTCTCGCAGTCTCAATGAATAAAATGTTGGAGGTGATTTCTAGATCAGAGCCTGACATTTTGGTTAATATGATGATAATAATACTTGAATTTAGACCGCATTTTTGTTTTCCTAAAGCACTTTCCTATCAATTTCCATCGATTTTCCTATCCATTTTTGTGCCCTGAATATCCCTGTGAGACAGGTAATCCAATGGTTTCGTCCTTCAATGTTTCAATATATAAATATTTTCTTATGATGATGATTCCACTGACCCTGCTAGTAGGGTGCAAAGGACAAGTGTAGTTAGCTGTGGTGTTCATTAAGCACTTACTCTATGCCAAGGACTGGGGTAGATACAAGAGAATTTGAGCTGATGCAGTTACTGTCCTCCATTGGGATCGCAATCTAAAAAGGAGGGAAAATGTACATATTACTACCACTTTAAAAATGGGAAAACTTGACCACAGAGCGGTTAAGAAGGAAACTGAGGCAAAAAGACTTCCCCAAGTTCACAGAACAAGCCCATATCAGAGTGGGACTAAAACCTATGTCCCATGCTCTTTATACTTGTCTATGATCAACCAGTCAGTGATATTAACTGTGTGCAAGACACTGTACCGAGTGCGTGGAAGAGTACTATTACTCCCCCTCCTGCCCTTCCAAGCCTTATTGAAGGCACATCTCCTCCAAAAGTCCTTCCCAGACTAAGCCCCACCTTTCCTCATTTCCTAATCACTCTGTGTCACCCTGACTTGTTCCTTTTGCTCTTCCTCGCTCCCAGCCCCACAGCATTTATGGACATAACTGTAATTTATTCATTTGTATTCATGTCTGTTTTCCCATCTCTAGACTGTAAGTTCCTTGTGGGCAAGAAATATGTCTGTTTATTCTGTATTGTTCTCTCCCAAGAGCTTAATATACACACAGTAAGCGCTCAATAAATACTATTGAATGAATGAATACAGTAAAATCAATAGAGCAGCGTGGCTTCGTGGAAAGAGCACAAGCTTGGGAGTCAGAGGTCGTGGGTTCTAATCCCGGCTCGTCCGTTTAACAGCTGTGTGATATTGGGTAAATCACTTAACTTCTCTGTGACTCAGTTACCTCATCTGTAAAATGGGGATTAAAACTGTGAGCCCCACATGGGACATCCTGATTACCTTGTATCTACCCCAGTGCTTAGAATAGTGCTTGGCACATAGTAAGTGCTTAACAAATACCATCATTATTATTATTATCCCTGCCGTTAGGGAGCTTAAAATCTAGCTGGGGAGACAGAAAGAAAAATAATTTACAGGTGAGGGGAAGCAAGAGAGTTGAAAGATAAGGGTGGGGGTGGGAGGGCATGGAGAGGGGCTGAGTATTCAAGAGGTTAAACACTTGCTGCTTTTGTCTCCCATTTTAAGAGATTAAGTCACTTGCCCCAAATCTCATAGCAGACCAGCCAATTGAATATCCAGGGCTAGAATCTGGATTTGTGGATTTTAAGTCCTTACTATGTGTCAAGCACTGTACTAAGAGGTACTAAGGTGTAGATATGATATAATCAGGTCTCACATGGGGCTTATGGTTGAAGTAGAAGGGAGAATGGGTATTCATTCATTCAGTCATATTTATTGAGCACTTACTGTGTACAAAGCACTGTACTAGGTGCTTGGTAGAGTACAATACAACAACAAATTGTTACCTTCCCTGCCCACAGTGAGTTCACAATCTAGAGGGGGAGACAGATATTAATATACATAAATAAATAAATAAATGACAGATATAGATTTATGTGATATGGGGATGGGAGGGAGGATGAATGAAGGAAGCAATGCAGGACAACACAGAATGGAGTGGGAGAAGAGGAGAGGAGGATTTAGGCAGGGAAGGTTTCTTGGAGGAGATGTGACTTCAATAAGATTTTGAAGTGTGGGAGAGCAATTATCTGTCAATGAGGAGGGAGGGTGTTCCAGGCCAGAGGTAGGATGTGGGCAAGAGGTCAGCTGTGAGGTGTATGAAATCGAAGTATACTGAGAAGGTTAGCATTAGAGGAATGAAGTGTGCAGGCTGGGTTGTATTAGGAGGATAATGAGATGAGGTAGGAGAAGTCAAGGTGATTGATTTCTTTAAAGCCAATGGTGAGGAGTTTTTGTTTGATGTGGAGGTAGATGGGCAAACACTGGAGTTTCTTGGGGAGTGGGGTAACATGGTCTGAACATTTGTGAAGGAAAATTATTAGGACAGTGGAGTGGAGCATGGACCCTAGTGGGGAGAGATAGACGGAAGAGAGGTTAGCAGGGAAGCTGATAGAATAATCAAGGCAGAATAGGATAAGAGTTTGCATTAGTGTGGTAGCGATTTGGATGGAGAGGAAGGGGCAGATTTTAGCAATGCTGTGAAGGTGGAACTGACAGGATTTAGTGATGGCTTGAATATGTGGGTTGAATCTGAGAGAGGAATCAAGGATAATGCCAAGGTTATGGGTTTGTGAGACAGGAAAGATGATGGTGCCAACAACAGTGAGGAGATTCTGCCTTCCAGAATCATTCTCTTTTCTCTAGACCTCACTGCCCTGGGTTCCCACAAAAAGAAAAACAAATTATTTGCCCCTCTTGACAGTGGATAGTTCCCACTATTTGGAGAACCGTTAAATAAGAATAGACTGTTAAATATCTTGCATGATTGCACTTTCTTATCTAGAAGCAACGGTTTGGACCAGCTGGCCTCTTGAAGTCCTTTCCAGTATTGCAAATCTATGATCTTTGATAGGAACTCAAAACATCTTCTATGAATTGGGCCAGTGCACTGTGCCAGAATACATGGCAAACCAGCTAGACATTAACAGTCACATGTCTCATTAAATACACAATCAAGAGGTGGGACAGAGGATTAATCTATTACTTTTCAGAGATACTTTGAAAAAATAGATTCACAATTTTCTTGAGTTATTGTTTTAGCCAGCCCACTGTATTTATTGAGCACTTACCTTGTGCAGAGCACTGTACTAAGCGCTTGGGAGAGTACAATATAACAGTAAAACAATACTCTAGTCATCCCACCCTCAGTCCCACAACACATATACATATCTGTAATTTATTTATTTATATTATGTTTGTCTCATCCTGTAAGCTCCTTGTGAGAACTGAATGTGTCAACCAACTCTGTTATATTGTACTCAGCACTCAGTACAGTTCTCTCACCACAGCAAATGTTCAATAAATACTATTTATTGATTGATTGTTTGGTTACCCAAATCATCATCATAATAATACTATTAATAATAATTATGGCGTTGTTAAAAGCACTGTTCTAAGGACTGGGGAGGATACAAGGTGATTAGGTTGTCCCACGTGGGGCTCACAGTCTTAATCCCCATTTTACAGATTAGGTAATTGAGGCCCAAAGAAGCAAAGTGACTTGCCCAAAGTCACACAGCTGACAAGTGGCTGAGTGCATTTATGCGTCATCTGTGAATAGCCTGCTTCTTGAATTGCAACTTTTATCTGGCTTTACTTGTCCCTTTTTTCCATGGATAGGATGAGGGTATTTAAAAGGTAAAATATTTGTTCCTATTTAATGGTTCAGTGGCTCTTTCCTAAGAAGTGTATTTTTACAGCATTTTAACTTTTATTAACATGTAGAGGGAATTCTTAAAAAATGGCAGCCCCAATTTACTGAACATCTATTTGCAAAATTATAAAACCTGGTTTAAAAGGGCCAGGGAACACACACACACATATATATATATATAGGTACACACACACACATACAGCTATTCCCATATCTATATAGATGTGCATAAATAGTATATGTATATGTTCATTCTATATCACACATATCACATATCATACATACGTATATATATATATATATATATATATATATATATATATATGTGTGTGTGTGTGTATGTGTGTGTGTGTGTGTATGGCTTAGTGGAAAGAGCACTGTCCTGGGAGTCGGGAGTTGTGGGTTCTAACCCCGGCTTTGTCACTTGTCAGCTGTGTGGCTTTGGCCAACTCACAACTTCTCTGGGTCTCAGTTACCTCATCTGTAAAATGAGGATTAAGACTATGAGCCACACGTGGGACAACCTGATAACCTTGTATCTAACCCAGCGCTAAGAGCAGTACTTTGCACATTGTAAGCACTTAACAAATACCATCATTATTTTATATATATATATATATAACTATATATATATATATATATATATATATATACATCTATATATAGTAGCTCAATCTCTTGTTGAGTCATCATTGTAGGAAGAGCCAAGAACAATATCCAGCTCCTGGGTCTGATAATAATAATAATCATAATGTTGGTATTTGTTAAGCGCTTACTATGTGCAGAGCACTGTTCTAAGTGCTGGGGTAGATACAGGGTAATCAGGTTTTGTCCCACGTGAGGCTCGCAGTTAATCTCCATTTTACAGATGAGGTAACTGAGGCACAGAGAAGTTAAGTGACTTGCCCACAGTCACACAGCTGACAAGTGGCAGAGCTGGGTGTCCGTCTGATGGCATATGGTTACACAGTATGGAGGTGAGCCGCACATTAAACATCTGCACTTTCTTAATATGCAGACTATTGCAGTTCATTGTACAAAAAGGAAGTAAACCAAAGGAGTAAAGCAATTAGCTGGGTAAATCAGACAGAAAAAAATATATATTCTTGTGGATAAACAAGAAGCTTTTGGCCTAAATCTGATTGGTGATCTATATTGATAGAATTGCCTAATAAATAGGCAACTCAGCTATTTATCCTGCCCATTTAGTCTTAACCTCCACAAACACTGCTTTCCTTGAAAATCAAACAAAAAGCAGATAGAAAAGAAAAGCAGAGCTATTACTTTCCTCATTAGGCTCACTCCCCTTCTTAAAAAGAGTTAATTTTCTATGAGGTTTTATGTAAAACATCTGCCTGCCAATTACATTTCCTTCTTAATAAAATGGCAGTGCAGTTTCAACAATTGGTACTTAACATTATGTCCTGTGCTCTCCCATGGATCCAGTTAAATTTTATCTGTCACATTCACCTGAATTAGTCTCTGGGTCACTGTTGGTCTTGGACTTTATATAGAAGTTTCTGGAAATTCCAAGACCGACGGTGACAAAGCTCCTTTGCATTTATTCACTATTGTAGGTTGCCAGCTTATCTCTTATGTGGTCAGGTAATCAATCAGTGACATTTACTGAGCATTCGCTTTGAGCGGATCACTGTAATAAGCGCTTGGGAGAGTTGGTAGGTGTGATTCCCTGCCCTCAAAGATCTTACAGTCAGCCCTTAGGGACAGGAGATGCCAGTGTGGTACAGCACTATGTGGACTTGGGAAGCTGAGCAAATAGTAATAATACTGAAAAGTTTTTATACAGTACAATATCACTATTAAGGTCAACACTAAAGGCAATATTTAAAAAAAAACACAAACTCAGACACAATTGCCATTAGTCCACAGTCTATTTTCAAATCAATTCCTTGAAAAGATGGTTTGGTTGTCCCCATGTCTCCTCTTGCACAGTTTCAACATTTCCCAAGAATACATAATAAAGTGTTTTGTTGTTTTATTTAATTCAGAAGCTGATGCAGATTTCTTTGGGTTTTTTTGTATTTTTTTGAAGGAAAAAGAAGGTTAGACCGCATGTTACTACAGTTAGAGTGGTTTTTCCACTTTTTTCTTAGCCTGAAAATTACATGACTCTTGCGGGCTACACCTTGTGCCCTTGACTTTGAAAATTCCAAATAAAATTTACCCAAGGGCAGGAGAATTACTGAAATGAAAGATCCATTGGAAGCTTGGCTCTAGTCTCTAATTCCTAGTTACTGCTAACCATGTTTCCTTGGTATGGTTTATTTATTATTTATTTATTTGTTTGTGTATATTAATGCCTGTCTCCCCCTCTAGACTGTGAGCTTGTTATGGGCAGGAATTGTGTCCATTCGTTGTTGTATTGTACTCTCCCAAGTGCTTAGTACAGTGCTTTGCACACAATAAGAGCTCAGTAAATAGCATTAAATGAATGCATGAATATTGGCCTAGTGGATAGAGCCCAGGCCTGGGAGTCAGAAGGTCTTGGGTTCTACTCCCGGTTCTGCCACATGTGACCTTGAATAAGTCACTTCACTTCTCTGGGCCCCACTTACCTCATCTTTGAAATGAGGATTGAGACTGTGACTGTGAGTTCCATGTTGGGGAACAGAGACTGTGTCCTACCTGATTAGCTTGTATCTACCCCAGAACTTAGTACAGTGTCTGGCACATAGTAAGTGCTTAACAAATAGCATAATTATTATTATATTATTTGATAGATTAATTTGATTTCTTTAGAACACTTGCCATATGCAATATACATATTTTTCTGTAGGAACATAAGTGAATGGAATTCCAATTGCTCCACTAATGGGCGAGGTAATACTCAAGGATGATTTAATTTTTCTATTAAGAATAATCGGCAAGTTTCAATACCAAGACTTCAGGACCAAAAATCTGAATTAAGGAATTGATTACTATAAAAGTGGTTTGTATGGTGACATTTGCATTCTCTTGTTTCTGCCAGTTGGGACCAAAGGTTCAGTGAGTGAGAAAGAGTTCAGGGATGAAGTGCGTACCAAGAGTTTTAACGTTCTGGCTATAGTCGTTGGTGAAGTCATTGCAGCAAAGGGCCATAATAAATCAAGATCAATCAATCAGTGGTGTTTATCAAGTACATACCATGTGCACAGCACTGCATTAAGCACTTGGGACAGTACAATAAAACAGGGGAGACAGACATTAAAACAGATTACAGATAAGAGAAATAAAAATATTTTACATAAGTACTGAGAGGCTGGAATGAGTATCAAAGTGCTCAAAGGCATACATAGCAAAGACCATAATTGAAACAGAGGGGAGTAGGGATAGGGAAAATAAAGGGCTTATTCTGGGAAGAACTCAGAGTAAAT
This sequence comes from Ornithorhynchus anatinus, assembly GCF_004115215.2. NCBI lineage: Eukaryota > Metazoa > Chordata > Mammalia > Monotremata > Ornithorhynchidae > Ornithorhynchus > Ornithorhynchus anatinus. The sequence goes on from NC_041728.1 coordinate 93,340,468, forward strand.
GTGATTTTAGGAGGCCCTTAAATGTGGGGAGAATATGGATTGTTAAATATAAAGGAAGGAAGTTACAGGCCCAATGGAGAAAGTAGGCAAGGGGTTGGTGGAAGGATAGATGAGATTGAGGTACAGAAAGTAGGTTTCCATTAGAAGAGCAGAGTATGTGTGTTGATTTGTAGTAGGAAATCAATGAAGTTAAGTAGGAGGGAGAGAACTGACTGAGTGCTTTAGAGCCAATGGTAGGAAGCTTCTGTTTGGCACAGAGGTGGATGGGCAAGCTTCAGAGGTTCTTGAGGAGTGGGGAGATATAGACTAAAATGTTTTTTTTTAAATGATTCAGGCAGCAAAATGAAGTGCGGACTAGGGGAAGAAGCAGAGTATAGGGAGGTTAGCAGTAGGTAAGGCAGGATAGGATAAGTGCCTAGATTATTTTGGTAGCAGTTTGGATGGAGAGGAAAGGGCAGATTCTAGAGAAGTAAAGCAATATGGCCTAGTGGAAAGAGCAAGAGAAATCAGAGGACTTGGGTACTAAACCTGATTCTTCCATTTGCCTGCTGTGTGGTACCTTGACCAAGTTGCTAGACTCTTTTGTGCCTCAGTTTCGTCATCTGTAAAGTGGGGACTAAATCCTACTTCCTCTTACTTAGATGATGAGCCCCATGTGGGGTAGGGACAGTGTGTCCAACCTGATTATTCGTATTTATCCCAGTGCTTAGTACAGTGCTTGGTTTTTAAAACCATATTATTATTGTTATCATTATTATCGTGTTGAGGAGGTAGAACCAACAGAATTTTGTGACACACTGAATGTGTGAGTTGAATAAGACAGATGAGTTGAGGATTACAGGCCTGTGAGACAGGGATGATGGTGGTGCTGTCTACAGTGATATGAAAATCATGGGGAGGACAGAGTTTAGGTGAGAAGATGATGAGTTCTGTTTTGGCCATGTTTAGTTTGAGGTGTTGGTGAGATATTCAGGTAGATATGTCCTGAAGGTGGGAGGAAATATGATATCATTGTGGGCAGGGTTGTGTCTGCTTTTATTGTTATATTGTACTCTCCCAAGTGCTTTGTACAGTGCTTTGCACACCGTAAACACTCAATGAATACGATTGAATGAATGGATGAATATTGCAGGAGAGTGGTCAGGCCAGAGAAGTTGAGTTTGGAGGTCTCTGTGTACAGATGGTAGTGGAATTCATGAGAGCAGAAGAGTTCTCCAAGAGAGCGGGTGTAGATGGAGAATAGAAAGGGACCTGGTAGGAGGTTGCTTGTTTACAAACTTTCCTTTTTCTATGCATGTGCCCTCTCCCACTTAGATTAGGCCCTTGGTTGAACAAGTACTGTTTCATTTGAATTCTTAACACATAGGCATTTTATAAATTCCATAGTCAATAAATCAACCATGGTACTAAGTGCTAGGGAGGATACAATAAATGTACAAAATATGGTCCATACTCTTAAGGAGTTTTATGCTCTAACAGGGGAGACAGGCACAAAACACTTCGGTTAGGAGGAAAACAAGACTGGAAAGATGAATATGTGGATGAGTAAGTGCTTAAATAATAAGGTATGCAAGTCAATGTGTGAAGCAGTGTGATCTAGTGGAAAGAGCAAGGGCCTGGGAGTCAGAAGTAAAAAAAAAAAGAGCTCATAATAACAATGATGCTCTAATTCTGGCTCCACCACTTACCCACTGTGTGACCTTAGGCAAGTCACTTAACTCTCTGTGCCTGTTTCCTCATCTGTTGAAAACTCTTCTCCCGCCTTCTTAGGTTGTGGGACCTAAGCATCACATATCTTCTCCAGTACTGAGTACAGTGCTTGGCTCATAGCAAGTGCTTAACAAATCAATTGATCAAGTAATCATATTTATTGAGCACTTACTGTGTGCAGAATACTGTATTAAGTGCTTGGGAGAGTATAAAGCAACAGAGCTGAGAGACACCTTTCCCACCCAAAGTGAGCTGACATTCTAGCTTGGGAGTCAGACATTAATATAAGTACCTAAATTATGGCTATGTATACATATTATTATTGTTATTATTGTTAATATATGAGGAAGTGTTATGGGAAGTTGGTTGTGCATAATTGCTGAAGTAGTCCAAAAGTGTTCATGTGGTAGCTGGGAGGATATGATGTGGGGAGAAAAAAAATAATTGGGAAAAGCTTCCTGGAAGGGTTTGGATTTCAGAAGGGTTTCAGGTGGTGAATAGTGTGAAATGCCAGATTTTAGTGGGGCTGGGAAGGGGAAGGGAAAGTTCCAGGGAGGAAGATAGCTGTGAGCAAGGGATCAGAGACAGGACTGTAGATAATGACACCCAGTGAGAAGCTGAGCTATGGAGGATCAAAGAGTGCTGTGGCGTGTAGTGGGAGAAAAGAGTAAATACATTCAAAGGAGAAAGATACTGGAATGCCTTAAAACCAGTGGTTAGGAGTTTCTGCTTTATGGGGAAAAGAATGTACAGCCATCGAAAGGGAACATGTACACTCGAGTTTCCTGATGCTCAGAGCCTGATTCCCTCTTTCTCTGGGACCAACATCAGTTCACTTAGAAGCAGTGTTGCCTAGTGGAAAGAGCTTGGGCCTGGGAGTCAGAGGATCTGGGTTCTACTCCTACCTCTGCCAAGTGCTTGCTATGTGACCTTGGGCAAGTCACTTAACCTCTCTGTGCCTCAGTTTCCTCAACTGTAAAATGGGGATTCAATACCTGTTCTCCCTCCTACTTAAACGGTGAGCACCTGGAGGACAGAGACAATTCCCAACCTGATAAACTTGTATCTACCCCAGCACTTAGAACAGTGCTTGACACATAGAAAGGACTTAAAAAATACAATACTACTACTAAGTACCATTAAAAAAAGCTGCTGAAAAAATGTCACTGGTCAAAAGAGGAAATCAAAGCCTAGGATGCCTACCTTTGACAGAATCTCCCCAGTCGTGTTTCTAAGAATCAGCATTAGGGAAGAAGTTTATGAGGTCACATAAGTCAGATTCAGTCAGTCATTTGTGTTTACTGAGCACATACTATGTACAGAGCACTGTACTAAGCACTTGGGAGCATACAGTCTAATGATAAACAGACACATTCCCTGTCCACAACGAGATTAGGGTCTAGACTCACAAGCTGGGCCCACTTCCAGGCAGTCAGTGTTGTAAGTCATTGCTTCAGGGTGCCATAAAGCAAAAACAGCTCTGTGAGATCTCCCCGTGAGGTTCTTTTCAAAGATAGTGGTGGTACTGCTGCTCTTCTCAAAGATAGTGACCATGTGATTTCTGTTTCTGGGACTCGCTTTCCCAGAGCTGGGCCACTAATCTGGGGCCAAAGACAAGGGTCCTTGTCAGCTGGGATCAAAAAGCCAAGCCGCTTAGGGTGACTGGTTAAAGGGTAGCCTTTGGGCCAGAAGGAGAGGTGAGCGGTAGTTTCCCCCACCTTAGAGTGGCTGAGAATGTGAAGCAAGCCCCCTTCTGAAGTTCACAGTCTTGAACTCTAGTTTTGTAGAATAAAAGCACTGAAACAGAAAAGTTCATCATCGCTCCCAAATCCTCTTCTCCATCTCACTTTCCCATCCTAAATGAGAATACCACCATCCTCCCCATCTCTCAAGTCCTCATCTTTAGCTTTATCCTTGATTCCTCCCTTTATTTCAACTACCACATTCCTTGGGTCACCAAATCCTGCTGGTTCTTGCTCTACAATAACAATAATAATGACGACATTTGTTAAGTGCTTACTGTGTGCAAAGCACTGTTCTGAGTGTTGGGGAGGATACAAGGTGATCAGGTTGTCCCACATGGGGCTCACAGTCTTAATCCCCATTTTACAGATGGGGTAACTGAGGCACAGAGAAGTTAAGTGACTTGCTCAAAGTCACACAGCTGACAAGTGGCTGAGCCAGGATTTGAACCCTTGACCTTTGACTACCAAGCCTACAACATTTCCAGAATCTGTTCCTTCCCCTCCATTGAGCCAGACACAATATTGGTCCATGAATTTCAGCCTCCCCAATGATCTCCCTGTCTTTAGTCTCTTCCCCTCACCAGGCCCTGCTTCACTCTGCTGCTCAGATCATTTTTCTAAAACATCACACTGCAGACACTTTCTCACTCCTCAGAAACTACTAGTGTATGCCTATCCTTCTCAGCTTCAAGCAGAAACTCCTGACCATTGACTTCGAAACACTCAATCAGCTCTTTCCCTACTACCTATCCATTCTCTTCTTCAACTATACCCTAGCTGTCACTCTTCACTCCCCTCAAGCTGACCTGCTTACTGTGCCTCATTCTTACTGGAACTCTCTTCATCTCCCATCCAAAAGACCACATCTCTCTCCACCTTTGAAGCCATCATCATCATCATCGTCATCATCATCAACAATGATATTTATTGAATGCTTATTGTGTACAGAGAACTATACTAAGTGCTTGGGAGAGTACAACGGAATTGGTAAACACGTCTGGACCCATGCCCGCCTCAGCCTTTCACAACCTGGATCTCCGCACCCCCGCTCGGGAACTCCGACACTACGGATCTTCGCCCCCACAGACCCCCAGCCACCAGCTTCCAGTCCACCCCCCCCCCCCCCCCCCCCCCGCTCGGGCCCGGGGACATTGCGCTCCCCTTCTCGATCCTGGGCACATTGTGCTCCCCTTCTCGGCCCCAAGGACATTGTGTCCTCGGGGGACATTGTGTCCCCCTGCTCGGGCCCGGGGACATTGTGCTCCCCAACCGCTCCCCCACTCCACCCGAGGCGGCCATTTTAGGAAGCCCCCACTCTGCCTGAGGCGGCCATTTTGGGAAGGCCTCACTCCCTCTTCCCTCTTGAGGTGATTCATCCCTCCCGCCCCCGCCCCGGGCGACGACGTCCTTGTTCTCACCATGTTACCTTACCTTAGCCGCCGCCTACGGCCGCCACCCACCCCGGACAACCTCAGGGCCCCCCCGCCGCCACAGGGTTATTTGGTCATGAGCTCTGGGACTCTCTCGGCCGCTGGCCGCTTGACTTGGAGTCTGATCGGGTAGGGTCGGCTCGTCCCCCGACCCTGGTCATCGCCTGCTTATTAACACGATTGTAGTGTGCCTTACTGTAGCATGTTGCTATATTTGCGATCTCGCTTTTTATTGTTTATTGTCGTCAGATTTTGAATTTGATCAGGTCGCCCCTTAATCGAGTCTACCCCCGACCCTGGTCATCACCCCTTTTATTAACACGACTATATTGTATCATACTGTATCATGTTGCTATATTAGCACCACTGTACTGTATCATATTGTATCATGTTGCTATATTACCGATTTCGTTTATTACTGTTTATTGTTGTCAGTGCTGCCACCCACCTCTCTGGCCTCGCCATGTCCCTCCTCCCCTCCTCCCCCCTCCCGCCCCTTCCTATCCTCCCCTTCCCCTTCCCCTTCCCCTCTCTCGCTCAGCTCTTTCCCGCTCTCTCCTCTGTCTCCTCCCCCCCTCCTCTCTCCCGCCTTAGAACCCCACTTTACCAGCGCTACCCCTCTTCCCCCTCCCCCTACTCTTCCCCCCACCAAACCCCCTCTTCATCCCCTCCCCCCTTCTCTCTTCCCCACCCATGCCCCATCCCAGTCCTCTTGTCCCACCGCCACCCCTCATCCCCCTCTCCTCGTCCAGGGCCCCGCCACCTCCTTCCCATCCAAACCCTCCCCTCCCCCCGCCCTTCCCCCCCTCCTCCCCTTGCACCCACAGCTACTTTCAAGTGTGGCCTCTGGAACCCCCGCTCTATTACAGGCAAGCTACCTTTCATCCATGACCTTTTCCTCTCCCGCTCTCTCCTCCTCCTCCTCGCCCTTTCGGAAACGTGGCTCTCTCCCAAAGACATGGTCTCCGCCGCCGCTCTCTCCAGCGGAGGCCTCTCCTTCTCCCACTCCCCCAGACTCACCGGTAAGGGAGGAGGCGTCGGCTTCCTCCTCTCGCCCCGTTGCCGCTTCCGCACTATCCCTCCTCCCCCCTCCCTCTCCTTCCCCTCCTTCGAAGCCCATATCATTCGCCTCTACCACCCACTCCAGTTACTTGTCGCCGTCATCTACCGCCCTCCCGGTCCCACCTCCGACTTCTTCAACCACCTTGACCCCTTTCTCACCTTCCTCCTCTCCTTCTCTCTGCCCACTCTGATCCTTGGAGACTTCAACATCCATACGGATGTACCCGACGACTCCTCTGCCGCCCGCCTGCTATCCCTCCTCTACTCTGCCGACCTCCTCCTCCACCATACCGCGCCCACTCACCGACTCGGTCACACCCTCGATCTCGTCATCTCCTACCGCTGCACTATCTCCTCACTCACCAACTCTGAAATCCCTCTCTCTGACCATAACCTTCTCACCTGCCTCATCTCTCACACTCCCTCCCCCTGCAAATCTTCGCTACTGCCCCACAGAGACCTCCGCTCTCTCGATCCCATCCGTCTTTCCCATAGCATCTCGCCTCACCTTGCCGCCCTGTCCTCTCTTCCCACTCTCGACGATCGGGTCTCCGCTCTCAACTCCACCCTCTCTACTCATCTCGACTCTCTCGCCCCCCTTTCCCTCCGCCGCTCTCGCTCCACTAACCCACAGCCCTGGATCACCTCCTCCGTCTGCCTCCTACGCTCCTATGCTCGAGCTGCTGAGCGCTGCTGGCGAAAGTCCAAGCACCAAGCCGACCTCACACACTTCAAATTTATCCTTTCCTGCCTTAACTCTGCCCTCTCCTCTGCCAGGCAAAGCTTCTTCTCCTCCCTCATCGACACCCATGCCCGTCACCCCCGCCGATTGTTCCGGACCTTTAACTCTCTCCTTAGGCCCCCTGTTCCTCCCCCTCCCCCATCTCTCACCCCTAATGATCTGGCCACCTATTTCCTCACGAAAATCAACACGATCAGGTCTGAGCTCCCCAAAGTCACCCCTCCGCCTCTCCCCTCCCTCCCAACAACCCCCTCCCCTACTTTCCCATCCTTCCCTGCAGTATCCTCAGAGGAGATCTCCTCCCTCCTCGCAAGTGCCACCCCCTCCACCTGCGCCTCGGACCCCATTCCCTCTCACCTTCTTAAAACCATCGCCCCTGCCCTCCTCCCTTCCTTAACGTCTATTTTTAACCACTCAATCTCCAAGGGCTCCTTCCCCTCTGCCTTCAAACACGCCCACGTCTCCCCCATCCTAAAAAAACCCGCTCTTGACCCCACTTCCCCCTCCAGTTATCGTCCTATCTCCCTACTACCCTTCCTTTCCAAAATCTTAGAACGAGTCGTCTACAATCGATGCCTAGAATTCCTTAACTCCCATTCTCTCCTAGACCCCCTCCAATCTGGCTTCCGTCCCCTCCACTCTACCGAGACTGCTCTCTCTAAGGTCACCCATGACCTCCTTCTTGCCAAATCCAATGGCTCCTACTCCATTCTGATCCTCCTTGACCTCTCTGCTGCCTTTGACACTGTCGACCATCCCCTCCTCCTCCGTACCTTATCTCACCTTGGCTTCACGGACTCTGTCCTCTCCTGGTTCTCCTCTTACCTCTCTGGCCGATCATTCTCGGTCTCCTACGCTGGAGCCTCCTCCCCCTCCCATCCTTTAACTGTTGGAGTTCCTCAAGGGTCAGTTCTTGGCCCTCTTCTGTTCTCCATTTACACTCACTCCCTCGGTGAACTCATCCGCTCTCACGGCTTTGACTACCATCTCTACGCAGATGACACGCAGATCTACATCTCCGCCCCTGTCCTCTCCCCCTCCCTTCAGGCTCGCATCTCCTCCTGCCTCCGGGACGTCTCCACCTGGATGTCGGCCCGCCACCTAAAACTCAACATGAGCAAGACTGAGCTCCTCATCTTCCCTCCCAAACCCGGTCCTCTCCCAGACTTCTCTATCACCGTGGATGGCACGACCATCCTTCCCGTCCCGCAGGCCCGCAATCTCGGTGTCATCCTTGACTCGTCCCTCTCGTTCACCCCACACATCCTATCCGTTACCAAGACCTGCCGGTTTGACCTCTACAACATCGCCAAGATCCGCCCTTTCCTCTCCACCCAAACGGCTACCTTACTATTACGGGCTCTCGTTATATCCCGGCTAGACTACTGTGTCAGCCTTCTCTCTGACCTCCCTTCCTCCTCTCTCGCCCCGCTCCGGTCTATTCTTCACTCCGCTGCCCGGCTCATCTTCCTGAAGAAACGATCTGGGCATGTCACTCCCCTTCTTAAACAACTCCAGTGGTTGCCTATCGACCTCCGCTCCAAACAAAAACTCCTCACTCTAGGCTTCAAGGCTCTCCATCACCTTGCCCCTTCCTACCTCTCCTTCCTTCTCTCTTTCTACCACCCACCCCGCACGCTCCGCTCCTCTGCCGCCCACCTCCTCGCCGTCCCTCGGTCTCGCCTATCCCGCCGTCGACCCCTGGGTCATGTCCTCCCGCGGTCCTGGAACGCCCTCCCTCCTCACCTCCGCCAAACTGATTCTCTTTCCCTCTTCAAAACCTTACTTAAAAATCACCTCCTCCAAGAGGCCTTCCCAGACTGAGCTCCTCTTCCCCCTCTACTCCCTCTGCCATCCCCCCTTTACCTCTCCGCAGCTAAAGCCTCATTTTCCCCTTTTCCCTCTGCTCCTCCACCTCTCCCTTCCCATCCCCACAGCACTGTACCCGTCCGCTCAACTGTATATATTTTCGTTACCCTATTTATTTTGTTAATGAATTGTACATCGCCTTGATTCTATTTAGTTGCCATTGTTTTTATGAGATGTTCTTCCCCTTGACGCTGTTTAGTGCCATTGTTCTTGTCTGTCTGTCTCCCCCGATTAGACCGTAAGCCCGTCAAACGGCAGGGACTGTCTCTATCTGTTGCCGACTTGTTCATCCCAAGCGCTTAGTACAGTGCTCTGCACATAGTAAGCGCTCAATAAATACTATTGAATGAATGAATAAACATGTTCCCTGTCCACAATGAGTTTATAGTCTAGAGAGGTGCTGAGATCATGGTCACATCTCCTCCAGGAGGTGTTCTGTAACTTACCCTTCAATTCCCTCCCTTATTTGCCTTCCCTTCAGTGTCACCTATTGTAATACCAGCTCCACTGACCCCACATTTAGGAGACAGATGAAGAAGCCAGAGGAATCACACCATGATGTCCATCTTAGAAGGAAGTGTAAATAGTTGAGTCAATCAGAGGGAAGGAGTGGGGAGGAAGTATGGAGAGGGTGGAGGAAGGTAGTGGGACAGAAAGGTCCTCAGTCATCTTGAGGTGAGAAGTATCAAGCTGTGGGTCTGGGAGAACAGGACACGAGGAGAGCTTGTGCTATAGGCCCTAAATGGACACAGGGCACAGAGGGGGATTGGACAGGATTCCAGATTAAGGTTTTGATCCCTTGGAGAGGATGCCAGATTAAGGTTTTGATCCCCTGCAGTTTCAGGGTGCTGTGGCTGGGACTCTGGAGGAGGGAAGCTCCTGCCCTTCTAAGGAGGAAGGATGCTAAAAGTCCCTGCTTCCTAATGACTCAGAGAAGGTGGGGCTGGAACCTAGGATGTGCTGAGAGAAGAGGGAGAAGGACCAGAGAACTTGCCCCCTGGAATGCCTACAGGAAAGTACAGAGGGTCCCGGTTGGGGAAAAACTATTAGATCCAGAGAAAGGTAGTTGGAAACAAATTTGTGTTTGCTGTTACCTTGTTAAAAAAAAACTATTAACTCTGCTGCCTGGAGCATTTTTCTACAAAACTATTTAGTCCAATTTTCCCCACTCCTCAAGAGCCTCCAGTGGTTTCCCATTCACCTCTGCATCAAACAGAAACTCCTTACCACTGGCTTTGGGGAAGCAACGTGGCTCAGTGGAAAGAGTCCAGGCTTGGGAGTCAGAGGTCATGGGTTCGAATCCCTGATCTGCCACTTCTCAGCTGTGTGACTGTGGGCAAGTCACTTAACTTCTCTGTGCCTCAGTTACCTCATCTGTAAAATGAGGATGAAGACTGTGAGCCTCACATGGGACAACCTGATTACCCTATATCTACCCCAGCGCTTAGAACAGTGCTCTGCACATAGTAAGTGCTTAACAAATACCAACATTATTACATTATTATTTAAAGCACCCAGTCACCTTGTCCTCTCCTTTACCAGTCTAATTTCCTACTACAAACCAGCCCACATACCTTGCTGCTCTAATGCCAACCTACTCATTGTACCTCAGTCTCTGTCTTACAGCCAGCCCCTCACCTATGTCCTGCCTTTGGCTTCAAACTCCCTTCTCCTTCATATATGACACACAGTCACTCTCCCCACCCTCAGAGCCTTACTGAAAGCACATTCTCTCTTAGAGTCCTTCCTGGACTAAGCCATCATTTTCTCTTCTCCCACTCCCTTCTGTGTCACCCTTGCATTTGCACCTTTTATTCACCCCATCCTTAGTCACACAGCAGTTATGTATGTAATTTATTAATTTATATTCATGTCTGTCTCCCTCATAAACTGTAAACTGTAAGCTCTCTATGGGCAGGGAAAGTGTCTTCCAACTCTTGTGTCTTCCAACTCTTTTATATTATACTCTCCTAAGCATTTCGTTCAGTGCTTTGCAGACAGTAAGTGCTCAATAAATATGGTTAATGGACTGAACAACTGTAAGAAAAAGAGCTGTAGATTACAATCATTTCCCTAATGCAGCTGAAATAGAATCATGCTTTTGGAAAGACAGAAAATTCCAGAGGAAGAATTAACAAGGTTTGTATTGGATTAGGTGTTAAGCTTGGAGAGAGGTGTGCTTAAAGGTGAGAGATTAAGGGCTGACATTTGGGAGTAGAATAAAACTACTGAGAGTAATGAGGAATTTGAGAGATAAGGAAGGCTTGAGAGGAGCCTTTCATATGAGCTGTTTTTAACATGTTTAATTTATGTGGTGACACAGCATCCAAGTGGAAATGCCCAAATGGACAGTGGCACTTTGACTAGAGTTGGAGTGGTAATGGAAACCTTACGACTGGAGAACTCCTTAAGAGAAATGAGTGTAAAAGGAGAACTGTCCGGGGACCTGTGCCGAGCTCATATTCCAATGATGCTATCCCAAGATGTGATGAAACCTTTTTCTCTCTTGTAGTTTATCAATGTCAGGACAAAACTTCAAGGCTGGCATTAAAAATGGCTGAAAATACAAATCTTTATTCTGCTAATGGTCTCATAGAGTGAGGCTTGACTCCCTGGCCCTGGGATTTGTCAGTTAAGATGCTTCTTCATAGGCAGGAGTAAAGTCTTCCCCAAAGAAATTATTTTCCTCTCCCCACCTTGCAGTCAGGCCCCATCCATCTGTCTTCACCGTGGCAGGGCGAATATAAAATGGCACCATAAGGCCCGGCTGGCCAGATGTCATCCTTTCCTCTTGACATCAGGCCCCATCCAGCCCAAACCATGTTGACTGGGTGAGGACCGGCAGCAGTGGGAGACCTTACGAACAGTTAGAATGTTGGGGTCCAGATGGTTATGGTAGTGGTTTTTGTGGCTGTTGGATTCTGCATGGTCTGGAAGCAGAGGAGCCTGAAGCTGCTCCTTTAGCCACAACATTTTCGAGCTCCTGTCTTATGGCTTTTTTGTTGTTTGATTTGCTGTATCATATTGTTTTTTATTACTTCATCTTTCCTTCTATGTCAGCAGTAGCCAATCCTCCCTCACCTTCACAGGGAATGTAAGTTCTCATCTGTGACCTTTTCCTCCGTGCCTAGTGCGGTACTTTGCACAAAGTAGGTGCCTGATAAATACAATTACTACTACTACTAGTGTTCAATCTATCAATTGATCAGTGGTGGGTGTTTATTGAGGACTGACTGTGTGAAAGCACTGGACTAAACGTCTGGGAGAGTACAATTCAACAAAGTTGGTAGATATGTTCCCTTCCCATAAGGAGCTTACACTCTAGATGGGGAGACATACTATTATTATTAGTTGCACAAGATTAGAGATGCCAGATAACATTAGACTGAATGGTTCCTTTTTTGGAAGTATATAAATCCAGCAATAGAGGTTCCATACATAAATAATTATCCTTTGGTTAAGAAGGTAAATATTACTATGTTTCCCTAGTCACAAAATGGTTCACGAATCATAAGATTTGAACCTGAAAAAATGACTTTCTTTAAGCCAAAAGCTATAAGCTAATTGAACTGCTGATCATAACCTCAAAACTTGTATTTTGGGGAGCTCAAAAGGACCATTTTAAAGTGTCCTCGTCAATGTTTATTTCTGAGAAATACTCGAATACTAGGCATAAAGACTTATTAAGATCATTTGTTTACTTTCAGCTCTAGTAAGTAGCCTCTTGAGTTGTTTTTCTAGTCTTGGGGTTTTCCAGGAGAATGCAGTTACATTATTACTTCGTCATCTTTCAGTACAACCGAAATAGTGTCAGATCACTCAACTGATAATAGCAAGCAAGACTGAGCGGCCACAATTTCAATTCATTTTCCACTTACAAAAGTTTTTATTATAAGATGAAGGAGGATGAAGGTATTTTCATTTTATTTTATATGATTTTTAATCTTCCAATCCTCCTGCAAAACAGAATTGCCAAGAACCCAGGTAATCATTGGCTTGGGAGTAATTTTCCCCAGTGAATTATACTGTAATCCATCAACCAATTAATCAATGACATTTACTGACTGCTTGTTGATTATGACCTTGGGATGGGACACCAGCATCAAGACACATGTTTCCTCTGGTCTCAAGCTTACAATCTAATGGGAAGACAGACCAAAATTGTTTACTGATAGCAAGTGTGTACTGGCACTTTGAGTTAATTACCTAATTGATGGAAAGCAGTACCAATGCATCAGGATGAAAAAGCTGAAAAAACTGTGGCCTTTATATACATGTATTATTATTTTTGAGTGCTGAGGATAGAAATTAAAGCACAGTTATGTGTTGGCCTGACACATAATAATGATGGCATTTGTTAAGTGCTTAGTATGTGCCAAACACTGTTTTAAGCACTGGATGTAGTTATGCCAATGCTGGAGTGAGAAATGTCCCACTTTAAGATACTGATAAGATTTGGGTCCAGACTGAAATAAACCCAAGAGATTTGAACTAATGTAGTAAAGCTGTAACGATGGGTTAGTACAGCAATAATAATGATGATTTCTGTTAAGCGCTTACTATGTGTCAAGCACTGTTCTAAAGGGTGTGGTAAATTGCAGGTTTATCAAGTTGGACACAGTCTCTAGCCCAAAATGAGGCTCAGAGTTTAAGTAGGAGGGAGATCAGGTATTGAATTCTGTTTTATAATTGAGGAAACTGACACAAAGAAGTTAAGTGATTTGCAAAAGGTCACACAGCAGACAAGTGGCAGAACTGGTATTAGAATCCAGGTCCTCTGACTCCCAGGCCCGAGCTTTTTCCATTAGGCCACGCTGCTTCTCCTAAGTGTACCGGAGAGCCGCAGAGTGGTGGCAAGCAGGGTGATTGGGTGGGGAGGGACAGCTTGCTGCTTGGGCTGGAGGTGGCAGGAAGTGGGTTGATATATGGGGGGACCTGGAGCAATTTTAGGTTCTTGCAAAAAATCATCTTCAGTCTCCTGGAACCCCCAGTCTGGAGCTGAGATGTGTGTGAACCTATCTGCCACCCTGTGTGGGCTGGGCTGTTGAAGTCCTAGGGGCTCTAAAGACAGAATCCTGAGGCTGGACACACCTAGGCTCCCAGCCCTTCCCTGGCCTAGATGCAGAGGTGCAGGTGACTGAAGAGATGGGGTGACAGACTAGGGGGACATCTGCATCAAACAGAAACTCCTCACCATTGGTTTTAAGTCACTCAATCACCTTGCCCCCTCCTACCTCACTTCGCTACTCTCCTACCACCCCACACACTTTGCTCCTATAATGTCAATCTTCTCACTATACCTCGATCTTGTCTATCTCTCCAGCAACCCCTTGCCCATGTCCTGTCTCTGGCCTGGAATGTCCTCTCTACTCATACCCAAAAGACCCGACTCACCTCCCACTCATAGCCGACTCACCTCCTCTTCAAAGTCTGTACTGAAGGCCCATCTCCTCCAAGAGGCCTTCCCTGACTAAACCCTGCTTTCCTCTTCTCTCACTCCCTTCTGCATTGCCCTGACTTGCTCTCTTTATTCATCACCCCCTTCCAGCCCCACAACACTTATCTATATATCTGTTATTTATTTATATTAATGTCTGCCTCCCACTCTAGACTCCAAGCTTGTCATGGGCAGGGAATGTGTCTGTTTATTGTTACATTGTAGACTCCCAAGTGTTTAGTACTGTTCTGCATACAGTAAGTACTCAGTAAATATGATTGACTGACGGACAGACTGACTGAATGGGGGCCGGATGGGACAAGCTCAGGTCACGGTGAATAACTCCTTACTGCAACTGGAGGTAGCTGGAAGAGGGGGGCAGCAGCAGCAGGAGCAACAGGGGATCCAGAACCTCTGGGTTGAAACACTGTGGTGTTTCAACCCAGGGTGAGAGTGACTCCATTGGTCAGAGCATGTGAGTGTCCTGGGAATGAAGCAGAAGCCCCTCTTCTCCATCGCCCCCCCTTAGACTCAAGGTGGGGGTCATTAGACCTGGTCTCCCTGTTGATACCGGTCTCCCTGGTTGCACTGAAGCATCATGGCTTCGTGGAAAGACCCCGGGCTTGGGAGTCAGAGGATGTGGGTTCTAATCCCATCTCTGCTACTTGTCTTCTGTGTAATCTTGGGCAAGCCATTTAACTTCTCTGTGCCTCAGTTACCTCATCTGTAAAATGGGCATTAAGACTATGAGCCCCACATGAGACAACCTGATTTCCTTGTAATTATCCCAGCACTTAGAAAAGTGCTTGGCACATAGTAAACGCTTAACAAATGCCATCATTATTATTACTATTATTATCGAATGGACTCCAGTTTAGCTGCTGGGAGCCGGGTCTCTGTGTGGAACCGAAGCGGGTTGTGGGTGAGTGACTTCTCCAAGGGCCATGGTAATTCTTGCCAAGGCTGCCCAGCCCTTCCAGCCTGGTACCAAAGAGTGCTGCCTCACTTGGTGGGGGGTACCTGCAGCCCCACCCACCCCAGTCCCTGAGGCAGCCCTGAAGACTCCTGGCCCCCGGCAGTGGATGTGCCATTCCTGCAATCCTTTTTCTTTTTATAAACTTGACTTGCTGCTGATTATGCTTGAAACAGCTTTCTCTCTCTCTGGGCTGGGCTTTGAGCTCTCCTCTGCACAACTCCCTGAACTGGATTGTTTTCAAACACATTATAGTGACATTAATTTGTGCTGGCAGGTTCCTTTTGCTTTTAGATAGGACACATCCGTTAAGTTTAACAGAAAAGACACTCTATGCGGGTGATTCCCAAATCTACATCTCCAGCTCTGGCCTCTTCCTTCCCCTGCAGTGTTATACTTCCTCTTGCCTTCAGGACACCTCTACTTGGATGTCCCACAGACACCTCAAACTTAACATGTCTAAAACACAACTTCCCACCCAGACGCTGTTCTCCGCTGACTTTCCTATCACTGGACACAACAACACCATCCTCCTGATTTCACAAGCCTATAACCCTGTCATTATCCATGATTCACCTCTCTCATTCAACTCACATATTCGATGTGGTTTTACCTTCACAGCATTGCTAAAAATACGCCCCTTCCTCTCCATTCAAATTATTACATTGATCTAAGCACTTATCCTTTCCTCACTTGACAATTGTGTTTGCCTCCTTGCTGACCTCCATGCCTCCTATCTCTTCCCATTCCGGTCCTTACTTCACTCTCCTGCACGGATCATTTTTCTTTAAAAAGTTCAGACCATGTCTCCCCATGTCTCAAGAG
This sequence comes from Ornithorhynchus anatinus, assembly GCF_004115215.2. Taxonomy (NCBI): domain Eukaryota; kingdom Metazoa; phylum Chordata; class Mammalia; order Monotremata; family Ornithorhynchidae; genus Ornithorhynchus; species Ornithorhynchus anatinus. Next base: position 93,356,261 of record NC_041728.1, read on the forward strand.
CCTCCTGTGGTTGCTCACCCATCTCCACATCAAACAAAAACCCCTTACCATAGGCTTTAAAGCACTCAGCTTGCCCCCTCCTACTTCATCTCACTCCCCCGATTAGACTGTAAGCCCGTCAAACGGCAGGGACCGTCTCTATCTGTTGCCGACTTGTTCATCCCAAGCGCTTAGTACAGTGCTCTGCACATAGTAAGCGCTCAATAAATACTATTGAATGAATGAATGAATCTCCTACTTAAGGCCCAGCCTGCAAGCTTGCCTCCCCTAGCACCACCTTACTCTTTGTGCCTCAATATCATCTATCACATCACCAACCCCTCTCCCACAATCCCTCTCTAGCCTGGAACTGTCTTCCCTTTTATAGATGACTGACCACCACTCTCCCCCCCTTTAAGCCTTCGTAAGGTCACATTTCCTCCAAGGAAAGGCCTTCCCCATTAAGCCTATTTTCCCCAGCTCCCTCAACCTTCTGCATCTATGAATTTGAATCAGTTGGATCTGTGACCTCTGGACATTTGATATTCACCGCCCCCCTCCACCCGGCCCCCATCCCTCCCCCAGCATTTATAAACATACCTGTAAGTTATATATTATAATACATTTATTCACATTGTCTGCCTCCCACTCTGTAAGCTCCCTGTGGGCAGGGACAGTGTCTACCCACTCTGTTTGTTGAACTCTTCCAAGAACTTAGATCAATGCTCTGCATCCAGTAAGAACTCAATAAATGCCTTTGGTGATAATGATGATGATGATGATGATGATGATAGACTGCTCAGAAGTCAGTCAGTCAATCGTATAGATTGAGAGCTTGCTGTGTGCAGAGCACTGTAGTAAGCACTTGGGAGAGTACAATATAACAATAAACAGACTCATTCCCTGCCCGCAGTGAGCTTACAGTTTAGAAGTCAGGTTCTGTGGTTTCATTTGGGACAATGGCTTGCCCCTTTCTCAAGTGTCCGCTGTCCAAGAAGCTAACTAATCTCTTGAGTGCTCCTTGTGGGTGGATGAGAAGAGCTGCAGGAGGTGATTCATCCTGGAGACACTGCTTTGGGTAGCAGAGGGGAAGCTCTGGCCCAGGTGCCCTCTTGGTGGGCAGAAAATGTGTCTACCAACTCTGTTCTATTTACTCTCCCAATCAATCAATCATTTGATCGTATTTATTGAGTGCTTATTATGTGCAGAACATTGTACTAAGCGCTTGGGAGAGTATAATGCACCAGAGTTGGCAGATGCATTCCTTGCCCACGCTGGACTTACAGTCTAAAGGAGTGCTTAGTACAGTGATCTGCAAACAGTAAACGCTCAATAAATATGATTGATTGATTGATTGACCCCTGGCTGTGGGATATGGGAGAATGGAGTTTTCTTAAAAGTGAGAAACACTCAGCTATGAGCACATGTTTGAGAGCGGGGAGAGCCATCCTACTGCAGACGGTGCTGTGATCGAGTCACGGTTGCCTTGGTTATTTACCATGCAGACGTGGGGTAGACTGTACTGATTACCTCCTGTTGCTTGGAACATCCCCATCTCTTACCCATCTGTTTCCAGCCTTGTGGCAAGAGTTGGTGGCAAATCTCCCAAGTCACAGATCCCCTGCAATTCCAAACTGAAATACAGCTGCTCTCTAGCCTCCCTTCCTCCTCTCTCGCCCCGCTCCGGTCTATTCTTCACTCCGCTGCCCGGCTCATCTTCCTGCAGAAACGATCTGGGCATGTCACTCCCCTTCTTAAACAACTCCAGTGGTTGCCTATCGACCTCCGCTCCAAACAAAAACTCCTCACTCTAGGCTTCAAGGCTCTCCATCACCTTGCTCCTTCCTACCTCTCCTCCCTTCTCTCTTTCTACCGCCCACCCCGCACGTTCCGCTCCTCTGCCGCCCACCTCCTCGCCGTCCCTCGGTCTCGCCTATCCCGCCGTCGACCCCTGGGTCACGTCCTCCCGCGGTCCTGGAACGCCCTCCCTCCTCACCTCCGCCAAACTGATTCTCTTTCCCTCTTCAAAACGTTACTTAAAACTCACCTCCTCCAAGAGGCCTTCCCAGACTGAGCTCCTCTTCCCCCTCTACTCCCTCTGCCATCCCCCCTTTACCTCTCCGCAGCTAAAGCCTCATTTTCCCCTTTTCCCTCTGTTCCTCCACCTCTCCCTTCCCATCCCCATAGCACTGTACTCATCCGCTCAACTGTATATATTTTCGTTACCCTATTTATTTTGTTAATGAATTGTACATCGCCTTGATTCTATTTAGTTGCCATTGTTTTTACGAGATGTTCTTCCCCTTGACGCTGTTTAGTGCCATTGTTCTTGTCTGTCCGTCTCCCCCGATTAGACTGTAAGCCCGTCAAACGGCAGGGACCGTCTCTATCTGTTGCCGACTTGTTCATCCCAAGCACTTAGTACAGTGCTCTGCACATAGTAAGCGCTCAATAAATACTATTGAATGAATGAATGAGGTGAATAGAATTTATTTTATAGAGGATATCGGGTTGTGTTTGGGACTGATTCACTTAGGGATGTAAATCTATATAATAATAATAATGGTATTTGTTAAGTGCTTAACTATGTGCCAGGCACTGTAATAAACACTGGGGTGGATGCAAGCAGATGGGGTTGGGTGGACACAGTCCCTGTCCCATGTGGGGCTCACAGTTTCAACCCCCATTTTACAGATGAGGTAACTGAGGCCCAGAGAAGTGAAATGACTTGCCCAACATCACACAGCAGACAAGTGGCAGAGCTGGGATTAGAACCCATGGCCTTCTAACTCCCGTGCTTCTATATGCCACACTCTAAGGACAGGCTTGGCCCTAAAGGACTATTGAGATCAAGTCATTTTTTCCCTTCAACTCACTCCATTAGAGCATTGAAAAATCTTGCATAGCCTGGCTAGATGTTGAAAATCAAGTCCACAGATTTTGAGGACAACTCCACCGACTTCAACCCTGGTCCTCATCTCCCCAGTCCTCAACAAGCTCCAGTGGTTGTCCATCCACCTCTGCATCAAACAGAAGCAGCGTGGCTAAGTGAAAAGAGCACGGGCTTGGGAGGCAGAGGTCATGGGTTCTAATTCTGAGCCCACTACTTGTCAGCTTTATGACTTTGGGCAAGTCACTTTTCTTCTCTGGGCCTCAGTTACCTCATCTGGAAAATGGGGATTGAGACTGTGTGCCCCACATGGGACAACCTGATTACCTTGTATCCACCCCAGTGCTTAGAACAGTTTTTGGCACATACTAAGTGCTTAACAAATATTATTATTATTATTATTATTATTAAAGCACTCAATCTGCTCATCCTTTCCTACCTTGAGAAGCAGCGTGGCTCAGTGGAAAGAGCCTGGGTTTGGGAGTCAGAGGTGGTGAGTTCGAATCCCAGCTCTGCCACTTGTCAGCTGTGTGACTGTGGGCAAGTCACTTAACTTCTCTGTGCCTCAGTTCCCTCATCTGTAAAATGGGGATTAACTGTGAGCCTCACGTGGGACAACCTGATTACCCTATATCTACCCCAGCGCTTAGAACAGTGCTCTGCACATAGTAAGCGCTTAACAAATACCGACATTATCACCCTACCTCCCTGATTTCCTACTATAGTCTGGCCTGCACATTTCACACCTAATGCTAACTTACTCCCTGTACCTCTATTTCATCTGTCTTGCATCCCTCCCTCTGGCCTGAAACTCCCACCCCCTTCAGTTATGACAACCCACCACTCTCCTCAACTCATATCTCTTCCAAGAGGCCTTCCCCAATTTAAACCATCCTTTCCTTTAGTCCCACTCTTCTGCATCAACTATGCACTTGGGTCTGTATCCTTCATGTGCTTGATATTCACCCCACTCTTAGTCCAGAAGCACTTTTGTACATACCTGTAATTCATTTATTTATATTAATGTCTATATCCCCTTCCAGACCGCAGGTTCCTTGTGGGCAGGGAGCATATCTCTCAACTCTGTTGTATTCTCCTAAGCGCTTAGTACTGTTGTGGTTATTTGTTAAGCTCTTACTACATAATAATAATAATATTGGTATTTGTTAAGCGCTTACTATGTGCAGAGCACTGTTCTAAGCACTGGGGTAGATACAGGGTAATGAGGTTGTCCCACATGAGACTCACAGTTAATCCCCATTTTACAGATGAGGGAACTGAGACACAGAGAAGTTAAGTGACTTGCCCACAGTCACACAGCTAGGTGGCAGAGCCGGGAGTCGAACCCATGATCTCTGACTCCAAAGCCCAGGCTCTTTCCACCGAGCCATGCTGCTTCCAGGGACTGGTTTAGATACAAGGTAATCAGGCTGGACCTAGTCCATGATCCACATGGGACTCACAGTCGTAATTCACATTTTACGGATGAAATAACTGAGGCCCAGAGAAGTGAAATGACTTGCCGCAGGACACACAGCAGGCAAGTGGCAGAGTCCGAATTAGAAGCCAGGTCCTTCTGACTCCCGGGCCTGCGATCTCTCCACTAGGCCAGCTGTTTCTCACTCAGTTCTGTGTTCTGCTTGATTGAGGATTGATTGATCGCCACCCTGTTGCCTGTCCTATAGCTGGCATAAAGCCCTTCTTGAATCATTCAGTCAGTATTACTTATGGAGCTCTTACTCGGTGCAGAGCACTGTACTGTTTGGAGGAGCTGAGAATTTCCTACTGGCATTCTCCAGGAGGGTTTTTCTCAGAGCTGCATAGCATTTAATGATATATGGCCGTATTTTCTTTGTGACTGATCACTGCCTGTGGGAATGGAGAAGAAGAGGGGGGGCTGGGCAATTACTAGGAGAGGGACTCAGGGCCAGCAATCTGCGAGCCAAAAAAGGCTGGCTTGGAAGGACCGTTGGACTGGGGGATGCTGTTCTAGGCAGAGCCTAGCTTTCACATTTATTCTGAAGAACTGCAGTAGCTGCCTAAGTGTCACAACTGCCAATCAGTGCAGTTTTAAGAGCTGCAGTCTACGGTGGCAGAGTGGCTCCCTTGCAGTTATTCTACAAGCCAGGGAGAGGGTCACCTTACAAAACACATGCTGTAGTCCTATCCTTTGCTCGTACTCCCCTTCCTTCCGTGTCTCCGCATCTATGTGCATTGTATTTTCTGGGTATTTTGATGTGAAAACCCACTCTCCCTGGGCTTGTTTCCTTTCGACACTGGGCGCGATTTGGGGACTTTAAGATCCTCTGCTATATTTTTATGTGTAATATTTGGAAAACTACAATTCCATTCTTAACTTAGAGTTTCACATAAATAGTCTCTTAGACTATGGGGTTGGGGGGCAGATAATGCAAAAATTCCCCAAATTTCCTTTTGAACCAAGAGCTCCGGTGCATTCTAAAAACTCCTCAGTTCTGCTCATTCTTTTGTCCTATACTCTCCTAAGCGCTTAGTACAGTGCTCCACACACTAAGCCCTCAATCAATGCGACCGACTGATGGATCGATTATTAACTGCAGCATTGTTTTACCAGGGCTACCCAGAACCAGGCACCCTCACTCCAAAAACAAGGCGAGGACATTTTTCAATAAATGTTGTCCATCTAGCTCCTGAGGAAGAGTGGCTAAAAAGTTTATTGGGAAGAAAATTAAGAACTACCGGGGACAGGGGTCTTGCATCTGTTCCGTTTTCACTCACATTTCCTGGAGGGATGGGGTCTGGTGGGGAGATTTTTAAAATAATAATGATAATAATGGCATTTGTTAAGTGCTTACTATGTGCCAAGCACTGTTCTAAGTGCTGGGGTAGATACCAGGTCATCAGATTGTCCCACTTGGGGCTCACGGCCTTAATTCTCAATTTCTAGATGACGTAACAGGCACAGTGAAGTGAAGTAACTTGCCCAGAGTCACACAGCTGACAAGCGTCAGAACCCACGACCTCTGACTTCCAAGCCCGAGCTCTTTCCACTAAGCCACGTTGACCATGGTATTTATTAAGCACTCACTATGTGCCGAGCACTGTCATAAGGGAAGCCTCCAAGTTTAATTCCAGCAACAACTCTCCTGAATTCACTCCATTGTCCTCCCTGCTTTTTCTCTCCCAGGTCTCTTTCAGCGGTCCCAGCCCCAAACGTGAGTAGCTTTGGAGATCTCTGCAGCTCTACGTGGGGAGACATCCCGGGGTCTGTCCCCAGGGAGAGGGCTGGGGTGGGTTTCTTGGAGAAGCAGAATGGCTTAGTGGATAGAGCACGGGCCTGGGAGTCAGAAGGTCATGGGTTCTAATCCCGACTCCACCACTTGTCTGTGGTGTGACCTTGGGCAAGTCACTTAAGTTCTCTGGGCCTCAGTTCCCTCATCTGTAAAATGGTAATTGATAATAATAATAATGGTATTTGTTAAGCACTTACTATGTGCAAATCACTGTTCTAAATAATGGGGTAGATAGAGGGTAATCAGGTTGTTCCACGTGGGGCTCACACTTTTAATCCCCATTTTCCAGATGAGGGAACTGAGGCCCAGAGAAGTGAAGCGGCTTGCCCGAAGTCACACAGCTAAGTGGTGGAGTTGGAATTAGAACCCACATCCTCTGACTCCCAAGACCGGGCTCTTGCCACTCAACAGTGCTGCTTCTCTAAGAAGTTGTGATGAATAATAAAAACAATAATAATAATGTTGGTATTTGTTAAGTGCTTACTATGTGCTTAGCACTGTTCTAAGCGCCGGGGCAGATACAAGGGAATCAGGTTGTCCCACTTAGGGTGCACAGTCTTCAGCCCCATTTTCCAGATGAGGGAACCAAGGCCCAGAGAAGTGAAGCGACTTGCCAGAGGTCACACAGCTGACAAGGGGTGGTGCTGGGATTAGAACCCACGACCTTCTGAGTCCCAAGCCCGGGCTCTTATTATTATTATGGTAGTGGTTAATAATAATAATAATAATAATGTTGGTATTTGTTAAGCGCTTACTATGTGCCGAGCACTGTTCTAAGCGCTGGGGTAGACACAGGGGAATCAGGTTGTCCCACGTGGGGCTCACAGTCTTCATCCCCATTTTACAGATGAGGGAACTGAGGCCCAGAGAAGTTAAGTGACTTGCCCACAGTCACACAGCTGACAAGTGGCAGAGCTGGGATTCGAACTCATGAGCCCTGACTCCAAAGCCCATGCTCTTTTCACTGAGCCACGAGCACTTACTATGTGCCAAGCACTGTTCTAAGCGCTGGAGTAGATACAAGGTCATCAGGTTGTCCCATGTGGGGCTTACAGTCCTCATCCACACAAAACCAAGACTGTGAGCCCCAAGTGGGGCAACCCCACTACCTTGTGGAAAGACCCCGGGCTTGGGAGTCAGAGGTCTTGGGTTCTAATCCTGTCTCCACCTCCTATCAGCTGTGTGATTTTGGGCAAGTCACTTCACTTCTCTGGGCCTCAGTTCCCTCATCTGGAAAATGGGGATGAAGACTGTGAGCCCCAAATGGGACAGCCTGATGACCTTGTATCCACCCCAGCGCTTAGAACAGTGCTTAGCACATAGTAAGCGCTTAACAAATGCCATCGTCATTATTATTATTAACTTGTAGAACCGCCCCCCCCCCCAGCACTTAGAGGAGTGCTTGGCACATAGTGAGCACTTAAATATCATCATTATTATTATTATTACTTTGTAGCCCCCCCAGCCCTTAGAAGCATGCTTGGCATATAGTAAGCTCTTAACAAATACCATCATCATTATTATTATTAGCTTGCAGCGCCCCGCCCCCCACACTCCCAGCGCTTAGAAGAGTGCTTGGCACATTTAAGAGCTTAACAAATGCCATCATTATTATTATTATTTCCTTGTAGCTCCCAGCCCTACCAGCGCTTAGACGTGCGCTTGGCACATAGCAGGCGCTTAGCAAATACCATCATTATTATTAATATTATTACCTTGTAGCCCCCACCCCCCCCAGCGCTTAGAATAGTGCTCGGCACATAGTGAGCGCTTAACGCGTCCCCATCTCTTGTCGGTGGGGCTTTGTCCGCAGTGGAGGCGGCGGGACCCGAAGGGGTGGGCATCCCGGGGGGTCGGGTATTCCCGGGGGAAAGGGCATCCCGGGGGGGTAGGGCATCCCTAGGGTCGGGCATCCCGGGGGAGAGGGGCATCCCGGGGGGTGTCGGGCATCCCGAGGGGTGGATATCCCTGTGGGGGGGGGCATCCCGGGGTTGGGTATCCCTGGGGGGGCATCCTGGGGTTGGGTATCCCTGGAGGGGCATCCTGGGGGTGGGTATCCCTGGGGGGGCATCCTGGGGGGGTTGGGATCCCAGGGGGTGGGGATTCCGGAGGGGCATACCGGGGGGGTATCCTGGGGTGGATATCCCTGGGGGGGGATCCCGGGGGTGGGTATCCCTGGGGGGAGGGGCATCCCGGGGGTGGGTATCCCTGGGGGGGCATCCCTTGGGGGGCATCCTGGGGAGTGGGTAACCCTGGGGGGCATCCTGGGGGGTGGGTATCCCTGGGGGGATCCTGGGGAATGGGTAACCCTGGGGGGGCATCCGGGGGTGGGTGGGTGTCCCTGGGGGGGCATCCTAGGGGTGGGTATCCCTGGGGAGGGGCATCCCGGGGGTGGGTATCTCTGGGGGGGCATCCTGGGGAGGTGGATATCCCTGGGGGGGGGGGCATCCCGAGGGTGGGCATCTCTGGGGGGCATCCTGGGGGGTGGGTATCCCTGGGGGGGCATCCGGGGGTGCGTGGGTATCCCTGGGGGGGCATCCTAGGGGTGGGTATCCCTGGGGAGGGGCATCCCGGGGGTGGGTATCTCTGGGGGGGCATCCTGGGGAGGTGGATATCCCTGGGGGGGGCATCCCGAGGGTGGGCATCTCTGGGGGGCATCCTGGGGGGTGGGTATCCCTGGGGGGGGCATCCCGGGGGTGGATATCCCAGGGTGGAGAGGGCGTGCATCCCGGGGGGGGGGGGGCGGGGCTGGACCTTCCCCCCGCAGCTGGGGGTCCGGCTCCCTGGGTCCCTCCCCCCTCCTCCTCCTCCTCCTCCTCTCCTTCCTCCTCCTCCCGCTCCTCGCCCTCCCCGTCCTCGGCGGGGGCCGGTCCTGCGCATCGGGCGGAGGGGCGGGCCGGGGGGGGGGGGGGGGCTCCCCGCGGGGACAGCTCAGGCCGCCTGCCGAGGCCCGGACAGACCCCGGACAGACCCCCGGACCGGACACCTTCTCTCCTCCTCCTTCTCCTCCTCCTCCTCCTCCTCCTCCTCCTCCTCCAGGTACCGGTGTCCCCCCGCCCCCCTCCCGCCCCCAAACTTTTGGGCGCCCCCGTGCCCCTGCCCCGCGCCCTGGAGCCCCTTCCTCCGGCCCTGCTCCCCTCCCTCCCCCCCCCCCCGCCCCGCACCCCTGGACCTCCAACTTTGTGTGGCCCCCCGTGGCGGGCTGGTCCGGTGTGCGGTGTCCGGGGTCTGTTGTGGGGGTGTCCCGCCCCGCCGGCCCCGCCGGCCCCGCCGACCCTTCTCCTGTTGCGCGGGGCCCGGAGACTGGGGGATGGCCGTCGTGGGCGGGTGGGTGGGCGGGGGTCGGGGGGCTTCACCAGAAAGCAGAGCCCTTTCCCCCCGCGCTCCGTCCCTGGGCCCGTCCTGATGCCCCTTTCCCCCCAAGCTCCCTCCTTGTCATCCCGATGCCCCTTTCCCCCTCCGCTCCCTCCTTGTGCCCATGCTGATGCCTCTTTCTCCTTCACTTCCTCCCTGTGCCAGTCCTGATGCCCCTTTCCCCTCCTTTCCCTCTCCGTGCGCGTCCTGATGCCCCTTTCCCCGCCGCTGCCTCCCTGTGGTTCCCGAAGTCCTTTTCCCCTGCTCTCCCTGCCCGTGCCTGTCCTGATGCCCTTTTCCCTGGCGCTCCTCCCTGTGGTTCCCGGTGCCCTTTTCCCCTGCACTCCCTCCCCGTGCCCATCCTGATGCCCCTTTCCCCTACTCTCCCTCCCTGTGCCCGTCCTGATGCCCTGTGCCCGTCCTGATATCCTTTTCCCCTGTGCTCCCTCCCTATGCCCGTCCTCATGCCCCTTTCCCCTGCGCTCCCTCCCTGTGCCCGTCCTGATATCCTTTTCCCCTGTGCTCCCTCCCTATGCCCGTCCTCATGCCCCTTTCCCCTGCGCTCCCTACCTGTGATCCTGATATCCTTTTCCTCTGCGCTCCTACCTGTGGTCCCGATGCCCCTTTCCCCCGCACTTCCTACCTGTGCCCGTCCCGATGCCCCTTTCCCCGCGCTTTCTCCTTGTGCCCCTTCTGATGCCCCTTTTCCTCTGCTCTCCCTCCCTGTGCTTCCCGATGCCCTTTTCCCCTGCACTCTCTCCCTGTGCCCGTCCTGATGCCCCTTTAACCCGGTGCTCCCTCCGTGTGGTTCCCGCTGCCCCTTTCCCCCGCGCTCTCTCCCTGTGCCCGTCCTGGGCAGCAGGTTGCGGACCGTGGAGGAGCTGGCCCTGGCCCCGGCCCCGGCCCCGGACTTTGCCCGGTCTTTCGGGCAAAGGGGTGGAGAAGGACGCACTCAAAGAAGGGGGAATCCGGTCTTGGGCGGAAAAGCGGCATAATACTGATGGTATTTGTTAAGGGCTTAACTTGGTGCTGAGCACTGTGCTAAGCGCTGGGGTAGATACAAGGTAATCAGGTTGTCCCACGTGGGTTTCACAGTCCTAATCCGCATCCTCCCCAGCCTCTCGTCTCCCCTCCTGGGGGTTGAGGGTGGGGGGCAGTGACTGCTGCCCGAAGCCTGCGGGAAGGGGGCTTGGTGAGTGGGGGTGTGGTGGTGATGCCCCCCTTTCATGCCCTGTGCCCATCGGTTAGAGGAGGAGAGGGTTGGAGGCATCGAGAATGCCCCTGGGGTGGGGGGAGTCAGGGAGCGGGAAGGGACCCCCCTCCACTCCCCCGGCCCAGCTGTCCATCCTGGTCAGGGACCACCCCTGACCCCCCTTTCTTTCCCTTCCGTGTCCTTGATCGAGAAAAGGTTAAGCTGAACATTGAGACAAAGTGGTGGCCAAACGTTCGGGCTCCCCAGAGTTTATTGCATTAGATTGTGAGATCCTGGAGAGCAGGTACGTGTCTGATGCTGTGCTTGGAAGCTTCCAAGTGCCCCAGAAGAGATATTCTGCATCCAGAGGGTGACCCGGGGAAATGTTGTTGCTGATGATTTTGAACCCCAAGGGTTTAGAAGGGACCTTTTCCAGAATGGTACCCAAAGGCCACTTCGACTTCTGCGTTCTCCAACAACAGATCTGCAGAACGCGACATCATGGCGTGATTTCACAGTCGCATGCGGGTTTGATGGATCCGAGTTAATTTATTCCCCGTCACTGAGCTGAATTGTAAACTCTATTCCCTCTTCCTGGGCTTTCCAAAGTATTCACAAGTTCCTGTCCCAGACACTGTTTGGTTTTTTTCCTTAATTTTTGGAAGGAGTAGGGGAGATGGTTGCCATTCCTTTAGGGGTTTCCAGTTTGGTTCCTCTAATCTGGAACAGTCCCACATCTTTTCCTTGAGGTGTTTCAAACATGATTCCTACTGTTGTCGTCATTCTTTCTTCCCCCAAATAATTCCCAGCTCCCCAAGTCGTACAAATACCTCAGCAATTACCGACACTCAAACTAAAACTCATTCTGAGCACTTTAGCGTGCTTTATTCAATTGTGCATTTGGTTACTAAATTCGTTTGCTCTGTGGGTAATTATTTTCATGTTTGCCTCCATTAGAGTGTAAACTGATTGTGGTTAGGGATTAGGTCACATCTCTATTTTGTGCTCCATAGATGCTTAGTATATACATTGTGTTGCACCTAGTAAGTGCACTTATTGAGCAATCTTATTCCTCCTCTAGAAAAGAGCACTTTTTGAGTTTAAAGAGCATCTAATACACCCCACCTCCTACTTCAACGCTTTATACTGCACAGGTGGTCTTAGAAATGACCAGTAGCTATAAGCAGAGTCTTAGCCCATTTTTATCTCAGCCCATTTTTAAAAATAGTATTTGTTAAGCGCTTGTTATGTGTCGTGGGACTCACAGTCTTGATCCCTATTTTATAAATGAGGTTACTGAGGTATAGAGAGGTTAATTGACTTGCCCAAGGTCACAGAGCAGAAAAGTGGCAGAGCCGGGATTAGACCCCAGGTCTTTCTGGTGTATAACATACAGATATATTTGATAGACATTTCCCAGACCCAAGTTAGGAGACATAGATTGTGCCCCAAGCCTGTTTGGAATGATGGAAAAAAACCCAAACAAACAATTCTGAAGTGCAGTTTTGTTAACAAGGCATCAATCAGCAATTATTTATTTATTTTAAAATTAAAAACAGAAGTACAAGGGAGACCCCTACAGCTACCTCCCAGGTCTGGACTGCAGCAACACTGAAAAACAAGGGTGGCTTGCAGTCAGAGAAGAAATGATGATCAGGCATTACCCTTTTCTGTAAGGACACAACCCTGACCGATTATCATGGAGCTCCCCCAGATCAAATACAAAACCTGACCCAGGTGGAAAACATACCTAGATTTTTCTAGATTTTTTTTTAAGTACTGAAAAGGCAAAAGAGGTGCCTGCAGACAAGGAACAAAAGGAGAATTCAAATCTAGCATTTAATGTAATAATTCAGTAATGGTAGGTTAAGAAATGATATTCTAATGCAGCCAATGTGTGCTCGGCAGGAGATTACGTCCTCTGGAAATGTTTCTGGTTGGTTCAAAACCTGCATACGTGACTGACAGTTGTCCCGGGGCTGGTGACCCTGCCTGCCTGGTCAGTCCGATGGCCATGGAGTGACGGCCATAAAACAGGTGGAAATGCACCATGTCATTCTGCTTCTATGCTGCTTTCAGAGTTTCTGGGTTGGGTTGGGAGATAGCACTAGATACAAGTAACTTGGCCAGTGTTGGCTTTGCCCACCTGCCCAGTGATGGGCATGTCACATAGGAACTTGACACGATGCTGATTTTTGGCATATTTGGGACAAAAAATCAAAGTTATTAACCAAAAAAAGATTTCCAAAAATATATGAATCTTATGCAAGTGGTTTGATGGAAAGAATAGAGGTCTGGGAATTGGGAGACCTGGGTTCAAATCCCACAACTGTTCTAGCCCGCTGGGTGATCTTGGGCAAGTCACCTAACCCATTTTGGGCCTCAGTTTCCTCATCTTAAAATGGCAATAATCACACTTGCCGGTCGTTACTTCCCAGGACGAATGTGAGGATAAAGTGGAGAATAGAAGTTATTTACAAGCAAAAAGTAATAATGATAATAATACTAACACTTGAGGCCCCAAGTAAGTAACTTGATTAAGGGAAGCAGCGTGGCCTAGTGGATAGAGTGCAGGCCTGGGAATCAGAAGAGCCTGGGTTCTAATGCCGGCTCTGACACACCTCTTCTGTGTGACCTTGGGTGAGTCACTGAACTTCCCTGGGCCTCAGCTTCGTCATCTGTAATTTGGAGATTAAGCCTGTGAGCCCCATGTGGGACGTGGATTGTGTCCAACATGATTAGTTTGTATCTACCCCAGCGCTTAGCCTGGCACATGGCAAGCATTTAACAAATATCATTAAAAAGTCACTTTTGGGATTTAACTGCTTAGTATGTGCAAATAATCAGGTAATTTGACTGGACACAGTTCCTGTCCCACATGGGGCTCATGGTTTAAGCGCTCTTCTGATCAGAGTGGTGGACAACAAAGAGTACAATCATTGCTCAGAAAAGATGGGGTCCCTTTGTAGCTCATGGGTTGGCTAGATGTGGAGTTGATTTCATCATTCAGAGTGTGGTTGTACAGGCTGATGGAGGATGACCCCTGGGTGGGTCAGTCAATTGCATTTATTCATTCAGTAGTATTCACTGAATCCTTACTGTGTGCAGAGCACTGTACTAAGCACTTGGGAGAGTACGCCTAGTAATAAACAGACACATTCCCTGACCACAGCGGACTTACAGTCTGAGCATCCCTTGAAAGAGAGAAAGAGAGAAGCAGCATGGCTCAGAGAAGCAGCGTGGCTCAGTGGAAAGAGCACGGGCTTGGGAGTCAGAGGTCATGAGTTCCAATCCCCACTCTGCCGCTTGTCAGCTGTGTGACTGTGGGCAAGTCACTTAACTTCTCTGTGCCTCAGTTACCTCATCTGTAAAATGGGAATTAATTGTGAGTCTCACGTGGGACAACCTGATTACCCTGTATCTACCCAAGTGCTTAGAACAGTGCTTGGCACATAGTAAGCACTTACCAAATACCAACATTATTATTATTATTATCTTTCCTCACTGGAACAGTGACTCTCTGTGGGTGGAGTTTCACAATCAGATAATAGCTGGGAGTCAATCAATCAATCAGTCATATTCACTGAATACCTACTATGTTCTGAACACCATACTAAGTGCTTAGGAGAGTACAGTATAACAGAGCCAGTAGACACACTGACTGCCCCCCAGGAACTTATGGTGTAATAATTATAATAGCAATGGTATTTGTTAAGTGCTTACCTTGTGTCAAGCACTGTTCTAAGCGCTGGGGTAGATACAAGCTAATCAGGTTGGACACAGGTCCCTGTACCACAGGGAGCTCCCAGTCTTAATCCCCATTGTACAGATGAGGTAACTGAGACACAGAGAAGTGAAGTGACTTCACAATATCGCCAAGATCCGCCCTTTCCTCTCCATCAAACGGCTATTGTGCTGGTACAAGTTCTCATAATATCCCGACTGGATTATTGTGTCAGCCCCCTCTCTGATCTCCCTTCCTCCTGTCTCTCCCTACCCCAGTCTATTCTTCATTCCACTGCCTGGATCATTTCCCTACAGAAATGCTCTGGGCCTGTCACTCCCCTCCTCAAAAGCCTCCAGTGGTTGCCTATCAACCTTCACACGAAACAAAAACTCCTCACTCTTGGCTTCAAAGCTCTCCATCACCTTGCCCCGTCCTACCTCACCTCCCTTCTCTTTTTCTACTGCCCACCCTGTACGCTCCGCTCCTCTGCCACTCACCTCCTCATGGTCCCCCATTCACTCCTCTCCCGCTGTCGACCCCTGGCCCATGTCCTACCGCTGTCCAGGAATGCCCTCCCTCCTCACATCTGCTGAACTAGCTCTCTTCCCCTCTTCAAAGTCCTTCTGAGAGCTCACCTCCTCCAGGAGGCCTTCCCAGACTGAGCCCCCCCTTTCCCTCTGCTCCTCCTCCCCTCCCCTTCCCCCACAACTCTTCCCCTTCTCCCTCCCCTCAGCACTGTGCTTATTTGTATATATTATTTGTTACCCTATTCATTTTGTTAATAAAGTGTATATCTACTTGATTCTATTTATCTTGATGATGTCTTGTTTTTGTTTCGTTCTGTTTTGCTTTGCTGTCTCCCCCATTTAGGCTGTGAGCCCATTACTGGGCAGGGATTGTCTCTATCTGTAGCCGAATTGTATATTCCAAATGCTTAGTACAGTGCTCTGCACATAGTAAACGCTCAATAAATACTATTAAATGAATTAATGAAGTGACTTGTCTAAGGTCACACAGCAGGCAAGTGGCAGAGCTGGGATTAGAACCCAGGTCCTACTGACTCTCAGGCCCGTTCTCTATTCATATAGCCCGTCCAATTTTGACCAGAGGTAGAACTGACTGTCTGATAGTGAAGCTCTGCTCCTGAAACAGTTGCCCTTGCCTGCCTATGCTCCTACTGTGTCTGCCTTGGTGACACAGAGTTGAGGAGAGGACATCTATCTGTATAATCTGTTTTTTCCGTTGCCTTCATTTTTTTTCCATTTCTTGTTTTGACAAGCAAAGAGGATACTCACCCTGACCCCGAAGCTTACAAAGCCACTCTGGGTATCCATTATAAGCAATAACTTTTTAGTCCTTTTAGGGGGACAATTCCGCTTGTTCTGTGGAATATGTTTGCAATGCAAGATCTATATGTCAAGGTGAGACATAAAAACAACAAATGATTTACTTGAGATGAAGGATTTAAATGGTTGGAGAGGTGGGGAGAGCTTTGTGGTTGAAAGATGTGGTTTGAAATCCTGTCGAGGTTTTGGTTGTGGCACCATCGCCTTCCTGCTCTTCCTTTAAGGTCAATAAATCATATCTCATCTGGGTGCTTGTTTTCTTGTGGGTTTTTCCTAATTCCTGATTCATAAACATAGTCTCGTTTGGAGGTTGCTGACGTCATGATCCTTCACCTGGCAATGAGAGCTCAATTGGTGGCAGTCTTAGCCCAAATTCTTCTTTAGTTGCTTATAGTTGTGGGCCAGTAGTCTTTTTGACTGCATTCAGTTTAATTCAATTGTATTTATTGAGCACTTACTGTGTGCCAAACACTGTACTAAGCACTTGACTGGTGCCACTCATTCAAGAGAGGAGTCTTCTCGCAAAGAACTTTGTGATAATTGGCTGATCAATCAAGCAATTAGTCCTATTTACTGAGCGCTTACTATGTGCAGAGCTTAACAGAGTTGGTAGACTGGCACATTAAGGGCTCAGTAAATATGATTGACTAACATCTATCTTAGAGTCTAGAGGATGGTCATTATTGAATGTGGTCATAGAGTATGGTCATTATGGTGTTGATGTATCTAAGCAGGGTGTAGATTTCTCTGGCTCACGGGACTAAACACATCTCTTCAATAAGCGACACCCAAATCACAGGGGCAACATTATTTGCAGTCTCCTGTCATTCATTCATTCAGTCATATTTATTGAGCGCTTACTAGGTGCAGAGCACTGTACTAAGTGCTTGAAAAGTACAATTCAGCAGCAGATAGAGACAATCCCTACCCAACAATGGGCTCACAGTCTTGTTCTTGCTTCTGCAAAGAGCACAGTGAATGGAGGGGTAAAGGATGCAGAACACTGTGTCGGGCCTTTGCGGTTCTCACCTTTATCAATCAGCTTCTGGCAGATTTGGGACTAGATCCCAGACCTCCTGATTCTTAGAGAGAGGTGCCCTTTCCACTGGTTCAACATTACTATTTTATCACTAAGTGCCGTCGAGTCATTTCCGATTCATAGTGGTTGTTATATGGTTATACGGTTGTTATGGTTATACTTTGTCCAGAATGTCCTGTCCGCTGCCATAATCCACAACCTTTCTAATGGTTCTTCCATTATCGTGTTATGGTCTCTATTTATCTAGCTGCTGGTCTGCCTCTTCCACGTTTTCCCTGGACTTTTCCTAGCATTAGTGTCTTCTCCAGAGAATCAGTCCTCCTGATTACGTGTCTAAAATATGCTAATCTAAATCAAGTCATTTGACATTCCAAAGACCACTTTGGTTTAATTTGCTCCAAAATCCATTTATTTATTTTTCGGGCAGTCCATGGTATTTGCAAAAGCCTTCTCCAACATCACATTTCAAAAGAACCAATGTCCTTTCTATGTTGTATTTTCACTGTCCAGCTTTCGGATCCATACACTGTCACTGAAAACACAGGTTGCTTAATGGACAAAAGGCTACGGATTGTTTTACAAAGTTCATCTAAGCACCTAATTTTCTCCAATAATTATGAGACCATTTTAGATTTTTAATATCTTGTTTCTTTTATATGGTACCCACAAAGATGCCACTGATGGTGAAATTCACTGTTAATTTGTGCTTGCCAATGTTAGAGGCTCCTGCTATCTTGACTTGGATCTGGCTCCAAAGAGGGCTTGTTGGCCATTTTGTTCCCAGATCTGCCCCTCAGGCAGAGCCATTACCTATTGTAATTCATTAATTAATTCATAATGATGTTTGTTAAGTGCTTAACTATGTGCCAGGAACTGTACTAAGAGCTGGGGTGGATACAAGCAGATCTGGTTGGACATAGTTCCTGTCCCCCATGGGGCTCAGAATTTCAATCCCCATTTTCCAGATGAGGTAACTAAGGCTTAGAGAAGTGAAGTGACTTGCCCAAGGTCACATAACAGACAAGACTTGAATTTTCCAACTAGAACAATTCTCAAACAAGCCTGGTGTGAATACCAAGGCAGCTGCTCATTCCAGTCAAGTCACTCCAGTCTATGCTTAATCAGGCACTAATGGGCAGCGAACCCTGACTCCCCAGAAGCACCCCCTGCACTCCTGAGCCAAAAAAACAACCACCAGAAAGAAACATTCACATAAACTGAAAGAAATTGTTCCCCCTTTTTGCTGCTCTCTAATTTCTAAATTTCTTTTAAGAACCAAATTAAATATGCCCAGAAACTTGATTTGATTTTGAAAATCAGGATGTTAACCTAGGTTTACATTTTTAACTCCTCCTTTCTATTCATCAGTGGTTTCAAAATGTTTCTGAAGCAGTGTAATTGCTTAGACTTGAGAAAGGAAAGGATATTCAGTGAGGGAGGATGTCTTAATCTTTTTTGAAGTTTCTGTAGTTTCAAGCATCCAAAGACAGTGATGCTGGCCCAAAATTTAGCTGCTGTTCTGCTTTAAGGCCAATGGAAGGACTAGATGACTTTTTTTGGATACCTTGGCGTTTGGGTAACTTATTTTGTCCTCTCTTCACCCGCAGGACACATACTCCTCATAAAATACCAAATTTGTTGGTACTGAAATGACACAAGAATTGACTTGTTAGTTTGCTCTTTTAACTGCGATTTTTAGAAAAGGAACTGTTTCCCAACAGTCCTGGTTTTTATTCAGGGTAATACCTTGGGGTATACATTTTAGAGGCTTAACAAATCCTCTTAGGAAAGAAACCAAAAAGAGGTAGGTTTTTTTTTTCCATAAAAATAATTGAACTGGTATTTAATTTTTATTTCGGCCCACCTCTTAAACATTTTGCACAGGCAAAAACATATTCCAGAAGAGTATTCACCACAGACATTTGGCATAATGAGCCCTTGCTTGAGTTTTTTTGGTTCATGATAAACATGCTTGGGGCTTCTGATTTAGTGAAAGAAAAGCCTCTGTTCACAGAGCCCCCTCTAAAAAAGTTTCATAAATATGCTGGAAATTGTGTAACATGGCAAATATTTGAACCCTAGGATGCAAAGGAGGAGTTAGAGAGCTATGAAGGTTCTCCAAGAATGTTTGGCTTCCTTCCACTCCCCAGAACCGTCTCCTTGTTACTGAGCAGGGAAAGCCTAAATCACACCGACTTAATAGTAATGATTATGGTATTTGTTAAGTGCTTACTATGCATCTAGCTAGCAGTATACTAAGCGCTGGGGTAAATATAAGATAAGCAGGTCAGACAGTCCCTGTCCCTCAAAGGGATAAGAAGTGTGGTATTTAAGTGCTTATGTGCCAAGCAATGAACTAAGCACTGGGAAAGATACAAGGTCATCAGACCCCAAATGGGACTAACTTTCTAAATAGGAAGGAAAACAGGTATTGAATCTCCATTTTGCAGATGAGAGAACTGAGGCACAGAGAAGTTAAGTGACTTGCTCAAGGTCACAGAGCAGGTAAGTGGTGAGCTGGGATTAGAATCTAGGTCTAAGTAGGAGGGAGAATGGGTATTTTTAGTCTCATTTCACAGATGAGGAAGCTGATACTTAGAGATTTTAAATGACTTGCCAAAGGTCACACAGAGGGCAGGCAGTGGAACTAGGATTAGAATCCAGATCCTCTGACTCCAAGAGCAGGGCACTTTCTGCTAGGCCACACCACTTCTCCTTTCTCATCTGAGAAGCAGCGTGGCTCAGTGGAAAGAGCACGGGCTTTGGGGTCAGAGATCATGAGTTCGAATTCCTGCTCTGCCACTTAGCTGTGTGACTGTGGGCAAGTCACTTAACTTCTCTGTGCCTCAGTTACCTCATCTGTAAAATGGGAATTAAGACTGTGAGCCCCACGTGGGACAACCTGATTCCCCTTTGTCTACCCCAGTGCTTAGAACAGTGCTCTGCACATAGCAAGCGCTTAACAAATACCAACATTATTATTATCTGCACTTCTGGATTCAGAGATTAGAGTCTGATTAGGTAGGGAAAACTGCAGTTGGGGGCAGTTTTCCTTACCTAACCATCCTCTAATTTACCTCATACCTCCGAGTCCATCTCCACTCCTCTCCTTTAATCCAGGTACTGTGACAGTGTCAGCTGTTCTTTGACCTTTCACACCTTTGCCCCTTTGGGCTGACATCCTAGGTAACTTCATGTGTCTTTCAAAATGCTCCTGATCCTCACACTTTACAAATAGAAATATTTCTGCAACTGTTTTCTCTTGAGGAGTTAATATGTGAATTTGCTTGCTCAAGTATTTAACCCAGTCCTGATTCTGTGTAAAGAACTAAAGTGGTAGAGGTGTATAGATATAGAAAACATCTGTAAGAATCTTCCAGTCTAGCAAAGGGAGCTAAAACATTTCCAGTTAAGCATCCTACTATCTTAAAACTGGTACCCGTTTGTGCTGAAGTCATCCTATTAATCAAATGCACCTTATATGTAGGATTTGTTACCCCTTGTTTATGTAATTTTCATTCCTGCTTGTGCTGACTTGTAGTTCATCCTTATCGCATGCGCCTCCCTGTCTTTAAAATAAACTTTACTTGAGTCTTATCTTCCTAAAAGAGTGCTGCTGTAATACAGGACTTTTACGTAATCTCAGACTCCTTTAGTGACCAGTTACATTTCCACCAGGATGCTGTGTACAGTAAGAATTTTTGTGTGATTGTCACCTTCTTTTCTGCTTCTAAGAATCATTTCATTTAAAAGGTAATCTGAAAACACAAGTGATAAATCATCCTTATTTTGCATAGCTCTCTTAAATCTGTATACCACACAATATCAAGTGACTTTTTGCTGCTTAATAGATTTGTATTAAAGGTGATCCTGAGAGCTATATCACAATTTTTTCCTGAAAACTGCATCTTAAATTGACAGAGCAGTGTGGTCTATTTGAAAGAGCACAGGCCTGAAGTCAGAAGACCTGGATTCTAATCCTAGGTCAGTCACCTTCCTATTGTGTGACCTTAGGCAAGTCACTTAGCTTCTCTGGGCCTCAGTTTCCTCATCTGTAAAATGGAGTTTCAATATCTGTTCTTCCTCTTACTAAGACTGTGAGCCCTGTGTTGGACAGAGACTGTGTCTGCTCTGCTTAATTCTTATATCTACCCCAGTGCTTAGTGGGAATCCCGGCTCGGCCACTTGTCAGCTGTGTGACTTTGGGCAAGTCACTTAACTTCTCGGTGCCTCAGTTACCTCATCTGTAAAATGGGGATTAAGACTGTGAGCCCCATGTGGGACAACCTGATTCCCCTGTGTCTATCCCAGTGCTTAGAACAGTGCTCGGCACATAGTAAGCGCTTAACAAATACCAACATTATTATTATTATTATTAGTGTAGCACTAGGCACATAGTAAGCCCATTACACATACCATTATGATAATGTATTATTATTACAAGCATTTTAAGTCAGAACCAGTTTTCTGATAAGAACAACTAGACATGGGGGATAGTTTCCTGAACCACAGTCAGGTATCTTATTACCAAAACTTCCCAGAACTGTGGACTAAGTCAATCATAGGTGAATTATAGATTAATGAACATTGAGTCAGGGAGCATTCAAGATAGATTTGTCACCTTTAACTTCATAGTAATAATAATGGAATCTATTAAAACACTCTACTACTAATCATTGGGGAAAATTACACAGAGGAGAATTGGACAAGGTCCCTGTCCCTCAAGGGCCTCACAGTTTATGAATAAGTGGGGGGAATGGGGCTGGTGACAGGCACTCTGGGAAAGCTGAAACAATAAAAATATAAAACATGTTGGCTTTCCCTCTGACCATGCCTGGTGATCTGTTCACCTCTCTCCTCCTTTGATCTTTCCTACTTTGCTTCCTCCCCTTCATCACTGCCCTCTCCCCCAATCTCACTAATTCTTTAACTCTCTCAACCCCTCCACCCTCACTGTGGCTTCTAAAGTTAATTCCCTTGGCTTTTCCACTACCCACCTCTCCAGAGCTTGAGTCAGAGGTAGCTAGTGATGTAAAGTGAAGGCTAATGTTTTATAAAGTGAAGACATGGTGTAGAATTGGAAATTTTGTATGTTATATGTCTAATCTATGGATACACATACCAGAGCAACTTTATGGCAGAAGATGGAAATTTGGGGGGAGGGTTTGTCAATGGAATCGCTGTGGATCGAAAATGAATTGACAGCATTTGAAGAAGACATTGACATCATTTTAACTTTGTTGGAAGCACAGTATTAGCATGCATGCAGAGATATAAATTGTCTAGACATTACTTTTCTTGTAACTTCAGACAGAATAAAGTGGAAAATAGAGGCCCTTAAAGAATTTTGGGAGAAAAGGAAAGGTTGTCCTGTCTTATGCCGTCGAGTCATCTCCGACCCATAGAGATGCCATGGGCACGCTTCTGTCAGAATGCCCCACCTCCATCTGAAATTGGTCTGGTAGTGTAACCATAGAGTTTTCTTGGTAAAATTATGGCAGTGATTTACCATTGCCTCCTTCTCTGTGGGTAAACTTGAGTGTCCGCCCTCTATTCTCTCTCATGCCGCTGCTGCCCAGCACAGGTGAGCTTTGACTTGTAGCAGATTGCCTTCCACTTGCTAGCCACTGCCCAAGCTAGGAATGGAAATCCCTCTGCTTGACTCTCCCTCTCATAGTCGAGAGTAGTAGAGAACTGGAAACTCTCCAGATGCGACCCTGAGAGGGAAAGGAAAGGTTATTGCTCTATTTTCCACCTCACTTTATCAACGTAGATTTTTCTGTAAATGAGTGTATGCTTTTCCTTTACCTAAAAGCATTTCTTTATTTAGAATTAAAAAATATTTCTCGACAGTAATTTTATATCAGGTCAAAACTTCAAACGTTAGGAATTCATACATTTATGTATCGCTTTTTTTGACTTTGTAAGGGTTTATCTAGTCCAAGCACTATAGAGAGCACTTAAGAAAGGTACAAACATACTGAATCAGATCTAACAGTTGTTTTGGAGGATTCTGCCTCATTTGCTTCTGTAATATGGAGCTTCTCTTTTTTAATGGTATTTGTGAAATGTTTACTATGTGTCAAAACAGTTTTTTAAGTGCTGGGGGAGATTGATGTTAATCACATTGGGCATAGTCCCTGTCCCACGTAGGGCTTACAGTCTAAGTAGGAGGGAATACAGGTATTGGTTGCCCATTTTACAGATGAGGAAACTGAGGCACACTTGCCCAAGGTCACATAGCAGGCAAGTGACAGAGAAGGAATTAGAACTCAGATCCTCTGACTCCAGAAATAAGCTTTTTCCACTAGGTCATGATGCTTCTCTCCAAGAATAGCTAGAGGAAAGGGAGGGGGCAGGTATCAATTAGAAGCAGCGTTGCTCAGTGGAAAGAGCCTGGGTTTCGGAGTCAGAGGTCATGAGTTCGACTCCCGGCTCTGCCACTTGTCAGCTGACTATGGGCAAGTCACTTAACTTCTCTGTGCCTCAGTTCCCTCATCTGTAAAATGGGGATTAAAAGTGTGTGAGCCCCACGTGGGACAATCTGATTACCCTGTATCTCCCCCAGCGTTTAGAACCAGTGCTCGGCACCTAGTAAACGCTTAAAAATACCAACTTTATTATTAATCAGTAGTGAAGCTGCATTGTGCTAAATTCTTGGGGGAGTCAGGTTTCATCAGGAGGTAAATTCCTGTTTCAAGGGATCCCATACCTGTTATTTGTTTTTAATGGCTGCCTCCTTTGCTAGATTGCAAGCTTCTTGACTAGTAGTAGCAGCATTCATTAATCAGTTACTGTGTGCAAAATACTGTACTAAGTGCTGGGAAAGTGAACATAGGTGATAATCAGAGATGGTTCCTGTAGCTCGAGGGGCTCATAGTTTAACACTGTAAGTAGAGGAAAGGACTGGGGACAGACACTCTGGAAGCAATGAAGCATCAAACATTAAAGCACCATAAAAACAGGGACAAATATATAATACACAAAATAAAAAAATTAAAGTCTGTAGAGTGCTTTGGCTAGAGGAGCAGAATTTCAGGCTTCTCAAAGTTGAGAGTCCAAGGTCCGGTCAGAGCCTCAGTGAATTCTGGAGCAGGGATCCTGGGAAGCAGCATGGCCAAGTGGAAAGAGCACAGTCTTGGGAGTCAGAGGACATGGGTTCTAATCCTGACTCCACCACTTGTCCTGTGATCTTGGGCAAGTCACATCACTTCTCTGTGCCTCAATTACCTCACCTAGAAAATGGGGATTTAGGCTGTGAGCCCCAGGTGGGACAGGGACTGTGGTCAAACTGATTGCCTTGTATCTACCCTGGCATTTAGAACAGTGCTTGGCACATAGCAAACACTTAAAAAATACAATTATTATTATTATTATTGTTATGTTTGTGGGGAAGATGGCAGTTCATTTGGCCATGGTGGCGGGGCGGGGGCGGGGGGCAAGAGTGTGCAGGGAGGTGAGGCTGCAGTTACCAGATGTTTCATCAGGCTGTGCTAAAGATAGTCTGAGAAGTCTTGGCAACTGCTTTTGTCCCTGGCTAGACATCTACAGAGCAGGCCTGGGACAAGGGACCTTAAGGGTAGGGATCATGACTGCTCTATTGTACTCTCCCAAGGACATATTACAGTGCTCTGCACATAGTAAGAGCTCAATAATACCACTGATCAGCCTGGGGGGAGACAGAACTTAAAATTGTAGGGGTGATGGTGAACACCTAGTTCTTAGGGGTTAAATACTCAAATGCATAGGTGATGCAGTAGGAAGAGAAATAAGGGTGGGGAGATCAGAGATTAGACAGGGAAGGCTTCCTGGAGGAGACTGAAGCCTTTGAAGGTGGGAAGAGAAGTGAAGGGGAAAGCAGTTCCAGGAAGGAGGAAGGATGTGGACAAGAGCTTGATGGTGAAAGAGATGAGAATGAGGCCCAGTGTGTAGGTTGGCATTAGAGGAGCCAAGTGTGAGGGCTGACAGGTGAAGTAGGGGAGAAGCAAAGACAAATACTGGAGAGAAAACGGATTTTGTGCCTTTAAAGTGATGGTCAGGATTTTTCAGCTTGATGCTGAGGATAGGCAACCATTACAGTCTCATTTTTTTTTTTGTGAGAGCAGTTGAGGAGTTCTGTTTTTTCACAGTTATAGTAACTATTTCAAGGATTCCAGAGTCTTGAAGGTGGGGAACTCTGGGCTGAGTGTCTGAAGCCCTAGTTTCTGCCAATCCAGCCATTGACAACTGTAAAATGAAAAACATTTACTTAGGAACATCCTGGACATCCAATGTGCAAAAACGTGTATTTGAAAATAGAGAATCTTCTTGCCTCTTTCAGGCATAGTTCCACGTGACTGTTAATCAGAGTATTCATGGACATGCAATATAATCCATCCTGAGTTACCAAAATGCATTACTGTACCCTGCTTGGTGTGGATTACTGTTAAATTCCAAGCAAACACAATTACTTTAATCCACTGGATGCTGTTGGTGCAATTTGACAGTGAGACTTTAATTTTATTTCAGCAGTACACAGCATTGTTTCCTGAGCAAACCGACCTCACCTTCCTGTCCATTATACTTTCAATCACAATGCTCTCCAAGATCACGTATCATTTCTTAATTATGTTTTACTCTTCTTGCAACCATTCTTCCCTGACCAGTGATAAGGTAACAAATCAGATCTGCATTTTTAATGGAATATGAGAAGTACTTACTGCCATTCCAACACTTAATAATGATAACAATATTTGTGGATTTTAAGCACTTACTATGTGCCAAGCACTGAACTAAGATGTACTAAGGTATAGATACATTATAATCAAGTCTCACATGGGGCTCATAGTTGAAATAGAAAGAACAGGTATTCATTCATTCATTCATTCAGTTGTATTTATTGAGCACTTACTGTATGCCAAGCACTGTATTGAGTGCTTGGGAGAGTACAGTAAAGCAATATAACAGACGCATTGCCTACCCACAATAAACTCACAGTCTAGAGGAGGAGAC
The DNA here is from genome assembly GCF_004115215.2 of Ornithorhynchus anatinus. Classification (NCBI taxonomy): domain Eukaryota; kingdom Metazoa; phylum Chordata; class Mammalia; order Monotremata; family Ornithorhynchidae; genus Ornithorhynchus; species Ornithorhynchus anatinus. The sequence goes on from NC_041728.1 coordinate 93,382,051, forward strand.
CAGCATTAGTATACCTACATAAAAAATAAATATATAATTAAATTACAGATATGTACATACATGCTGTGGAGATAGGAGGAAGGATGAATGAAGGGAGAAAGTCAGGGCGATGCAGAAAGGAGTTGGAGAAGATAGGAGTATTAAATACCCATTTTATTGAATCCCCATTTTGCAGATGAGGGAACTGAAGCACATAGAAGTTAAATGATTTGCCCAAGGTCATCCAGCAAACAAGTAGCAGAGTGGAGATTAGAACCCAGGTCCTTCAACTCCCACGCCTGTGGTCATTACACTAGGCTTCCCTGTGTTCCGTGACTCCTATATCGCTTAAGACCTTGATAGTCCCCACTCTCCCCAAGCATGTGGAATTAAAATTTTTTGACCTCTGATCCTTCCCCCTACCTATAATTTGTTTGAGTTTGTTCTCCCCAGCAAGACTGTAAGCTCCTTGAGGGGAGGAATCGTATCTACTTCCTCTACTGTGCTTTCTCAAGTTCTTGAGATAATGCTCTGCCGAGAGAAAGCACTCAATAAATACTACTGGCTGGTGGATTGAAATGCTCACATTATAAGGAGACTAGATTGTTGCTAAGTTCCAGGGAAAGCAAAGATGTTCATTCACTTATTCATTCTTTCAATCATATTTACTGAGTGCTTACTCTGTGCAGAGTTCTGTACTAGGCACTTGGGAGAGTACAATACAACAATAAACAGACACGTTTCCTGCCCACAACTAGCTTACAGTCTAGAAAGGGCAAGACATACATCAATACAAATAAATAAATTACAGATATGTACATAAGTGCTGTGCAGCTGGGTGGGGAGAAGAACAAAAGGAGCAAGTCAACCCAATGCAGAAGGGAGTGGGAGAAGAGGAAAGGAGGAGTTTAGTTTGGGAAGGCCTCTTGGAGGAGGTGTGCCTGCAGTAAGTCTTTGAAGAGGGGAGAGTAATTGTCATATTTGAGGAGGGAGGGTGTTCCAGGCCAGAGGCAGGACTTGGGCTCGGGATCAGCGGCTGGTTGTAGAAGGAGAGTAGCAAGGTAAGGGGGCAAGGTCATTGAGTGCTTTAAAACAAATGGTGAAGAGTATTTGTTTGATGTGGAGGTGGATGAGCAACCACTCAAATTTCTTGAGGAGTGGGAAAACATTTGTAGAAAAACGATCTGGGCAGCAAAGTGAGGTTTGGACCGGAGTGGAGAGAGACAGGAGGCTGGGAGGTCAGCAAGGAGGCTGAGCAGTGATCCAGGCGCAATAGGATGAGTGATTGTATTAATGTGGTAGCAGTTAGGATGGAGAGGAGTGGATTTTACTGATGTCGTGAAGGTGGGACTGACAGGATTTAATGATAGATTGACTATGTGGGTTAAATGAGAGGGAGGAAGTCAAAGACAATACCAAGGTTACTGGACTGTGAGCCAGGAAGAATGGTGGTACCATCTAAAATAATGAGAAAATCAGGAAGAGGGGACAGGGTTTGGGTGGGGAGATAAGGAGCTCTGTTTTGGACATGTTAAATTTGAGGTGACAGGAGGATATCCAAGTAGAGATGTCTTGAAGGCAAGAAGAAATGTGAGACTGCAGAAAGGGAGAGAGATCAGGGCTGGAGATGGCGATTTGGGTATCACCCACATAGAGGCATTAGTTGAAGCCATGGTAATGAATGAGTTCTCCAAGGGTGTGGGTCTAGACGGAGAATAGAAGGTGACCTAGAACTGATCCCTGGTGGACCCCCACAGTTAGGGAGTGGGAGGCAGAGGAGGAGCCTGCAAAAGAGACTGAGTGACCAGAGAGATAGGAGGGGAACCAGGAGATGACAGAATCAGTGAACCCATGATTGGATAAACGTTTTCAGGAGAAGGGGGTCGTTCACAGTGTCGAAAGCAACTGGAAAATTGGGAAGGATTAGGATGGAGTAGAGGCCGTTGGATTTGGCAAGGAGATAATAGGTGACCTTTGAGAGGCCAGTTTTTGTAGAGTGAAGTGAACTGAAGCCAGATTTGAGGGAGGGGAGGAAAGTAAAGCAGAGAATTGGAGGAGAGAAGAGAGATATTTTCTTCCTGTGTGCTTTAAGACAGCACTCTGGTAAGAGAACAGGGGAAACTGCTCCCTTTGCAACCCTCTTTAAATAATCAATCAATCAGTGATATTTATTGAGCACTTATTGCATTCAGAACATTGTGTTAAGCACTTAGGAGAGTACAGTATAATGGGATTAGTAGACTTGTTCATTCATTCAATCATATTTATTGAGTGCTTACTATGTGCAGAGCACTGTACTAAGTGCTTGGAAAGAACAATTCGGTAACATATAGAGACAATTCCTACCCAACAACTGGCTCACAGTCTAGAAAGGGGAGACAGACAACAAAACAAGTACACAGGCATCGCTGCCTACAATGTGCTTACAGTCTAGAGGGAGACAGATATTAATATAAATAAATAATCCCAAAGGAGAGCTGATTCAGGATGTGTTGAAGGAGTAGTTGCTGAACATGCTGACTCAGTATTCCCTAGGCAAATAATAATAATAATAGTAATAATACTTTTTAAGCAATTACTATGTGCCAAACACTGTTCTAAGCATTGGGGTAGATGCAAGTTAATAAGGTTGGAAAACACATTCTTTGTCCCACATAGGGCTCACACTCTTAAATCCCCATTTTAAAGATGAGGTAACTGAGGCTCAGAGTGGTGAAGTAGTAATAATGATAATGGTGGTATTTGTTAAGTGTTTACTAAGTGCCAGGCATTGTAGTAAGCACTGAGTTGGATAGAAGCAAATTTGGTTAGTCACAGACCTTGTCCCATATGGGGCTAACAGTTTTAATCCCCATTTTACAGATGAGGCAACTGAGGCACAGAGAAGTGAAATGACCTGCCCAAGGACACACAGCAGACAAGTGGCAGAGCTGGAATTAGAACCCATGACCTCTGACTCCTGGTCTTGTGCTTTATCCACTACACCATGCTGTTTTGCCCAAGGTTACATAGCAGACATGTGGCGGAGCTGGAATTAGAACCCAGGTCCTTCCTACTCCACCTAAAGCATGCTGCCCAAAGTCCCATGGTAGGGAGGGGGAATTCAGGAAGTGGTTAGCAAATTTTCTGATTGGAGTCAGGCTGAGAGAGAGGGAGAAAGAGAGAGAGAGAGAGAGAGAGAGAGAGAGAGAGAGAGAGAGAGAGAGTTTTCTTCTCTTTTCTCCTTGGAAACTGTAGCCATCCCTTTCCCTAGCACAAAGACGGGACTTGGGCAGAAAGGAATATACAGCCTTTTACCCAAGGGACATGGCATTAGGAAGCTGCATGTGTATTCTGTGGACGCTCTCTTTATGCGAGGAAAGCCGCTAGCAGACCATTTTGATTATGTTTTGAAGTATATTTCGGCTACTGGGAGAATAACACTCAGTTATTTAAAATGTGTGAAAATGTGGGGATTGGGTAAACTGCCTTGGAGGAAATCACCAACTGTTCACCCCCAGATTCAGACTTAAATTAAACATACTTTGCATTTCTACTAAATCTAAGCTCACTTTTCTCTCTTACCATTTTTCACGTTTGATGGTCTGGCACCAGAACAACCTTATACTACAAGAAAAAGCATTTTTGGAATAGCTGGGCTCTGGCTGGCTTTTGAAATAGCAGTGTGCCCCACCTTTTCAAGTTTGCCAGCTTTGTTTCATTTCTTATCTCAAAAAACCCCCAACAAAAACCCGTTCTCCATTTTCAGGCATTATGAGGCTCACATATGCCTATACCAAGAGATAGGCATTTGGATGTTAATGGATGTAAAATTTTTCCCCTTAAATATTGTGGACCATCTCTTTCTCCCCTCCCTTCTACATGCCATCCATCTATTAAATGCAAAATCACCAAAGAGAGAATTCTGAAAACAGTACAGAAACATTCCTCATGGTTAAGGAAGGAATTCTACGGTGATGTCAGAAGACACTTCAGAAAAGACACTTAGACAATCAGTGTGGTCTAGTGGAAAGAGTCAGGAGTTTGTGAGTCAGGAGATCTGAGTTCTAATTCCATCTCCACTACTCGTCTGTTCTGTGATCTTGAGCAATTCACTTGACTTTTCTGTGCTTCATTTTTCTCATCTGTAAAATAAGGATAAAATATCTGCTCTCTCTTCCTCTTAGGCTGCGAGCCCCATATTGGGCAGGAACTAAGTCTGATCGTCTTACATTGTATCTAACCCAGCATTTAGTTCAGTGCTTGGCTCATGATAAGCACTTAAGAGATACCACAATTTTTATTACTTCAACAAGCTTCTTAATTCATCTGCCGTGATTATTTCTGAGACTAAAGTGGGCTTTATCATCGTAGCTTCTCCAAGCCATGGGACTGTGACTCAACATCAATACTACAGTGTGGTTCACTTTTTCTGTAAGAGGGTCCTTCCGTTAGAAAACCCTCACAAGCACTTTGACATGCACTGCCCCCCTTCCCATCGACTCACTTGTTGCAATTCATGCCCCAGCAGGAACAAGGCTGGGAGGATGAGAGAGGGCTAGTGGTTTGCACGGCCTTACTTCTTTTAATAGTATTTAAGTGCTTACTATGTGCCAAGTACTAAGCTTTGGGGTAGATGCAAGGCAATTAGGTTGGACAGTCCATGCCCCTCTTGGGGCTCATGGTCTTAATTCCCATTTTACAGATGAGGTAACTGAGGCACAGAGACACTAAGTGACTTGCCCAAGGTCACACAGCAGACAGGTGGAGGAGTCGGGATTAGAGCCCAGATCCTCTTACTCTGAGCCTCTGCTCTTTCCAGTAGAACATGCTCCTTCTAACTTCCCTGTACTGAAGTCTCAAAATTGAGGCTCACCAGGTCTTCTCATCTGGAGACTCCATGATCATCAGCATCATCGCCTCTGCATTAGCAGTGTATATGCTTAAAGAGGCTTTACCCTGTGGCCATTATTCCATCTCTCAGAGATTTCAGTGTTGCAGTCTGAGTCGTGGAAATCGATGTCAAGAGTTTTAAGAATTTTAAAGGAAGACAAAGCTTAAGGTCAATGGTTACACTTTTTCAGGAAATAGGCCATAGGGGATGTCAGGATGCTTGTCGTGGGAGTCAGTGGGGTCTTGTGAAAGAGTCTGGTATTGTCAGAGGACCTGGGTTGATGTTCCGCCTCTCCGACCAGCCTGCCATGTGACCCAGGCAAGGGCCATGCTTCAATCAGTCAGTCAATCAATCGTATTTATAGAGTACTTCAGTTTCCATATTTGTAAAATGGTGGCAATACTCACTCATAAGGATGTTTTGAAGATGAAATGAGAACAGTAATGTGCAAAACAGTACTTTGGAAAATTACAAACTCGATGAAAATTCAGCTGATGATACTGTCAGTCACCTTCAAGAGGAAGTCAGGAAATCTAGATGTGGCATTTAAGACAAGCCATTATACTCTTCATCACTGACAAATTCCTTTCTCAAGTTATTTTGACCAAGTACTCTTGGAGTTTCAGTCACCATCTGTGAATTATGTATTAAGTGAAATTATGAAATTATGTATTAAAGTTTCTTTAACTTCTATATCATCACTGAATGCTCAGGATTCACTCTCTTAGCAGCTGGATCACCAAGCAGACATAGGTTAAATGAAGATGTACTTGTCCAATCTCATTAGTGAAGTTAGTAGAGCTTTATTTAAAGCCTGTAATGTGTTTTCTCATCATGCTGGCATTAGTGAATTAAAGGGTGTGAGTTTGGAATTTAGAAGAGGTTTGCATGCTTTGCATTGTTTTTGATTTAAACAGTGATCCATTATCTGTGCGTTTGTTGACCGGTGGGAAGATTAGAAAGTGAAGGGAACATGTATGGACATGACTGTGAAGAAGAAATCTCATTTCAGAAATCCTCCTTACCATTTCTTTGCCTTTGAAAAATCAATCATATTGATTGAGCACCTACAGGGTGCAGAGCACTGTACTAAGGTATTTATTGAGCACTTACAGTGTGCAGAGCACTATACTAGGTGCTTGGAAGAGTATAATATAAAGATGCATGCCACTTGCCCTGTTGATGTGGAGGAGAGCTTATCTGATTTCCTTCCCCTGCCAGATTAGGCCCCTTCTAGTACTGCAAATGTTTGGTGGGTTCTATCCCCCTTTTTTTTTTTGTGATAGTGTGTGTTAAATGCTGATGACATGCCAGATGCTGGGGTAGTTACAAGATAATTAGGTTGTACACAGTCCATTTCCCACTTGGGGCTCCCAGTCTTACTCCCCATTTTACAGATGAAGTGAGTCACAGAGAAGCTAAGTGACTTGCTCAAGGTCACGCAGCAGACATGTGGTGAAGGCAGGGTTAGATCCCAGGTCCTCTGGCTCTGAAGCCTGTGCTCTTTCCAATAGGCCATGCTGATTCTCACTCATGCAAAGTGGCTGGGGGATGCAGCTGAAACCTTCCTCCATCCCTCCTAAAAGCTTCCCAAGTGACTTTATGTGAGCTTGGTCCTATTTTTGGGTGGGTCAAGAGGGAGGGTAGGGAAATCAGGTTCCGTTTCTACAAATGTGATGCAATCAATTAATCAATGATATTGAGTGCTTACTGTGCACAGAGTGCTATACTAAGAGTGTGATAGAGCTGATAGACACAATCTAGTGATTGGTTGCTTGAATTTTTTGTCCTTTTGGTTATTTGTCTCAGCGTGTAGGGATGGCAGTCAGCAGGATCTAAAAAGGCAAATTAAAGACATTGTTCAGGTTTGCATTTTCCAGTAAAACTCGGTATTTGATTCTAGAAAGTTAGACAATGTTGTGGTTTTCATCAAGGAAACTTCCCTTTCTAGTAAGTTTTGATCAAATCAATCTAATGGTCCTCTATTGTTTTGTTTATTTCCACTTTACTTCCTCTGCAAACATTGCACTCTATCCAGAAGAGATGGAAGTTTGTGGATAGGGTATATATATTGAAGAACATGTTCCATTTAATTATTCATTTGTTTCACTCTTCTATACTTTTGTCTTCTGTGCATGTGTATAAAATATATATGGCTAGATAGATTTATCTACAGCTATGTAGCTATATGTATATATAGGAATATATATATTATATGTATTATATATAAACTATATTATATATAGTATATATAGATTATATATATATAGATATATATGGGAATAGGAATATATAGGAATTTAGGAATAAGAATATGTAGGAACATATATATATTTCTTATTTCTGCCTTTCTCATCTATTAAACTTTAAGCACCTGGATGGTTGGGCAGGTGTCTTGTATTTTCCTCAAACATCTAGTTTGTGCTCTAGACAAAGTAGGTGATCAATAAATACCTTAGCTATGATATTTTATTTTGTTTCGTTTAGTTTCACCTGGTAGAAGAGACTGACTTTTTCCCTAAGTTCCCTGAAATTTGAAGACCCTACTTGAAATTTACCTAGAAAACTCTGGTATATATGTAAATATGTAGAGAGCCTAATGGAAGCTTTAGTCCTACAAAGATGTTTTTACGAGATGTTCTTCCCCTTGACTCTATTTATTGCCATTGTTCTTGTCTGTCCATCTCCCCCGATTAGACTGTAAGCCCGTCAAACGGCAGGGACTGTCTCTATCTGTTGCCGACTTGTTCATCCCAAGCGCTTAGTACAGTGCTCTGCACATAGTAAGCGCTCAATAAATACTATTGAATGAATGAATGAATGAACAAAGCAAAATATGACAAAGGTGCTTTAGTACTCCAAAGTAAAATATAACAAAACAATATGTGTTTACTTTTTTTACTGCAGAGAAGTCAGCTTGGTCCATTTAGTCCATTTAATCTAAGAATTTACTGAGTAAGATGAAAATTGTGATATGATCCATTTTCTTTGTTGAAATGTGATTCTTTACTGAGCCCTATTCTTCTCTTTACACAAAAGGGATAGGGATCCCTCAGGTGTATAAATACCACCTAGATTGTATTTATTGGTAATAAAGTACAATTATTACTTTATTGGTAATAAGGTAGAACTCATTATCTGCTACTAATAATAATAATGATATTCGTTAATGCTTACAAAGTGTCAAGCACTGTTCTAAGCACTTGGGTAGATACAAGCTAATCAGGTGGGACCCAGTCCCTGTCCCATGTGGGGCTCACAGTCTTAGTCCCCATTTTAAAGAAAAGGGAACTGAGGGCCAAAGAAGTGAAGTGACTTGCCCAGGATCACACAGCAGACAAGTGGCAGAACTGGGCTTAGAACCCTTCTGTCTCCCAGAACCATTTAGGCTATGCTGTTTCCTTACTACTACTGCCACCAAATACTAGAATTTGGTGAGGACAGGTCTGGCTCACAAAGCAGGATTCCAGCCATCCTTTAATCCATCAATCAATCATGGTATTTACTGAGGATTTACTATTTGCAGAATACTGTTCTAAATGCTGGGGAAAGTGTAATACAAGAGAATTCGCAGACATTTCCCATAATGAGGATAGAGTCTAGAGACTTTACCCAGAAGAGACTCAGGGCAAACCTGACCTTTCACCTGATCTACAATCTGATTATTTCCATCTTGCCTTGATGATAAATCCAGCTGAATGATTGCCTATCCCATAAAATTAATTGTACCAGTACTGAACTACTCATCTGCTACCGAACTACTCATCTGCCCTCCTTGTCCCTCTCTACTTTGCTTTCCCAACATTGTCAGCAATCGATAAATCCAGTTGAATGATCGCCTAACCCATAAAATTAATTGTGCCAGTACTGAACTACTCATCTGGCCTCCTTGTCCCTCTCTACTCTCTATAAGAATGATGAATGAGAGTTAGGTGACCCCACCGAAAGCACATCTCCTCCAAGAAGCCTTCCCAACTAAGCCCTCACTTCCTTTCAATAGTATTTACTGAGTACTTACTGTGTGCAAAGCACTGTGCTAAGTGCTTGGGAGAGTACAATATAACAATAAACAGACACATTCCCTTCCCACAACAACTTTCTCTGATGCTATTCTGCAGCACCCTTGCACTTGGATTTGCATCTTTATTCCCTTTCCTTCAGCCCCACAGCACTTATGTACATATTTGTAATTTATTTAAATGTCTGTATAACCGTCTAAACTGTAAATTGGCTATGGACAGGGAACGTGTCCACCAACTTTGTTTTGTACTCTCCCAGGTGCTTAATACGGTGCTCTGCACAAAATAAGCCCTCAGTAAATACAATTGATTGCTATTCATGCTCTGCTTAAATCCTGCCAGTTCATCTATATTTCATGTCCCCACCTCTTACAACTACTACCTTAGTTCAAGCACACTCCAGCCAAATTTCCTTAATAGCCTCCTTAATGATCTCTCCGAAGTGCATCTCATTTTTTCTAAATACCATTTGGAATGCATCATTCCCCTCCCAAAAAGCCTCCAACTGCTCCCCAAGCTACTGCTATAAAACAAAACTGCCTAACTTGATTTCAAAGTTCTTCTTTACTATTATTTAATCAATGGTATTTATTGAGTGCGCACTTACTGGGTGTAGAGCACTGTACTAAATGCTCGGCAATTTACAATTCCGGTGTGGGCAGGGATTGTCTCTCTTTTATTGCCGAATTGTACTTTCCAAGCTCTTAGTACATTGCTCTGCACACAGTAAGTGCTCAATAAATACGATTGAGTGAATGAATGAATACAATACAGTATATTTAACGGATAGAATCCTTGGCCTCAAGGAACTTACAGTCTAGCAGGGACAGATGTTGAAACAAGCTGTAGATGGGCGTAATGAAGTGTCGGGAAATGTTCCTAAGAGCTGTGGGGTTTTTGGAGGGGTGAGTATAAAAGCGCTTAAGGGTTACATACCAAGTGTGTAGGTGGTGCAGAAGGGAGGGTGAACAGAGGGTAGATAGGGTAGGCCTCTTGGAGGAGATATGATTTTAGTAGGACTTTGAAGGTGGGGAGAGCAGTGGTATGTTGGATATTAGTGGGGAGGGAGTTCCAGGCTAGGGGAAGGGGAAGGGCAAGAATTTGGGGGCAAAGTAGATGGGATCACATTACGGAGAGTAGGTTGGCATTAGCGGAGCAAAGTGTGCAGTCTGGGATATGGCAGATGAGTGAGGATAGGTCGGAAGGCAAGATCTAAATGAATGTTTCAAAGCCGATGGTAAGGAATGTCTGTTTGTTGAGGAGGTAGATGGGCACCTGTTTTCTCCTTACCTATCTGTTCTCTTCTTCCCTACACCCCAGGTTGTTCTCTTTATTATTCTTAAACTAACCTTCTAATTGTACCTTACACTCCATTCTCTCTCTTCCCCCCTTTAGACTGCAATCCCATTGTGGGCAGAGATTGTCTCTATTGCTGAATTGTACTTTCCAAGCACTTAGTACAGTGTTGAATGAATGAATCAATCAATCCATTACTTCCACCTTTATTTCTCCCCAGCTACTGACTTTGAGGTTCTCCACCCCCTTTCTTCATCTTATATAGAAAAGCAGCATAGCCTGGTGAGAAAAGCCCAGAGCAGGGAGTCAGGACACCTGAGTTCTAGTCCTGGCTCTGCCACTTGCCTGCCAACTTCAGGCAAGTTATTTAACTTACCGTCTCACAGGCCCGCAACCTTGGTGTCGTCCTTGACTCAGGTCTCTGATTCACCCCACACATCCAATCTGTCTCCACACCTACTGGTCTCACCTTCACAATATCGCCAAGATCCGCCCTTTCCTCTCCATCCAAATGGTGATCGTGCTGGTACAAGCTCTCATAATATCCCGACTGGATTACTGTGTCAGCCTCCTCTCGGATCACCCTTCCTCCTGTCTCTCCCCGCTCCAGTCTATTCTTCATTCCGCTGCCTGGATCATCTTCCTAAAGAACCGCTCTGGGTATGTCACTCCCGTCCTCAAAAACTTCCAGTGGTTTCCTAACAACTTTTGCACAAAACAAAAACTCCTCACTCTTGTCTTCAAAGCTCTCCATCACTTTGCCCCCTCCTACCTCACCTCCCTTCTCTCTTTCTACTGCCCACCCTGTATACTTTGCTCCTCTGCCGCTCACCTCCTCACATTCCTCCATTCACACCTATCCCACCATTGACCCCTGGCCCACGTCCTACTGCTGTCCTGGAATGCCCTCCCTACTCACATCTGCCAATCTCTCTTCCCCTCTTCAAAGCCCTACTGAGAGCTCACCTCCTCCAGGAGGCCTTACCAGACTGAGCCCCCTCTTCCCCCCCCGGCTCTTCCCCCTTCCCTTCTCCTCAGCACTGGGCTCATTTGTATATATTATTTATTACCCTATTTATTTTAATGAGGTGTATATCTCCTTGATTCTATTTATCTCAATGATGTTGTCTTGTTTTTGTTTTGTTCTGTTTTGCTTTGTTGTCTGTCTCCTCCGTGTAGACTGTGAGCCTGTCACTGGGCAGGGATTATCTCTATCTGTTACCAAATTGTACTTTCCAAGCACTTAGTACAGTGCTCTGCACATAGTAAGAGCTCAATAAATACTATTGAATTAATAAATGAATGAACTTTACTGTGCCTCGGTGCCTCGGTTTCCACATCTGTAAAACTGAGATAAATACCGCTTCCCTTGCTTTTAAATTATGAGTGTTTTGTGAGACAGATGCTATGTCCAATCTGATAGCCTTGAATCTATCCAAGTGCTTTGCAACTAGTAGATCACGACCATGATCGTCATCTCAGTCAATCTATGGTATTTATTGAGCACTTAGTGCATGCAGAACACTGTACTAAGTGCTTGGGAAAGTACAGTACAATAGAGTTGGTATCTCCTTAAGGCAGTGAACATCTTCGGCAACTCTAGCAACTCCCAAGCATTTAGTACAGTGTTCTGCACACAGTAAATGCTATGGATTGATAGACACAGTCCCTGCTCACAAGGAGTTTGTGGTTTACAGGATCTGCAGAGTTAGGTCATCAGCATAATGCTGATCCTAGTTGCATTAACCAACTTTCCCAATAGTTTCCTCTCTTTTTCTCTTCTCCCTGCCCTCTTACTCTACCCACTGATAGACAGTGGAGTAAGAGAGGCAAAGAGGAGAAATGCTTGCTGGCAGATTCTACAGGGGTAGGTGAATGGAGCTTAATGGGGGAAAAACAAAAACCAAACAGAAACAGAAAAACAGAGGACCAATTCACCAATGACTAGATGGTTAGAGAGGGAAGTCTCATTAATTCTAGGTGCTACCCAAAGAAAGTACACAGCTGATGCAATTCCTACTGGAATTCACACAGGATTGAATGAGCTGTTGCGGTGGAGTGAGTTTGCAATACTGAGAAGCAGCTAAGAGGTGACGTTAACTGGAAAGATAGTAGTATAGGGCTCCAACTGTATGAAGGTCTTGGACTACCTCGTGATTTCTCTTAAGCTCGTCATGGTCGGGGAATGTGTCTGTTATATTGCTATATTGTACTCTCCCAAGCACTTAGTACAGTGCTCTGCACACAGTAAGCGCTGAATAAATTCAGTTGACTGATGGACTGGCTTTTCAAGCAAGTTTTATAAAACTAGTCAGCCTCACTGATGGCCAGGTAACAGGACAGCTGCACTGTGGTGGAACACCTTTTGATACTATGAGCTTAATGGCCATTTGCCAGACAGCCTTAGGTTACATTTAGTTTGTTTGTAATTCAATATCCACTCCCAGGTGTGAAACATATGTATTCCCACCGTGGTAGTTACTTATTCTTCTAAGGTTACATTCAAACAAGAAAAAACCCACTTAATATAAAAATAAATTTAGGCGACGAACTCAGTTCTGAAAAATTTAAACATTCAAATAACGAATGATAAACAAATGAGAATTACCAGAAGGAATAGAAAAAAATCATAGTTCTAAAAATAGCTAGACTAAAAGTTATTTGGTGGCAGGGATTATGATTACTTATTCTTCTGTAGTCTCTCAATCCCCTCTCAGGGTAGCACCTGGAGAGTTTCTAGTACTCTACCAGTCTCTGCTATGGGAGGAAGGGTCAAGCAAAGGCCTACCCATTCTTTTCCCAGCTTGCACAGTGGCTGGCGAGTGGAAGGCAATTTGCTGCAAGTCAAAACTCACCCGTGCTGGGCAGCAGCAGCAGGGGAGAGAGTAGAGGGCGAAGACTCCAGTTTACTGTGCGGAAGGCAGCAATGGTTAAACCAGTTCTGTATCTTTACCAAGAAAACTCTAAGGATGCACTACCAGAACGTTTGCAGATGGAGAGCAGAGTGTTCTGGGAGAGATATGTCCATAGTATTGCTATGGGTCAGAAACAACTTGATGGCATAAGACAAGTGTCCCAGTGCTACGTGCAGTGTTCTGCACACTGTAAGTGCTCAATAAATACTTTTGATTTATTATAGTTTTGGCTGTACATCGTGAGTACATATACACATCTCCAAGAGGTCTTCCCTGGCTAAGCCCCCTTCTACTCCTTCTCCCTTCTGGGTTGCCTTTGCCCTTGGATTTGCACCCTTTATTCACCCCACCCTCAGTTTCACAGCAGTTCTGTACAATTCCGTAATTTATTATAATTTATGTTTCCCCCTCTAGACCATAAGCTCCTTGAGGACAGGCAACATGTCTACCAACTATGTAGTACTTAGTTACCAAGTACTTAGTTCGGTGCTCTGCACATAGTAAGTGCTTAATAAATAGGATTGATTGATGATTGATTAATACATGTTTCTTTCCTAACACAGTTTTGAATATCTACACTTGGTTTTCTGGAGACTACACTGGCTATGATTATGTAAAATTTTCTGTGGCTATGGATGACATGAGGAGGAGCATGGCCTAGTGGCAAAAGCACGGGCTTGGGAATCAGAGGTCATGGGTTCTAATCCAGGCTCTGCCATTCTGCTATGGAACCTTGGGCAAGTCACTTAACTTCTCTGTGCCCCAGTTACCTCATCTGTAAAATGGGGATTGAGGCTGTGAGCCCCACATGGGACAACCTGATTACCTTGTATTTACCCCAGTGATTGGCACATAGTAAACGCTTAACAAGTACCATAATTATTATTATGACTCTTCCTATGTTTTCAAGCTGGAATCACATTGTCTCCATACTGTGGTTTAGGAGTATTAATAATAATGCAATAATAATAACTATGATATTTGTTAAGCATTTACTATGTGCCAGGCACTATACTAAGTGCTGGGGTGGATACAAGGAAATGTGGTTGGACACAGTCCCTATCCCACATGGAGCTCAAAGTCTTAATCCCCATTTTACAGATGAGGAACTGAGTCCCAGAGAAGTTAAGTGACTTGCCTAAAGTCACACAGCAGAGAAGTCACAGAGCTTGGATTAGAACCTAGATCCTTCAGACTATGAGGCCCATGCTCTATCCACTAGTCTATGCTGTGCATTATAGAGGGATCTAATTGTATTGTATGGGAACAGTGAACTTTAACCTGATAGCTTCTTGAGGGCAGAAAGAGATGGTGCCTTTTAACTCTATTGTACTCTTTGAGGGGCTTAATACAGTGCTCTATTAAGTACTTGATGCCATGGATTGATTATTTAAAACACTAATGCACCCCTGAAAGAAATGCAATAGGATCGCTAGCACGCAACCGGTTTGAAGCATGTTTAGTATCCTGCATGGTTCCTTCTAAAATTTTAGAATTTCACCTGTGGTTTTGGAATATGGGAAGACAGCAACTCCCTGGATTCCAAAAACTGATGATTTTACCAACAATGATTACTTTCAGGATGAACAGCTGACAAGAGAAACCCTAATGCATACCCAACACTCATGTACACATATATGATGCCTAATATAACCATGTCTTTCCTAATGTAAACCATGACACTGCTAACAGTGAGGTTCTACCCATGTGAACAGATTAATGTCAGATGAACACATCCTCCCACATTGTTTACAAGTAATCATTCAATCCTGAGCCACCCTGTTTCCTTCTGCTCCCCCTCCTGTCCCCCCCACCCTCTGGTCTTCCCCTTCCACTCTCCTCAGCACTGCGATCATTTGTATATATTATTTATTACCCTATTTATTTTGTTTATGAGGTATATATCTCCTTGATCCTATTTATCTTGATGATGCTGTCTTGTTTTTGTTTTGTTCTGTTTTGCTTTGCTGTCTATCTCACCCATTTAGTCTGTGAGCCCTTCACTGGGCAGGGATTGTCTCTATCTGTTGCTGAATTGTACATTCCGAGCATTTAGTACAGTGCTTTGCACGTAGTAAGCGCTAAATAAATACTATTGAATGAATGTATGAATTGAATGCTTACTATGTGCAGAACATTGTACTAAGCAATAAATCAGTGGTATTTTTTCAGCGTTTATTATGTTCAGAGCACTATACTAAACACTTGGGAAAGTATAATACAACAGAATTAGTGGATACGTTCCCTACCCATAAGGAATTTACAGTCTAGATGGGTAGACAGACATTAATATGAATAAGTAATTTATAATATATAATTTAAAGATAAACAACTGGGAAAGTACACTATAAGAGAGCTGGAAGACATGTTTCTTGCCCACAGGGAGCTTAATCTAAAGGAGCTTTGCTTACTGTGTGCAGAGGACTGTACTATCATAGTTCTAAAAATAGCTAGACTGAAAGTTCTTTGATGGCAAGGATTGTGATTACTTATTCTTCTGTAGTCTCCCAATGCTAAGTGTAGTGATCTACACACTATATGCTGGAGGTAGCTTGGTATAGTGGATGGAGCACTGGCCTGGGAGTCTGACTGTCATGAGTTATAACCTTGGCTCTGACATGTGTCTGCTGTGTGGTCATGGGCAGGTCACTTCACTTCTCTAGGCCTCAGTTACCTCATCTGTAAAATGGGGATTAAGACTGTGAGCCAGTTATTGGGTAGGGGTTGTTTCTATCTGTTGCCGCATTGTACTTTCCAAGCACTTAGTACAGTGCTCTGCACACAGTAAGCGCTCAATAAGTATTATTGAATGAATGAATTAAAGATTGTGAGCTCTATGCGGGACAGGGACTGTGTCCAACTCCATTTCCTTGTGTTCACCCCAGCACTTAGTGCTGTGCTTGGCAAACAGTAAGTACTTAACAAATACCACAGTTATTATTACTAAACACTTGAGAGAGTACAATACAACAGGATTGATAAGCACATTCCCTGACCACAGTGAACTCACAGACTAGAGGGATTACATTCTATAAGTAAGGATGGATCCTTATATTAGTGGGCTGGTTTCACATCTGATCTGTGAAGCAGCAGTGGGGCTTAGTGGAAAGAGCACGAGCTTGGGTGTCAGAAGTTGTGGGTTCTCATTCCAACTTCACTACTTGTCAGCTGTGTGACTTTCTGCAAGTCACTTAACTTCTATGTGTCTCAGTTCCCTCATCTGTAAAATAGGGATTAAGACTGTGACCTCCACGTGGGACAATCTGATTACACTGCATCTACCCCAGCTCTTAGAACAGTGCTTGGCACATAGTAAGCACTTAACAAATGCCAGCATCATTATTATTATCTGTATACACTTTTGACTGTCTCCTTACATCTTTGCACCCTCTCCTGATGCCTTGCCACCACACCTGTTCATCTGCCACCAGTGGTTTGTTTTCTTTTAATGTGTCAAGCACGTTCTCAGCCCTGGGATAGATACAAATTAATCTGGTTGGACACAGTCCCTGTTGCACATTCACTGGCAGTCTAAAGAGGGAGAATTCCCATTTTTATAGCTGAGGAAACTGAGATTCAGAGAAGTGGAGTGACTTGCCCAAGATCACACAGCAGGTAAATAGCAGAACCTGGATTAGGAACGAGATCCATCTGACTCCCTGGTCTAAACCCACTAGGTCACACTGATTCTTGGACTTCTAGAAAGTTGGTGCTAATAAAGTAAGCTCTTACCCAAGGATGAAGAGAAAACTCTTACCTGACTGCCCCAAGCCCCACCGTTTTATTTCTGCTGCCCTCCAATAGTCAACTACTGATCGGCATACTTCAATCAATTAATCATATTTACTGAGCATTTACTGTGTTCATATTTACTGAGCATTTACTAAGCTCTTGGGAAAGTGCAGTATAACAGTTGGTAGACTTGTGCCCTGCCTACAATGAGATTACTTGAAACCTATGCTTTATTTTGACATTTTCTGTTTGCCTTTCCTGCTACCTTGTGCTCCATTTCAGCTTGCCATACCCAGCTGCTTGGGAGTACTGCTATCATCTACTATCCTCACCTGTCCTGCCTGGGGAAGTTGCATAGCAATAAGCATTGCCTCCAACGGGTGAGCTGATTGTATGCTAGGATTTCATCATTTGTGAGTCCCTTTGAAGGGGGAGGAAGGGTCCAGATGTCAATTTTATTGTCCAGGAATCTGAATGAGTCCCCTGCAGAGAGCTCCAGCTCTCATAGGTGGAGAAAAGGCTGTTCCAACTCCAATTCTAGAGTAGCTGTGTAGTCTACTGGGTAGAGCATGGGCTGGGGAGTCAGAAGGACCTGCGTTCTAATCCTGACTCTTTCATTTGTCTGCTGTGTGACCTTGGGCAAGTCACTTCACTTTTCTGTACCTCTTACCTCATCTGTAAAATGGAGATTAAGATTGTGAGACTGTGAGCTTGTTGAGGTCAGCGAAATTGTCTGTTTGTCCTTGTAGTGTACTCTTCCAAGTGCTTAGTACAGTGTTTTGCACACAGTAAGTGCTCAATAAATGTGATTGAATGAATGAATGGTACATAGTATGTGCTTGGCAAATACCAAAGTCAAAAACAAACCACAAACAAAGGATCTTAGTAGGACTTCAGATTGGTCTGAAGCTTGATAATAATAAATGGATCTGCCACTTTGCCAAGGATGTATTGGTGTTCATTTGTTTATCATTGGATAGTGTACTAATAATGATAATTGTGGTATTTTTAAAGAACTTTCTATGTGCAAGGAACTGTACTAAGTGCTGGGGTAGATTCAAGCTAATTCAGCTGGACACAGACCCTGTCCCACATAGAGCTCACAGTCTTAATACCCGTTTTATAGATGAAAGAAATGAGGCACGGAGAAGTGAAGTGACTTGCCTAAGGTTACATTGAAGACAAGTGGCAGATCTGGGATTAGAAGCCAGGTCCTTCTGATTCCCAAGTCCATGCTCTATTCATTAAGCCATGCTGCTTCTCATTGTACCAGCTAGATGGGAGAATACAGATATTTCCTTCAGTTATATTAGTGGGGACAATCTTTGGCGGTACATGGCTTTATTGGGTGCTGGCTGGTATATAAAATGACTTTTCTACAGGCATATTGTCAGTTCAAATTCTGTTCTAACTCTGAGGCAATTCCTAGTTATCCTTATTTATCTGGGTGTGGGTATGTATGTACACTTTCAGAGCACAGGCATTAGTACATAGTAGGGTCTCATTGCCTCTAGTACATCTGATATAATTGTTTACTATTGAACAGCAGGGCCTTGTGGCAACAGTGTGGCATAGTGGATAGAGTATAGGCCTGGGAGTTAGATGGTCATGGGTTCTAATCTCATCTCTGCTACATGTCTGCTTTGTGACCTTGGGCAAGTCACTTAATATCTCTGTGCCTCAGTTGCCTCATCTGTAAAAAATGGGGATTAAGAGTGTGAGCCTAACGTGGAACAGGGACTGTGTCCAACCTGCTTAACTTGTACTACCCCAGCACTTAGAACTGTTCTTTGCACATAGTAAGCACTTAAGTACCATAATTATTATTATTAATTATTATTATTAAGTGCATAAATTCAGGATTCAGGAACCTCAGGTTCTAGTCTCAGGTGCTACTGGCCTGTAGTGTGCCCTTGGGCATGCCACTGTACTTATCTTGCTCATTTGCTCAATTGTAAAATGGGGACAAGATATCTGTACTCCTTCCCCCTTAGACTGTGAGCTCCATATAGACAGGAGTTGTATATGATGTGATTGTCTTGTATGTATCCTAGTGCTCAGTCTGTTGCTTGGCATATAGTAAGGGCTTAGTAAATACATTATTAAAATTCAAACAACAATAATGGTATTTATGTGCTTACTATGTGCACTGTATTACATGCTGAGAAATACCAATAAATCAGTTTGGACACATTCCCAGTCCCATGTAGGGCTCACAGTCTTAATCCCCATTTCACAGATGAGACAACCGAGGCTTAGAGAAGTGACATGACTTGCCCAAGGTCACACAGCAGGTAAGTGGCAGAGCTGGGAACCAGGTCCTGCTGACATCCAGGCCTATACTCTATGCACGAGGCCATGCTGCTTCTCTATTCCTCATGGAATTGTACAGCCTGATTATCTGGTAACTACTCCAGCGCTTAGTACAGAGTGTTTAGCAAACAATATTATTTACATTATTATGATATACTGTTACACACGGCTTACTCTTTGGTAAAGATGAAAGATAGGCACTTTTAAATCTGATGTCACCAAATATATCATCAGGATTTGGGGTGAACCTTTCAATAATAATAATAATGTTGGTATTTGTTAAGCACTTACTATGTGCAGAGTACTATTCTTAGCACTAGGGGAGATACAGGGTCATCAGGTTGTCCCACATGAGGCTCACAGTTAATCCCCATTTTACAGATGAGGTCACTGAGGCACAGATAAGTTTAGTGACTTGCCCAGAGTCACACAGCTGACAAGTGGCAGAGCTGGGATTCAAACCCATGACCTCTGACTCCCAAGCCAAGGTTCTTGCCACTGAGTCACGCTGCTTCTCTAAGCCAGCCAAATGTGCTTAGTAGTAGAAGGAGCAGCTGTGGCTTAGTGGAAAGAGGATGGACCTGGGAGTCTGAAGAGCTGAGTTCTAACTGTGACTCCACCACTTGTCTGCAGTATGACCTTGGGCACTTAACTTCTCTGTGCCTCAGTTCCCTCTCCTTTAAAGTGAGGTTTGAATACTTGATCTCCATCCTACTTAGACTGTGAGCTCCAAGTGGGGCAGGGACCGTGTCCGACCTGATTAACTTATTGCTTAAAGCAGTGCTTAACATATAGTAAGCATTTCACAAATTTGTTATTATTATTGTCAGAGCACAGACTAGCCAGTGGCAAATGCTTTTTTAAGGTGTATGAATATACTGCAGAGATGTTTGTGTGGCTTTCTGGATCTTTCGTGTTGGAAAGATAATGCCTACTTGTAAACCACAATTTTGGATTTGTTATAATTTCCAGGGATAGACTAGGATCTAGCAGACAGTGAGAAGCAGTGATAAACCAGAATTGCCTAAACTCTCACTTGTTTTTTGGAAGATATCCTTTATGTACATCTTTGAAATACTATTGCAATTACTCAGTGTGCTATATTCTGAGAAAAAGTCCTTGCAGATGTGTTGATATCAATTAATCTGTAATGCTTAGTGAAAACATGTGCAGATCACTGTATTAAGTGCTAGAGAGAGTACACTAGAGTTAGTAGACCTAATCTGTGACCTCAAGGAGTTCACAATCTAACAGAGGAGACAGGAACTAAAATTGATTATAGATAGGAGGAAATAATTGAGTATAATGATATGTAGATAAATGCTGCAGGGGATTCAGAGTACTTAAGTGCTTAGGTGACCAGGAATGCTGAAATGGCAGTTGGGAGATTATAAAGTGAGATTAGAAATCAATTGAGGAAGGCCTCCTGAAGGAGATGTAATTTCAGAATGGATTTGAAGATGGGAAGAACAGTGACCTTTTCATAGGCTGGAGGAGGGGGGTGAATAAGAGCTTATGCCCTCCTCAGAGGCAAGGATCATATCCACTATATCTACTGTACTGTCCTAAGTGCTCTGCACAGAGTAAGTGCCTAGTAAATACTATTGATTACGTTGGTGGTGGAAGGGGACAGAACAAGAAACAGTGAGCAGAAGGCTGTGAGAGGAACCAAGAGTGCCAGCTGGGGCATAGTGGGAGAAAATGGATAAATTAGAGTGAGAATATATTGAGTGTTTTCAAGCTAGTTGCCAAGGTGTTTCAGCCTGCAGAGAGGAATAGGCAACCTATGGAGGTTTTTTGAGGAATGGGGAAAACACATATAGTGTTGAGTATATATACTCAGGTATTTAAGGTAGCACAGAACTGCTGGAGTGTTGTCGAGAGGTTATGTAGAGGAGAAGTATGTTAATTTAATCAGGGGATGATTCCCGGGTGAGGAAGCAATGGTCTCTGGATATGGAGCAGGGAGAGAGTTCCATGCAACGAAGGTCATGGACACTGGGGTCAGCTGTGAGAGAAAGGAGAAAGAGGTGCAGTATGCAGGTTACTTGAGGGGAGATAGGTGCGAGCTGGAGTGAAGAGGAAGAAGAGAGTGGATGCAAAAAGGGGACGTGCAAGAAGGACCTCCTTCTTGCCAAATCCAATGGCTCCTACTCCATTCTGATCCTCCTTGACCTCTCTGCTGCCTTTGACACTGTCGACCATCCCCTCCTCCTCCATACCTTATCTCACCTTGGCTTCACGGACTCTGTCCTCTCCTGGTTCTCCTCTTACCTCTCTGGCTGGTCATTCTCAGTCTCCTTCGCCGGAGCCTCCTCCCCCTCCCATCCTTTAACTGTTGGAGTTCCTCAAGGGTCAGTTCTTGGCCCTCTTCTGTTCTCCATTTACACTCACTCCCTCGGTGAACTCATTCGCTCTCACGGCTTTGACTACCATCTCTACGCAGATGACACGCAGATCTACATCTCCGCCCCGTCCTCTCCCCCTCCCTTCAGGCTCGCATCTCCTCCTGCCTCCGGGACGTCTCCACCTGGATGTCGGCCCGCCACCTAAAACTCAACATGAGCAAGACTGAACTCCTCATCTTCCCTCCCAAACCCGGTCCTCTCCCAGACTTCTCTATCACCGTCGATGGCACGACCATCCTTCCCGTCTCTCAGGCCCACAATCTCGGTGTCATCCTTGACTCGTCTCTCTCGTTCACCCCACACATCCTATCCGTTACCAAGACCTGCCGGTTTCACCTCTACAATATCGCCAAGATCCTCCCTTTCCTCTCTACCCAAACGGCTACCTTACTGCTACGGGCTCTCGTTATATCCTGGCTAGACTACTGTGTCAGCCTTCTCTCTGACCTCCCTTCCTCCTCTCTCGCCCCGCTCCAGTCTATTCTTCACTCCGCTGCCCGGCTCATCTTCCTGCAGAAACGATCTGGGCACGTCACTCCCCTTCTTAAACAACTCCAGTGGTTGCCTATCGACCTCCGCTCCAAACAAAAACTCCTCACTCTAGGCTTCAAGGCTCTCCATCACCTTGCCCCTTCCTACCTCTCCTTCCTTCTCTCTTTCTACCACCCACCCCGCACGCTCCGCTCCTCTGCCGCCCACCTCCTCGCCGTCCCTCGGTCTCGCCTATCCCGCCGTCGACCCCTGGGTCACATCCTCCCACGGTCCTGGAACGCCCTCCCTCCTCACCTCCGCCAAACTGATTCTCTTTCCTTCTTCAAAACCCTACTTAAAACTCACCTCCTCCATGAGGCCTTCCCAGACTGAGCTCCTCTTCTCCCTCTACTCCCTCTGCCACCCCCCCTTTACCTCTCCGCAGCTTAACCCTCTTTTTCCCCTTTTCCCTCTGCTCCTCCACCTCTCCCTCCCCATCCCCACAGCACTATACTCGTCCGTTCAACTGTATATATTTTCATTACCCTATTTATTTTGTTAATGAATTGTACATCGCCTTGATTCTATTTAGTTGCCATTGTTTTTACGAGATGTTCTTCCCCTCGACTCTTTTTATTGCCATTGCTCTTGTCTGTCCATCTCCCCCGATTAGACTGTAAGCCCGTCAAATGGCAGGGACTGTCTCTATCTGTTGCCGACTTGTTCATCCCAAGCGCTTAGTACAGTGCTCTGCACATAGTAAATGCTCAATAAATACTATTGAATGAATGAATGAATGAAAGTGCTAGGTGAGTGACAAAGTTGAAGGTCGGAATTTCTGCTTGATGAGGAGAGGAAAGAGCAACCATTAGAGGTTTTTGAGGAGCGTCAAAATATGTGCAAGTTGAAGTTTCCAAAAAATGATCTGATCAGCCAAGTGAAGTGTGGACTGGAGAGGGAAGAGACTGGAAACAGGATGTCAGTGAGACAGATGAAGTGTTCAAGCCAAGATATGACAAGTGCCTATAGTAATATGGTGTTTGGTTGGAGTGGAAAGGGTGGATTTGATAACAAATCTGAGTCAAACTTTCAAGGTATATCCTTTATAGTATCCACTGTCTTGTGGAAAAAGTTGTACTATCGAAGTTATGCTTGAAATTGAGGTTCCTTGTATCATAGAGCTACTCTGTTGTCAAAGACCTCAAACAAAACTGACATGGAGTTCTCTCAACAACTTTTTGATACACTGACAGTATCCTGCTAGGGTAAATCAAGGAAGATCAGAGTATAATTAACTAAGCATTTAGCATTTTACAAGACTGCAGTGATCTGGTCATACTACTACCCAGTGAGATGGCATAATCAACAATCAGCCTTTGTTTAAACCATAGATGCATCCAGGTTGTCTTTTTCTTATTTGGGAGGCAGAAGATGATGTTGATATCTATGAACTGATATTTAACACATTCCCTGAGCAGATTTAGATCAACACCTTTTTCCCCAAGGAAAAAGTATGAAGTTAAAAACTAGAACGAAGATTCAAAGTGGGAAAATGGTCATGAGATAGTAGAATGGAGCCACTGTTTTAGAGTACTCCCCAGAGCAGGAAGTGGGATTGCATGTCATTCATTCATTCAATCGTATTAATTGATGTCAGTCCATATTTGCTCTCATAATATCCTGAGTGGATTATTTTGTCAGCCTCCTCTCTTATCTCCCTTCCTCCTGTCTCTCCCCACTCCAGTGTATTCTTCATTCTGCTGTCCAGATCATCTTCCTACAAAAATGCTCTGGGCATGTCACTCCCCTCCTCAAAAACCTCCACTGGTTGCCTATCAATCTCCACATGAAACAAAAAGTCATCACTCTTGTCTTCAAAGGTCTCCATCTCCTTGCCCCCTCCTGCCTCACCTCCCTTCTCTCTTTCTACTGCCCACCCCGTACACTCCGCTCCTCTGCCACTCACCTCCTCACCGTCCCCTGTTCACACCTATCTCGCCATTGACCCCTGGGCCATGTCCTCCGGCTGTCCTGGAATGCCCTTCCTCCTCACCTCCGCCAAACTAACTCTCTTCCCCTCTTCAAAGCCCTACTAAGAGCTCAACTCCTCCAGGAGGCCTTCCCAGACTGAACCCCCCTTTCCCTCTGCTCCCCCTCCCACCCTCTGCTCCTCCCCCTTTCCCTCCCCTCAGCAATGTGCTCATTTGTATATATTATTTATTACCCTATTTATTTTGTTAATTAGGTGTATATCTCCTTGATTCTATTTATCTTGATAAAGTTGTCTTGTTTTGTTCTGTTTTGTTTTGCTGTCTCCCCTGTTTAGACTGTGAGCCCGTTATTGGGCAGGGATTGTCTCTATCTGTTGCCAAACTTTACATTCCAAGCACTTAGTACAGTGCTCTGCACATAGTAAGCACTCAATAAATACTATTGAATGAATGAATGAATGAATGAATATTTGGCTTTTTTTTTTTTTGGTTAACCCTTGGAGTGGTACTTTCAGTTTCTCATCTGGGCAGAAGAGGAAAAGAAAATATAAATACCATAAAATGTCTATAGCTTAGGTAAATCCAAGGGAGTATTGGTGCTTTGTGTACCATTATCAAACTTTATTTATATTAAGAACATTCATTTCTGACTCTACAATGCTCCTGGCTACTTTTCCATCTTTCCCTTTTAGCAGCACGCATAGTGGATAGAACATAGGACTGGGAGTCAGAGGGTCATGGGTTCTCATCCCGACTCCACCACTTGTCTGCTCTGTGACCTTGGGCAAGTCACTTCACTTCTCCATGCCTCAGTTACTTCATCTGTAAAATGGGGATTGAGTCTGTGGGACCTCATGTGGGACAGGGACTGTGTTCAACCGGATTTGCTTGTATCCATCTCAGAACTTAGGACAGCGCCTGTCACATAGAAAGTGCTTAACAAATACCATTATTATTAATTTTATTCATTTATTTATCAGAATTTCCCAAGTGCCTTCTGTGAATGCAGCACTAACTGAGCCCGTACTCCATCAGGAGCATTGTACTGGGTCTTTGGAAGCATGCAATAAAAATAAAATAAATCCTGGTTCCTGCCCTCTTAGTGTTTACAACCGAATGGGAAAGTTATCCAGACACAAGTTGTATAGGACCAAGGGAACTTAGGGGAAAAACAGACACAACTGGTAATGATAAAAGTAGGACAAAAGAAATAGATAAAAAATATACAACCCACAAGTGTAGCATGAGAAGTAATATTGCCTTTTGGATAGAGCACGGGACTGGAAGTCAGAAGAACCTGGGTTGTAATCCCCACTCTGACCCTTGTCTGCTGTGTGACCTTGGGCAAGTCACCGACCTTGGTGCCTCAATTACCTCATCTGTAAAATAGCATTTAAGAATGTGAGCCCCATGTGGGAAATGGACTGCATCCAAACTTGTTAATTCGTGCCTACGCCTCTACTTATTACCATGCCTGTCACATAGTAAGTGCTTAACAAATACCATTTAAAAGAAAAGCAAAAAGGATTGCAGGAAGGAGGACATAGCCAGAAGAATGATAATTAGTTGGGAAATGACTCTTGGAAGAATGCATAAACTTTTACTCTGATCCAGATCAGATTTGCATCTAGGATAATTCATCCAGGAACTGGTTTATGAGCAAGGTCTGGAGACACTTGAGACATTACCTTTTCTTTGTCTCCTGCTCCTCTCACCCCTTCTTTGAACATACTCCTCAATTTCCTCTGCTGGCTCTCAATCCTTCTTCTCTCACCTAGTAACAGGGTGTGACCTACAGGCTCAATTCTGAGCCAGTACTTTTAATACTCTAAATTGATTCTCTTCAATAACTCAGTTTCCAGCTCCTAGTCTGCATATGTCTCCCAATTCTTCATCTTCATTCCTGTCTTGTGGGGCAGCAGGCTGATAGAGTGGCCCAGATATTAGACTGACAAGTCTCACTGTGGGTTGAGTGTAATCACAGTACTGTTGTTTACTTTTAGGTCACTACGATCTTGGCAAATTACTTCACCAGTTTGTATCTCAGCTTCTCTTCCTGCCTGGCAGCTAGGTGTGTGGGAAGTGTGATCTAATGGGGAGAGAATATTAGTCTGCAAATAGAAACCTAGAGTTCTGTTCTCCGTAGTGTCATTAACTACTGATGTGGCCTTGGGAAAATTGCTAAACTCTGCATGCCTTCGTTTTCCATTCTTTAAAGCTGTTATAATTTACTTGGGGTTTAAATTGGTAAGGTCTTGGATCTGTATGGTTTTATTTATATGGAGAAGGAAATATATATTGGGTAGAGAAGCAGTATGGCATAGTGGAAAGACACAGGCCTGGGGGGTCAGAGGACCTACGTTCTAATCCCAGCTCCTCCACTTTTTTTTTATGGCATTTAAGTGCTTATTATGTGCTAGGCATAGAACTAAGTGCTGGGGCAGATACAAGTTATTCAGGTTGGACACATACCATATCCCACAAGGGGCTCATGGTCTTAAACCCCATTTTACAGATGAGGTAACTGAGGCACAGAAAAGTGAAGTAACTTGCCCAACCACAGACAAGCAGCAGAGCTGGGATAAGAACCAAGGTCTTAATGACTCCCAGGCCCATGCTCTATCCACTTAGGCCATGATGCTTCCCTGCTTGTCTGCTGTGTGATCTTGGGCAAATCACTTCACTTCTCTGTGCTTCAGTTACCTCATCTGTAAAGTGGGGATTAAGACCATAAGCCCCATGTGGGTTATGGATCACATCGGACCTGATTAGTTGGTATCTACCCCAGCACTTAGAAGAAGGACTCACCCCTATGCCCACTCATAAACTAAGGGATGAAGAATCTCACTTTAAAAAAATGTAACCAGGAAAGGCTCAATATCATTCCCTTCTCTCCTGGTCTCCAAGAAATGCTTGCAGAATAGAGACTATAATAAGTGAGTTGCAGTGAGCCCTTTAGAAGAATGGGCTTATTTAATTTTAGGTCTCATTATTTAATAAATAATAGATGATGGAACAGCAATTTTCAAAATTGAGCTAGCAAATAAATTAATAATAATCAAGGTCATTTTTTCCATGAAGGGGACTACAAAGGTACTGTATTGGAGGTGAGTGGAAAGGCATCTGCCAGAAAGTTTGAGTATTGTAGAGTGCATAATTTTTCTCAGAAGAATAGATATTTTGCATTTTACTTATTCATTACCTGACATAAAACAACAACATGGCATATTGGAAGAACAGTGCTTGGCACACAGTAAACACTTATCAAGTACTATCCAAAAGAACAAATGGCTGGAAATAAACAATTCAAACTCCTCTGTTACTGATATTTTTTTGACTGTCTTAGATTTCCGGATTGTGGGGGGTCAAAGATGGTTCTGGCCTGCAGATTAAAAAACTCTTGTGTTCCACTTTTAACCTTTCACCCTATTTCAAGCACTGCTTGGATAACTAGTGTGGGCATTGGAACCCTACAAGCCTTTCTGCTAAATGGCTGGGTTGAGGTCAAATGGCTTACGTTGATGTGGGCCAGAGAAGTTTGAAATGCATTTCCAGTAGATTCTATCTTAGTCATTGTTTCACCACTGATTATGATATACAACGTTTCAAAAACTGCGATCAGGGCCTATTTTCTACAGCCTGGTATTGAATGTGATAATATGAAAACAAATAGGCACTTGTGTATCAGCATAAATGTATTAAAGACATGACTGTAAATAAAGTGTTGTAAAACCACCGTTGGGTAATCTCCGTGTCTTGAATCCACTTTAAGATGACATTGTGAACTTAGGTTTTCTTATGAATTTGTTAACATACAAATAAGTGGATCAAAACCTCAGACTAGGGCATAGTTTTTGTGTTACAAAATGCTAAAAGATGAGATTTTTTAAAGGAGGTTTAAATCTTAACTTTTAATTTAGCGGCATTAGTAATATTAGAGGACTAACTTGAAATTAAGTCCCTGTAGCAGGTGAAAATGTATTTCTTTGTTTATTAATAAATACTTTTTGAATAAAAGGGATTAAAAGGCCTGATCAATCACTATTATCACTGGCATTTCTTGAGCACTGCTTAGGTGCAGAGCACTGTACTAAGCACTTTGGAGAGTACACTACAACAGAATTGGTAGATACATTTTCTATCCACAACAAGCTTTAGTCTAGAGTCTGGCTGAAGAAAACAGGAGCTAAGGCAGGGCAGTAGTCTAAAATTTCTCCTGAAGTCCCTAAATGAACATTCTTCCTCCCTCTTCCCTGTTTTCCATTCTGTCCTTCACCCCGCCTTTCCACTATCAGTATGAACAATGGTGGTCACCTTGCTGTCAACTGGAGCTAGAGCCCAGCTTCTGGCCCAATTTTCTCTATCTCCAAGGCTCGAAGTTTTCATTATTGTTAACATGACACATAGTAAGCACTTAACAAATACCATCATTATAATTATTATTAACATGAGTAGAGGCAACAGGGTCCAATAGAAAGAGCACATGACTGGGAATTGGGACACTTTTTTCTAAAGTGGTATTTGTTAAGTGCTTACTATGTGCCAGGCACTGTTCTAAGCACTGGGGTAGGTACAGAGTAATCAGGTTGGACACAGTCCATATCCCACAAGGGGCTCACAGTCTTAATCTCCCTTTTACAGATGAGGTAACTGAGGCCCAGAGAAATTAAGTGACTTGCCCAAGGTCACACTGTAGGCAAGTGATGAAGCTGAGAATAGAAGCCTGGTCCTTCTGAGTTCCAGGCCTGTGCTCTAGCCATTAGGCCATGCTGTTTCCTCTGGGTTCTAATTCTGGTTCTACCACTTATCTTCTCTGTGGCTCAGTTTCCTCACTGTAAAAGAGGATAAATGACCTGAACTCCCTCCTTAGACTGATTTGGACAGGGACTTTGACATAATTATCTTTAATCTATCCCAGTGCTTAGCATGGTGCTTGCGGCAGAGTAAACCCTTAATTAATACCGTAATGGTTATCACTAGCATTCATTGTTAATGAATTTAATGGATTGAGCTCTTTCTGATTATTTGTAGCTCCCCTTCCTGAAATAGTAGTGGCATTTGGATTTCCACTCACACTGTGACACTAAGATAATAATAGTAATAAACATGTTATTTGTTAAGCACTTACTATATGCCAAGCACTGTACTAAGCATTGGAGTAGATAGAATCAGGTCAGGTATGGTCCCTATCCCACATGGAAGCTCATAGTCTAAAAGGGAGAAACCCCACCAGAGGCCTACACTGGAATTGGTTCTCTTCTCTCTCATTCTTTACTAAAATTGACCAGGGAGCTGAAAATGAGGAAAAAAAAAGAATAAAGTATTGGGCGTGGATTCCACCTTTGAGATTCAATGATCTCTTCTCTAATTATTTCCTCCAAAGGTGAGAATGATTTTCCATCGACTTATTTGAACTGTAGAATCACAGGACAAGGTTCTTCTCTCCAGTCTGCAAAGCTGAGCTCTTTTGTGCACTACAGATCCCTGTGTGGATAGATGCACAGACCTTCCAAGATGGCAATGGAAATTCTTCTGGGCAGAATGAGGGCAAAGTGTGTAACCTCTCCAGAGCGTGGGTAAGAGATCTGTCTGTCTGTCTGTTTCTCTGTCACCATAGGGAGAGGAGCAGTCTAAAATTCCAGCAGGAAAAATTTAGGTCATATGCAAGGAAGAATTTTCTGACTGTAAGGGTGATTGCATGTTGGAATAATAATAATAATGTTGGTATTTGTTAAGTGCTTTCTATGTGCCAAGCACTGTTCTAAGCTCTGGGGCAGATACAAGGTAATCAGGTTATTCCACGTAGGGCTCACAGTCTTCATCCCCATTTTACAGATGAGGTAACTGAGGCACAGAGAAGTTAAGTGGCTTGCCCAAGGTCACACAGCTGACAAGCAGCAGAGCCGGTATTAGAACCCATGACCTCTGACTACCAAGCCCTTGCTCTTTCCATTAAGCCACGCTGCTTCTGGAAACAGTTACCAAAAGAGACTGTTAGCTTCTTTACCTTGGAGACTTGTATTCATAAGATAATAACAACGTATCTGGGTTATTAAGTAAATTCTGGTAGGAATTCAGAGATTGAATAATGCCTTTCCAACTTTACTATTATATAGTATTCATATATTTATATATTATGAAGGCAGCTAGAAACACATAGAATTTATGTCCATTTAGGAGAAACAATAATGATACACTGGTGATATAGTATGTAGCACAGTGATCATAAATGAGATGGTTAATGATGAACAAGAGGATCTTTCAGCCCACAGGGGAAAGAGGAGCTCTCAGGCACTAATCAGATGAAAGAATGTACTTGTACATGCAGTGAAAAGATATAGGAAACATCGACTCTGCCTGGACTGGGACTAGTGTATTTTAAGAAGACTTTTACCACCAAAGAAATTGATGATCATAATAATAATAATAATGATAGTATTAAGGGCTTTACTCCAAGCCAAGCACATTTTAGATTGGATCTACATATTTCTAAATAAATATGTAATATTATAAATATTTATACATTTATACATTATACATACACATAAATCTACATATTTAGATTGGATATATTTCCATCCCACATGGGGCTTGTAGTCAAGGGGAACAGTGCTGCCTTTTGGAAAGATAAAGAGCCTTGGGAATCAGAGGATCTGGGTTCTAATCTTGGCTCTGCCACTTGTGACCTTGGGTAAGTCACTTATTTTCCTTGGGCCTCATCTATAAAATGAGGATTTCAATTCCTGTTCTCTCTCCTACTTAGATAGTGAGCCCCATGTGGGACAGGGACTGCATCCAACCTGGTTAACTAGTTTCTACCCCCGCATTCATAACATTACATGACAGTAAATGCTTAACATTTGCAACAATAGTAATATGAAGAAGGAGGGAGAATAGGATTTTTCGATCTCCATTTTACTGCTGAGGAAACTGAGATACAGATAAACTGAGATCACATAGTAGGCAAGTGGTGTGGCTTGGATTAGAACCTGGTTCTTCTGGCTTCCAGTTCTGCACTCTTTTCATTAGACCAAGCTGTGTCCCAATGGTTTGGATTAAAATATCCCAAAATATCTAAAAGATCATCGCTTGCCAAGAAATCTAAAAATTTTGAAGTCACCATAAGTTTTGCTTTAAAGCCAGAAGCTCTCATAACAGGTGGCCTGTGTGACAGATTGTGTTTAGATTTTCCATCCACCCTCAGCCCTGTTTTCAATCTATTGGGGTTTATTGAGTGCTTACAGTGCAGAGCACTGTAGAGAACTCTTGGGGGAGTATAATACAACAGAGTTGGTAGACTCATTCCCTGCCCACAGGAGTTTATATTCATCAATTCGATAGAGTTTCTTCCCCTGTAGATCCCCTGAGGTATAACAAGACTACAGATCATTTGGAAGTTTCCCTCATATTTATCATTTCATTTAAAGCATTTCTTTCCTATGTGGTTTATTTGTGGATTACACTTAAAACTTGTCAAACCTTCCTTGGAAAGGAGATTTCCTCAATTTCTTTTCTGGTGAAATCCCCCTACTCTTTTACACTCAAGCCCCCAAGGAGAATTTACTTTTAGTCTTCCCAAAATCACTTCTAGTTCTCATTAGAGATGTGTTGTTGATAGGTTCCCCCACACTTTCTCTCTTGGTTTTAAAATCTGAAACAGTAGTTAGAAATGGCAAAGGCAACCTTGTCCTGTGGCTGCAAAAAGAAAAATGATTACAGAAGCAGTTTGGCCTAGTGGATAGAGCACAGGCCTGAGAGTCAGAGGACCTGGGTTTCAATCCCAGTTCCGCTGTCTGTCTGCTGTGTATCTTGGGCAAGTGTTTGTGCCTCAGTTACTCCATCTGTAAATTAGGGATTAAGACTGTGAGCCTCACCTAGGACAGGGACTGTGTCCAACCTGATTAGCTTGCATTTATCCCAGTGACTAATACAGTGCCTGGAACATAGTAAACAGCAAATACCATAAAAAAATTAAGGGGACAGAGAAATCAATGTAATAATATAATAATAATGATGGCATTTGTTAAGCTCTTACTATGTGCAAAGTACTATTCTAAACTCTGGGGAGGATACAAGGTGATCAGGTTGTCCCACGTGGGGCTCAGAGTCTTCATCCCCATTTTACAGACGAGGTAACTGAGGCACAGAGAAGTGAAGTGACTCGCCCAAAGTCACACAGATGACAAGTGGTGGAGCTGAGATTTGAACCCATGACCAATATCTCTGGGAAGCCCATTCATTCAGTAGTATTTATTGAGCATTTACTGTGTGCAGAACACTATACTAAGCACTTGAGAGAGTACAATAAACAGACTCATTCCCTGCCCACAATGAGCTTACAGTCTAAAGGAGGTGGGGGGCAGACATCAATATAAATTCATAAATTGCAGATATGTGCATAAGTGCTATGGGGCTGGGAGGGGGGAAGAACAAAGGGAGCATGTCAGGGCAATGCAGAAGGGAGTAGATTCCATATCTTCACAAAATGAGAAGTGAATACTTATAGGTATTTGCTGGTGAAAGACAGACTTCCCATCTAAATCTCTGAGTTACTCAAGTAGTTTACATTTCATAAGACCCACATATAAACCCAGAGCACTTAAGCACATATTCAAGTACATTTAAGTATGAAACAGCATGGTATAGTGGATAGAGCATGGGCTTGGGAGTCAGAAGGTAATGGGTTCTAATCCCCACTCTGCTTTTTGTTGGCTGTGTGACCTTGGACAAGTCACTTCACTTCTCTGGGCCTCAGTTTCCTCATCTGTAAAATGGGATCGAGATTGCTAGCCCCATGTGGGACAAGGACTGCATCCAACCTGTTTAGCTTGTATCCACCCCAGTGCTTAGTACAGTGCCTGGCACATATTTAGTGCTTGACAAATACCATAATAATAATAATAATAATAATAATTGTATATTTTTAAATTATTTATTCATATGACTGTAAGGTCATTATGAACAGGGAACATGTTTGCTAATCTTGTTGTATTGTACTCTTCCAAGCACTTAGTACAAGCAGTCTGCATGTAATAAGCTCTCAAAAAATACCATTGACTGATTGATGAGACAAACACACAGTGTACAGCTTGGCCTAGTGGAAAGAGCACAGGCCCTGCTAAACTCTGAAAAAATGAAGGTTCCATCAAAATGACCAAGTCAGATATATAGTGGGAAAACCAGGAGTACAGAAAGAACTGAAATATTTGCCTCGTTAATATAAAGAGTGCCTTCCCACTAATGCAGGAGTAGCTGAATAATCCCAAGAAAAACAAATGGTCCCATGGGGAAAAAACAGCTTCCTCTCCCGAGAATTAAACAAGGTGTGCCTGTTTCAGCTTGGATGCAGCTTGCCCCAAAGTCTAAATAAGAGGCAAAGAAAAATGAGCACACTGACAATGAATCAATAAGACCAAAGATGAAAGAATTAGCACTCTAGAACAGTACTATCCATCAAACGGACCCTTAGGCTAGTCAGAACATTCCCCCAGGGATTCAGTGCTGCATGAAGAACACAGAAGCTTTTAGATGATCTGAAGAAATTACAAAAGAAATTGTCGGAATATCCCCTTCGATGGTTTGTTGAAGATAAGGCCTTTTCCCTTTACTTCTTTAAGAAATATGTTACTAGGCTACGGCATGAGGTACAAGGATTAGGGGGACCTAGTGGAATTCCCCCAAGGTGACTCAGTGATTGTCACATTTGAAATCTTAGGAGCAGATCAAAGAGGAATGCTATGGTCTCATAGATATGCCCACGAATGCAAGATTGTTTTTCCCCTGCACTTGATTTGTCATAGTACATATTTGAACCACTTTGGCAATTTCGATCCTGTTTTGTGGGAAATACCCATTAATAAATAGCTTTCTTCAGCTCTTAGAACAGTGCTCGGCACAGAAAAAGCGCTTAACAAATACCATCATTATTATTATTGATCTTTTCTTTGCCAGTGTTTTGGCCCGTGGTAGATTCCGCCTTATTAATTGCACTGCAGTGTTCTGTGACATTAAGATTAACTTGTCCACCCTATGTTTCAAGGTTATTAGGTTACATTATAATGGTATTTAAGTGCTTACTATGTGTCAAACACCATTCTAGGTCCTGGGATAAATACATGTTAGTTAGATCAGACACAGTCCTTCTGTCCTGTATGGGGTTCACAGTCTAAGTAGGAAGGAGAACAGGAGAACAAAGGCAGAGGGAAGTTAAGTGACTTGCCTGCAAGCAATTGGGAGAGGCTGGGTTTGAACCCAGGTCCTCTGACTCCCAGGCCCTCACTCTTTCCACTATCCCATGTTGCTACCTTTATTTTTGAGTTGCCTCTTGGCTGCCTTTGTTTTCTTATACCATTTGGTATGTGGGTCTATTAAGGGTTGGGATTTCAGAGTAATTAGATAACGACCAACAAATGATTGTCTGTAGTCATGCCATATAGATTCATGCCCCAGCTAGTGGGTAATCAGTACATGGCTATAGGAAGAGGCCCCAGTCAATTAATCTTTCGTTCAATCACTCAATCATATTTATTAAGTGCTTACTGTGTGCAAAGCACTGTACTAAGCACTTTGGAAAGTACAATATAACTATAAACAGCGGCATTCCCTGACCACAATGAGCACAGAGTCTAAAAGAGGGGAGACAGACATCAATACAAATAAATACAATTACAAATATATACATAAGTGCTATGGGGCTGGGACGGAGGGAAGAGCAAAGGGAGCAAGTCAGGGTGATGCCGAAGGGAGTGGGAGATGAGGAAAAGTGGGGCTTAGTTTGGGTAGGCCTCTTGAAGGAGTTGAGCCTTCAATAAGGCTTTGAAGAGGGGGAGAGTGATTGTCAGATTTGAGAAGGGAGGGCAATCCAGGTCAGAGGCAGGATGTTGGCCAGTGGTCTGTGGTGAGACAGGTGAGATCGAGGCACAGTGAGAAGTTTCAATCATATTTATTAAGTTCTTTCTGTGTGAAGAACACTGAACTAAGTGCTTGGGAGAGTACAGTATAACAGAGTTGGTAGGCACTTATCCTGCCCACAAGTTTACAGTTAACCGGCTTGACTTTTATGGTTAAATCTCAAGATGCCAGCCGGGGAGAGACCTCTGTTACTCTTTATCCATGTAGACCTAAAGATGGTGTTCATCAGGAAAACTCCCACCCAATAACAGAAGCAAACTTCGGAAACTAAACTGATAATGGTTGAAACAGTTTGAAATCTAATGTATTTCTGTAAGTCCAAAAGGTTGTTGGCTGCTCTGTGGGCATGAAGGTGGAACTAGTAGTGCACTTTTCTGCCGATGGTGAATTTCACCCATACACAATGACTGGTCACCGTGGTATACTTGTAACTGTCAAGGTTAAAGTTGTACTCAGTCTCAGCCCCACTGTTCCTACACAAAGACCAACTCCTGTGCTATTGTGTTTGCTGTTTACTGCATCTGACAATTATTTTCTCTTTTGCCTCCTTGTTTCATGACCCTCATGAGCCTTCTGCTTAAAGATGGAGGAGGGTCTGAGGCTCCTTTACTGTATCCTTTACTTTTTCCTCTTCTTTGCTTCTGATTTTCCATACAGAGGCTGTTCAGATATCTGGCTATGAGCAGTTTGCAGTAAAGGCATATGCTGTTTTGTTATTCATTCACAAGACTGCATTGATCTATCGCTGATTCTAGATTGTGAAGGGATTTTTCAGGAAAAGTCAATATTTTTAATAGGGTGGTTAAGGTGTTTGATTATAAAGGTTCTAAAATGAGGCAATTAAAACCTTGTTAGCAAGAGCACCTAAATCTGATTTAAATGATCCAGACCTTATATATATCTCTCTTTTCTCACAATGGAGGAAGATATTTAGATTAGAAAACTGTTCTTAGTGAACAGAGATGGTCCGTCATGACAGCTACTAGATCTTCACAGCATGGATACTTGTTAGTAATCAGAAACCCAGTGCTCTGCCTTGTGTAAGGGAGAGGGGGCTAGTGGGGGAAGTATCGTGGAGGTTTGGGGAGAGACTGGATCTTCTAGCTTCTTCCCGTACTGCTCCTTTCTCTCCTCTCCCCTTCCACATCTCCCTTTCCTCTCCTTTCTCTCCCTTCCTCCTGTCTTGCTGCTCTCAAGCTCATCTCGGTCAACATCCTCTGGCTTCCCCAGTAGCTCCTCATGATTGCCGCTGCCTCTGGTTTTCTAAGGGGCCATAGGCTAGCGTGACAGGAATTTCGATTAAACACCAGTCACATTTTCTAGGATTGGATTGTTTGATGCTGGAGATAATCTCATGAGATGACTTTTTGCTTTTGTTAGCTCGTGGAGTGGAGCTACTGAGGATTCATCTTTTCTGAGATAAATTGCTAACTCATTTGAAATTTTAATTTCTGTGCTTTATGATCCAATAGGAAAAATATACTCACAGATGGGAGTGGATATAAATCCAGATGAGATTTTGCAGGGTAACACCATAAAAAACAAATCAGATAAACATGCAAATTAGAAATTATGGACTCAAGGTGAATTGGATATTATTGAGGAAAAAGGAATTTGTGTTTTGGGGGTCTAGATATTCCAGATTGCTCAGTTGATATATTTATTGAGTTCTTTCTGTGCAGAGTACTGCATTAAGCGCTTGGGAGAGTACACTATAACTGTAGACCTGTATACCTGTTACCTGCCTATAGGAAGCTTACAGTCTAGAGTGTAGCGTGATTACTTTAAAATCAACAGTAAGGAGTTTCTGTTTGATGTGGAGTTGGATGGGCAACCAGAGGAGGTTTCTGAAGAGTGGGGAGATGTGGAGTGACTGTGCCTTCTTTAGAAAAATGATGAAATCAGTGGAAGCTCGCTTAGCTACTCACTGTACTTTGATCTCATCTTTCTTACCAACTCATCGCCAAAATCCTGCCTCTGACCTGGAACTTGCTCCCCTTTCATATCTGACAGATGATCACTCTCCACACTTTAAAAGCCTTATTAAAATCACATCACCTTCAACAGGCCAACTAAATTGGAGAAGCAGCAAGGCCCAATAGAAAGAGCACAGGCCATGGAGTCAAAGGTCGTGAGTTCTAATCCCAGATTTGCTACATATCTGCTGTGTGACCTTGAGCAAGTCACTTCACTTCTCTGGGTCTCAGGTACCTCATCTATAAAATGTGGATCAATATTGTGAGCCTTATGAGGGACATGGGCTGTGTCCAACCTGATTATCTTGTATCTACCCCAGCACTTAGAACAGTTTTTGGATCATAGTAAGCACTTAACAAATACCACATTTATTATTATTTTTAAGTTCTCATTTCCCTTTCTCACCTCTCCTTGTCATCCTTGGACTTGGACTTGTATGCTTTAAGCACTAGATATTCACCCCAGCCTCTCTCCACAACACTTAC
Organism: Ornithorhynchus anatinus; assembly: GCF_004115215.2. Taxonomy (NCBI): domain Eukaryota; kingdom Metazoa; phylum Chordata; class Mammalia; order Monotremata; family Ornithorhynchidae; genus Ornithorhynchus; species Ornithorhynchus anatinus. Next base: position 93,419,421 of record NC_041728.1, read on the forward strand.
ATACATATCTGTAATTTATTTTAACACCCGTTCCCTCCTTTAGACTGTAAGCTCCTTGTAGTCAGGGAGTGGCTTTACCAACTCTGCTGTATTAAAATAATGACTAATAATTGTAACTAAGGTCACATCTCCTCCAAGAAGCCTTATCTGATTAAGCACTCTTTTTCCCAGCTCCCTCTCCCTTCAGCATTGTCTATGCACATGGATCTGTGACCTTTGGGCTTTGGATATTTACCCCACCTCAGATTCACAGCACTTATGTACATATCTAAAAATTATGTATTACACATTATTTACATTAATGTCTGTCTCTCTTCTAGACTGTAAGCTCATTATGGGCAAGGAACATGTCTATCACCTCTATTTTTTTGTATTTTCCCAAATGCTTAGTACAATGCTCTCTGTGCAGTAAAATTTTGATAAATAACCCTGATGATAACAATGATAGTACTTGTTAAAAACTTACTATGTGCCAAATATTGTCCTAAGCACTGGGGGAGATGCAAGTTAATCAGGTTGGATGAGTCCGTGTCCCTTTTGGGGCTTACAATCTAAGTAGGAGGGAATATGATTTAATCCCCATTTTACAGATGAGGTAAGTAAGGCCCAGAGAAGTTAAGTGACTTTCTCAAGGACACACAGGAGACATGTGGGAGAGCAGGGAGTAGAACCCAGGTTCTCTGACTTCCAGGCCTATGCTCTATCCACTAGATCACACTGCTTCTTTTGTACTTTCCCAAGTACTTAATACAGTACTCTGCCCACAGTAAGTGTTCAGTAAATATATGTGCTTGCATCAACATAGTAGCAGTTTGGATGCAGAGGAAAGGGCAGGTTTTAGTTATTTTTGTGAAGGTAGAACTGACAGGATTTGGTGACAGGCTCAATATGTGGGTTGTATGAAAGAGATGAGCCAAGGACAATGCCCAGGTTGAGGTTGTGAGATAATTCTGAATTGTGCTTTCCAAGTACTTAGTACAGTGCTATGAACACAGTAAGCACTCAATAAATACAATTGAATGAATGAATAATGAGGTTAGTGGTATTGTCTACAGTGATGGGAAAGATACAGGGAGGATAGGGTTTGAGTGGGAAGATGAGGAGTTCTCTTTTGGTCATGTTAAGCTTCAGGTGTTGGCAGTATATCTAGGTAGAGATATCCCGAAGGCAGGAGAAAATGTGTGACCACAGAGGAGAGAGGCCCCAGCTGGTGAGATAAGATTGGGGAATCATCTGTGTGTAGTTGTAGCCATGTGGGTGAACAGGTTCTCCCAGGGAATGGGTATAGATGGAAAGTAGAAGGAGGCACCGAAATGAACCCCAGGGACTTCTACAGTTGGAGGGTGAGCGGTAGAGGAGGACCCTGCAAAAGAGACTGAGAAGAGTCACTAATCCCCCCTGCCTAACTCCCCAAGCTCATACCAACCAGGACCTTCCTGGATCGGGGGATCCTTGGTAACATGTAGTAAAGTCAAACCACACCACTGACCACCAAGTTTAGTGTGGAAAGTTTTTTACTTAGTTTTACCAACGTGCAAGGGAGTGGCACATACATACAAACACTCACTCTACTCCACCAAGGGTCAAGTACCAGTCTGCTAGTTCTGCCAACTTCCAAGTGCTGCTGCCTTCTCCTGCTTTTCAGTGCTGCTCTCCTGCTGCTTCTGCTGCTCTGCGTGCTTTAGCATGCCTCTGTGCATGCCTCCTTCCTGAATGCTTCTGCTCCAAGTGCTTCACTGCTGCTTTCTTTGGTTATCTTCTGTGTGCCTCCCTTCTTTTGCCTTTTCTGCATGCCCCCTCGCAATTCAAAGAACCGCCTTTTATTTGCCTTAGGCTTCGCAGCGGTGGCTCTACATGACAGTCATTGATTGGTCCAGGCTCATTACCGGGTAGAGCAGGGGGAGAAGGCCATGCCTCCCTCTGTGCTCCACCCTGACAGGCAAAGAATCTCCTGCCCTCAGGTAGAGTCCATCAGTACCTTCGCCAGTGTCTTCCTTTTATTGTTTGTGGAATCACAAACAGTCACTAACAAGGCAGCTTGTTGTGGGCTCACCACAAGAAGAAACGAGCAGAGAGTGAGGCGGAGAACCAGGAGAATACAGTGTCATTGAAGCCATGGTTGGATAATGTTTCAAAGAAGAGGGTGTTCCACATTATCAAAGACAGCTGAGAGGTCAGAAGAATTAGGATGGAATTCAGGGTTTGGATTTGACAAGAAGAAGGTTATTGGTGACTTGAGAGGGCTGTTTCTGTTGAGTGAAGGGGAGAGAAACCAGATTGCAGGGGGTCGAGAAGAGGAAGTGTAGAGAACTCAGTCAACATGTTTGGAGAGAAGTGATAGGAGGGAGATGGGGCAATAACTGGAGGGATCTTGGAGTCAAGAGAATTTAGAGAGTTTTTTCTTTTTTTAGGATAGGGGATATATGGGCATGTCTGTAAGCAGTGGGAAAAAGCTATTGGAAAGTGAGTGGTCAAAGATGATGGTCAGGAAGGAAAGAAGGGAAGGGACAAGGATTTTGATAAGGTATGGGGGGATGGAGTTAGAGGCACAGGTAGAGGGGGATAAATTTTGAGAGGAGGAGACAGATCTCTTGACATATGCTGGAAAAAAGAGGAGAGTTGATGAAGGGTCAGGAGGAGGCAGGGACTAGAAAGGAGCAGGGGGTATTTTAGGGAGATCACGTCTGAAAGTTTCAATTTTATCCATAAATTACAAGTGCAGGTTATTAGAAGAGACAAGTAGGGGAGGCAAAAGAACAGGGAGATTGAGGAGGGAGTTAAACATCTGGATCAGCTGGCAAGGAGAATGCCTATGGGAGTAAATAAGGATGGAGAAGCACTATTGGGTGGCATGAATTTGAGTTGGACAAGGACAGTCAGATGTCTGGATTTCTGCCAGTATCATGCCACACTTCATGCAGAGAAGAAGAGTAAATGCCCTGTGGAGATTATTCATATTGCAGATTAGTGGTATGTGATCGGCAGAGGGACAGGGTGAGAGAAAGTTGAGTTCATTGGAGAGGTTGGTATTAAGCATATTGATTTGTGTGTCAAGAGAAAGTAGTTTAAGTTTGGAAACCAAATGGGACATGGTGACTTCAGACAGTTGGACGAGGTCAAAGATTGGAGGTCTTTGATATGGAACAGAACAAGTTTGCAGGCGGTGGATGTATGGGAGAGTAGGTAGGTGAGGACGTTGAGTTCAGATAGAGCTATTCTGGAGTTGGGAGGGTAGAGATTGTACAGTGACTAGAAATGATGAGATCGACTGTGTGCCCAGGTTAGTGAGTGGATGAGATGGGGTGGAGAAGGAAGGCACTGGAGATGAGGAGTGAGAGGAAGGGTTACTCTGGCAATCCACAAGGATATTGAAGTCCCCAAAATCAATGTAGGGATGGAGAAAGAGAGAAGGAATATAAGAAAGAGATCGAAATGGTTCAGAAATTTGCAGGAGGAGCCTGGGATCAATAGATAACAGTGACTAGTAACTAGAGAGGGTGAAAGAAGAGGATGATATAGGCTTCAAAGGAAGGGAAAGTGAGGGATCAAGGATGTGGGAAGGTGCAAAAATAGCATTAGGGAGCAAGAAGGAAACCAACTCTTCCCCCTTTCCTATGACTCTTGGTGAGAGGACTGCACTGATGAGAGTGGCAGGGGGAGACAGTGCGATGTGGGGAGAGCCAGGTTTCTATAATGGCGAAGAGGAACAGTGACTGGGTAAAGAACAGTCGGGGTTGAAGGGAAGCTTCCCCATGATGGAGTTGGGGATCCACAGGCCACACTTGACTGGTTTGGGGGTGGGGTATGAGGGCCAGGGTCACATGAAGAGTAGGAAGGAGTTGAATGGGAATGAGCTAACTGGGGCTCGCATAGGAGGAAGTGGAGTGAAAGGCAGCTCCTGGAAAGGATGGGAGGGTGGGGATGGTGTAAAGGTCAGCGGGTGGCTGGATAGGAGTGAACTGAGGTGAGCTGGCATGGGAGAGGGGTGAGAGGGAATGAGAGGGGCAGATTGATACTGTCAGTGTTCAAATTTACATATTATTTCATGGCGAACTGTAAACTTGTCTCTAGACTGTAAACTCCTTCTGGGCAGGGAATGTGTCTTTTCTTTCCTATATTGTACTCTCCCAAGTGCTTAGTGTAGTGTTCTGCACACAGTAAGTGCTCATTAAATATGATTGAATGAGTGAATGAATGGCTAGGGTTGTAAATGGGGCTTCTAAGGCTTCATAAGAGTAAGGATACTTTGATATAAAATTAATGATTTCTGCAGTAGTAATGGCATTTATTGATCTGTAGCAATTACAACAATATAAATTGGTTGCATATACTTTTAAATGTTTGGTTAAAAATTAGGTTCTTTCATTTTGCACCATCAAGGAACATATGTATTAGGACTGCCCCAAGCAGGGCTGCCTAGAGATCTGTGGATTAGGGAAACAGAGTGCCAGAGAAAATGCAGTGGTATTTATCGAGACTTACTGTGTACAGAGAGTGTACTAAGCACTTGGGAAAGTACAATACAACACTACAATAGACCCATTCCCTGCCTTCAATGAGTTTACAGTCTAGAGGACACATTGGCTGCCCACAGTGAGTTTACTATAAGACATGTTGCCTGTCTAACTTGAAGAAACAATTTGGAGTCCTTCTCCCTCCAAGTAAGAACAGGCTTTTCCACCAAAAAAGGGTCCCAGACACAAGAAAGATAAGATGGCCAGACAAGCGCAATCCACTAAAATAAACATACAATGTAAATGCAGACAGCATTTGGGTTGTCACATAAGACTGACAAAATTCCATTTTAATGCTTAGCAGCCCTTATGCTCCCAAGCTTTATTTCAGTATGAGGAGGATGATGTGTAATTTATTCAATCTTACCTCAAGAATGCTCCTTGGTGGTGCTTCTTGATTGATTCAGGATACTTTTTGTATGATTAACAGATTGATATCCTGTTTGTGGGCATCTTTGGCCTCTGCCCCTATTTGGAGAGGAGATGATCTATGTTGGTCAGCATTTGGGAGAACAGGGATGATGGCTGGGGAGGGAGAAATTGAAATTAGTCAAGCAGAATAACAAAGCTGCATGGCATAGTGAAAAGAGCATGGGCCTGAGCGTCAGAGGTTCTGGGTTCTAATCTCAGCTCCACCTCTTGTCTGCTTTGTGACCTTGGGTGAATCACTTAACTTCTCTGTGCCTCAGAGAAGTTGCCTAATCTGTAAAATGGGGATGAAGACTGTGAGTCCTATATTCATTCATTCATTCATTCATTCATTCATTCATTCATTCTGTCATATTTATTGAGTGCTTACTGTGCGTAGAGCACTGTATGGACGGGACTGTGTTCAACCTGATTATCTTGTACCTATCCTAGCACTTAGTACAGTGTCTGGTACAATCAGCGCTTAACAGATACTGTGATTATTATTATGCCAATCCTTAAAATGGGATTCTTACATAGATGTACAAATGTCAGGGTTCCCAGAAGAGTTTAAAGTGAAAACTAATGGTGGAACCTTCCACCATGGATCCAAATATCTGATTTTTACTGAACTGTAGCAATTACAAAGGTAGAAATTTGTTGCATATACCTTTAAACGTTTCGTTAAAAATAAGGTTTTTTCCTTTTGCACCATCAAGGAACATAAGTACAGTCCCCGATTAGACTGTAAGCCCGTCAGTGGGCAGGGACTTTCTCTATCTGTTGCCGATTTGTATATTCCAAGCACTTAGTACAGTGCTCTGCATATAGTAAGCACTCAAAAAATACTATTGAACGAATATGTATTAGGATTGCTCCAAGCAGGGCTGCCTTGAAGTCTGTGGACTAGGAAGACCAAGTGCCAGGGAAAAGATAGTGGTATTTATTGAGTCTTACTGTGTGCAGAGCACTGTATTAAACATTTGGGAGAGTACAACACAGCAGTACAACAGACACATTCCCTGCCCACAATGAGTTTACAGTCTAGAGGACACACTGCCTACCCACAATGAGTTTACTGTGAGGCACGTTGCCTGTCTAACTTTAAGAAACAATTTGGAGTCCTTCTCCCCCTAAGTATATTGCCCAGGCTTTTCCTACAACCACCAAAAAGGGACCCAGACTTAAGAAGAATAAGATGGCCAGACAAGAGCAGTCCAGATATTTTCCCTACAATAATGCTTGTGGAATTTAAGAGCTTATTATGGGCCAAACACTGTATTAAACAATTGACTAGATATAGGATGATGAGATCCGATATTGTACCTGTCCCTCATGGGGCTCATATCCATGCAGAAGGGAGAACAGGTTTTGAATCTCCATTTTATATGTGAGGAAACTTAGGTACCAAAAATTAACAGACTTGCCCATGGTCACACCATACACAAGTAGCAGAGCTGGGTTTAGGACCCACATCTCTTAATAATAAGCCCATGTACTTTCCATGAGGCCACACTGCTTCCCGTCTCCTTCTTATAAAAGATAAGAAGAACATTTCTGTGCATGTTGTTATGTTTTACTGATTCCTTAATAGCATACAGTGGAATCTGGGAAAAGCATTTGTAGGTGATTGGAAGTGAACTGGTGTTTGGAAACTATCTGAGGTAAAGGAGAAAAGGAGTAGAAGAAAGTTATGTTGTGTATTGGTGAGAGCATTTTGCAGCTCTTTTGTAATTCTTTTACTTGGCTGACTGCTTGGGTCAGAATTTATAACTGGGTGATGATGTTATGGAATGTAATCAGTTTAATCTTTTTTTCCTGGAATCTACTCTTGATCACTTTTGATGTGTCTTAAATAGCATCAGTTATGGAGAAACTTGAAATGTACTTGGAAAATATCCCCCAGTTGTGGCAAAAATAGCTTCCCACTGGGCTGTGAGAAAATGTAAAGCATAAATGTAATCTGAATAAGGTATCTTGCTACATGCCATGTCTTCCATGAGGCTCAGAATGCATGATGGAGCCAGTGAAAAGGAGTTGGGAAGAATGTGAGGAGCATTGAGAACGACCATGGAAGGGGGCAAAGAGCAACAATAAAGAAATGTAGTCATATGGCCTGATTCAGGCCTTTGCAATATGAGGAAAGAAATTGCACATGACTGTATTTTCTACCTTGAAAGGACAGTGGCGTATCTTCTCATGGCCACAAAGAAAGTGGGAAAATGAAAGAAAAAGCTGTTCAGTGGAAAATCTGATCAGAGCATCAAATCCTCTTGGTCTGATTTATATTTTGCCCTTCAAAAAAAATTTACTTGCTTGTCTTGTAACTCTGTGCCCGATGCCTGAGGATTCTTCTGTGGAGCAGGCTGGGTAAATCATGGTTCTCTACAAGAGGGCAGCAACCTAAGTATGGACAGAAGGGTTCATAGGCAGTTGCCATGCCCTCTGTGCTGTCCTCCTCTTGGGGCAGAGTGGCATGGTCTGAGGGAGGAGGGGGGAAGATGTGGGTATGACTAGAGAATGAAAGGGATAAAGAGAATGAGGGAGTGAGACAGGTCCAGGAGGGAGCAAGTCACAGTCCAGCCAATACTTGATCTAGGTATCATGATGGCAGTGAGGGTGATGAGGACTGCTCTCCCCTGTAGTCATTCAAGTGGCATCACTGACCTTATCTGCTCAGAGGCCAAACCACTTCCAGACCCTAATGATCCATCCTGATCTGCACCCTGAAGGGGTATTAAGGGCAAGTATGCTGGTCAAAAATAGTATCCAAGCAGAACTGATTTCACCCTCTTTCCTCCCAATTCAGAAAAGGGATGAAAATCAACCTTTAATTTATTGATCCAATCATATTTTTGAGCACTTACTATGTGCAGAGCACCGTACTAATAGCTTGGGAGAGTATAGTTTAACAATAAACAGACTTATTCCTTGGCCACAGAGAGCTTACAACCCATTTGTGATCATTTCTTTTATTCAAGGGGATCATGCTGACCAAAAAAAAAACCCATTTTCTCCTTTGTTCCATATTTATCACATAATTTCCTGCTTTGTTTTAGTTTAGAAGCTCGTGTTGTCAAATAATTTGGCAATTCTCACTTGAAGTTGAGTTGTCTAATATAGCCTTGTCTCCCTTCTAGGTGCTGCAATGTAATCTTTGCAGTGATTGCTACTCAACAACACACCTATTACATGCACAATGGTTTTTGGAACAATTTTCCACAGTCCTGGACAAGATGAGGAAGTTGTCAACTTAAACGTTGGGGGGTTTAAGCAGACAGTTGATCAAAGCACCCTTCTGCGATTTCCCCACACCAGACTGGGCAAACTACTCAGATGCCACTCTGAAGAAGCCATCCTAGAACTGTGCGACGATTACAGTGTGGCTGAGAAGGAGTATTATTTCGATAGGAATCCATCCTTATTCAGATACGTCTTGAACTTTTACTACACGGGCAAAATTCATGTCATGGAGGAACTCTGTGTGTTCTCTTTCTGCCAGGAGATAGAGTACTGGGGGATCAATGAACTTTTTATCGATTCCTGCTGCAGTAACAGATATCAGGAAAGAAAGGAAGAAAACTCGGATAAGGACTGGGATCAGAAAAGCAATGAAACCAACAGTGACTCTTCCTATGAAGAGTCCTCCATATTTGAGAAAGAACTGGAGAAATTTGATAAGCTGCGATTTGGGGAACTTCGCAAGAAAATCTGGGTCCGGATGGAAAATCCTGCCTATTCATTATCGGCCAAGTTGATTGCAATCTCCTCCCTGAGTGTCGTCCTGGCCTCCATAGTGGCCATGTGCATCCACAGCATGCCAGAGTTCCAGAGGCGGGACACGAATGACCGGGAGATGGAAGATCCCATCCTGGAAGCAGTGGAAATCGCATGCATCGTCTGGTTCACGGGCGAGCTAGCCATAAGATTAGTCGCCGCCCCGTGTCAAAAGAAGTTCTGGAAAAAGCCATTGAACATTATAGATTTCGTATCCATCATTCCATTCTATGCCACTCTGGCCGTGGACAGGAAGGAGGAAGAGAGTGAAGATATTGAGAACATGGGAAAAGTGGTCCAGATTCTGCGACTCATGAGGATATTCCGCATCTTGAAACTGGCCAGGCACTCAGTGGGCCTGCGATCTCTTGGCGCCACTCTGAGGCACAGTTACCACGAGGTTGGGCTGCTGCTTTTATTCCTGGCTGTGGGTATTTCCATTTTCTCGGTGCTTGTCTACTCTGTGGAAAAGGATGACCAGACTTCAGAACTCAGCAGCATTCCAATCTGTTGGTGGTGGGCGACAATCAGCATGACCACTGTGGGCTATGGGGACACGTATCCGGTCACCTTAGCGGGGAAGCTCATTGGGAGCGTTTGCATCATTTGCGGGATACTGGTGGTAGCCCTCCCAATCACCATCATCTTCAATAAGTTTTCCAAATACTACCAAAAACAGAAGGATATGGATGGGGATCAGAACTGTGATGAACACCAAGAGAAATGCAATGAGATGCCTTATTTTAACATTAGGGATATTTATGCAAGACGGATGCACTCCTTCATTTCCAGCCTATCGTCTGTGGGAATTGTTGCAAGTGATCAAGATTCCACCGACGCCTCGAGCATTGAAGATATGGAAGACATTCACAACGCAGCTTCTTTGGAGAGTGGGGCAGCAAAATGAGCAGGCTCCATTTCTCATCTTCCATTTCTCCTTTCAGACGTTGGGTTAATACAGCTTTATTGATGTCCGTGGATTGGTTCAGATTGCTTAAAACTCAGGGGGTACCTATCAGCCATAGGTGGACATTCGTTGCTTTAAAATTGTACTACAGCCATGAGGGTTGATCATTTGCCTCACCCAGCAATTTATTTTTTATGTGACTAGTGTTATGTAGTCTTGGGGTGGGGGAGGGTGTGGAGGGGAGAGAAATGCTATTAAATGCAGTATTTGCTACTGCAGCTTATACGCCACTATGTGTGTGTGTAATTTACTCCTGCATTGATAACTGTAAATTACCGACATGTAGAATAAAAGGCATAATAAAATGATGGCCATACATGCATGTAGACCCACGAGAGAGTGAACAAAATGAAAAGAGCTCTGGGAAAAATGCATGTAAATTTATTTTTACTTGCTAAATATGGAAATTAGGAACCAAATAAACTTCCTAATTGAGAATGGGCAATTGGTTGGCACAGTTTGCTGTTTTAACTAATGAAAGAATTTTAATTGGAAAAAAAAATAGGGAAGAAAGTAATTGTTCTCCTCACTCTTCTTGCTTCTCTTCAGTAAATTAGAGGATGTAAAATATACAAGGTTCTCACTTTCAGCATATTGTTTCTGCTGGTAAGTAACTATCATCCAGCACATTGGATGATCAAATGGATAAGGGCTTCTGTCCTAATTTGGCATATACATTCAGTTCTTCCATAATGAATATTTTCATTAGGCATTTTCCCTAGAACAGTGTTACAGAGTTAGGAAATGTTCATCTGACAAAGCATGTCTCCCTGGTTAAGAACATGATGCGATATCGGGAAAAAAATAGTTGTATGCATGGTGGGATCCAGGTCCGAGGGTGTGTGTTTTAAAGTTAAGGAGTCTGCCTGAAAGCAGTGTTTATCAGGATCATGACCACCATATTAAGGAGAATGGAATGTATATTTCTGAAAACAGTTTTTGCACAAAGTGACATCTCTGATCAGAGAACAGGCCCTTGGGTGCCTCAGATGTGATTTCTGGTCAGGACTATCTCCAATTAGTTAGGGCCTTAAAAGTGGAATATCAATCACTTGGTATTTATTGAGCACTGTACTGAGTGCTTGGGAAAGATGCACACTACCCCCTTGCCCACATCCTTCCTCTGGCTTTTCACACCCTCTCCCTTAATATATAAAACATCTCCATTCTCCACCTTTAAAGCCTTATTAAAGTCACATCAATCGATCAATTGTGTTTTCTGAGTGCTTACTGTGTGCTGAGCATCAGGCTAGGCACTTGGGAGAATACAGTATAACAGAGTTGGAAGATCTATTCCATGCCCACAGTAGACATCTTCTCTAATAATAATAATAATAATGGTATTTGTTAAGTACTTACTATGTGCCAGGCACTGTTCTAAGCTCTGGGGAAGATACAAGATAGTTGGGTTGGACACTCGACTAAACTAATCATTTCTCCTAAACCCTTTCCTTTCTGCATCACCCAGGCCCTTGATATTCACCTCACCATCAATCCTACTGCATTTGTGTATCTATTTGTAATTTTTAAATTTATGTTACTGTTTGTCTTCTCCTCTAGACTATGAGTTGCTGGAGGGCAGGGAACATGTCCACCATCTCGATAGTACTGTACTCTTGCAAGTGCTTAGTACTGTGCTCTACATTCAGTAAGTGTTCAATAAATGTCATTGATTGATTGATTGAAGTACAATATAATATAGTTGGTAGACACAATTCCTCGCCACAGGGAGTTTACAGCCTAGAAGGGGAGCCAGACTTCAAAATGAATTACAGGAAGGGGAAATGGCAAGGTATAAGGATCTCTACTTACATGCTGTAGGACTGGTGGTGGCACTTCACGCCCCAGAAACAGCCCTCTCTTAAAGGTCAATAGTGATCTCCTTCTGGCCAACTCCAATGGCCTCTATACCATCCTAATACTCAGTCACTCAGCTGCCTTCGACACTGACAACCACCCCTTTCTCCTGGAAACTTTATCCAATTTCGGCTTCATTGATGCTGTTCTTTATTAGTACTGCTCTCTCTGTCCTCTCATTCTCAGTCTCTTTTGTGGGCTTCTCCTCTGCCACCCACCCCTAACTGTCTAAGTCCCTCAAGGGGCCTGAGTTCTGGGTTCCCTTCTATTCTACATCTATACACACTTCCATGGAGAACTCATTCTCTCATATGGCTTCAACTATCCTCTCTATCTATGCAGATGATTCCCAAATCTGCATATCCAGCCCTGATCTCTCTCCCTCTCTACAGTCTCACATTTCTCCTGCCTTCAAGACATCTGTCCTTGGATGTCCTGCTGTCACCTCAAACTTAACATGTCCAAAACAGAACTCCTTATCTTCCCATCCAAACCCTGTCCTCCCCCTGATTTTCGCACAAGCCCAAAACCTTGGCATTACTCTTGATTCCTCCCTTTCATTCAACCCACATATTCAATCTATCACTAAATCCTGTCGGTTCAACCTTCATGACGACATCACTAAAATCCATCCTTTCCTCTCCATCCAAACTGTTACCATGTTAATCAAGTCACTTATCCTAACCCATCTTGATTACTGTATTAACCTCCTTGCTGACTTTCCTTTCTCCTGTCTCTCCCAATTCCAAAAAATATTCAGTCCAAGTTTCCCACTCCTAAATTCCCTATCGCCGTGGATGGAATGACCATCCTTCCCGTCTCTCAGGCCTGCAATCTCGGTGTCATCCTTGACTCGTCTCTCTCGTTCACCCCACACATCCTATCTGTTACCAAGACCTGCCGGTTTCACCTGTACAATATCGCCAAGATCCGCCCTTTCCTCTCCACCCAAACGGCTACCTTACTGCTACGGGCTCTCGTTATATCCCGGCTAGACTACTGTGTCAGCCTTCTCTCTGACCTCCCTTCCTCCTCTCTCGCCCCGCTCTGGTCTATTCTTCACTCCGCTGCCCGGCTCATCTTCCTGCAGAAACGATCTGGGCATGTCACTCCCCTTCTTAAACAACTCCAGTGGTTGCCCATCAACCTCCGCTCCAAACAAAAACTCCTCATTCTAGGCTTCAAGACTCTACGTCACCTTGCCCCTTCCTACCTCTCCTCCCTTCTCTCTTTCTACCGCCCACCCCGCAAGCTCCACTCCTCTGCCGCCCACCTCCTCACCGTCCCTCGGTCTCGCCTATCCCGCCATCGACCCCTGGGCCACGTCCTCCTGCGGTCCTGGAATGCCCTCCCTCCTCACCTCCGCCAAACTAATTCTCTTCCCCTCTTCAAAACCCTTCTTAAAACTCACCTCCTCCAAGAGGCCTTCCCAGACTGAGCTCCCCTTCTCCCTCTACTCCCTCTACCACCCCCCCCTTCACCTCTCTGCAGCTTAACCCTCTTTTCTCCCCATCTCCCTCTGCTACTCCCCCTCTCCCTCTGCTACTCCCCCTCTCCCTTCCCATCCCCTCAGCACTGTACTCGTCTGCTCAACTGTATATATTTTCATTACCTTATTCATTTTGTTAATGAAATGTACATCGCCTTGATTCTATTTAGTTGCCATTGTATTTACGAGATGTTCTTCCCCTTGACTTTATTTATTGCCATTGTTCTTGTCTGTCTGTCTCCCCGGATTAGACTGTAAGCCTGTCAAATGGCAGGGACTGTCTCTATCTGTTGCCGACTTGTTCATTCCAAGCGTTTAGTACAGTGCTCTGCACATAGTAAGCGCTCAATAAATACTATTGAATAAATAAATACTATTGAATAATAAAGAACCTCCAGGGGTTACCTATCCACTTTGCCACAAATAGAAATTCCTTACCATCAGCTTTAAATCTTTCAATCTTCTTGCCTCCTCCTGCCTCGCTTCACTATTCTCTTACTTCAACCCCAGCCTGCATACTTCACTCCATAATGCCAACCTACTCACTGTTCCTTAGTCTCACTTATCTCACTGCCAACTTCTTGCCCACATCCTGCATCTCTCCTGGGATGCCCACCCTTTTCACATCTAACAAACAATTACTTTCCCCCATCTTCATAGTGTTATTGAAGGCACATCTCCTCCAAGAGACTTTCCCTGACAAGACTTCATTTCCTCTTTTTCCTTCTACATCACCCTGATTTGCTCCCTTTATTCATTCCCCCCACCCCCAGACCCACAGCATTTATGTACATATCCACAATTTATTTATATTAATATCTGTCTTTCCATCTAGACTGTAAGCCTGCTGTGGACAGGGAATGTGTATGTTATATTATTGTGTTGTACTCTCCCAAGCGCTTAGTACAGTTCCCGACACCAAAATCACTCAGTTAATCTGATTGATTAAGTGCTTAAGTGGAATGGATCCAAGTGCTTAGGTGTCACAAAAAGGAGGGCAAATAAGTGAAATGAGGGCTTAGTTATGGAAGGTCTTTTGGAAGATGTGTGGTTTTAGTAGAACAAACAGATATAGACAGAATAACTCTGTCCTCTGGTAATCAAACGGTCAATGAATTAGTGATATTTACTGAGCACTACTAAGAGTAAAGTTCCTCCTGCATGGAAGAAGACAACAGAAGCAAGAAACATGTACCCTGCCTTCAAGGACCTCAGGATGTCGGCAGTCTTACACCACAGGGGATGAGGCGTCCACCTCAGAGCTGTCAGCACCTCTGGAAAGTCTTTGCCAGCTAGATGAACTTAGGACCAGTGAGGAAGCCAGTAGAATGAGGTACATTCCCAAGCAAAAGACCTCCGTCTGTGCAGGTAACACAAAACTGTCATCTGATAATCTGTACTAGGACTGAAAAAAATCCTGCTCCAATCCAGGAATTCCAGTGTGGAAACTGAGCTGGTTATTTTCCCTAATATGCAATATATTGCTTCGAGAGATTTTATTTGGGAAATGGATGCTTGTTTTGTCCTTTGTAGATCTGGTGATTAAAGACTAAGGGGGAAGGAAGAGACTTAAAAAAGTGTTTTCAGATATAAAAAAAGAGCTTTTATGGGGAGAATGCTGACCAGCTGCTGTCTTTTTACTGAAGACTGAACAGAAGGATATGGGCTTAAATTGCATTCACCCAATCACTTAGTACTGTGCTCTGCACACAGTGAGTGCTCAATACATACCATTGATTGAATGATTGATTAAATTAATGTAGGGAAGATTTTTGCCTTTTGTGTCAAGGAAAGATGGTAAGAATATCCTAACCCTTGGGGTGGCAAAATCTAGAATGTGCTATTAGGGAAGGATATGGTGTCTCCTTGCCTGTAGATCTTAAGGAAAGGCAAGATAGCCATTTGCCCTGAGTGACTGAGCCAGTCACCTGTCTGGAGACAGGGGGCTAGGCCAAATGACCTGTCTAGGTCATTTCCACTTGTAATTCTCTCATTTTTGTGTGTCTGTGCTGTAAAAAATGGATCTTACTCTGGGAGCAGTTTCACCAGAGTCACCTAGATCAGAGTTGACTCACTAGCATCAAGCAGCATGTTCTAGTGGCAAGAGCATGGGCTTGGGAGTCAGAAGATGTGGGTTCTAATAATAATAATAATAATAATAATAATAATGTTGGTATTTGTTAAGCGCTTACTATGTGCCGAGCACTGTTCTAAGCGCTGGGGTAGACATAGGGGAATCAGGTTGTCCCACGTGGGGCTCACAGTCTTAATCCCCATTTTACAGATGAGGGAACTGAGGCACGGAGAAGTTAAGTGACTTGCCCACAGTCACACAGCCGACAAGTGGCAGAGCTGGGATTTGAACTCATGAGCCCTGACTCCAAAGCCCATGCTCTTTCCACTGAGCCACGCTGCTTCTCCTCTACCACTTCTCTGCTATGTGACCTCGGGCAGGTCACTTCACTTCTCTGTGCCTCAGCAAGTTAAGTGACCTGCCCAAGGTCACACAACACAAAGGCTTCATGAAGATTGAATTTTAGGAGGCAGAATTGAAAGCAGAGGCAGGTCCAGTGGGGGGCGAGTTCATCAGAGCCAAAGATTTATTTTAATGTTGATTTATTCATTTATATTAATGTGTATCTGCCCTTAGATTTAAGCTCCTTGTGGGCAGGGAATGTGTCTGTTATATTGTTAGATTGTACTCTCCCATGTGCTTAGTACAGTGCTCTGCACACAGTAATTGCTTGATAAATACAAGTGATAGTAGAAATTCAGGATGGGTGTCCAGTCTGCATTGATCTTTTCAACCACATTCACCTATGCATATAAAACTTCACAATCACTACTGCCAGGGACATCACAAAATGTATGCACATTGTGTGTGTGCAAGTGTTTATGTGCATATATATATATATGTATATATATGTGGTAAATATTATTGTTATAATTATTATTATTTTTGGATTTGTAAAGCACTTACAATGTGCCAATAATTGTACTAAGTGCTGAGGTAGATACAACATCATCAGATGGGACATAGTCCCTTTCCCAAGTGATACTTAAAGTCTAAGTAGGAGAGAGGATGATTTAATCCCCATTTTACACATGAGGGAACTGAGTAGAGAGAAATTAAGTGACATGCCCAAGGTTACAAAGCAAGCAAGTGGCAGAGTTGGGATTAGAACCGAGATCCTCTGACTCTTAGGCCCTTGCTCTTTCCCCTGGGCCACACTACTTCCCTAAATGTCTCCTATATCTACTGCTCCGACTTCAACCTTCCACCAAGCCTACAATCCCGTATTTCCTCTTACCTCCAGGACATCTCCACTTGGATGTCCACCAGTACCTCAGACCCATCGTGCCCCAAATTGAGCTTCTCATCTTCCTCCTTAAACCCAATCCTACTACCTTTCTCATCACCATCACCCTATCCCAGAATTCCATAACCTTGGATTGACCTTCAGCTCTTAATTTCAACTTCTACTACTTCCTGTCTATTCTTTCTCCATAACATTTCCTGCATCTTCCCCTCACTCTCTAACCAAATAGCTACCACCGTGCCTCAAACTCTGGTCACCCAGTTACAATACTGCAGAAGCCTCTTTCACTAGTCTCCCTATCACCAGTCTTTCCCCCTTCAGTCTTTTCTACAAGCTGCTACATGGATCCTCATCTGGAAGCATTGTTCAACTAGCATTTCTCTGCTCTTCAAAAACCTCCAATGGATAGACATCTCAGTCAATCAGTCAATCAGTGGAATTTATTGAGTGCTTACTATGTGCTTCTTGTGTTTATTAAGCGCTTGGGAGAGTACAACGGAATTGGTAGACACACTCCCTGCCCACAGTGAGTTTACAGTATAGAGTGGGAGATGGGCATTAATCTAAAGAAATAATTTGCAGATATGTACATATGTTGTCAATAGTATGTATACTTACGTATATTACTAAATGCATTTGCAGTCTATGTTGTACAGACTATTTCTACTATTATTTATAACAAAATAATTTTAAGCAGAGAGAAAATCAGCATATACAGTGAGTGTACATAAACACCCATAAGTATACCAAATACTTACAAAATGTTCAGTACACACTAAATGCTCAATAAATCCCACTGATTGTTGTATAGATGTGTGTATATAAACTCTGTGAATTTAGTCTTCCTTAACTAATCTCTCATTTCCTCACCTTATTTTCCCTCCCTACTATATCACCTTTGCACTTAGTTCTGATAGAACTCTGATAGAACCCCACCCCTACCCCTGGCACTAAACATAGGCTATTCTCTGCCTTTTCCCTTATCTGAAATATTTGGGAGTGTGAAGGATTTGAAGTACTGGTGGACGTCCAAATGCAGACATCCTGAAGGCAAGGGGGAATTTGGGATTGTAGGTTAAACGAGATGTTGAAACTAGAGTGTTAGGTATAGGAGACATTTAGGGAAGCAGTGTTGTCTAGTGGAAAGAGCATGGGCCAAGGAGTGCATATGTGTGTATATGTATCTACACACATTAGTACACATATTTTCATTCATTCAATTGTCTTTATTGAGAGCTAACTGTGTGCAGCTTGGGAGGGCAAAATATGACAATAAACAGACAAGATCTCTTTCCAAAAAGAGTTTACAGTATAGAGGATGAGCTTACTTTCAGGCATGTACAAGAATATATACTTATATGCATGTTGGTATATAAAATAGATGTATATACATGCACACATATATGTTTGAATATAAAATGTACATATGTATACACACACCTGTTGGTTTATGAGTTGTTGGGGAACCTAGGGAAGAGAAAGTCTGCTAACACACATGTATTCATTAAAACCACAGAACTATTTTAAATGACACCTTTACTGGAGCTAATTTTCTAGCTTCTTGTAGAAATTTCTTTCCTTACCACTTTCAATCTTAGATTATGAGCCCCGAGTGGAGCAGGAATGGTTCTGATATGATTATCTTGTATCTATCCCTGGGCTTAAAGTTTTTAATAAATACCATAAATAAAAATAATAAAATAAAACTACAAAACAGAAGTAGCAGCTATCCCAGGAAGAAGTTAAAGAGATTAGTTTCCCACATACCTGAAAAAGTGACTCTTTCACAAACTAAAGTTTGGTAAAGTTGTGTAGCTTGTCCTTGAAACACAAGTGACTGTGATCACTGTTGGTTTTTCCCATCCAACAGAAACATTATTTTGGCACTGTTGGGCCACATGGACTTATTTTCAACTTTTTTTATTCCCTACCAAGAATTTACATCTCAGGTCCATAGGTCTTTACCCAGGAGTAAACGTTTCTGCTACGTACTACAAGGTATTTTTTTTTTTGTTCCCAATTTCTACTATCAACATTGCAGTAACTTTAATCGATAATATATATTGAGAACTTACTGTGTGCAGAGCACTATACTAGTGGCTGGGAGAGGACATGTGTTGGTAAAAAATGATCCCTGCCTTTATGGATTTTATAATCTAGTTGGGGACTCGTGCACTGAACTATTTCAAATAGGAGAAATGGCAGAGAATAGGACATGTACATAAGTGCTATGGGCCTGGGGTGAGTATCAAAGTGATAAAGAGGTAGAGACCCAAGTCTCTCTGGCGAAGGAAGGGAGACTAGGATGAGGAAATGATAATTTAAGTTAGGAAAGACCTCCTAGAGGAGAGGAGATTTTAGTACAACTTTGAAGATGGAGAGAATAGTGGTATGGCAGTTATGAGGTAGGAGGGATGTGGTAAGTGACTGATGGTTAAAGAGACTAGTTCAAGGTAAAGCAAGTATACCGATGTTAGAGGAGCCAAGAGGGAAGCAGCGTGGCCTAGTTGGAAAGAGCACTTGCTTAGGAGCCAGAGCTAATTCTGCTACGTACTACAAGGTATTTTGTTTTTTTGTTCCCAATTTCTACTATCAGCATTGCAGTAACTTTAATCGATAATATCCAGTGCTAATTCTGGATCCTCCAGCTGTCTGCTGTATGACCTTGGGCAAGTCACTTCTCTGTGCCTCACATACCTCATCTGTAAAATGGGGATTAAAACAGTGAGCCACATATGGGACATGGACTGTGTCCAACTTGATTAACTTGTATCCAACCCAGTGCTTAGTACAGTGTCTGGCACATAGTAAGCACTTACCATAAAAAACTGTGTGGACTGGGTTACAGAAACCTATATTGTATATATATAATAATGTTGGTATTTGTTAAGTGCTTACAATGTGCAGAGCACTGTTCTAAGCGCTGGGGTAGATACAGGGTAATCAGGTTGTCCCACGTGAGGTTCACAGTTAATCCCCATTTTACAGATGAGGTAACTGAGGCACAGGGAAGTTAATTGACTTGCCCACTGTCACACAGCTGACAAGTGGCAGAGCAGGGATTCAAACCCATGATCTCTGACTCCCAAGCCCAGGCTCTTTCCACTGAGCCATGCTGCTTCTCTCTCTCTCTCTCTCTCTCTCTCTCTCCCTGTCTCCCTCTCTTCCTCTCTCCCTCTCCCCCCCCCCCTCTCTCTCTCTCTCTCCAATCATGCTTTATATTATTATTCACAGTGGGGTTGCACACTTTTTAATAATTTGGCAGTTTTGTCCATTACTGAGGTACCAACGGAAATTAACTTTCGGAGAATATCCTCCCTTGTATTTTTACAATGCTTCGCCCTTATAATCTTTCTTCATTTTCTGGTGTTGTATTATACATTTCTGAGCTGACTTTGATTCTAAAGCATCTTTAATTTAGCAAAATGATTTTAAAGTAGTTATGTATTTTCTTTGTAGATAATTTTGTAAAAAGATTAAATCCAAAGTTATATAAATTTCAATATCTCAAAATGTCGTTAGCATGCCTACTGTGTGCAGAGTACAGTTTTGCACACTTGGCTCGGCCACTTGGCGGCTGTGTGACTTTGGGCAAGTCACTTAACTTCTCGGTGCCTCAGTTCCCTCATCTGTAAAATGGGGATGAAGACGTGAGCCCCACGTGGGACAACCTGATTCCCCTGTGTCTACCCCAGCGCTTAGAACAGTGCTCGGCACATAGGAAGCGCTTAACAAATACCAACATTATTATTATTATTATTATAAAAGTATTGTATGAGGCAGAATCCATGCCCTCAAGAGGCTTACAATTGATAGCCTAATGTATTATAATAATAATGATGATGGTACTCAGTAAGTGCTTCTGTGCTATGCACTGTACTAATCACTGTAATCCTATCTTGTCTTATGCCATCAAGTCATCTCTGACACATTGCGACTCAATGGACACATCTGTCCCAGAATGCCGCACCTCCATCTGCATTCTGGTAGTGGATCCATAGAGCATTCTTGGTAAAAACATGAAAGTGGTTTACCACTGCCTTTTTCCATGCAGTAAACTTGTGTCTCCACCCTCAACTCTCTTCCATGCAGCTGCTGCCCAGCACAGGTGAGTTTTGACTTGTACCAAATTGCCTTCCACACGTTAGCCATCGTCCAATCTAGGAATGGAATAAACATTCATTCAATAGTATTTATTGAGCGCTTACTATGTGCAGAGCACTGTACTAAGCACTTGGAATGTACAAATCGGCAACAGATACAGTCCCTGCCCATTGACGGGCTTGCCCCAGTTACCAGTAATGCAGTCATTATATTGCGGGTCAGGAGCTAGAAAATTGGTCTTTTAAAGAGGATTTTCCCCAAAGACTATTTCCTGGGATTCAAAATGCAGGGATTTATTTTTGTTGACTCTCCCTCCTGTAACTGAGACTGGTAGAGGACTGGAAACTCTCCAGGTGAGATCCTGAGACGAGAGCACAGGGGTAAGTAGAAGAGTCCCATATGGGACTCACAGTCTAAGTAAGAGAGAGACCAGGTATTGAATCTCCATTTTGCAGAGAAGCGTACAGAGGCACAGAGAAGTTAAAGTGATTCATCCAAGATCATACACCAAACAAGTGGCAGAGCCGAGATTAGAATCCAGGTCCTCTGACTCCCAGGCCCATACTCTTTCCACTAGGCCACACGGTGTCTTATGATCCAAAATGAATAGTAGATTTTTGTCTTTAAATAACTTTATTAACTTATTTCAGCTTGAGGTCCGTTATGACCTCAATATCCCATTCTCCAATATTCGTACAAAATCACTGATTCCTTTTGTATCATTGTTTCATTTGATTTTCCTCATTTAGATTTCATGAAAACTGACACAAAATGAAGTGAGGAATTTGATGAATTTGGGATTTTTAGACAATTAAATTGACTGAGTCAGAATAAAAGGAGTGGGATAGAGAAACATATGGCAGGGTATTTATGGATTGAAAAAATGATTGTCAGCATACCCAAATTGCATATTCATGATGTGGCCACTTTAAGAATCTTTCTTTTTAAATATCCTCATTGTTGGAAGAGATAATGATGGATTCACAAATGTTGTCAACATTCTATGAGTTTTTTCCTAGTTTAGAATTTCCTGCTACAGATAATTAGAATTATTCTAATCCTGAAATGAATAACAAGAAATGTATAAATCAAAGTTTGGGAATGAGTAAAGTAAAATAGGGGCCTGGGAGTTAGAGGACCTGTGTTCTAATGCCATGACTGCAACTTGCATGCTCTGTGACCTTGGGCAAGTCACTTAATTTCTCCATGCCTCAGTTTCCTGTTCTGAAAAATGGGGATTCAATACCAGTTCTCCTTCTTACTTAAACTGTGAGCCCCATGTAGGACAGAAACTGTGTCCAACCCGATGAATTTGCATCGACTCCAGTACTTTAGAAGAGTGCTTGACACACAGTAAGTGCTTAAAAAATACCAAAATTTTTATCCCCACAGCATTATACATATATCTTTAATTTACTTATTTATATTAATGTCTGAATCCCCTATTCTAGACTGTAAGATTCTAGACCCTAGACATTGTGGATGTGTCTGTTAATTGTTGTATTGAACTCTCCCAGACACTTAGTACAGTTCCCTGCACACAGTAAGCACTCAATAAATACTATTGAATGAATGAATGAATGAATGAATATTACTCTTATTATCTTAATCGTCATCACTATAACACTATAACCATCACCCTAGAAGATAAGATTGGAAGCACAAAAGACCTTTATCTCTTAAAGAAGGCATCAGAGATAACAGACTGATGCTCAGAGTGGACAAGTCTTCAACTTGTAGCATAACTGTGACATTATCAAGGGTTCTCAGTCCTACCTCCTCCCCCAAAACCCCGGAATCCCTTCAAGACAGCCTGCACCCGAGTCGGCCTGCACTAGATCCTAAGACCTTCCAGCTTTCTTGTTCTTCCAAAAGCAGGTTGTGAACAATTCCTTCTCAGGGTTCCCCAAGTTCCTGCACCCCTAACTGCGGCAACTACCTTACACCTGAAGCTGAAGTGCCTCAAGGAGTTTCCAATCTAACAGATCCATATTAAACATATTATCCATATTGTTTAATGGAAATATTCTGCCCAGCATTTCTGGCCCTGTGGGAGTGGATGGGCTGATCAAGGTCAAGGTATTGATCCTTTCAGTTGTATAGAGCACTCTACTAGGCACATGGGAGCATGCAGGAGTTAAAGATGGCAAGGTGGCTGACAGTCCCAGCAGTGCTTTCCTAGGGACAAGAACCAGGTATTCCCTGGTATTTCTACAAGAGTTTCATCTTTCCTTTTGAGCATCCTCCATCACTGAATCCTTGGGAGAATCAATCATATTTAAGGAGCACTTACTGGGAGCAAAGCACTGTGCTAAACGCTTGGAAAAGTACATTATAGCAATATAACAGATACATTCCCTTTCCTTTAAAGAGCTAACAGTCTAGAAGAGGAGATGCATTAATGATATTAATGCACGCTGGGAAGGAGCATGGTCTAGCCAATAAAGCATGGGCCTGGGGCTCTAATCTTGGCTCTGCCACTTGTCTGCTGTTGGACCATGTGAAAATCACTTCACTTCTCTGTGACTCAGTTATCTCATCTTTAATATGGGATTAAGCCTGTGATCCTTATGTGAGACAGGCATGTATCCAACCTCCTTAACTTGTATCTACCCTAGTGCTTAGTACAGTGCCTGGTACATAGTAGGCACTTAAGTACCATAAAGAACTGTGTGTGTGTTTACAAATATACACATACATACATATACATATAGATAGATATATACATATATAAAAGGAAGTAAATTATGAATATGTGCATAAGTGCTGTGGGGCCGAGGGAGGGGTGAATGAAGGGTGCAAATCCAAGTGGAAAGGCAAAGCAGAAGGGAATGGGAGTAGAAGAAATGAGATCTTAGTGGAGAAAGGCCTCCTGGAGGAGATGTGTTCTTAATAGGATTATGAAGGTGGAAAAAGTGATCATCTTTCAGATATGAAGGGTGTGGGAATTCCAGGCCAGAGGCAGCATGTGGGTGAGGGGTCAGTGGCAAGATAGATGAGATTGAGGTACAGTGAGTGGGTTGGCATTAGAAGAGCCAATTTTTCAGGCTGGCTTGAGGTAGGAAATCAGAGAGTTAAGGAAGGAGGGCACATGGTGATTGAATGCTTTAAAGCCAGTGGTAAGGAGTAACTGTTTGACACAGAGGTGGATGGACAACCATTGGAGGTTGGTGAGGAATCGGGAAACGTGGACTGAAGGTTTTATAGAAAAATGACCTGGGCAGCCGAGTGAAGTATGGACTGGAGGGGGGAAGAAAGAGGACAGAGAGGTCAGCAAGGAGGCCGATGCAGTAATCAAAGCAGGATAGGATAAGTACTTGGATTAAATGTGGTAGCAGCTTGAATGGAGAGGAAAGGGTGGATTTTAGCAATGTTGTGAAGGTGGAACCGACAGGATTTGGTGACAGATTGAATATGTGGGTTGAACGAGAGAAATGAGTTGAGGCTAATGCCAAGGAGAATGGTACTGCTGTTACAGTGACGGGAAAGTCAGGGGGAGGATGGGTTTGGGTGGGAAGGTGAGGAGTTCTGTTTTGGGCATCTTATGTTAAGTTTGATGTGTCGGCGGGACATCCAAGTATAGATGTCCTGAAGTCAGGAGGAAATACGAGACTGCAGAGAAGGAGAGAGGTAGGGCCTGGAGATAGAGATTTGGGAATCATTCGTGTAGAGATGGTAGTTAAAGCCATGGGTGTGAATGAGTTCTGCAAGGGAGTGGGTGTAGATGGAGATTAGAATGGGACCCAGAACTGAACCTAGAGGCAGTTAGGGGGTGGGAGGCAGAAGAGGAGACCGAGCCCTGCATACTTTTCTTTAAAAAATGTACCAAAATAGCACTTGATATTTTATGTGATCTGATGCGGTTTCTCGTTGATGAAGTGCACCCCATTTCAGAGGAAACTTAAATCTCGATTTAGAAAAATGTCAACAGATTGTAAGCTAAAGGACCATGATTTGCAGAATTGCTGCTACATCCTTAGGGTTGTCAAGACAAGTTCTCATGGAAAGTTTATTTTCAGGACTCAATTTATCATTTTAACTCTGAATCTGAACTGTAGTCATTGGTTTGCCTTGCTGACATTTTCATCTCTTTTAAATCTTTATTTCTTTCCTGTGTTGTAGTTCTGATTTGATAAACAGAAGGACTGTGGGCCCCATGCGGGACATGGACTGTGTCCAATCTGATTAACCTGTATCTACCCCAGAGCTTAGTACAATGCCTGGCACAAATTAAGTGCTTAACCAGTATTATTATTATAGTTATTATCACTAGTATCAATATTAGTATTCTTGTCATTGTTCTTATTGCTCTTAGGCAAGTTTGAAGAAGGAAGTTAGGAGAATAAAGCAGGAGAAAGACCTGGAAAGGGAAAGTGAGGGAAGAAGACTAAGGAGAAAGCTGAGATTATGAATCACCTTAGATATTCAGTACAATGTTATGGATGGACAATTTGCCCATTAGCAGTAGTAGCAATAGTATTTATTGAGAGCCCACTGGGTGCAATGCTCTGTACTAAGTGCTCAGCAAATTGGACTAGTGGGAGGAGCACAGGATTGCGAGTCAGGAGCCCTGAGCTCCAATTCTGGCTCCACCATTTGTCTACTGTGTGACATTGGACAAGTCATTATACCACTCTTCGTCTCAGTTTTCTTATCTGTAAAATGGAGATGATATACCTGTTCTCTTTTTCTCTTAGATGGTGAGTCCTTTGAGGAACAGGGATGGCATCCCCAGCAGTATAATAATAATGATAATATTGGTATTTGTTAAGCGCTTACCATGTGCAGAGCACTGTTCTAAACGCTGGGGTATCTACAGGGTAATCAGGTTGTCCCACGTGAGGCTCACAGTTAATTCCCATTTTACAGATGAGGTGACTGAGGCACAGAGAAATGAAGTGACTTGCCCATAGTCACACAGCTGACAAGTGGCAGATCAAGGATTCGAACCCATGACCTCTGATTCCCAAGCCCAGGCTCTTTCCACTGAGCCACAATAATGGTACAGTGCCAGGCACTGTGCTAAGTGCTGGGGTGGATACAAGCAAGGTATCTCTATAGGAGGTCTCTTGCCTTCTCTCAAAATCCACCCTCTCTACTCATTCAACTGGCCCTATCCCTTTGCACCTTATCAAAGTACTTGCCCCCTCCCTTCTTACCTCCCTGACTGCCATCTTGAACTGTTTGCTCTCCAATGGCTTCTTCCCTACTGTTTTCAAACATGCTCATGTCTCCCCTATCCTAAAACAAAACAAAACAAAAAACTTCCCTTGACCCCATGGTTCCATTCAGTTATTGCCCCATTTTCCTCTTATCATTCCAAAGTCCTTGAGCCAGTTGTCTACACTTACTGTCTCCAGTTCCTCTCCTCCAGTTTTCACAATGACTCCCTCCCATCAGGCTTCTGACCCATTCACTTCACAGAAATGCCCTCTCAAAGGTCACCAGTGATCTCCTTCTTGCCAAATCGAACAGCCTCTTCTCTATCCTAATCCTCCTCGACCTCTTACCTGTCTTCAACGTTGTCAACCATCCCCTTCTCCTGGAAACATCCAAACTCAGCTTCACTGACCCTGTCCTCTCCTGGTTCTCCTCCTATCTCTCTGGCAGCTAATTTTCAGTCTCTTTTGTGGGCTCTCCTCTGCCTCCCACCCCCTAACTGTGGGTGCCCCCCAAGGTTCAGTTCTAAGTCACCTTCTGTTCTCTGTCTAGACCCATTTCCTTGGAGAACTAATTCTCTCCCATGGCTTCAACTACCACCTCTAGGCAGATGATTCCCTAATCTTTATCTCCAGCCCTGATCTCTCCCCCTTTCTGCAGTCTTGCATTTCCTCCTGCCTTCAAGACATCTCTACTTGGATGTCTTCCCATCACCTCAAACTTAATTTGTCTAAAACAGAACTCCTTATCTTCCCCCTCAAACCCTGCCTTTCCCCTGATTTACCAATTACTGCAGACAGCACCATAATCCTCCCTGTCTCACAAGCTTGCAAACTTGCCATCGTCCTTGACTCATTCTCTCTCATTCAACCCAAATATTTAATCTATCACTAAATCCTATCGGGTCACCCATCACAACATCACTAAAATCTGCCCTTCCCTCTCCATCCAAACTGCTACCATGTTAATCCAAGCACTTACCCTATCTCACCTTGATCATTGTATCAGCCTCCTTGCTGACCTCCCTGCCTCCAGTTTCTCTCCTACTCCAATCCCTACTTCTCTTGGCTACACAGAGCATTTTTCTACAAAAACATTTAGTCTATGTTCCCCCATTCCTCAAGAATCTCTGATGGCTGCCCATCCACCTCTGCAGAAACCCCTGACAATTGGCTTTACAGCACTCAATCACCTGACTCCCTCTTACCTCACATCACTGTTCTCTTACTATGATGGAGCCCACACATTTTGCTCCTCTAATACCACCCTACTCACTGTACCTTGACCTCGTCTATATCACTGCCGAACTCTCGCCCAAACTGAGTTCCCCTTCCCTCCTCTCTTCCTCTTCTCCTCCCTCCTCTCCCCCCCTTCCACCCTCTGCTCTCCCCCCTTCCTCTCCCCTCAGCACAGTGCTCATTTGTATGTATTATTTTATTACCTTATTTATTTAGTTAATGAGGTGCATATCTACTTGATTCTATTTATCTTGATGATTTTGTCTTGTTTTGTTTTATTCTGTTTTGCTTTGCTGTCTGTCTCCCCTGTTTAGACTGTGAGCCCATCATTGGGCACGGATTGTCTCTAACTGTTGCCGCATTGTACATTCCAAGTGCTTAGTACAGTGCTCTGCACATAGTAAGCGCTCAATAAATACTGTTGAATGAATGAATGCCTCTCACCTGAAATACCCTCCCTTTTCATATGATGATGATGTTGGTATTTGTTAAGCGCTTACTATGTGCCGAGCACTGTTCTAAGCGCTGGGGTAGACATAGGGGAATCAGTCTGTCCCACGTGGGGCTCACAGTCTTAATCCCCATTTTACAGATGAGGGAACTGAGGCACAGAGAAGTTAAGTGACTTGCCCACAGTCACACAGCCGACAAGGGGCAGAGCTGGGATTCGAACTCATGAGCCCTGACTCCAAAGCCCGTGCTCTTTCCACTGAGCCACGCTGCCAGTTACTCTCCCCACCTTCAAAACCTTACTGAAGGCACATCTCTTCCAGAAGTCCTTACCTAAATCCTCATTTTCCCTTTTCCCACTCCGTTCTGCATTGCCCTGATTTTTTTCCCTTTATTCATCTCCCACCACTGACTCCCTCAGCTCTCCCCAGGCCCCTCAAACATAAATGTACAGATCTGTAACATTTCCATTAATGTCTGTCTCCCCCTCTAGACTGTAAGCTCAGCATGAGCAGGGTACGTGTCTACCAACTCTGTTATACTCTGTTATATTACACTGTACTTAGTACAGTGCTCTTCACATAGTAAGCACTCAAAAAATAAGGTTGATCGATTAGTATCTGATCTATCTTGAATCTACCCTAGAGATAGGTATGTTGCAAGCAGTTAATAAATGCTGGCATCATCACTCACATTATCATCCCCAGCACAAAGAACTGACATACTCCCAGCCTACAAGGAGCTTATTCTCCAATGAGGAAGACACATGAAAACATTTACAGCTGAAACAGTCAAAATAATCAAAAACACAATTGAGTAAACATACAAACAAGTGGTGAGGATGTGTGTAAATGACTATATGAGAGATGGAAATGGTTGGTGGGTTCATATAGTTTGACCTGCTGGGTGTTAGACAAGGTGGCTTATGATAGGAGAAGCAATTTTAGGAGGATTTTGATTATGGGAAAAATGGTTTTCTGATGGATTTGGGGAAGAAGGGAGCTTTTGATTGGAAGAACAGAATGAGGATGGAAGGGGAAGAGGTGGGAGAGTTGGGTGTGAGGCATAGTAGGGTTAGTGAGGGAGAAGAAAAGAGGATGAGGTAGGGAATAACAAGTGAAGAGAGCAGAAATGTAAGGTGAGAGCACTGGGGGAGATCTTTGAAGCCATTCATGAGAGTTTTTGCTTGATGCTGCCCGTATCGTGGGCCTGGGAGTCCGACAACCTGGATTCTGATCCCAGATTTGCCACTAGACTGCTGTGTGACCTTGGGTAAGTCACTTAACATCTCTGTGTCTCAGCTACTGCATCTGAAAAAGGGGGATTAAATACCTGTACTCCCTCCCCTTTTGACTGTGAGCCCCATTTGGAACAAGGACTGTGTCAGACCTGATTATCTTTTATTTACCCCAGCAATTAGTACAGTGTTTGGTACATAGTGCTTAATAAATACCACTAAAAAAAATGGGAAGCCATCACAGGAATTTCGGGATCGGAGTGGTATGATCTGAGTGATTTTTCAAGGTGATCGGTGCAGTAGTGTACTATATAGAACGGAGAAGCAGTGTGGCTCAGTGGAAAGAGCACGGGTTTAGGAGTCAGAGGTCAGGGGTTCTAATCCCCTCTCCACCACCTGTCAGCTGTATGCTTTGGGCAAGTCACTTAACTTCTCGGTGCCTCAGTTACCTCATCTGTAAAATGGGGATTAAGACTGTGAGCCTCACGTGGGACAACCTGATTACCCTGCATCTACCCCAGCGCTTAGAACAGTGCTCGGCATAGAGTAAGCACTTAACAAATACCAACATTATTATTATTATTATTGGAGAAGGGAGAGACCAGATGGAGGGAAAACTGAAAGAAGTCTAATTCAAAAATTTAGTTAAGATATGACAAGAAGTTGGACTGTGTAATGTCTGGCTTGGTGAAGGGAAGGGAGAATTCAGGAAATATTGTAGGAAGAACTGGTACTATTTGGCAGTAGAGTGGATGTAATAGTACAAATTAGTGTCAAGTGAAGGATGACATAAAGGTTACAGGTTTCTAGGTTTAGGAAGAGGCAGTTTCAGTGACAGAGATAGGAAAGATTGGGTTAGTGGATATAAGGAGGTAGGATAATTCTGTTTTGCACATGTTGAGTTTGAGGTACCAATGGGATCCTGCCACTGGGCAGGGATTGTCTCTATCTGATACTGAATTGTACATTCCAAGCGCTTAGTACAGTGCTCTGCACATAGTAAGCGCTCAATAAATACTATTAACATTCAATGAACATTCAGTAGTGATTATTGAGCACTTACTATGTGCACAGCACTGTACTAAGCGCTTGGAATGTACAATTCGGCAACAGATAGAGACAATCCCTGCCCAATGACAGGCTTACAGTCTAACTGGGGGAGACAGACAGCAAAGCAAAACAGAACAAAACAAAAACAAGATGACATTATCAAGATAAATAGAATCAAGGGGGTGTACAACTCATTAACAAAATAAATAGGGTAATAAATATATACAAATGAGCACAGTGCTGAGGGGAGGGGAAGGGGAGGAGCAGAGGGTGAGGGGGAAGTTGTGGGGAGCAGAGGGAAAGGTGGGGCTCAGTCTGGAAAGGCCTCTTGGAGGAAGTGAGCTCTCAGTTGGGCTTTGAAGAGGGAAAGAGAATTAGTTTGGCGGAGGTGAGTAGGGAGGGTATTCCAGGACAACGGTAGGATGTGGGCCAGAGGTCGATCGTGGGATAGGAAGGAACGGGGGACAATGAGGAAGTGAGCAGCAGAGGAGCAGAGTTTACAGGGTGGGCAGTAGAAAGAGAGAAGGGAGGTGAGGTAGGAGGGGGCAAGGTGATGGAGAGTTTTGAAGCCAAGAGTGAGGAGTTTTTGTTTCGTGCGAAGGTTGATAGGCAACCAATGGAGGTTTTTGAGGAGGGGAGTGACATGCCCAGAGCGTTTCTCTAGGAAGATGATCTAGGCAGTGGAATGAAGAATAGACCGGAGTAGGGAGAAACAGGAGGAAGGAAGATCAGAGAGGAGGTTGACACAATAATCCAGTCGGGA
This sequence comes from Ornithorhynchus anatinus, assembly GCF_004115215.2. Lineage (NCBI taxonomy): Eukaryota > Metazoa > Chordata > Mammalia > Monotremata > Ornithorhynchidae > Ornithorhynchus > Ornithorhynchus anatinus. Next base: position 93,449,755 of record NC_041728.1, read on the forward strand.
CTGACACAGTAATCCAGTCGGGATGTTATGAGAGTTTGTACCAGCACAGTAGCCATTTGGATGGAGAAGAAAGGGTGGATCTTGGCGATATTGCAAAGGTGAGACCAGCAGGTGTTGGTGGCATATTGGATGTGTGCAGAGATGTCCTGGAGACAAAAAGAAATGTGGTGTCATGGGATAGATGAGAGGTAAGGGCTGGAGAAGTAAATTTGAGAGTCAGCAACAGAGAGGTGGTAGCTGAAACCATGAATGCAGATAATAATAACTGTGGTGTTTGTTCAGTGCTTATTATGTGCCAGGCACTGTACTAAGTGCTGCGGCGGCTACAAGTAAATCCTGTTGGACACAGTTCCTGTCCCATGTGGGCTCATAGTCTCAATTCCCATTTTACATATGAGGCACAGAGAAGTGAAGTGACTTACCCAAGGTCACACAGCAGACAGGTGGCAGAACCAGGAATAGAACACATGACTGTTTCCTACATCTATCTCTCATCCACAAATGTTTCCCACTCAGGAGTAATTCATTCATGTGTTACTCGCTTGTGGCGAAGCAGCTAGGTACTGACCACGAATACTTCCCACTCGGACAGAGACACTTATGCGTTCCATGTGGCGAAGCGCCTTAGCTTTCAGCACCATAAGTGCTCAGCAGAACACTCACCTGACCCACAGACTGTCTCTTGATGCAGGCAGAATGGGAATCCCACTCTCTGGGCAGAGGCAATACACGGCCGGCTGCTGCAAGTCTTGATATGCACAGAATGTCGGAGGCAGCAAGTATTTGTTATCTGTCCTTCTGTACAGTTCGGGCATCCGGTTTCCACTTGTCCAATCTCCGTCCCCTCCACTCCTCCCCAGGCTTCCCAGTTCCTTCGTATCTTATTTGGTTGGCATGGAGGTAAAGGACACCTTCTGCATTCCTGGCCTGGGATGTCTGGCAGTTTCAGTTGTGGTGTCCTGTCCAAGCTTCTGAGTTCCACTTTGCTAGCTTGGGCAATCACAAGATAGCATTTTGACCTTGACACCCCTGTTCACCTTGGCATACTCTGGGCAAGTCACTTCACTTCTCTGTGCCTCAGTTCCCTCATCTGTAAAATGGGGATTAAGACTGTGAGTCTCACGTGGGACAACCTGATTACCCTGTATCTACCCAGCACTTAGAACAGTGCTCTGCACATAGTAAGCACTTAACAAATACATTATTATTATTATTATTATACTCACTCAAAGTCACACAGCAGGCAACTAGAAAAGCCAGGTTTAGAACCCAGGTCCTCTGGCTCCCAGGGCTGTGCTCTTTCCATTAAGCCACAAGCTTCCCTGGACATCTTTTCTAGCTCCTTGCCATTTCTGGTGAGCATCACTTAGCTATTAGTGATTAAAAGGAGAAAGGTAGACCCCACCTTCAGCCGGATGTGTACTTGAGGTATTGCATTCATGGTGATACTTTGCGCTGCATTAAAATGCCCAGTCCTTCCGTGCCCAGTGACAAACACTGGGAAATAACTGGGAGGGATAATGGATGCATGGTCACAGAACAGAGTATTTCAAATATCTCATCAGTAGCAACATTTAAAACTCCCCAATTCCCCTAGGGATCATTCCTTCCCAAATACTGTAGCAAGTCTTAAATTGCATTACTCAGAAAATTGAACCATCATCAGCCTTTGGCCAAGGCTTTTATTAAGTTGGAATATTACTTTGGGAGAGTGAGGTAAAATCTGATCTTCCATAACATTTTTTGGGTGGGGTACAACATGTTGGGTTATTGTAAGAAATGTTTCTGTGCATGATTATGCAAGAAAGCACAAGTTTTATTTTATTTTTAAAATATTTCTAAATTTGTATTTTATTCTTTTTTTCCTGTTATTTGTTAAGCACTTAATATGTGCCAGGCACTATACTAAGTGCTAGGGTAGATACAAGCTAATCAGGTTTGAACAGTCCAAGTCCCACATAAGGGTTCCAGTCTTAAATCCCATTTTACACATGAGGTAAGTGAGGCACAGAAAAGTTAAGTGACTTGCCCAAGGTCACACAGCAGACAAGTGAAAGAACTTGTATTAGAATTCAGGTCCTTCTGACTCCCAGGCCCTTGCTTCAGGAACAAATTTCTTCAGGAAAAACTTCGGGTTATAGGAGATCTGACTAATTCTTGACTGTGAGCTCGTTGTGAGCGGGGATTGTCTCTTTTACTGCTGTGTTGTACTTCCCAAGCGTTAAGTAAAGTGCTCTGTACACAGTAAGCACTCAATAAATACAATCGAATGAATGACTGAATATCTGGAGATTTTTACAGTTTATTTTGTGGTCAGGGAACATGTCTACCGACTCTGTTGTACTGTATTGTCCAAAGTGCTTAATTCAGTGCCCTGCATGTTGTGCCTAAAATGTTGCCCTCATGTAGAAAGCAGGAACTCCTGTTCTACCCCCAGACACTGTTGATTTACACTTCTGCTATTTAATCTCACATTTCCATTTGCTTTCAGAATATCTCTACTTGGGTGGCCTGCCGGCACCTCAAACTAAACATGTCTAAAATTAAACTTCTCATCTTCTCCCTTGAACCTTCCCGTCCCCATAACTTTCTAATCTCAGTGGATAACTCAACCATCGTCCCTATATCTAAAGCCCATGGCCTTGATTTTGGACCTGATTGCTCACTGTCTTTTAGTGTTCATATACAGTCAGCTGCTCAGTCCCACCAATTCTTCCTCCAGAACATTTTCTGGATCGTCCCTTCCTCTTTACCCAAACTGATACCTCCCTGATTGAACTTTACTACATTTAGACTACTTCTATATCTGTCTCCTCGAGCTCTCCTTATCTCCAGTTGTGTTCAGTGCTCTGTTCATCTTCTGAAACTTTGCCAAGCAGATTTCTCTCCACTCTGCAAAATACCCCAGTGGCTGCTCATCTCCATCTGGTATAGAAGCAGCATGTTGTAGTGGATAGAGTAAGGGCCTGGGAGTCAGAAAGTCATGGGTTCTAATCCCAGATCTGCCTCTTTTCTGCCCTGTGATCTTGGGCAAGCCACTTCACTTCTCTGTAAAATGGGGATTGACACTGTGACCCCCATGTCAGCTTGGCACGTAGCAAGTGCCTAACAAATACCACCATTTTTATTATTATGTGAGACAGGGATTGAGTCCAACCCAATTTGCTCATATCCACCCCAGCACTTACTACAGTGCCTGGCACATCATCAGCGTGCCACTAATGAACAAATACCGCTATTATTATTTATTATTATTATAATCTGAATCAAATTGAAGTTCCTTACCATTGAATTCAAGGCTGTCCATCAGTTTTTTGAAGCCTACATATCAGCAATTTTCAGAGTTTTTTCTCTTCGCTCCTTCCAAGATTCTCACTATGCCTCATTCTTGCATCTCCTGTCCCTGAACCTTTGCTTGTGTAATTCCTTTGGCCAGGAACTCCCCTACTTCTCTGAATACATCAGGCCTTGTTTTCCATCATCAAAACCATCCCGAATCCCACTTTCTCCAGGAAGGCTTCTCCACTTGTCTACACCCCAAGTCACATCAACCCAAAAAGCTCCCTTCACAGTTATGCCTTTCAATCAATCAATCAATTCCGTCATTCATTTAATAGTATTTACCAAACATTTACTATTTGCTCAGCACTGTACTAAGTACTTGGGAAAGCACAATACAAAAATAAACAGTGACATTCACTGCAATCAATTGTATTTATTGAGGACTTACTATGTGCAGAGCACTGTACTAAGTACTTGGGAGACTACAATACTACAGAGTTGATAGATATATTAGTCAATCATATAATTCATTCATTCAGTCATATTTATTGATCACTTACTGTGTGCAAAATACTGTACTAAGAGCTTGGAAAGTACAATTCAGCAATAAAGAGAAACAATCCCTGCCCACACCGGGTTTACAGTCTAGAAGGGGGGAGACAGACATCAGAAAGACAGATATTGACAGATATTGAAGCAGCATGGCTTAGTGGAAAGAGCGCAGGCTTGAGAGTCAGAGGCCATGGATTTTAATCCAGGCTCCACCACTTGTCAGCTGTGTGACTTTGGGCAAGTCACTTAACTTCTCGGTGCCTCAGTTACCTCATCTGTAAAATGGGGATGAAGCCTGTGAGCCCCGTGTGGGACAACCTGATTACCAGGGCTTAGAACAGTGCTTGGCACACAGTAAGAGGTTAACAGATACTATCATTATTAAAACAAGTAAACAAGCATCATATAAATGAATAGAATTATAAATATATACATAAATGCTGTGGGGCAGGGGGGTGGTAGAGCAAAGGGAGCGAGTCGAGGAGACGAGGAGGGGAGGGGGGTACTGTGTGCAGAGCACTGTACTATGTAAGTGCTTGGGAGAGTACAATGTCCCTGTCCACAGTGGCTTACAGTTTAGAGTGGGAGTCAGACATTAAAGTAAGTCAATAAAATACAGATATGTACATAAGTGCTGTGGGGCTGGGAGGACAAATGAATAAAAGGAGCCCACATCGACCATATGGTCTACAGAGGGAGATAAACACTAAAATAGATTATGGATAGGGAACATAGCAGAATAGAAGAATATTTACTTCAGTGCTGTAGGACTAGGGTGAGTATAGAAGTGATTAAGGGATACATATCCAAGTGCATAGTTAACAGTGAAGGGGGAGGGCAGGAAAATAAAGAGTTTAGTCAAGGAAGGTTTATTTATTTGGATGTTTCATCCAGGCATATCAATCCACTACCTTTGATCTTATTCTTCCTCTCATTCTCACTATTTGTAAAATTTTATATCTGTCTCCCCCATTAGAATGTAGCCTCCTCAGGGGCAGCAACTATGCATTTGCTTATATTGCACTGTTCCATGTACTTACTACAGCTATTATTATGCAAATCACTGGACTATTTGTTAAATGTTTATAACATGCCAAGCACCACATTAAGTGCTGGTCTAGATACAATATAAACAGATCAGAGAGTGTCCCTGTTCCACACGGAGCTCATGTCTAAGGGGGAGGGAGAACAGATGCCTTATCCCCAGTTATGCAGATGAGGAAACTGAGTCACAGAGTATTTATGAGTTTTGTTCTAGGTTACACAGCAGGTAAGTGGTAGAGGCAGGATTAGAACCCAGGTCACTTGATTCCCAAGCCTGTGCTGTTTCCGTGAGACTATGCTTCCATTGTTTGATGATTCAGCGTGGAGGGTGGTTTCATTCTGTCTAAACAATAAATTGGAGTTCAGCTTGAGAAGACAACACTTTCAACTTGTTTAGAGTCAGGCGATAAGGATTAGAGCAGGTTCTGCCAGGAAGAGAAATATTAGCATTAGACTATTTGAGGATATTACTCCTTTACAGCTTAGTTTCAGTTTAGCTCTTGCTTTGATTTTGTGGCAAGCATTTGGCTAGCTATATTAAACTGAAATGCTAATGTGCAATATTGCTAAAGTCTAATGGTGATGGCAGTGCAAACATTATTGCATCACTTTTAAAAGTTGGCATTAATGTTAATCGCTGCTAATGACCCATTCTGGCATTCACAGAAGCTCCACTGCATTAGAGGGTTGTGTTATGCATGTAAAGTGCTTCTTCTCGAAAATGCAGGGCCAGTTCTGTTTTGTGAAACTAAATCTGTTTGCCAAGCAAGTTTGGACCAGAATCCTGAAAGGTTTTCAGTTCTACTAGTCCTTCTGTTATCTATTATTCCCAGTGAAAAGCACTATAAATTTATGTAGGTATCCATAATTTATTTTAATGTCTGTCTCCCTCTTTAATCAATTAATCACTTGTATTTAGTATTTAATGTGTGCAGAGCAATGTACTCAGTGGTTGGGAGAATACAGCATCACAGATTTGCTAGACACATTCCCTCAGTGAATTTACAATCTAGAGGGGGAGACAGACATGAATATAAATAAATAAATTTTGGATGTGTTCATAAGCACTGTAGGACTGAGGGAGGGGTGAATAAAAGGTGAAAAAGCAAGTTTAAGAGCTTCACGGAAGGGAGTGGGAGAAGAGGAAATAAAGGTCTAGTAAGGGAAGGCCTCTTGCAGGAGATCTGCCTTCAGCATGGCATTTTAAGGTGGGGAGAGTGATCAACTTTTGCATATGAAGAGGGAGGGCGTTCCAGGACAGAGGCAGGATGTGGGTGAGAGGTTGATGGCCACATAGTTGAGATCAAGGTACAGTGAGTAGGCTGGCCTGAGAGGAGCAAAGTGTGCTAGCTGGGTTGTAGTAGGAAACAGGGGAGGTAAAGTAGGAGGGGGCAAGTTGATTGAATGCTTTAAAGCCAATGGTAGGGAGTTTCTGCTTGATGCAGAGGTGGATGAGCAACCATTGGAGGTTCTTGAGGAGTGGGGAAACATGGATTCAACATTTTTGTAGAAAAATGATCCGGGCAGCAGAGGAAAGTATGGACTAAAATGGGGAGAGACAAGAGGCAGGGAGATCAGCAAAGATGCAGTAATCAAGGTGGGATAGAATAAGTGCTCGGAGTTATGTGGTAGCAGTTTGGATGGAGTGGAAAGGCAGAATTTAGCAATGCTGTGAAAGTTGAACTGACTGGTTTTGGTGAAAGATTGAATATGTGGGTTGAATGAGAGAGATGAATCGTTGGCTTGTTAAACACCAAGTAGGGGAACACCAAGATTATGGCCTTGTTAGATGGAGGACAGTGGTGTTTTCTACAGTGACAGGGAAGTTGGGAGAGTGCAGGGTTTGGGTGGGGAGATAAGGAGTTCTGTTTTGGACATGTTAAGTTTGAGGTGCTGGTGGGACATAGAAGTAGAGATGTCCTGAAGGCAGGAGAAAGTGTGAGACTGTGAAGAAGAAGAGAGACTGGACTGGAGATAAAAAAGGTAGTTGAAGCCATGGGAGCAAATGAGTTCACCAAGGAAGTGGGCATACATGGAGAATAGAAGGGGGATCCAAAATCGAACCTTGAGAGACTCCCACAGTTAGGGGGTGAGAGATAGAGGACGAATGGACAGAGAGAGAGGAGGAAAACCAGAGATGACTGTGTAGGTGAAGCCAAGGTTGGATAATGTTTCCAGAAGAAGGAGGTGATCATCAGTGCTGAAGACAGCTGAGAGGTCAGAGGGAATCAACCTCCTTATCAAGCAAAAACTCCTCACTATTGGTTTCAGAGATCTCCATCACCTTGCCTCACCTCCCTTCACTCCTTCTACATACCAGCCTGCACACTCCAGTCCTCTGGTGATAACCTTCTCACTGTGCCTCATTTTCGCCTGTCCTGCCATCGACCTCTGGCCTGGAACACCCTCCCTCCTCAAATCTGTCAATCACACTTCCCCCCCTTCAAAGCCCTACTGATGGGTCATTTCCTCCAAGAGGCCTTACCAGACTAAACCCCCCTTTTCTTCAGCTCCCGCTTCCCTCTGTGTCACCCCGACTTGCTCCCTTTGCTCTACCTCCCCTTTCCCCCGCCATAGCACTTGTATATATATGTACATATTTATAATTCTATTTATTTATATTAATGTCTGTTTTGATGTGTATATATCTATAATTCTATTTATATTGATGCCTATTTACTTGTTTTGATGTCCATCTCCCTCCTTCTAGACTGTAAGCCCAGTGTGGGCAGGGATTGTCTCTATTGCTGAATTGTACTTTCCAAGCACTTAGTACAGTGTTCTGCACACAGTAAGTGCTCAATAAATGTTATTGAATGAATGAATGGAATAGAGGCCATTAGATTTGACAAGGAGATTATTGGTAGCCTTTGGGGGGAGGTTGCTATGGACCAAAAGGGGCAGAAGCCAAATGGGAGCAGGTTGAGGAGGAAATTGGAGGAGAGGATCTGGAAACACCAGGCATGGACAACTTACTCAAGGAGTTTGGAGTGGAATGGTAGAAGGGAGTTGGGGCGAGAACTGGAAGGAGCCATGCCATCACAGAAATGTTTTTTTTTTAGAATAGGGGAGACATGAGCATGTTTGAAAACAATGGGGACAAAGCCAATGGAGATTGAACAGTTTGAAGATGTGATCAGGTAGGGAAGACGCGGAGGGGTGGGGGAGCTGAGGAGAATGGGGGCTTAGTCTGGAAAGGCCTCTTGGAGCAGCTGAGCCTTCAGAAGTGCTTTGATAAGGGATGGGATCAGAAGCTCAGGTGGAGGAGTGGATTTTGAGAGGAGACAGGAGATGGTCTCCTTGAGCTCTTTAAACTGTAAGCTCCTTGTGGGTAGGAAAAGTGTCTCCCAACTCTGTCATATTATATTCTCCCAAACACCTACTAAAGTGCTCTGTACACAGTAGGCAATAGATAGATATTGCCATTGTTCTTGTCTGTCCGTCTCCCCCGATTAGACTGTAAGCCCGTCAAACGGCAGGGACTGTCTCTATCTGTTGCCGACTTGTTCATCCCAAGCGCTTAGTACAGTGCTCTGCACATAGTAAGCGCTCAATAAATACTATTGAATAGATATCATTGCTTAGTTAAGTGAGGAATTGTCATTTTAATAACTTCAGCACTATTTCGTATAGTCTACTAATGGTGCCCTGAAAGAGTTAATTTGCCTCTCATGCGTGAAAACTTTACCCTGTCCTTGATTTATCACAGGATTAAGTCTTCTGTGTAGGTTGAGGAATTCAAAGTGAGTGAATGAAATAGACTGGCTCACTCCCTTTTTAGTGTTTGTATATTTTCCCATGGGATCCTGGGATTTGAGTTCATCCAGCCCGTGAGAAGGAAGAATTATGGAAGTGGACCTTAATTTCAAAGGGTACTTTCACCCTGTTTGGCCATAAAGTCAAACTTCCAGATTGTGATTTACTTTTCAAGATTGCAATAAAAGCAGCTCTAGTCCTCACTGTCAGTAGCCAGAACGGCAACATTTTTGATCGCACACAGGAGACCCAGGAGGTTGACGGTGAATCAAAACAAAACCAACCTGTTTAATTTTTGTTGTCCAAGATGAGTGAAAAGGAACTGGCATCAAAGAGTTTAAATGATAACAAATGAATTTAGACTTAGATTTTTTCCCCAGTTACAATAACCTATCTCTACCTAGCATGTAAAAAAAAACACCCTTTTTTAAAAAAAGGAAAGAAAACCTTCATTTTGACATCCCATCACGTCAAGCAGATTTAATCATATGGGAAGATACTGCAGTGTCTGGGACTCAAGTAGTCTTCCCAACTTCGTATTCCCCTTTCTTTCTCGGAAGGAGGTGAATTTATTACAGTTTTTGCCTTAGACCTATGGGAAAGTTCCAGTGTTGTCAGGTAGAGTTGTTCCTCAAATTTCTCCTAATGTTCTCCTAATGAACTCCTTAGCTGCTAATAAGAATGTAGGAGCTGAGGGACCCCATTTTGCCCTTATCTCCTCCCAGGCAATGCTTATTGATCTCAGGCAAGAGGAAATCAATTATGCCACCTGTGAGGAGCTGAAAGCAATATTTTGGTCCATAATAGTCAAATTAAACATAACTGCTGCTTTTTTCCCACTAGTTTTTAATGCTGAAGGGGCTTTCCAAAATGTTTACACCCAGATCTTGCCTTCCTGTTGAAGTGAGAGGGAAAATGATGTAGAAATCTCTGTGGAATGAGAGGCTATTTGCCAGATTTGAGGCATTTACTGGAAACAGCTTCTAGGTGGGCCCAAGTCAAAAGATCCTTGTTCTGGGCAATTCAGGGGATCTCTCCAGGGTACACTCCAAGAATCCTGGTGACCAGATTCAAAATTGTGCCAGATCCGTGGCCATTCAGGGTTCAGGAAGAAAATGCTCTTTGCTGTGAAGTGGGTGTTTCAGGACACAAGGAGCCTTAATTCACCACCTCCAACTCTCCAGTGCAGGTAGGATTTTGCTTTCCTCAGGACTCGCCCTGGCACAGCGACTTCCCAAAGATCAATCCTGCAGAGCCCTATATTAAGCGCTTGGGAGAGTGCAATGACAGCGTTGTTAGATATGACCCTTGACCACAATGAGCTTACAGTCTAGCGGTTGTGAAGGGAGTGCTCCATTCATTCATTCATTCATTCAATTAATTGTATTTATTGAGGGCTGACTGTGTGCAGAGCACTGTACTAAGTGCTTGGAAAGTACAATTTGGCAACAGATAGAGAAAATCCCTTCTCAACAGTGGGCTCACAGTCTAGAAGGGGGGAGACAGACAACAAAACAAAACAAGTCTACACATAGAGCTCTGCAGTATGCGCTAATATGTATGTGCTCAATAAATACCATTGATTGAGAGCCTGCGAAAGCTCGTGTGGAAATGAGAATGCAGAAGAAGGGCAGAATGTTGGTCCTCTACAAGCAGACTTTGGATTTGTGACACAACTGATTCCTGAGAAATATTATCCATCAGTCAATTAATCATATTATTGAGCTCTTACTGAGTGCAGAACACTATATGAAGGACTTGGAAGAATTCAGAGTTGGTAGACATGTTCCCTGTGAAGTTGAAGGATTGCAAATGAGAGCCACTTTTCTCAGAGGCAATGATTTAAATGGAGAAATGTATCCTTGAACCAAGGTCAGATAACCTATGTTTATCCAAATTCATCAGAATTCTGCACCTAGTGAATCTTAGATGTAGATTATATATAGATATGTATATGTATAACATCAGAAGGGTTCCACAATAGGGTAGTAGCCTATTACCTCATCAGAAGTAAAATGGATGTATCAACCCTCCCTACTGGCAGTCAACTCCTCGATGCCCAATATTGTGGACACCAGGCTGGCTTAGCATTGGGGAAGGGCAACCTGCTGCATTCTCCCTCCCCCTCCTATTTTGCCCTTCCCAACTTCTTAAAGACCTCTCAGGGTCACACCTGGAGAGTTTCCAGTACTCTACCAGTCTCAACTATGGGAAAGAGAGTCAAGCAGAGGCATATTCATTCCATTCCTTGCTTGGCGGTGGCTAGCGAGTAGAAGGCAATCTGTTACAAATCAAATCTCACCTGTGCTGGGCAGCAGTGACATGGGAGAGAGTTGAGGGTGGAGACTCAGGTTTACTACGTGGAAGGAGGCAATGGTAAACTGCTTCCATATTTTTACCAAGAAAACTCTATGGATATAGTACCAAAACAATTGTAGATGGAGGTGGGCACTCTGGGAGAGATGTGTCCATGGCGCCACTATGGGTCATACATGACTTGACCTCATAAGACTACAACTTCTTCAAGATTTCCCTCCTTATTGCTGCTTTTAAAATTTTCTCATTTTCCTGTGGTTCCCAGGCACCCCCTAGCCCCCGTGCTACACTTATTCCCTCTCCCTGCTCCCATGATTTCCCCTTGAAATCCTCCACCTTCCCTTTCTGGCACTACTTTTTGGAGAAAAAAAAAGCAACCAACTTATTTCATGACTGTTAGCTGTCCTCTTCCTCAGATTCATCTTCCCTGGTAGAGTGAATGGGTTAGGCATAGTCTGTATCTACTCAGTAAACCCCAATTTACCTGGACAGTGAGGTAGCAGAGAGATCATGGAGGCTCCAATTAAACCATCAGAAAGGAATTGGAAGAGGAGTTAAAGATCTGAGGTGTGGTAGGAGGCTTTTAAACTGTTGGATAATGTGAAAACTACTGGGTGAAATACTACTTGAATGATGCTCTTCCTTAGCTAAAGCACGTCTTTAGCATTCACATTTGGGCAACTTACAAATGCTGAAAAATGAAAACCCAAGCTTTTTGCTGAGTATGGAAGGGAAGGCAGTGACTTGAAGCAGATTAAACATAAATGCTCTGGCCATTGCGCTTTAGCCTGTCCTCCCTAAGGACATCACAATAGGCACTCTGGAGTGGGAGGAAGATGCACACTTAATAAGGGCTAATTTTTTCAGTGCCTAGCGAAGCTGCAAATTTTCATGGACAAGTTGATTTTTCCCTGAGATGCAGACCTATGTACTGAGGGGACCTCCACTCTATTCTTGCGTATTAAATTATAAATTTCTAGGAGGGCAGACATTATTTCTTTCAGAGAAGCAGCAAGTATTGGTGTAATGAATATGGGACAGGAGTCAGAGAATCTGGGTTCTAATACTGGCTCTGCCAATTGCCTGCTATGTAATCCTGGGCCAGACACTTAAATTTTCCTTGCTTCAGTTTCTTTATCTGTGAAATTGGGATCCAATACCTGTTCTACCCCCTACTTATCCTGTGAGTCCCTTGTGGAACAGGGATTATATTCAAATTGAGTAATTGTATCTTCCCCAGAGCTTAGAACAGTGTTTGATACATAGTAAGTGCTTAACACATATTATGGTTATGATTATTATCATTATTTCACCTCTAGCGAACTCTCCTCAGTGCTTAGTAGACAACTGATTGTCAGTTGAGCGCTTCAGAATTAGTACAGAACTTCTCCTCCTTCAAGCTCACCTCCTAAATGTACTTCACTTGTGACTCTGCTCCATTTGACCACATGCTCAGGGTGTTACCCAGATTCTAGAACAATTCTCTCTTCCCACAAATCTGCCCTCCTAAAATCCACCTCATCCAGGGGGTATCTAATAGAAGATTGACTTTTGTTGCATTAGGAGCCTTTGAAATTTTGCCTGAGACATATTTCAATCAATCCATCCTACTGACAGAGCATTCCTGTGTGCAGAATACAGTGTTGAGCACAGTACAACATAAAATTGGTAGACATGATCCCTGCCTACAAGGCATTTACAATCTAGAAGTGGATACAGAAACTGAAATGAATTACAGATAGGGGAAATGTTAGGGCATAGGGATATGTACATGAGTGCTGTGAGGCTGAGAGTAGGGTGAATAAGTGTTTAAGGAATACAAATCCAAATGAAAGGCAACCCAGAAGGGAGGGTGAGTAGGCAAAATGAGAGCTTATTCAGGGAAGGCTTCATGGAGGAAATTTTCTTCCTGGAGAAACTGTGATTTTAGAAGGGTTTTAAAGGTGGGGAGAGTGGTGGATTGCTGCAGATGAAGTGGGAGGGAGTTTCAGGTCGGAGAAAGGTTGGACAAGAAGTTGGTTTCGGCATAGACAAGGTTGAGGTACAAAGAGTAGGTTGGCATTAGAGGAGTGAAGTTTGTGGGTTGGGTTATAGTTGGAGATCAGCGAGGTAAGGTAGGAGGGCAAAGATGATTAAGTTCCTTAAAGTTTATGGTAAACAGTTTCTGTTTGACACAGAGGTGGGTGGGCAAACATGGGAGGATTTTGAAGAGTGGGAAGATATGGGCAGAATAGGATTTTAGAAAAATGATCCAGGAAGCAGAGTGAAATGTAGACTGGAGTGGGGAGAGATAAGATAGATAAATCAATGAGGAGGCTGATATCATAATTAATTTAGGATAGCATTAGTACTTGGATTAGCAAAGTAGCAATTTTGGATAGAGAAGAAAGGGTGGATTTTGGCAATGTAGTGAAGATACAGATTGAATAAATATCAATACAACAATCAATTAATAAATCATAACTGATCATGTAGTTTATGCTCCAAACTCTTTAGGATTCTAGGTGACTATCATAGTGAAAGCAGGAAAGAGCCTGATTGGGACAGTACAATGGAACAGATCTGAACAAAGTGAGATGGCAGCAGCTTTAAGCTAGTTGTGAATATGGTACTAGGGAAATGGCTGTTCTCAGGCAATAGAGGTTTGAAGCACTTGCTCAGTTTGAAAAGAACTGTTTTGCTCCATCAAACAGGAACATCCATAACCAGGGCCAAGGCCCTGCAACATAGTCCTTATCATAAGTGCCATGTGAAGCTGCAAAGTGAAATTATTTTTGATTAGAGCTTTCCAAAATGGCTGTAATCAACCAGCAGTTGTCAGTACAGTTAGAGCTTAAGGGCAAATTAGGACAGAAATTATTTCCTATGCAAATTTAGAGCCACATTAAGTAGATCAAATCGGCCTGCAGAGGGCTTTCTTCCAATACTTCACTGCTTCATGTAGCTTAATTTTCATTTACATTCTCTTCACATGCAACGGCAACACAATGTTCTGGCAACAAGTCAGTTTAACCGTCAAGATGCCAGAGGCCAGATTTGAAATGACAGTTTCATGGAACTCCCATTTTTTGATGAGCGGAAAGCACAGTCAGAACACCTCAGGCTGCAAGGGAGATGTTATTCTGATTTTAAATGTCAGGGTCACTGTGATATGTCACATTACTCAGGAGATCCAAAATGCTTTCTCTCCTTCCCTCCCTCCCCAACCCTCCAAGCTGGCTTGACTATCTTTTCCTCAAAGTACTCAATTGAGCTTTCCAGGAACTTTGATGCAGAGTGTTCTAGTGGCTAGAGCAAAGACCTGGGAGTCAGAAGGACCTGGGTTCTAATTCCAGCTCTACCACTTGTCTGCTGTGTGACCTTGTGCATGTCATTTAACTTCTCTGTGCCTCAAGGACCTCAACTATAAAATGCGGATTTTAAGACTGTGAGCCCCAAGTGAGACATAGACTGTGTCCAACCTGATTAACTTGCATCTACTCCAGTGCTTAGTACCCTAAGAAAAAAAAAGCCAGGTGTACCTACCTGGACTAATTCAAACCTATGTGTTTGGTACCAGCAATATTTACTAGACACCCTGTAATTTTATTTATTTATATTTATGTCTATCTACCCCTCTAGACTGTAAGATCATTATGGGGCAGGGATTTGGTCTGTTATATTGTTTTATTGCACTTTCCTAAGCTCTTAGTACAGTGCTTTGCACATGGCAAGTGCTCAATAAATACGATTGACTGACTGAATGACACTGTGCCGAGACGCATAATATAGGCATTATGGGAAGAGACAAAGGAAGACTCAGTCACCAGTTCTATTCTCACTTTATTAGCTACTGTAGGATGCAGAATTAACTTGTATAATCAATAAGCCCCAAACAAAAATGATAGGAGCTTCAAAATGTAAGAAAAGCTTTGCATTGAGGTTTCAAGGTTTTGGACTGGAGCTACTTATTCATTTCTTGATGTTTAAGGGTTGGTGGGAGGGGGTCCCATGCTAGAGAGGGCCTTGTTTTAGGAAAAAAAGAAAAGCCACTATTTTCTGGAGGCCCACCTGTTTTTCACATTTACTGTACTGCTAGAGGGTTAAAGATCATACCAAAGGTGAGGTGAAAAGGAGACAGGATGTGCTGTCCTTATCTGACTAAGAAGCAGATGGAGAGATAGAAAAACAATTTGATTACCCTAGGCCCCAAGCACTTAGCACAATGCTCTGCATATAGTACGTGCTCCAATAATAGCAATGGTTGATTGAATCCCTGAGGGGAAGGATTAGGCTGAGGCTTCAGGTGTCTGTGAGTGGCGTAAGAATCAATCAATCATATTTATTGAGCGCTTACTGTGTGCAGAGCATCGTACTAAGGATTTGGGAGAACACAATGTAACTGAGATAATAACATAAGCAATACTTTAACTGGATCATCCCAAAGGTTCATCCAGCCCAGAGTTCTATATCTGACTTCAGCAAAGGATATTTGGATGAACTGATTAGTGGATCTCCTTGCCTTTGTGAAATGCACCCCTCTGAGGTTGGAAATGGCAGACAAGCTGTGTCCAAAATATATCTGGAGGATTAAGAATTGATATTTGAGATGCATTTAGGTAGACTGCTTCTTGTGTAGTTTCCCAAATAAGGAGTCATTTTAAAAATTAGATTGTGGTTTGTGAATTCTATTTCAATGTTTTTTGAAAATTATGTGTACAGAGTGTACTTGACTGCCCAAGGGAATACTACACATCAGCCTTCTTGCTGACCTCCTTGCCTCCTGTCTCTCCTCTCTCCAGTTCATACTTCACTCTGTTGCCTGGATTATATTTTTCTGAAAAAACATTCAGTCCATATCTCCCCACTTCTCAAAACTGCCAGCAGTTGCCCATTCATCTCCACATCAAACAGAAACTCTTTACAATCAGCTTTAAGACACACAATCAGCTCTCCCCTTCCTACCTTACCTCTCTGATCTCCAACTACAACCCAATCTGCATGCACCACTCCTCTGCCAACCTACTCACTGTACCTTGATTTCATCTATCTTGCCATTTACACCTTGCCCAAATCCTCCCTCAGGCCTGAAACTCCCTCCCCCTTCATATCTGACAGTCCACCACTCGCCCCACCTTCAAAACCCTCCATAAATCACCTCTCCTCCAAGAGACCTTCCCTGACTAAGCCCTCATTTTGCCTAGCCAGCTTTCCCTCTATCAGTCAATCATATTTATTGAGCACTTTGTGCAGAGTACTGTACTAAGGACTTGGGGAAGTACAAGCAGCTAGGCATAGTAGATAGAGCATGGGCCTGGGAATCAGCAGGTCATGGTTACTAATTTCTGACTCCACACTTGTCTTCTGTGTGGCTCTGGGCAAGTCTCTTCACCTTTCTGTGCCTCAGGTATCTCATCTGTAAAATGGGGATTGAGACTGTTGAGCACCATGTGGGACAGGGACTGTGTCCAACCCAATTTGCTTGTAGCCACCCCAGATCTTAGTACTTTTGCTTGGTACATAGTATGCACTTAACAAATACCACAATTATCATTATTATCATAATTATCATAATAGAACAATATCACAGAGTTGTTAGACACATTCCCTGCCCACATCAAGCTTACAGTCACTGCATTGTCTATGCATTCATTTATTCAATCATATTTATTGAGTGCTGCTTGGAAAGTGCAATTCAGCAACAAAGAAAGACAATCCCTACCCACAATGGGCTAACAGTCTAGAAGTGGGGAGACAGACATCAAAACAAGTAAACAGACACCAGTAGAAACAATATAAATAAATAGAATTATAGATATATACACATCAAAACAAGTAAACAGGCATTAATATAAATAGAATTGTATATATATATATACATACACACAAGTGCTTTGGGACAGGGAGGGAGGATAGAGCAAAGGGAGTGAGAGGGGGGAGGGGGAGCTAAGGAAAACGCTTAGCTGTGTACTCCTTGAACCTTGACACTCACCCCATTCCCTAGCACTTATGTACATATCCTTATACTCTACTATTTCTCTTTTCTTCATTTTAATGTCTGCACCCTCTTGCTCCCCGGCCCAGCCCCAGAGACTGTATGCTCCTTGTGAGCAGGGACTGTGAATATCTACTGTACTATATTGTAGCTTCCCAATAATAATAATATTGTGGTAATTGTTAAGTACTATGTGCCCAGCCCTGTTCTAGGAAGCTTGCAAGCTAATTGGTTTGGATACAGTCCCTGTCCCACACAGAGTTCATTGACATAATTCCCAATTTACATAAAAGGGAACAGAGGAACAGAGAAGAATAATAATACTAATAATAATTATAGTATTTATTAAGTGCTTACTATCTGCCAAGCACTGTTCTTAGAGCTGGGGTTGATACAGGGTAATCAGGTTGTCCCACAGGGGGCTCACAGTCTTAATTGCCATTTTACAAATGAAGTAAATGAGACACAGAGAAGTTAAGTGACTTCTCCAAGATCACACAGCAGACAAATGGTGGAGCAGGGATTAGAATCTAAGTCCTTCTGATTTAGACCCATGCTCTACCCACTAGGCAACAATGCTTCTCTTCCCAAGTGCTTAATACAGTGCTCTGCACACAAGTATTTATATGCCATTAATTAATTGATGGAAACAGCAATGGAATCAGCCTTCGTGGCACTTCTTGCTTTCCAGTATGTCCCTTTTAGCTTGACAATCAGTGGTATTTACTGACCACTTACTTTGTGCAACGCACTGTACTGTTTGGGAAAGTTCAATACAATAGAGTAGATAGACGTAATCCTTTCCCGCAAGGAGTTTACATGTCTAGAGGAGGAGACAGACATTAAAATGATTTTTAATATGTTCAAGTGATTTGGGATAATATCAAGGACTAAAGAGGATCTAAGCTTACATGCGATACAAAAGGGAGAGTGAAGAGAGGTAATGGGCTAGGGAAAGCCTTTCAGGGAAGGTGTGATTTTAAGTAGAGCTTTGAAGGAGGGGAACTGGTCTATCAGATTACAATAACACCAAGATCCGCCCTTTCCTCTCCACCCAAACGGCTACCTTACTGCTACGGGCTCTCGTTATATCCCGGCTAGACTACTGTGTCAGCCTTCTCTCTGACCTCCCTTCCTCCTCTCTCGCCCCGCTCCAGTCTATTCTTCACTCCGCTGACCGGCTCATCTTCCTGCAGAAACGATCTGGGCATGTCACTCCCCTTCTTAAACAACTCCAGTGGTTGCCTATCAACCTCCGCTCCAAACAAAAACTCCTCACTCTAGGCTTCAAGGCTCTCCATCACCTTGCCCCTTCCTACCTCTCCTCCCTTCTCTCTTTCTACCTCCCACCCCCCACGCTCCGCTTCTCTGCCGCCCACCACCTCACCGTCCCTCGGTCTCGCCTATCCCGCCGTCGACCCCTGGGCCACGTCCTCCCGCAGTCCTGGAACGCCCTCCCTCCTCACCTCCGCCAAACTGATTCTCTTCCCCTCTTCAAAACCCTACTTAAAACTCACCTCCTCCAAGAGGCCTTCCCAGACTGAGCTCCTCTTCTCCCTCTACTCCCTCTACCACCCCCCCTTTACCTCTCCGCAGCTAAACCCTTTTTTCCCCCTTTCCCTCTGCTCCTCCACCTCTCCCTTCCCCTCCCCACAGCACTGTACTCGTCCGCTCAACTGTATATATTTCCGTTACCCTATTTATTTTGTTAATGAATTGTACATCGCCTTGATTCTATTTAGTTGCCATTGTTTTTACGAGATGTTCTTCCCCTTGCCTCTATTTATTGCCATTGTTCTCGTCTGTCCGTCTCCCCCGATTAGACTGTAAGCCCGTCAAATGGCAGGGACTGTCTCTATCTGTTGCCGACTTGTTCATTCCAAGCGCTTAGTACAGTGCTCTGCACATAGTAAGCGCTCAATAAATACTATTGAATGAATCAATCAATATTTAGTGAAGACTTACTGTGTGCAGAACACTGTACTAAGAGCTTTAGCAATGTATTAAGTGCTGTTTAAATCCTTCTGAAAAGTGTATTATCCAGTCCAGCCAAAGGTTTCTCAGAATTGAGGAACAGAAGGCTTTGGTCTCAGGCTTTCAGTCAATGAGATTAAAGTAGAATTACCAGTTGGATAATTCTATTAGATTAGTCCGCTGAACTGAGGTCACCAGGGGGAGAATTCTATGACTGAGACTTCAAATCAGCACTTCCTATTGAGGACGTCTGGACCTGGCATCTGAACCAGCACCAGGTGTTGGGAAACCTGTCCCTGCAGAGACCTGAGGTAACTGAGATTGCTGTTCAGTCTGGGAAGCTGTCTGAGGAAAAATAATAAATAATTGTATTTGTTAAGCCCTTACTTTGGAGAAGAAGCATGGCTTACTGGAAAGAGCATGGGCTTGGGAGTCAGAGGACGTGGGTTCTAATCTCAACTCTGCCAATTGTCTGTTGTGTGACCTTGGGCAAATCACTTAACTTCTCTGTGACTCAGTTACCTCAGCTGTAAAATGGGAATTAAGACTGTGAGCCCCACGTCGGACAACCAGAATACCTTGTATCCACTTCAGCGTTTAGAACAGTGCTTGGCAGAAAGTAAGCGCTTAGCAATACCATCATCATTATTATTATTATGTCCCAAGCACTGTTATAAGTACTGCAGTAGATACAAGTTAATCAGGTTGGACCCAATCCCTGTCCCACATTCTTAATCCCCATTTTACAGATGAGATAACTCAGGCCCAGAGAGGTGAAGTGACTTGCCCAAGGTCACACAGACACTGCTCTCTTTATTCTTCCCCCCTCCAGCCCCAAAGCACTTATTGTAGAGATCTGTAATTTTATTTATTTGTATTGATATCTGTCTCTTCCGGCCAGACTCTAAGCTTGTTGGGGGCAGGGAATGTCACCATTTATTATTGTATTGTACTTTCCCAAGCGCTTAGTAAAGTGTTCTTCACACAGTAAGTGCTCAATAAATACAAATGAATGAATGAGTGTGGTGGAGACAGGATTAGAACCCAGGTGCTTCTGACTCCCTGGCCCATGCTCTATCCACTAAGCCACAGTGCTTCTCCTGGGGGGAGCTGGGGGTTGGTCTCTTAGAGAGTCAGTAAACCAGAATGTCTTGGGCTTATGAGTGGGTGAGTCACCTGAGGACACTCAGAAAGAAGTCTGTGGTTTCCGGGAAGTGGGTAGAGGTAAGCATCAGAAGGAACTTCTACTATGGTGGACCTGGCCTTTTTTCTGGAGAGGATGATGGCAAAGAGGTTACATTTATTTTGTGCATGTAACTAGAGCATATCTAAATGGGTCCTGGGAACAATGCTCATAATCTTGAGGTAATATAAAGTGTACCTTGCTTTTATGGTTTTTGTTAAACACTTGCTATGAGTCAAGCACTTCTAAACGCTGGGGTGGATACAAGATACTCAGGTATAAGACAGTCCCTGTCTCATATAGGGTTCACAGTCTAAATTGGAGGGAGGAGGATTTAATCGCCATTTTACAGATGAGGTAACTGAGGCACAAAGAAGTTAAGTGACTTTCTCAAGGTCACACAGCAAGTGATTGGCAGAGCAAGGATTGGAACCCACGTCTCCTGATTCCCAGGCTTGGGCTCTTTCCACTGGGACACACTGCTTATTTTCGAATGCTATTTCAGGAATATTATTTGTACTTTTCCCTTCATCTTTTAAAGAATGTATCCAGAATTTGTCCTGGGCCATAGAAGCCTTCAGTGCTAATGCTCATTTGTTGCCTTTGAAATCTCCAAACTGCATGGGTACCTTGGTTTGTTTAGTGGTTCTCTTCAGAAAGTGCAGTGCTGATTGGGCTCGTGAGATACCTCGGGAGCTTTGACAAATCACTTTCCAGGAACTGCAAAATGATTTCCTTGAATAGAAAAAAACAACTTTGGTGGTGGCGGTGCAAATAGGTGCTGGTATATTCATCTTCATTTTTGTCTCTGCTTGAAAATGCAACTTGAAATCACCTGACATTGACCTTTTGACAATTATACTAGGTTGGATCCTACTGTCGTTGGTTCTGCTGCACTGCCCTCTGGTTCTATGGCTTTTCATAATCTGAAGAGGATTACTGCCTAACTAAGAAGATGAAAGAACTCAAAAACTATTTGGTGAGCCGGAAAAAAGACTGGATGTTGGTGATTAACTCTTTTCTTCTTTCTGAGTCTGCTCCTGAAATAGAGTTTCAGTGGCCAATGGGGAGGAGCTGAAGCCCTGATTTAGCCCTAATAAAATTGCTCTCTATTATGTCTGGGCAGTTTTACTCAGAGGCAATGTTATATTGCCACATAGAGTTTTTATGAGTATTGTACTTTGATAATCAATAATAATAATTAAAAATGCTTTCATGAAGTATTTGCTGAGTGCCAAGCATGTGCTAAAGCTAGGATGGAATCAAGCTAATCAAATCAGTCACTGTCAGCAGTCACATGAGGCTCACAATCTAAACCAGGAGAGCTGGTATCTCATCCTTATGTTACCAATGAGGAAATGGAGGGATAAAGAGGTTAAGTGACTTGTCCAAGGTCACACAGCAATCTTTTGCCAAACTTGGGACCAGAACCAGGTCTCATGACTCATAATCTCATGCCTTTTCCCACTAGATCATGCTGTCTCCCTATAAAAGATGTGAGTATATTCTACTGAATAGAATTTAATATAGCCAGGATTTGTTTTCTACCAAGAAATAAAGCTATTCATATCTCATTCAGAGCCTGGCTCTGAAGTGGTTATGGGAAGACTGTTGATTTTTGAAGACCAGAAACTGGTTATACTAACAGAACGGCAGAGAAGCAGATTTGCCTAGAGGAAAAAGCACGGCCCTGGGAGTCAGATGACTTGGGTTCTAATCCCAGCTTTGCCACTTGTCTGCTTTGTGAACTTGGTCAAGACACTTCTCTGTGCCTCAGTTCCCTCATCCATAAAATGGAGATTAAGACTGTGAGTGCTTTTTGGGACAGGGGCAGTGTCCAACCCAATTATCTTGTATCTACTCTAGCACTTAGTTCAGTGCCTGGCACATAGTAAGGACTTAACCAATACCAAAAAAAGAATAATCCAACCCCCCCCCCCCCCAAATTGCACTTTTTTTAGACATTTCACTCAACCCACTGTCCATTTATTTTTTTCTATGAGAGGGGTTTATTTTCCTGTTTTACCTATTAACCCTCATTGAGTGCCTACTGTATGTTTTTTACTTTGAATCAGAAGAACTGAGACTTCGTCTTTAATATGCAACAAAGATCTTGGGTAGAGTAACTACAAAAGAGATTATGTTGGTGTATGAAGTGGGTATATTTTCCTTGTTCATCTGTAAAGTTCTTTAAGGACATCATGAAATGAGTCATCTAAAGAGCACGGGCTTGGGAGTCAGACATCATGGGTTCGAATCCCGGCTCTGCCACTTGTCAGCTGGGGGACTGTGGGCAAGTCACTTCACTTCTCAGGGCCTCAGTTCCCTCATCTGGAAAATGGAGATGAAAGAATGTGAGCCTCATGTGGGACAACCTGATTACCCTGTATCTACCCCAGCGCTTAGAACAGTGCTCTGCACATAGTAAGCGCTTAAATGCCAACATTATTGTTATTATTAACAAATACACAGTCTTATTCATGCTTGAGATTGAATAGGCTGAAGGCACTCATTTGAAATTTAAAATGTATTGTCTGAACCTAGATGTTTTTCCCATAAGAATGAATATATCCTTCTGCACATTATATTTAACAGCTGTTAGGTATTAACTTTGGTTAAAATGTTTCAGTGAGACTTCTTAGACTTGTTTTCTAGATTAGGTTTGCTCAGATTCAACATATGAAAATATGAATCTTACTCTTCCTCCTGGCTTTATCTTCATCTGCTCCTGTGAAGAGGTGTGGCCTAGTTCACTTAACTTCAGGGTATTATATTTTCTGTAGGGCCTGAAGCTTTCCAAGAAAGTGACTGATAATCGTGTATATAGGGCTATGTGGAAGCTCTAAAGAAAACTCCGCAAACTCAACTTAAAAGAAGCCTGACTTATGGAATTTGAAGTAGTGTCACGGAGTGAAAGTTGTTGCCACGTTCCTTTATCCTCTTCAATCAATTCACTCCCAAAGGAAGAATCTGAGTTCTGAGGCTTCACATTTATCCATTTATGTTGACATTGTCCTACTGGTAAGTATCTGGTCTTAGTTAGAATTTGTAAGGTAGATCTGGAAAAGGGCTGGGTAAGAAGTATGATGGTTTTACCTTAGGGCAGGCAGTCAAGAGACCAAGCATACAATACATATAATAATGAAAATAATAACAATATTGGATAAGTACTTACTATATACTAAGTGCTGAAGTAGATACAGGTCAGTTAGATCAGACACAGTATCTATCCTGCATGGGGGTCACAGCCAAAGAGGGTGGGAGAACACGTGCCTTATCACCATTTTACAGATGAAGAAATTGAGGCTAGTACCACCTCTGCCACTGATTAATGATCTTAAACAAATTACTTAACCTTTCTGAATTTCTCTTTCCCCACTTCTAAGAAAGCACAGCATTGTCTTCTTTGTATAGACAAAATGAAAATCAGTAGAAGTGAAAGCCCATGTTTTTCTGAAGAGATTCTAAAAAGCCAAATGACAGCACAGTTTGATGTTTCCAAATGCTCATCTAGAAGTATTACTCAATAAATGCTCATTAAAAGACATTAAAGAAAGATTGATATACATTTAAAGTTCTTTCCATCTGCATTTTAAAATTAACTTCAACACAGGAGTATCAGTTCAAACTGTGTGCCTGAATAGTAGGGACTTTTGACCTTACCTACCCATTTCTTCCCCATATCCAAATCGGACCTCTTGCTCTGGGAGATGTGGATACCCATGGGAGCAAGGTGCCATTCCCTCTGGCAATGGAATTCAGGCTGTTCTTCAGTACTCCTCACCCTCTGTTTCCTGACAATACCACCTCAGATAAATACACCTCAGATATATACGACTTCCTACAATAGGGGCCAGAGTGACAAAACCAGAGAAAATTTAGGAATTTTCAAAAGTAATCAGTGGTATTTATTAAGAGCTAACTGTGCGTGGAGCACTGTGCTGAATGCTTAGGTGGGTACAATGCAGTAGAGTTGGCAGATGTTCCCTGTCCACAGGTAGTTTACAGTCTAGAGGGGGAGACAACCATTAAAATAAACTATGGATAGGGGGATTAAACAAAGAGGTTTATCCAGTTATCACCCCATCTCCCTTCTACCAATCGTCTCCAAACTCCTTGTGCGAGTTGACTTCATCTCCTCCAGTCTTTCTTTGACCCCCTCGATTCTGGCTTCCATCCCCTTCACTCAGCAGAAACTGATTTTACAAAGGCCACCAGTGATCTTCTTGTCAAATCCAATGGCATATATTCCACTCTAAACCTTCTTTATGGTTCAGCAGTAGTCTTCTCCTGGAAACATTATCCAACCTAGGCTACATTGACACTG
This sequence comes from Ornithorhynchus anatinus, assembly GCF_004115215.2. Taxonomy (NCBI): domain Eukaryota; kingdom Metazoa; phylum Chordata; class Mammalia; order Monotremata; family Ornithorhynchidae; genus Ornithorhynchus; species Ornithorhynchus anatinus. The sequence goes on from NC_041728.1 coordinate 93,474,163, forward strand.
TCCTCTTCTGATTCTCCTTCTATCTTTCTGCCTGCTCATTCACAGACTTCTCTGTCTCCCACCCCCTCAAGGTAGAGTTCTGGGCCTTCTTCTATTCTCCATCTATACCCACATCCTTGGAAAATTCGTTCACTCCAATGGGTTCGACAACCATCTCTGTGTAGATGATTCCCTGTTCTCTCTCTTCACAGACTTGTATTTCCTCCTTCATTCATTCATTCAATTCATTTAATAGTATTTGTTGAGTGCTTACTATGTGCAGAGCACATACTAAGTGCTTGGAATGTACAATTCGGCAACAGATAGAGACAATCCCTCCCCAATGATGAGCTCACAGTCTCAAAAGGGTAGACTGCAAAGCAAAAGAGAACAAAACAAAAACAAGACAACATCATCAGGATGAATAGAATTAAGGAGATATACACCCCATTAACAAAATAAATAGGGTAATAAATAAAATATACAAATGAGCACAGGGCATCTTTATTTGGATGTCCTGCTAACACCCCAAACTTAACATGTCAGAAACAGATCTCCTTATCTTCCCAGACAAACCCTGTCATCCCCATTACTCTAGACAACACACCTGTCTTCCCTATCTCAAAGGCCCATAACCCTGATGTTGGCCTCGTCTCATCTCTCTTTCAACCCTCAACTGACAGATTAATTTCTAGACTGAATTCTGTCAGTTCAACTAAAATCCACCCTTTCCTCTCCATCCAAACTGCTACCATATTAGTCTAAGTGCTAATCCTATCCCACCTTGATCCTAACCCTCCTTGATGACCTCCCTGCCTCCTGTCTCTCTCCTCTCCAGTCATTTCTCAACTGCCAGGATCATTTTCCTATGAAATCCTCCTGTCCATATTTCTGCACTCTTCAAGAACATCCAGGGGTTGCCCATCCACCTCGGCATCAAACAGAAACACCTCACAGTAGGCTTTCTAGCACTTAATTATCTCCCCCACCTCCTATTTTACCTTCCTGATTACCTACTACAACCCAGCCCAAACACTGTGATCCTCTAATGCCAACCTACTCACGGTACCTTGATCTCTTCTATCTCTCCACCAATCTCTCTTTCACATCCTGCCTCTGGCCTGGAATGATCTCCCTCTTCATAGCCAAGAAACTATCACTCTCTGCACCTTCAAAATCTTATTAAAAACACATCTCCCTCAAGAGGCCTTTTCTGACTAAGCCCTTATTTCCTCTTCTCCCACTCCCTCTGTGTTATCTTCGCTCTTGATCTTGCATCCTTTATTCAGCCCTTCCTCAGCCCTACAACACTTAAAGGCATGTCGGTAATTTATTTATTTATATCGATGTCTGTCTCCCGGCTCTAAACTGTCACCTTGTTGTGGGCAAGGAACGTGCCTACCAACTTTGTTATACTGTACTTTCCCAAGTGCTTAAAACAGTGCTCTGCAAAGAGTAAGCACTCTGTAATGATGGATTGAGGTTCAGAATAATGCAAGTAAAATTATTTATTTATTTTTTAAATTTGATTGACATTTGTTAGTGCTATGTGCCAGGCACTGTACTAAGGACTGGGCTAGGTATGAGCTACTGATTTGTGGACTCTAGCTATTATTATGTTGGAAAGGCAAACTGTATTTTTTTGTATATTTTTTCTTAAATGGTATTGGTTAAGTGCTTACTATGTTCCAGTCACTGTACTGTCTACTGAGGTAGATACAAGCTAATCAGGTTGGACACAGTACATGTCCCAAGCCTCCCCTTTTCCTCTGTTCCCCCTCTCCTCCCCATTGCCCCGACTCCCTCCCTTTGCTCTACCTGCCCCCAACCCCACAGCACTTGTGCATATATGTACATATTTATCATTATAATTCTACTTATTTATAATGATGCTACTGATGCCTATTTACTGGTTTTGATGTCTGTCTACCACCTTCTAGACTGAGAGCCTGCTCTAGGCAGGGATTTCTCTATGTGTTGCTGAATTGTACTTCCCAAGCATTTAGTACAGTGCTCTGCACACAGTAAGCGCTCAATAAATATGATTGAATGAATGAATGAATGGTATCAGGAGAGCTCATAGTCTAAGCTTTTTGAAGTAACCTGTAACTATTATTTCATAAATAAGCCTTACATTCACATTTTATTCTTCATTACACTTGAAACTCAGTTCATTTGAAAAGCATTTCCTCTTCTAATTAACCATTAATTGAAATTTCAAAGCAAAAGGCAAATTGCAAATTGCTTTAATGTCACTGGAATATTTGACGATAATTTCTCACAGGTATAGTACTGCAAAAGAAGTTAATGCCACAAGCAGCAAGAAGCAGTGTGGCCTAGCGGAAAGAGCAAGGGCCTAGGAGAAGAAGCACCTGGGTTCTAATCCTAGCTCTACCATTTGTCTGTTGTATGTTCTTGGACAAGTCACTTAAATTCTCTGTGCCTTGGTTACCTCCTCTGTTAAATGAGGATTAGGACGGTGAGCATTGTGTGGGACAAGGATTGTACCTAACCTGATTAACTTGTATTTAACCCAGCGCTTAGTGCAATTCTTTCAATCATAGTTTTTGAGTGCTTACTATGTGCAGAGCACTGTACTAAGAGATTGAGAGTGTGCAATATAGCAATAAGCAGACATGTTCACTGCCTACAATGAGTTTATAGTCTAGAGGACTTACAGAGGATTTAGAGCCCACTATAGTCAGGGGTTGTCTCTATTTGTTGCTGAATCGTACTTTTCAAGTGCTTAGTACGGTGCTCTGCACATAGTAAGCACTCAATAAATATGATTGAATGAATTTAGAATGCTTACATTCTAGAGGCACATAGTAAGCACCTAACAAATATAATTAACACATTCAAAAAATAAGAAAAATCACTTCAAAAAAATCCAGTGTACATACCCACACTTCTTCACCAAAAGGTTTTCAAGAAAGCCACAGGAAAAATTAAAATGAATATGTAATTGCCATGGTCCTGCCAACCACTCCTCCATAAAACTCTTTGTTTTACAATTTGGTTTCTAGTCATCACTACTCTTATTCTACCCAGTTATTTCTCTTCTTTCAACGATGGTCTGCCTAAGCACAGTTTGTTTATATGAAGCTCACATTATATTCACAGTGAGCACATTACATTGAATAAAATATCAAATTCTTCCAGGCAAAAGCTTTCTACATTTTAACACTTTCAACTTAAAAATTGAATGGACAGTTAACAGAAACTATTGTTTAGTGATAGGTAAAATGTCCTACCCTTTTACCTTATGGTCATGTTTTGATATTCGATAATAATGATGGTATTTGTTAAGCGCATACTATGTGCAAAGCATTGCTGTAAGCACTGGGGATATGCAAAGTGATCAGGTTGTCCCACGTGGGGCTCACAGCCTTCATCCTCACTTTACAGATGATGGAAATGAGGCACAAAGAAGTGAAGTGACTTGCCCAAAGTCACACAGCTGACAAGCAGCAGAGCTGGGATTAGAACCCATGACCTCTGACTCCCAAGCCTGGGCTCTTTTTACTGAGTCACGTATATCAGAAAACCAAATAATTTCATGTACCAATATAGGTAAAAATTGGAAAAGCTCAAAGTGTTAATGTCAGTGGAGTTGAAACACTATAACATGATATTTATAGTCTGGTTGTTTTGCATTTTCTACTCTTATCTTACTGAACAATGTATAGGAAATACATTATTTTAAAAGTGCCATTGATTCTGTGACAATTGAACTTTGTAAAGGGCATTATTTCCACAAAACAATTTTTGCATTGTCCTGGAGGAGTATTATTCTCAATGCACATTAATCAATGTCAGTTATTGAGTACTTACTGTTTTAAGTGTTTATTTTTTAAGTGCTTACTATGTGCCACGCACTGTTCTAAGCACTGGGGTAGATACAAGGTTATCAGGCTGTCCCACGTGGGACTCACAGTCTTAATCCCCATTTTACAGATGAGGTAACCAAGGCATAGAGAAGGTCAGTGACTTGCCCAAAGTCACACAGCTGACAAGTGACTAAGTCAGGATTAGAACCCAGGTCCTCTGACTACCAGCTCGTGGTCTTTCCACTAAGCCATGCTGCTTCTCTACTAAGTGCTTGGTTGAGTACATTATAACAGTGTTGGTAGACACATTCCTTTTCCACAACGAGTTTGCAGTCTAGAGGAACTAAATGGCAATAGTTTTAGTAATGAAAAAGAAGGACCCTATTGTTTGGTTTAGACATAGGTCTAGAATCTGCAAGGACTCAGACTGATTGATGCATATTTCAACTATCCTAAAAAAAAAACTTGTTGGAACCCTGCTTCATCATGCAGTAGAAAAGCAATGTGGCTTAATGAAAAGCACACCTGTCTTAGATTTAAGACACCCGGGTTCAAATTCTGGCTCCACTCCCTACCTGCTGTGTGTTGTTGGACAGATCACTTGACTCCTCTATGCCTCAGTTTCCTTATTTAAAAAATGGAGATTAAATGCCAATTCTACTTCCCACTTATAATGTGAAACCATGAAGGATGCTTTCTGACTGACTTGATTATCTTTTATGTACCCAAGTACTCAAGTATAGTGCTTCTGGTTCAGGTGATAGGGTAGGCAGCTGTGACTCTCACTCTAGTTAAAGCCTAGAAAAGAGTTTCTCAGATGGAGGATTAGAATTCTGGGATCATCCTAGAAAAGTCACACAACAAGCATGCTGCAGCACTTACAGTCTAGAGGGGAAGATGGAGATTAATATGAATAAGTAAGTAGTTTATAATATATTATTTAAAGATATGTACATAAATGCTCTGGGGTTGAAGGTGGGGTGAATATCAAATGTCCAAAGGTCACAGACCCAAGTGCATAGATGAAACAGAAGGGAGAGTGAGCTGGGGGAAAGAAGGCTTAATTGGTGAAGACCTTTTGGAAAAGATGCGAACTTAATGCTAAAGTCATCACTACTCAGAAATGTGGTGTTCCTAATTCAAAAGACTAGGAGTGTAGGAAATGAATTATGAATTCTTTGAACACTGATGCATTTTCTTTCTAACTTGAAAGTTATGTTTTATCCCTTAGACAAACAGCTAAAAGTGGACCTCCTATGGGATTGTAGGTTAAAGGAAAGGTCAGGCATAGTAGAGTAGAGGGGCCATCTACAGTGAGGAGGTAGCAGAAGTCCTGTGAGTGGACAAGCTTCCTGAGTGAGTGTAAAGCAAGAAGAGTCAGGGAAGCCTTCTTCAATTAAGTCCTAGAACTCTGTCATTCACTGGAGAAGCACTGTGGCCTCGTGAAAAGAGCAAGGGCTTGGGAGTCAGGAGACCTGGGTTAATTCATTCATATTTATTCAGCACTTACTGTATGCAGACATTGTACTAAGCACTTGGGAAGTACAATTCAGCAACAAAAAGAGACAATTCTTGCCCACCATGGGCTCATAGTCTAGAAGTGCTCTAATCCCAGCTCCACCACTTGTCTGCTGTGTGACTTTGAGAGGTCATTTAACTTCTCTGTGCCTCATTTACCTCATCTGTAAAATGGGGATTAAAACTGTGAGGCAAATATGGAACATGGACTGTGTCTAACCTTAGCTTGTATTTACCCTAACACTTAGAGTTACCACATTCCAAGCACTTAAATTCCAAAAACAAAAATGAAAATAAACCTTTCCATCATTTAGAGCACTTATGGACTTATTTGTACCTATCCTGAGCACTTTTGTAAATATGTTCATTTCCTATAGATTCAATTATTTAACTATTCTATTTGTAAATATTTATATGTCTGCTTCTTCTGTTAATCTAAATTCCTTGTAGGATGGGAACCTATTATTTCTCTGTTCTTCCCTTCCCAAGTGTTTAGTACAGTGCATTGCATCAGGTGAGCATTCATTAAGTAATAATACTATTTTAAATTTTAATTTTTTTTAGCTTTACTAGCAATGAACACCAGTATTGAAATCAAGTTGAATCAGATAAAACTCAAGTCCCTACTTTAGTTATAAAATTAGCTTGCTTTTAAATTGACTCATATTTAGGAAACCATGTCCTCCCCATGACTTTGCCATTACTGTGGACAGCACCACCATCAGACAGTCTCAAAAATCCCTTGGGACTACCCTCAAATCATCTCTCTCATTCAACCCATATGTTCCATCTGTCACCAGGTCCTTTGGATCTACCTTCACCATACTGCTAAAAATTCATCCTTTCCACTCCACTCAAACTGCTAGTGCATTAATCAAAGCACTTATCCTAGTGTATCTTGACTATTGCATCAACTTCTTTGCTTGCCTCCTGTCTCTCCCCACTCAAGTTCATAATTTGCTGCCCAGATCTTTTATCTAAAAAAAAAGTGTTCACTCCATGTTTTTCCTCCTCAAGTACTGCCAGTGAATGCCCATCCGACTCCACATCAAACAGAAATACCTTATCGTCGGCTTTAAAGCACTCAATCACCGTGTCCCTTTTGACCATACTTCCCAGATTTCCTACTACAACCCAGCCAGCACACTTCACTCTTACACTAACCTACTCACTGAACCTCAGTCTCATCTATTTTGTGGCTGACTCCTCACACACATACTACATCAGGCCTGGAACACCCTCCCAGAGCAGAGGTTTAGGAGTCAGAGGTCGTGGATTCTAAACCCGACTCCGCCACTTGTCAGCTATGTGACTTTGGGCAAGTCACTTAACTGCTTTGGGACTCAGTTACCTCATCTGTAAAACGGGGATTAAAGACTGTAAGCCCCATGTTAGACAACATGATTACCTTGTATCTTCCCCAGTGCTTAGAACAGTGCTTGGCACATAGTAAGTGCCTAATAATACCAGCATTATTACTATTATTACCTGAGAGACTATCACACCTCATCCTTCAAAACCTTACATCTCCTCCAAATGGTCTTCCCCAACGACATCCTCATTTCCCTTACTCCTCTTCCCTTCTGCATTTCCCTTTAGTCACTCCACCCTCAGTACTTATGTGCCTTTCTGTAATTTATTTTAATGTTTATTCCCCCCCTCTAAACTATAAGCCCTATCTGTAATTTATTTTAATGTTTATTTCCCCCCGTCTAAATTATAAGCCCTTGTGGGCAGGGAACATGTCTACTAACTCTGTTATAGTGTACTGTCCCCTCTGCACATAGTGCTCAATAAATGCCACTGATTGGTTATAAAAGAGCTGTTAATTTTTCTAAAACCCAAGTCCCAGGTTTTCCAAAACAAGGGAGATAAAGGCTACAGAATTCCTCACAACAATCTCATCAAGGCAGGATGACAAACAATACACTTTTGGAGTGAAGTCATTCTTCTAGTGTAGAAAGTTCACTTCAGTGCAGCTGGTACAGGTCCAAAAGGCCAAGAGCAAGTCAGAACTTCTGCTTGATCCAGAGAGTAATGTGTGACCATTTAAGGAGAAGCAGCGTTGCTCAGTGGAAAGAGCATGGGCTTTGGAGTCAGGGCTCATGAGTTCGAATCCCAGCTCTGCCACTTGTCAGCTGTGTGACTGTGGGCAAGTCACTTAACTTCTCTGTGCCTCAGTTCCCTCATCTGTAAAATGGGGATTAAGACTGTGAGCCCCATGTGGGACAACCTGATTCCCCTATGTCTACCCCAGCGCTTAGAACAGTGCTCGGCACATAGTAAGCGCTTAACAAATACCAACATTATTATTATTATTAAGGTGTTTGAAAAGCGGGAAGTCTTATGCATAATAATGTTTTATAAAATTGATCCAGGTAGTGGAGGGAACCATGCACTAGAGTGGGGAAAAACTGGATTTTACAAATGGACACAGAGTAATTTCCAAATAGGAGGGAGAAGTGCTTAAATAGCAAACAGGTAAACGGTACTAAAGTTGCAAAGGAGATTGTGAGAGCAATAGTGTTGAGATGATAGTTGGGAGGATATAATCTTGGGAGAAAAATAAATAGGGAAATCTCCTGGAGGAGGTGGAATTTCAGCAGAGGAGCAGTATTGTGTAGTGGATAGAGCACAGGCCTAGGAGTCAGAAGGTTGTGGGTTCTCTAATTCTGGCTCTGCCACTTGTCCTTTGTGTGACCTTGGGCAAGTCACTTCCCTTCTCTGGGCCTCAGTTCCCTCATTTGTAAAATGGGGATTGAGAGTGTGCACCCCACGTGGGACAGGTACTATGTTCAACCTGATTTACTTGTATCCACCCCAGCATTTAGTATAGTGCCTGGGACATAGTAAGCACTTAAATACCACAATTATACTATTATAGAAACACTTTGAGGACAGAGACAGGTGGGGGATCCAAAGGGAGAGGGAAAATTCAGATAGGAGGAAGGCTGTGAGCTACCATTCAGATATGGGAGTCTGGGATAAGACTAATTTATCATGGAAAATATTAAGCTCTTTGGAAAAAAGGAACCGTGTTTCTTACTTTTGTTGTCCTCTTCTGAGTCCTTAGTCAAAGCCTTGGCCACTGCAGTGTTGAATGAATATTACTGATGGGCTGGGATGCTTTTCTCTCGCAAAAAATGGAATCAGAAGGAATACTGAAATCCAAAATATTCCAGTTGTTCACAAGCATCTAGTTGACACTCAAAAACATGATGTTGGGATTTAAATCAGCTTGTCCTATTTTTTTGGCAAGAACAAAATTACCAATCTCACTTGCTTTCAAATTTATTCCTATTTCGGCAATCTTTATGAAACTCCTCCAGTTCTCAACCAGGCTTCAGCTAGTGGAAAAATGTAAGTGAACTACTGCAGGCTTTTGTTAACTTTTATTTGTATGCAAAATCCATCTTCATTTGCTCTCAGTAGGGTGTTGCCAAGTGAGTCTTTCTAAATCTTAGAATTGTCATTCTTTTCATGCTCCAAACTAAATAGATAATGTGAGAATTAGGTAGCCAGCATTGGTGGAATTAGATAGTAATGCTTTTTAAATATTGTTAAGCTTCAAATAATTTAAGCAAAATTCAGTACAAGCACATAATAGAGGAATCACTAAAGTATACAACACAATTTAGGCTCTAGGAACAACAACGAAATGCTGGATCAGACAGAGTTTCCTTTTTGTGCCAGAAATGAGAAGTGATTTAAGAAAGCAACAAAATATCAAATGATTAGCGAAATTATTAGAAGCTAAGCACATTTTATAAAATAGAACAGAAGGAGATTGAGACTAAAACTATTTGACACAGGGAAGGTTAATGATCCAAGATGTTGGGAGAGAATACAAGAATGAGACAAGCACAACAAACAATCATTGGTATTTTAGTGCTTACTGTGTGAAGAACATTAAGCACTTGGAAGAATACAATACAGAAGATTTGGGAGACACATTCTCTGCACCACCAGGAGTTTACAGTCCAGAGGATGAAGCACACATCAAAAATAAATTACAGATATGTACATAGAGAAGAGGGAAAGAGAACAATGTAGCGGAAAACATGGAGCACTCAGAAAAAGACACAGGGTGAGAGAGATAGGAAAATAGCACAATTTCGCATGTTTTGCCCATAAGAATACCCCCCCACACACACACACATTTATCTCCTTCTTCTGCTCATAGAGAGGCACAGACTGTGAAAGTTAAGAGAAGCTGGGAAGGCAGCTTCCATTAAAAAGGACACAGATATGTGCTTGTCAAACAAATTTTCAGTGGCAAAAGATATTAAAATGGAATGAGATTATTAGAATAAAAATCAGTGTATTAGAGTCCAAGAGATGAAATACTTTTTGGGAAATTTAGAAGAAAAATGATCTGGAACAAATTTATAATAATAGTTCAGTTTAAGCAAATATGTGTGCACCTCTATGCCTCTGGTGAGAGTCATAGTCTCTACGCACCATGAGGTTCACAGTCAAAGTAGGAGTTACTGAATTACCATATTAAAGGTGAGCAAACTGAGTCATAGAGAATCAATGGTATTTAGTGAGGGCCCATTATGCACAGAGCACTGTACTAAGCACCTGGGTCAGTGTAATACAAAAGAGTTGGATGACATACTCCCTACCCACAATGAGCTTACCATCTAGATGGGGAGACAGACATTAATGCAGATCCATATTTAAAAGTATATAAAGATATGTACAAAAGTGCTGTAGGGTGGGGTGAATATCAAATGCCTAAAGATCACAGACCTAGTTGCAAATGATTTGTCCATGGTCACACAGCATGTGAGTAACAGGCCTGGGATTAGAACTCAGAGTCCTTGACACCCAGGCCCAAGCTATTCCATTAGGTTAGCAGCAGAGGAGTGGAGTGTATGGGGTGGGCTGTAGAAGGAGAGAAGGGAGATGAGGTAGGAGGGGGCAAGTTGATGGAGAGCTTTGAAGCCAAGAGTGAGGAGTTTTTGCTTCATGAAAAAGTTGATAGGCAACCAACTGGAGATTTTTGAGGAGGGGAGTGACATGACCAGAGCACTTCTGTAGAAAGATAATCCAGGCAACGGAGTGAAGTATAGACTGAAGAGGGGAGAGACAGGAAGATGGGAGATCAGAGAGGGGGGTGATACAATAATCCAGGTGGAATATTGTGGGGAGGGAATTGTCTGTTAAATTCTTATATTGTACTATTCCAAGCACTTAGTAGAGTAGCTGCATACAGTAAGCGCTCAATAAATATGATTGACTGATGGATGCAAAAGTGGGAAAATAGTCCCCTTAGCGCTTGTTTGCTATTCCTAGGGTTTTTGGTCATCTTCCTGGAAGGACTGGTGTGTCCTTCATCAGAAGGACTTCTTTGGGGAGAGCCATTAGAGAGGGTAAGGAACAAGTATTCTCCTTGGGTACACAAAAAAAGTGCACATTGGCTAAGCTGCATTTGATTAGCTATGGACATCCCTGGATGCTTGCATCTGATTATCCTTCACCTAGTTGAGCACAGTGTTAACCCCATGTAAAACATGGAATATGTCTAACCTGATTAACTTGCATCTACTCCAGCACTTAGAATAGTGCTCAACACATAGTAAGCATTTAACAAATGCCACAATAACAACAATAATAAAAATAGAAATGTTGGAGAGAGGCAGAAGTCACTACAGGGCTGGTAGGAGCTGGGCTCCCTTGAATGTCCCACCTCCCTCTTCCCTGACTCCACATGCTTGTTGGAAGACTGGCAACTAACACTATGTAAACCACTTAGACAATCAATGAGGTGACGAGCTACTATGGCTTAACCACTCATCTCAAAGGACTTCACCAGATTAATTTGTGTAGATCATAATGATGGTAATCCTTTGGGGAACCCCCTCCCCAATCAACTTCTTGTTTCCCAGTCCTCTCCCAGTGGGATCTGAAGAAGGAGAATAAGATAAATTAAGTCAGTGAGGTGGGTATGATGAGTGTTGGGTATTTCTGGGTGGGATGATGGTGGTGGGTATTTCTGGGTGGGAAATGTTCACTACAGTTATATTTGTTGAATGGTATGATGGTGGGTATTTCTGGGTGGGAAATGTTCACTACAGTTATATTTGTTGAATGGAAGGTGTGTATTTTTAAAAGGTTGACCAGCAATTTCTAGGTCTTGCCCACTTCTAATAGTTTTACTTAACTTGCAATGTGGCCTAGTGGAAAGAGCATGGACGCACAAGTCAGAAGCTTGGATCTAATTGTGGTTCTGCCACTTGCTCAGTGTCTACCCTGCAAAATGACACTCAATACTGACTTCCCAGTTAATCTATGAACCTCACATGGGTTAGCGTCTATATCTGACCTGATTGTTTTATATCTATCCCAACGCTTAATACAATATTTAGCACAAAGTAAGTTCGTAACAAATACCATTATTATTATTATTAAAAATGTGAACCTAGAGCCAGTTTGGGGGGACACAAAGCATCCTGTTAATCCATTTTGCATTTTCTTACCTTTGGTAGAAAGGAGTTTTGCTTTTGGTTGATTTTCCTTGATTTCTGTCTGTCTATATAAGAAAAAAAATTCTCCTTAAAAATAAAAATTCTCAGCCTTCAGATCGCATATGGAAGACTTTTAAAATCACTTGTAAACTGTTTTACTTGAGGTGGGGAAGCAAAGGTAAGATGACATTTCAATCTGCTTTCATCTTTTACAAAAGTCAAATTTGGCTCTTGTTCCTTATGTGTGTCTTTCCTTAAATTCAACAGAGTTGTACCTAAGAGTGCAAAATGTGCTTCTTTAATAATGACCTTCAGCAGATTAGGTGGGCATCTATATCTAACCTCTTTGCCTTCAGATGTTCATTTTTTTATTACCCAGTGAGTAAATTAATAGTATAAATGCCTCATTTGAATAAAAGAGAAATCAGAATACCTTTCCTTCCTGCCACTGACATTCACATAGTGTTTACTCCTTAGCTAATGTGAGGTAATTAACTTAGAGGTCTGGAATTTTGGGATCACCGGATTCAATTGATCTATCAGCTACTTTCAGAAGAAAGTTTTTTTTGTTGACTTTTAATATATCTGTGCTTCAAATAAGCTTTGAAGACAACTGTTTCATAGACCCAAACAGTCCTCCTTCTTCATGCAACACTGCCTCAGGCAAATGTAGCTAGGCCAATTAATTGAAAATTGCTAATTGCTTTTGATTGGTCCTCTACTAGCCAGTGATAAATAATGAGGAGTATAACTGGCTCACTTTGCATTGTAAAGCTTTAATGTGCCATCTCGGCTTTTAATATTAAAGCAATTGTAAGTTTGTTTGATGTCTTTGAAAGTGCTATTTTAAACCATGTTCTCTTTTCTCAAGGTATAATAGCTTTTTCTTTGCTGATTGTTGGGACAACTAGCAGGGCTGGCCCAATATGATAATTGTGGAACCAAGTTTTCCTTTTGCTATTTAGATGTTGCCTTTATATTTTACATCAGCGGCCCTACCAGAAAAGACATTCATAATCCAGAACTAAGCTCATAGTGGGTAAGGAATGAGTTTGTTCATTTAATTAATTCAATTGTACTTATTGAGTGCTTTCTGTGTGCAAAGCACAGTACTATCTGCTTGGAAGAGTACAGTACAACAACAAACAGACACATCCCCTTCCCACAACAAGCTCACCGTCTAGAAGGGGAGACAGCCATTAAATAAATGAATTACAGATAAAGCATATGTGCTCTGGGGATGAGGTAAAGGATGAATGAAGGCAGCAAGTCAGGGTAAGCAGAAGGGCCTGAAAGAAAAGGAGAGGAGGACTTAGGGAAGGCTTCTTGGAGGAGTTGTGCCTTCAATAAAGCTTCGAAGTGGGGGAGAGCAATTATCTGTCTGATATGAGGTGAGAGGCCATTCCAGGCTAGATACAGGATGTGGGTAAGAGGTCAGGGGCAAGATAGAAGAGATCGAGGTACAGTGAGAAAGTTAGTATTAGATTAATGAAGTGTGCAGGCTGAGTTGTAGTAGGAGAGTAGTGAGATGAGGTAGGAGGGGGACTATATGTATTCATTCAATTGTATTTATTGACTGCTTATTGTATGCAGAACACTGTACTAAGCGCTTGGAAAGTACAATTCAGCAATAGAGACAATCCCTGCCCATACTGGGCTTACAGTATTGTTGCATTGTACTCTCCCAAGTGCTTAGTGCAGTGTTCTGAAAACAGTAAGTGCTCAATAAATATGATTGATTGACAGAATGACAAGTCTAAAATTTTATTTCTAACTTTTTTGAATGGATTCTTAGTTTTTGGGAACAACACCTAATTTTGCTGGGACAAACTTTACAAAGTGTAGATTGGGAGAGATGATATTATAAATTTTCATCTAGCAAATGGAAAGCTGGTGAATGAAGAGAATTGTCATCTTCACCCTTATCTGCAGCATATTTAAGTGTTTATGGAGCACTCTCCTTGGTATTTAAGAAATTGCAGTATTTCTTGAGTGTTTACTTTGTGTCAAGCACTGTCCTAAGGGCTGGGGTAGACACAGTATATGCAGAATGGATACAGACCCACATGGGGTTCACAGTTTAAGGGGAAAGGAAAATGGAAGTACAGGATTTGGGCAAGTAAAAGTAAAATATTTGGTCCCAATCTTTCAGGAACTTTCCATCTAATGGGTACATCTTCAAAGATGAATTTTTTTACCCTTCAATGTAGAAAATCCCTGATGATTTCACAAAAGTGCCTGTGACTGGAGAGGCAAAATAAATTGGGAGAATTTAACCCCTGGAAGCCAAGTATTACTGGAGGAAAATTTAAATAAAACTGGTATGACAACTTACATTAATGTGTTTAATACTTAAAAACATGAACAAGCGGCATGATCAGATAATTAGAACACCTCTCTGTTAGAGGTGATTTTTCAACTAGGAGCAGAAGTCTTTGAATTACTTTTGTGTTACTGACACAGTTGAGTGATAGAGACATATTCTACCATGCTTCTCCCATCTTGAGCAGAACAGAAGTCTAATATTTAAGCATGTCATGCTGCAAAATGGAACATTAAGGACTGGAATGAAAACTGCTGGTTTTGTAGCTGATTAGATTTAAATGAACCAAATTAAAATAGTTAAGCACATTAAGCTCTGCTCTATGCCAGGAGAATGAAATGTTGTAGGTATATACTAAAGTCTTGCATATACAAATATCAGAGATCCAATTTTTTCAGAAATCTGAGATTTTTTTCAGCCCTGGGAAAGTTTCCTGTGTTACCTCCTTGTCTTAGAGTTCAGGGTTCCAAATGGGAAGGGGATGATGGAGCTGAGGGAAAGGAAGGAGAAACAGTGTGGACAAGGGGAAAGAACATGGGCCTGGGAGTCAAAGGACCTGGGTTCTTAACCTGGTGGCACCACTTGCCTGCTCTGTGACCTCTGGCAAGTCTCTTAACTTCTCTGTACCAGTTTTCTCAGCAGTAAAATGAGAATTCAATACTCATTCTCCCTTTGATTTAGACTGTCAACCCAAGGTGAGACCAGGGACTGTGTCTGATGATTATTTTGTATCTACCCATGATAAATAATATTTATTGAAGGTTTACTGTGTGCAGAGCACTGGACTAAGCACTTGAGAGATTACCCCAGTGTTTAATATAGTGCTTGGCCCATAGTAAGAACTTATCAAATACCAAAATTATATTATAAATGAGGAAAACTGGGGTAGAGAGGAGGGTAGAAATAACAGGGACTAAAGACAATCCATATCCTGCCCAAACCTGGGGCTGCAGGGAAAGGAATTCTTTATTCTCATTTCTTATCGGGGCCACATTTTTCTTGCCCCCTTTTTTGAATTTTTCTTCTTTTTTTTTTTTGCGGGGGCCATACTTGTTAAGAGCTTACTGTTGACCAACACTGTACTGAGTTGCAGTAGAGACAAGATAATCAGATTGGACACAGTACCTATCCCATATGGGGCTCACAGTATAAGTAGGAGTAGAACTTAAACCCCCATTTTGCAGATGAGGGAACTGAACCTCAGCGAAGCTAAGTGTTTTTCCCAAAGTCACACAGGAAGCATTTGGCAGAGCCTCGGTAGAAGTCTTAGTATTTATTATGTATGTATTGTGGGCAGGACCTTATACTGTGTGCTGGACATAAATGCACAAGTGAGAGTTAGATATGGTCCCAATAAAATATGATAGGAATGAAAGCCTACAAATATAAAACAATGTAGAAGATTAGTTCAGGGTCCAACATGTCTGGTGGTAAAGGGGCCCCTCAGGGCCCTCTGGGTGCAGCCCCCCAGATCACAGAGAAAGGGTGCTGAGTCATCCTTGCCCAAAGCCCCCCAGGTCCTGGAGAACAGGTGCTCAGTCATCCTTGTCCTTTGCCCCCCAGGTCACGGAGCAAAGACGCTCAGTTTTTCATTCATTCATTCAATCAATCAATTGTATTTATTGAGCACTTATGATGTGCAGTACACTGTATTAAGAACTTGGGGTTAAAACAATTAACACATTCCCATGGCCACATCCTTGTCCTGTGTTCCAGTGCTGGTCTCTGAGAAGACAGGTAAGCTGTTTCTAGTTTACGTTGGCTGGGAAAGGAGAGAGGGCACCACCAGGTCTGATCCATTTCTAACTGAGGAATGTGATGAACAGGGGTCCCTCCGACTCAGAAATGGGTTCCAACCATTGTCTGCTCCAGTCTTGCAGTGGGAAGGGGGCCTATTTTTACAGGAGGAAACCTGGGAAGTGTAAAGGGGTTCTAGGATTCCTCTTTCACACTATCCCCACCCTTCTCCTCTGTCCTAAGATCAGAAATGTGATCCAGTAGGCATTACCTAGCTCTTTATTATATAGCATAATTACAGTTTCCAACTTTCTTAGTATCGGTGAGATCTAGACTGCCATATTGAACTATCTGAGCAGTTTCACAAAGCCGCACTTGTCACATTCCACTTGGGTTGTGTGGGGGGTGTGAAAAGAGTGGATTGCAACAGGATACTCCAACAGCAGCTCTATGGTGAGTTGAAATGGGGTGACTTCAAAAGGGCAAATAGAAGAAATGCTTTTAAGTCATACTGAAAGAAAACTTCCAGACTACAGCAGAAGATCAGCATGGTGTACAACAATCAGAGAAGAGGTTTCAGGAAAATTGTAACATGGAGGGAGAAACATATATAGCTTTGCACTGTGAGCAATAAATGCAACAGTTCTGTCAGTAAAGACTTTCACAAGTGAAGTGGAAGGAATGGTCAAACATGGATCTCACCAGCTACCCTTGCACGACTGGTGAAAAATCTCACCATCAGTGTGTCATGTTTGAACCCTAAGGATGGCTACATATACATACCTATATAAATATACTTGGATCTGTTTATGCCTGGTTTTGAGATTCCTGTTGGTGCGTTATTCATAGATGTACATGTAGCCATCAAAACCAGAGCACAACTAGAACACAAAACCAGAAAAGAAAAAAAGTGTGGCCTAGTGGAAAGAGCACGGTTCTGGGAATCAGTGGGCTGGGGTTCTAATGCTGGTTCCCCCACCTGCCCTTCTGTGTGACCTTGGGTAAGTCACTTACTATATTTATGCCTCAATTCCTCATCTAATAATAATAATAATAATGTTGGTATTTGTTAAGCGCTTACTATGTGCCGAGCACTGTTCTAAGCGCTGGGGTAGATACAGGGTAATCAGGTTGTCACACATGAGGCTCACAGTTAATCCCCATCTCTACAATGGGAATTCAAATCTGGTGCTCCTGCTCACTTAAACTATCACCATGTGAGACAGGGACTGACACATGATAAGTGCTTAACAAATACAGTGAAAATAATAGTAATTCTTAGTTCACTCTTCTAAGCACATAATAGAGTGCTCTGCACACAGTAAGTGCTTAATGAATACTATTGTTTAATTGATTCTCTACTACATCAGAATTGTCCACTTTGCAATTTAATATCATGATTTGGACAACATAGACATGGCTATAAATATCTCTTGAGAAAATAGAACCTAATTCAGTGATACCTCTTATGTGATACATAGAAAGCAAGAATAGGCCAATTTCTGTGGCAGAGATCAATAATGATTATATCTCATGGAGTAGTGGATAGAGCACAGGCCATGGAGTCAGAAGGTCATGGGTTCTAATCCTGACTCAACCACTTCTCCTGCTCTGTGACCTTTGCAAGTCACTTCACTTCTCTATGCCTCAGTTATCTCATCTGTAAAATGGGGATTGAGGCTGTGAGTCCCACGGGGGACAGGGACTGTGTCCAAACCAATTTGCTTGTATCTACCCCAGTGCTTTGTACAGTTCCTGGCACATAGTAAGCCCTTAACAAATATTATTATTATTATTAATAATAACTGATTACCCCTTTATTTCTCTTTTTACACAACTGATTTCTCTCAATCTCTTAAAACATGAAATTTTATCATTGTAAAGGAACAGTGCTTGGCAATAGTAAGCTCTTAACAAATACCATCATTATGATCTGGGGTCTAGACAGAGGTTTTATTTAAGAGAGCACTTCATGTCGTGGGAAGAGAAGAGTCTTTACCAGATAGCTTGTGATGAAAACATTTTTCACTCAAAGCTACCTCATTTAAACAGTTGTTGCCCCCCCCCCCCCCCACCCCCGGCCCCAACCCTTCCTCCCTTCCCTCAGAGCTGGGGGAACACAATGCATTTTAAACAAATGTCATACTCAATGTACTTTCCATGGCCAAGTGCAGCTTGACTTGAAAAATGTAAATACCAGGATAAATACCAGGATAAATACCAGGATGCTGGAGGGAATTAGAAATTCTTTTTGCTTGATGATCTGTGCGATTGAACCATGGCCATGTAAGGAATGAGGGTTCTTGGGATCTTGGAGGAAGCACAAGGGCTGTCTGTCGGTTGACCCAGACCAGCTGTCCCCAGCTGCCATGACCACCCCCAGACCCTGCTGCTTCTGGGACATTTGGTCTTCTGACCTCAAGTCAGGGTAGAGGCTCCTTTTCCCCAGGTGGTGTACTGATGAAGATCTCAGCTCATGTTAACTATATTCTTAGATGCTTATTATTGGGCACAGTCCGATTTAGAGGTTCAGGATTTCCTGAGACATTGAGCTAGGGTGAAGTCAAGCCCAGGATGTGCAGGATATGAGCTAAATGCTCAAATGTCAACCCAACAGCTGGAACAAATCATACAAATAATTCAACTTCACAGCATGGCTCAGTGGAAAGAGCCCGGGCTTGGGAGTCAGAGGTCATGGGTTCAAATCCCAGCTCTGCCAGTGGTCAGCTGTGTGACTGTGGGCAAGTCACTCAACTTCTCTGTGCCTCAGTGACCTCATCTGTAAAATGGGGATTAACTGTGAGCCTCATGTGGGACAACCTGATTACCCTGTATCTACCCCAGTGCTTAGAACAGTGCTCTGCACATAGTAAGTGCTTAACAAATACTAACATTATTATTATTTAAGATGACATTGATAATATTAACAGTAATAATAATGGCATTTGTTAAGTGCTTACTATGTGCTCGTGTCTAAGTGCTGGGGTCTATTCAAGATAATCAGGTCAGATACAGTTCTTGTTTTGAATGGGGCTCACAGTATATGTGTGTCACCCATCGCCGGGGACAGGCTCTTTCGGAATCAGTGTGGCGAGAGAGAGAGGCTGGGGATGGAAAACCTGAGTTTTGTATCAAATTTATTCCGCGGGGAGAATTGAATTAATTATTTAGACGCGACAATCGGCCTTCCCTTTTGGGGTAAATATGGTGGTAAAGCTTCCCCTTTGGGAAGAATATGGTGTTAGAGCTTCCCTAACGGGAAGAATACACTGGTATGTTACTCGCGTGTGGGCAGACATTAGTGCCTGCCCAGGCAGAGCTTGCTTATGGTTTACTCACAACGTGGTGAGGCGGCTAGTTCCCACCATGTGTGCACCCACTCAGGAGGAACCCACTTAGGCGTTAAACCCACTTGCACGTGAAAACCCACTTATAGTTAGACCCACTTATATGTTAAAACCCACTTATGCGTTAAGTTCATGTATGTACTCCTTGCACGTGGTGAGGCAGCTAGCTCTCACCACGTGTGCACCCACTTGGGAGGAATCCATTTAAACGTTCGATCTATTTATGCGCTGAACCCACTTATGTCTTAGACTTATACGTTACACTCAGGTATGTGTTAAACTCACTTGTGCGTTACACTCACTTATACGCTACCCACTCACGCACTAAACTCACATGTACGTTATACTCACTTATACATTACCCACTTATGCACTAAACTCACATATGCGTTACACTCAAACGTTACCCACTTATGTATTAAACCGAGCATGCATTGCACTCACCCATCCCGCAACCCCTGTCTCTGTGCATTGGTCCTGGTGGCAGAATTGGTGTCTGGCGCTCTGGGCAGGGAAAGACACGTAGGTGGCTGTTGCTACCTCTGTGATCCTTCAAGAGACCAGAGAACCAAAGGCGACAGATATTTATTACCTATGATTTGGGTGGTCCCAACCTCCGTCCCGTTCAATCTCCGCCCCTTCCGCTCCATCCCTTTCCATGCCTTATTGGGTGGGCATGGAGGTGAGGGGCATCTATCTTCCCTCCCCACCCCCTCTGGCCAGAGAGGTTACGTCACCGGTGGCATTTTGACCTTGGGGTAGCTGGTGCCCAGGTCCACCTTGGCACAATGTGGGAGTGAGAAGAGTTATTTATATCTTCCATTTTACAGATGAGAAAACTGAGGCACAGAGAAGTTAAGTGACTTGCCAAAGTCACCAAGCAGGCAACTGGCAGAGAGGGGATCTCATTTTTCTTTCCTTATATGGTTGTGGGAAATGACAACAGACCAATTCATCCCGAATCCTTTGACCCTTAGGAATATGAAAAAAAACACATAAACTTCCTTGTTTTCTCAGAGTATTTTATTATACCTATTATAGTGGTACTTTTTTGAAATGTTTTGTTAGATTTCTTTTGAGAGGAATCATAGTAAAATGTGAGAGCTGGCTTTATTGGAACATATTGGGAACCATTAAAGATCAGGATGAATTGCAGATGATCTGCTAAGTAGTCATAGTTTGTTTTGTGAGGTGGAAAGAAAATCAATCCCAGAATGAGTTAACAGAGGTGATGCACTGTTGAGTTAGAACCTATCAATGGAGACAAACTCAACAGTCAATACTGTCTGTGTAATGAAGATACTTTATGTACACAATTTCTACTCAATTCAGGAAAAAAGATATCTGAAAAACATGATCGATACGACAAAAAAAGTACTCTAGCTTTCTCTAAGTTCCTTCACATTCTAAAACATCATGTTTTGGCTGGAATGTCTGTGTATCGATCCATGAAATGATACTGCTATGTGCTGTTCTGTTACAACATCTGGAAGAGAAGTGGTAATAATGATATTTTTTGAGTACTCACTGCTGTCATTGCACAGTAGCGAGCCCTTGGAAAGTACAAAACGGTTCCCTGACCATAGGAAGCATTCATTTTAACAGGGGAGGTTATGTAAAAATATTTACAAATAGCTATCAGAATAAGTAATTGAATATTATACAATTGAATGAAAAGATGCAAAAATACTAAGGATGGATAATAATGATAATTATGGTACCTGTTAAGCACTTACTATGTGCCAAGCACTGTTCTAAATGCTGGAATAGATACAAGTTAATTAGGTTGGGCACCGTCCCTAACCCACAAGAGGCTCAGGCTTTTAATCCCCATTTTACAGATGAGATAACTAAGGCCCAGAGAAGTTAAGTGAGTTGTTCAAGGTCACACAGCAGATATGCAGCAGAGCTGGGATTAGTCCTTCTGACTCCCACACCCATGCTCTATCCACTAAGCCATGCTGCTTCTAGCTATTTATGTATAGATAAGTACATAGGTGCTTGAGATAATTTGGACTGTTGGGAACTATTCAGGGAAAGCTTTTAGGAGGGATTTGAATGGGAGCAAGTTGTGACCTGCTGGGTTTGAGGAGGGAGAGAGTTCCTGTCTGGGAAAACAGTGTGGCTAATGGCATGGGTCACCTCCTTGGGAGCTTCACTCAGCACATGTCTAACCATTCTTCAAAACCCTTCAATGTCTTCTCGTTTCTCCCTTGTCTTCTCGTTTCTCCCTGCATCAAGCCTGGATGCCTCATGGTCTCCTTCTACTCTCCATCTATACCACTACTATCTCTGTAAGGATGATTCCCAAGTCTACATCTCCAGCCCTGATCTCTCTCCCTGTCTACAGGCTCATGTTTCCGCCTACCTTCAAGACATCTCTACTTGTGTGTCCTGCCATCACCTCAAACTTAACATATCCAAACAGAACTCTTCATCTGCTCACCTAAGCCCTGTCCCCCAGAACTTTCCCATTACTGTATACATCGCTACTCTCCTGCCTGCTTCACAAACCTATAAACTTGACATCTTTGACATCTCTCATTCAATGCACATATTTCATCTGTCACCAAATCCTGTAGGTTCATCCTTCATAACATCGCTAAAATCCACCCTTTCCTCTTGATCCAAACTGCTTTCACATTAATCCAAGCACTTATCCTAATTCCACTTTGATTACTACATCAACCTTCTCGCTGACCTCTGTCCCCTTCAGTCCCCACTCCAGTCCATGTTTCACTCTGCTGTGAAACATTACATGTTTCCTCACTCCTCAAGAACCTCCAGTGGTTGCCCATCCACCTCTGCATCAAACAGAAATACCTTACCTTTGATTTTAAAGCATTCAATCAGGCTGCCCCTTCCTACCTTCCTTCAGTGCTTTGCTATTACAAGCCAGCCCACACATTTCGCTCCTCTAATGCCAACCTACTCACTATACCTTGATCTTGTTTATCTTGCTTTCAACTTCTCATCCACATCATGCCTCTGGCCTGGAATGCCATCCCTCTTCATATCCATGACTTTAACACTCCCACTTTCAAAATCTTATTACAAGCACATCTCCTCCAGTAGGCCTTCCCCAAATAAGCCATCATTTCCTCTTCTCCCACTCCTTTCTGCATCACTCTTGCCCTTGAATTTGCACTTTTAATCACCCCTTCCTTAGCCCTACAACACTTGTGTACATATCCATAATTTATGTATTTATATTAATGTCTGTTACCTTCTCTAGACTATAAGATCATTGTGGGAAGGAAATGTTGTCTACCAACTCTGTTACACTGTACTCTCCCAAGAGTGTAGTGCAGCATTCTGCACATAGTAAGCACTCAATAAATTACTAATTGAATTGACCTTGAAGCTTTCCACCAACTCTCCTTATCACACTCTCCTTATCTGCTCTCTTAACCTGCCATTCCCCAGCTCACTTTCTTCTTTCCTCCTCCACAGCAAGCTTTCTAACTGTACCTCACTCTCAACTTCTATTTCTCTCTGTCTCTGCACTCCTAACATTTCACCATCCTGACACTCACACCCCACCCAACAGACCATAGCTTAGCCCATGCTGAGAATCCTCCTAAAATTTCACTTCATCCAGCAAGCCTTCCCTGATTAACTCTCAATCTCCCAAATCACTTTAAATCGTCTAACTCTGCAAGTGTATTTCCATTCACATGCATATTTATTCATTCATTCCCTCCCTCAGAATT
This sequence comes from Ornithorhynchus anatinus, assembly GCF_004115215.2. NCBI lineage: Eukaryota > Metazoa > Chordata > Mammalia > Monotremata > Ornithorhynchidae > Ornithorhynchus > Ornithorhynchus anatinus. Next base: position 93,497,083 of record NC_041728.1, read on the forward strand.
TATGTGTATATACAATTATATATTCTATAAAATTGATATTATATATATATATATAATAAAATATACTGTAAAATATGAAATATTCTTTGATTTTTTTCCCATTAGAGTGTAAGCTTCTTGTGGACAGGGAATGTGTCCTGTTCCTATGTCATACTTCCCAAATGCTTAGAACAATACACTGCACCCAGTGGACACTCAATGCATACTGCTATTATCACTTTCAATCAATGAATGGTCAATTGATAACATTTCCCGAGTGTTTATTTGACACAGAGAGCTGTACTGAGAAACTTGGGAAAGTACAGTGAATTTGGTAGTCATGATTCCTTCTCTCCATGAGCTTTTACAGCCAAGTGGGAGAGCTCATCCCATAACTCTCTTAAAAAGAAGCCTTTTTGAGATCCTTTTTTCATGGTGGGAATTTCTAACTAGAGAATTCCCCTTTTAATTTAATAGAACTCATTTAGGGAAAAGGAAAGTGGATTCTAGTCAAAGTCATCCCAAAAGATTCCATTCATCTGGGGAAAGAAGATATTGAAGAAACAGCCATGTGTAAAGGGGAAAACGCTGTTGAAATTTTACAGAATTAGTTCTGTATCAAGGCACCAACCCTTGAGGGAACTGACTACTCCTCAGCTGAGAGAAAAAACAGGGTTTGGAGCTAGAGTCTTGGGTTAACAATGTGGAAAGAGAAGTGAAACTTCAGAGGGCTGCAGATGACTGTTTGTTTGTATAGCTTGAGGATGAGATCTTAGCCAAGGCCAAGTGGTTACAGAGCTGTAGACAGAGAGCAAGTGAAATCCCTTGCAGGGATTGTGTGAAAAATCTCTACCTTCCCGATAGCTTGGATCTACTTAGCAAGGAACTCAGGTGCCACAGGTATTGAGGAGACACAAAGGCCACCAGCTGCCCTGGCTGCCAGTTCCTCCCACAGTGTCCCAGGAACTGACCTTGTGGCATCAAATCTAGAGTGCTGGGAAGGCTGCCACAGTTGGGAACCAAGGGTTGGAGAGGGAAGGGGCCCTAAGATGCTTTAACGGCTTTAGCTTCTACCTAATGATAATGATAATTCATTCAAACAATCAATCAATCGTATTTATTGAGCTCTTATAGTGTGCAAGAATGATAATGTATTGAGCTCTTATAGTGTACTAAATGCTTGGAATGTACAATTTGACAACAGATAGAGGCAATCCCTGCACAACAATGGGCTCACAGTCTAAAAATGATAATCATACTTTATTATTGTATCTGTTACTATTGAGAGTTTACTGTGTGCAGAGTTTGAGAGATTACAACAACAGAGTTGGTAGGCAGGTTCCTTGCCCATGAGGAAGCAGTGTGGAATAGTGGACAAAGCATGGGACCTGGGAGTCAAAAGGCCTGGACTTTAACCCTGGCTCCACCACTTCCCTGCTGTGTCACCTTTGGCAAGTCACTCAACTTCTCTATGCCTCAGTTTCCTCAACTGCAAAATGGGGATTCATTCATTCATTCATTCAATTATATTTACTGAGTGCTTACTGTGTGCCGAGCACTGTACTAAGTGCTTGGAATATACAATTTGGCATCACATAGAGACAACCTCTGCCCAAGAACGGGCTCACAGTCTAAATGGGGGAGACAGACAACAAAACAAAACAGAACAAGTAGTGAGGCATCCATACCATCAAGATAAGAGTGGGATGATTAATTTTCCTTTTTAAAAGGTACTTGTTAAGTGCTTCATTCTTTCATTCAGTCATATTTATTGAGCACTTACTATGTGCAGAACACTGTATTAAGCACTTGGAATGTACATTTTGGCAACAGAGATAATCCCTGCCCAACAACGGGCTCACACAGTCTAAACTGGGGAGACAGATAACAAAACAAAGCAGAACAAAACAAAACAAAACAAGTAGTCTGGTGTCAATATCATCAAGATAAATAGAATCATAGACATATACACAACATTAACAAAATAGAGTAATAAATAATATATACAAATACGCACAAGTGGTGTGGGGAGGGGAAGGGGGAAGAGCAGAGGGAGGGAGGAGGGGGAATGGAGAGGGGAGGAGGGGCAGAGGGAAAGGGACAGCTCACTCTGGGAAGTCCTCCTGGAGGAGGTGAGCTCTCAGTAGGGCTTTGAAGAGGGGAAGAGAGTTAGTTTGGCGGAGGTGAGGAGGAAGGGCATTCCAGGACAGCAGGAGGACGTGGGCCAGGGGTCGACAGTGGAACAGGAGAGAAGGAGACACTATGAGGAGGTTAGCAACAGAGGAGCAGAGTGTATGGGGTGGGCTGTTGGAGGAGAGAAGGGAGGTGAGGTAGGAGGGGGCAAGGTGAAGGAGAGCTTTGAAGCCAAGAGTGAGGAGTTTTTGTTTCATGTGAAGGTTGATGGGCAACCACTGGAGGCTTTTGAGGAGGGGAGTGACATGCCTAGAGCGTTTCTGTGGGAAGATAATCTGGGCAGTGGAATTAAGAATAGACTGGAGTGGGGAGAGACAGGAGGAAGGGAGATCTGAAAGGAGGCTGACACAATAATCCAGTCGGGATATTATGAGAGCTTGTACCAACGTGATCACCTTTTGGATGGAGAGGAAAGGGTGAATCTTGGTGATATTTTAAAGGTGAGACTGACAGTTGTTGGTGATGGATTAGATGTGTGGGGTGAATGAGAGAGCTGAGTCAAGGATGACACGAAGGTTGCGGGCCTGTGAGACCAGAAGGATGGTCATGCCTTCCACAGTGACAGGGAAGTCAGGGAGAGAACAGGGTTTGGGAGGGAAGATATGGAGCTCAGTCTTCAAGACCTATTCTCCCTCCTAATTAGACTGTGAGACCCAAGAGGGACAGCAACTGTATTTTGCCTGAATAACTTGTAATGATAATAATTGTGGTATATGTGAAGCACTTTACTATGTGCCAAACCCTGTACTGAGTGCTGTGGTGGATACAAGCAAATCAGGTTAGACAGGTCCCTGTCCCATGTGGGGTTCACAGTCTCAATCTCCATTTTACAGATGAGGTAACTGAGGCACAGAGAGGTTAAGTGACTTGCCCAAGGCCACACAGCAGGGAAGTGGAGTGGGCATTACAGCTCATGGCCTTCTGACTCCCAGGCCTGTGTTCTATCCACTGCACCATGCTGCTTTCCCCTTTGGTAGCCCAGTGCTTAGAAAAGTGTTTGACAGATTGTAAGTGCTTAAAACAAACCATATTTTTTTTAAAGAGCTGTCTAGCATGCAAGACAGACTTTAAAAAAAATTATAGTTAAGTACCTAAGTGCTCTAGGACTGAGGGTGGGGTGAATTTTCAAGGTCTTAAAGTCCTTCTCATTTAATCTGAAGATGAGAAGTCTTTGGTGTAAGAGGAGACTTACTGGGTAATACACTTATCTTTCAACCATAAGTAGTGATCTCTAAATGTATGATGGTGACTGTGGCTTCTCTAACCCGCTGAGAATAAGGCAAGGATTAAAGAACTCAAAATTGCAAACAGAGGATTTAGTTTAAACATTAGAAAGAACTCTACAGTTTAAAAAACTCTCAATTACTCAATGAATTTATCATGGGAAGTTGTAAAACCTTCTCTGGTTATTTGAAAGAATCATGGTGAAGAATCATGCTCTAAAGACCAATAGCTAATCACTCCAGTGGAAATTTTGTAATTGGACAAGCAGTTCCCTTTCTAAATTAGAAAGATGAATTTTGCCACTTTAATTCATCTCTAAGAATACAGTGAACAACCAGAGAGTTTTGTCTTACTGCAAAAGCTGTAGTCTTACAAGTAAGGGACTCTACCCCAGCATGACAATTTAATTCCATAGGGGATAATTTTAGAGAAAACAGTTCATCCCATTCTTGGAATTAGTAAATATAAAGCCATACCCATGAGTTCACCCGGATGGATTTTCCAAAAATAAGATGCATTTTTCACAACATAAACAGAGTTTATGGCTTATAAAGACATAAACGGAAATCTTGGTAGGCTTACTGTACACACTTTGGAAGAGTTTTTTTTAGTTCAAGCTTGCCATATTAGTCATGGAAAAGTGACAGATACTTCTCTTTTTTATGAAAAAATTCTAATGACAATGGCTATGTAGGAAAAAAAAACATGTTAGTGGCTAGAATAGGGTGACACCTATTCACCTTAGCTTTGAAAATAAAAATTCTGGTATTTAAGTGCTTTCTATGTGTCAAGCACTGTACTAAGCACTGGGGTAGATGCAAGATAATCAGATCCCACATGGGGTCATAGTCTAAGTAGGAGGGAGAACAGGTATTCAATCTCCATTTTGCAGATGAGGGAAAGGCACAGAGAAATTAAATGACTGGCCAAGGTCACATAACAGGTAAGTGGTAGAGGTAGGAATAGAACCCAGATGCCCGACTCAATCAATAAATTGTATTTACTGAGTGCTTACTGTATGCATAATACCGCATTAAGTGTTTAGGAGAGTACAATATAGCAATATTACAGAGTTGGAAGACATGATCCCTGCCCACAGTAGGTTTACAGTCTAGAAAGGGTGACAGACATTCATATAAATGGTCATAAGTGCTGAAGTAGGGGTGAATAAAGGGAACAAATCAGAGCTACACAGAAGAGAGTGGGAGAACAGGAAATGAGGAATTAGTCAGGGAAAGCCTCTTGGAGGAGATGTGCCTTCAATACAATAAGGCTTTGACGGTGGGGAGACTAATTGTCTGTTGGATATGACAGAAGCAGGACGGGGGTGAGAAATCGGCGACATGATAGATGACATCGAGATGCCATGAGTAGGTTGACATTAGAGGAGCAAAGTTTGCAGGCTGGGCTGTAGTAGGAGAGCAGCAAGGTGAGGTAAGAGAGAGCAAGATGATTGAGTATTTTAAAGCCTATGGTAAGGAGTTTATCTTTGTTGTGGGGGTGGATGGACAACCACTGGAGGTTCTTGAGGAATGGAGAATTATGGACAACTTTTTTTAGACAAATGACCTGGGGAATAGAGGCAGCAGACTCCCAGGCCCTTGCTCTTTCCAGTAGGCCATGCAGCTTTGATTCGAATGCAGTGACAACACTTTGTGGGGCATTCTATCCTGCCACCTGAAAGGCCTAGAGACAGATCCACTAAGGGAATTCCATCAGGGTGGGATGGGAGCAGACCAGCTTAGGGGAGGCTAATGGCTACTGTGGAAGAGGAGGAATTTTCTCTCCTTCAATGGCACCACACTTGCAGTAGCTACTGGGGCTGCTACTTGGTTGAACACTCCCATCTGGATCATGGTAAGGTGCTTCTGCTCTAGCCATGCCGGATATGCCTTCTCTTGATTTCTTGTTTCTGCCCTCTATTATCGTTCAGCAATGCTTACTCCTGTCACACAGTTTAGGTAGCAGCAGGACCAGCAGGGGAGAGAGGCTATTTAGTCCCAAAGAGCTGCTGGGGGTATGCCAGAAGGTAGCAGGTAATGGAGAGGATGGGGAAAGAAGATGGAAGCATGGATCTAAATCACTTCTGTCCCTATTTCTATCTCTCCCCTACTTCCTCCCTCTCTCTCTTCCTATCTCTTTCTCTCACTCTCTCATTCTGTGTTTCTCTCTCTTTCTCCTTCCTGTATGTCTGAACTGTTCCATTTATCTGGGTGTTCCTCTGCCCAACTAACGATAATGTTTAGAACAGTGCTTGGCACACAGTAAGTGTTTAACAAATGGCATTATTAGCAACAACATTAATAATAATAATAGCATTGGTTAAGCACTTACTGTAAGTCAAGCACTGCTTTAGGCTTTGGGATAGATGCGATATAACCAGGTCAGACAATCCTTGTCCCATATGGGTCTCACAGCTAAGTAGGAGGAAGAACAGATATTGATTCCTCATTTTACAGATGAGGTAACTGCGGCACAGAGAAGTTAAGTGGTTTGCCCAACATCACACAACAGACAAGTGGGAGAGCCAGGATTATAATTTGTCCCCTGACTCCCAGGCCCAGGATCTTTCCACAAGACTATGCTGTTTCCCAGTTATAGTAAATCAGTTTGTTTGCTCTCAGTTTCCCAACTCTTTCCTTCTGCCATTTCTAGTCCAATCTCTGCTTGGCTTACTTTCACAGCATGGCAGGATTCAAGGCAAATCATTCCTTCAAAACCTGGCAGAGTTCTTTCCACTTTACTGGAAAAGTTACTAGTAAGGTGGTTTCTTTATATTGTTTCAGATTACAAACATGCACACATCACAAATCTTTCTGCCATTCTTGCTTTGTTTTTTTTGGATAGCATTTACTGTACTTTAATATTTGTTTTACTCCTGTTGTCTTCCTCTGATTTAAAAGCAAGGAATAAATATAGTATAGTCTTTAATGTCTTTTGAGTGTCCCACACTTCCCCTCCCCGAAGCCTACTTGGCAAGGAAAATTGTACCTACTAGGCTTAAAGAAAGTAGTAATGTGTAACTCATCTTTCCACCCAAACCCTGTACTCCCTGTCACTTTTCCATCTCTGTAGATGGCACCACCCTCGGCACTTTCCTTCACGTGGGACAGGGATTGTGTCCAATCCATTTTGCTTGTATCCACCCCAGCATTTAGTACAGTGACTGGCACAGAGTAAGAGCTTAACAAATACTACAATTATTATTACTATTAGACTGTAAGCTTGTTGTGGGCAGGGAATGTGTCTACCAACTCTATTATATTGTAGTCTCCCAAGCACTTAGTACAGGGCATTGCATACAGTAAGTGCTCAGTAAATATGACTGATTACTAGACTGTGAATCCCATGTGGGACAGGGACTGTGTCTGACCTGATTAATTTGTATCTACCTCAGTACTTGGAACTATGCTTCTTTTTTTTTTTTTAATGGTATTAAGCATTTACTACATGTCAAACATTGTTCTAAGCACTGGGGTAAATACAAGTTTTTCAGATTGGACAGAATCCCTCCCCCACATGAGGCTCACAGTGTAAATTGGAGGGAGGATGATTTAATTCCCATTGTAAAGATGATATAACTGAATCACAGACAAGTTAACTTGTCCAAGGCCACATAGCAAACAATTGGCAGAGCTGGGATTAGAATCCAGGTACCCTAACTCCCAGGCCCATGCAGTTTCCACTAAACCATGATGCTTGATACATTAAACTCTTAACAAATATGATAATTATAATAAAAGGGCAGTTGGACTCCGTGACTTTAGCTAAATCCAAGGTATTTTTTCCCATGTAGAAGCATAAAGCACTCCCATTCCTCTATGCTGTTCCTTTCTTTCATTACAGTTTTGCCCATAGAAATAAATCACCACATATGGACGGTCTCTCAATTGAATTGCTCAGGTTAATTCTTTGTGGAAATCACACACGAGCTTAGCCATGGGCAGCCGTCAGTCAGCGCCGCATTTCTTGCACTTTACAGTAATTCATGGAGGTTATTCAGTGAAAAATCTGGGGAAAAATATCTCTAATGGAAATCACTTTGCCATGAAATTTTCTTAGTGGATGTGGTAAGGCTACTTGTTATTAGTATTAGGCTGGATTCCAAGATGAGACAGAAGGAGTTAAATGAATATTAAGAACAAAATGCCCACTGAAAGAAGAAAATGACCATCTCCAGGACAATGACATCTCCATCTCCAGCAGGGTACCACCACAGCTTTAAACCTTTTCCCAAATCCCATCTCCTCCAGAACACATCACCTCCCCAGTTCATTTCCTTCTCAGGTCATGTCATATAAACAGTCACCTCAGACCATGAGGACTTAGAACCACCTATAACATTTATGTACCTGTTGATTTACATCACCCATCTTTCTCTTGTTATAACCAGTTTAGTTCACTTTCCTTCAAACTATGAATAATTTGCATCTGCCTGTGTCCCTCATTAAATTGTAAACTCATTCATTCAATTCATTCAATCATATTTATTAAGCACTTACTGTGTGCAGAGCACTGTACTAAGTGCTTAGGAAAGTACAATATAACAATAAATAGAAACATTACCTGCCCACCATGAGCTTTCAGTCTTGAGGAGGAGACAAACATTAGTAGCTCTTTGAGGACAGAGGACAGAGGTCTTTAACTTGAACTGAACTCTTCCAGTTGCTTATGTTAGTGCTCTGCTGTAGTTGATGATCAGTGCAATCCATCAAATGCTTGGTAAATTACTAATACTCTGACTGTAGGACAGAGATGTAGTGTCTTCCGACCCTAGTTGTCTGCAACTGAAGCAAAACAAAGAAAATTAAAGAGTTCTCTCAGATGATTCAAGGAGAAGTGCTCCTTGACACAACAGCAGCATAGAAGAAAATAAAGAGGACTTGGGGTGGAGGCCAGCAACCAGAGGAATGAGAAGTGACTTAGTCTTGGGGTGGGAGAGTATGAATCAATCAGTCGTATGTATTGAATGCTTACTGTGTACAGAGCTTACTCTATATAAAGGAGAGGTGAAACCACAAAGAGAAGAGGGATGAAAATATGGAGTTAGTCAATCCTGTGAGAAATCACAGTTTCTCTGAGATAGAATGGAAAGAAAAGATTGGGTTCCTTATTTGGGTGGGTTCAGGAAAAGTACCATCTACCCCTCCTTCTCCATCCAAACCACCACCATCCTGATCCAAGCATTTCTTATTTCCTACCATGAATTCTGCATTAGCCTTTATGCTGACCTCCCTGCCTTCTGTCTCTCTTCTCTCCAGTCCATACTGCACTTTGCTGCCCAGATCACCTTTCTAATAAGCCACTAAATCCATATAAGAAGCTCCTTACCATCATCTTTAAGGCACTCATTTGGATCTCCATCTCCTACCTTACCTTGTTAATTTCCTACTGAAACCCAGTCCACACATTCTGCTCCTCTAATACCTCCCTACTCTCTCTACCTCGATCTCATCTATCTTGCTGCTGACCTTTGTCCATGTCCTTCCTTGGGCCTGAAACTCCTTCCCCCTTTTTATTCAACAGACCACCGTTCTCTCTAACTCTTATAACCTTCCTAAAATCATATGTCCTTAGTACAGCGCTCGGCCACAGTAAACGCTCAATAAAAACAATTGAATGAACAAATGAATGACCTCCAAGTGTCCTTTCCTGACTAAACCCTCATTTCTCTTATGTACCTTCCCCAAAGACGGTATGTTCATGTTTATGCATTCAATACAACCAATTATCGAAATAAGCTCTTTCTGTACATGGTCTATGTTTAACCCTGTAGCAAGCAAATTAAATAGACACTGTTCCCTGACCTTTTGGTGTTTATGTTCTATGATGATAAATATATATGACAAAAAAATTACTGCAGTTCTACAATTCCAGTAGGAAATGAATGCAAATCCATGCAAAGATCATCATCTTCATTTGATAATTCACTCCAATCTAATTAACATGACATAAAGAGCCACGAATAGTGGTTATTGTACTCTTCTGCCCAAGGCAGAACAAGTTAACTTGCTTTAGAAACAGTGAATCAGTGTGACACTGCATAATTTTTAGTAATAAAAAATAATAATGAATGCTCAATCAGCTATGAAAACATCCCTCTTTTGTAATGATGCAATACTATCAACTTTTGAATCGTAAATTGTGAAATGTTATAGCTTTCTGTATCCAAAAGTACAGCAAAATTGATGTTGGTGGATCTGGGCTGAAAATGCAGCAAAAACTCTTCTCTAGGCAAAAGTGTGATTTAATGGGACAGAGCCTAAGAAATACACTCTCTGAATATGATTTGTTTAATTGTATTTTTTGGTCTATTTTTGCTATCAAGGGAGAGGTAACAGGCTCCTTATCTTTCTCTTCAGCCTGACACTTTATGAAATTATTTTCGTTATTGAAAAATGACATTCAGGCAGGATGATGGATAGACAATAATCGATGAACTACTAAACTTAAGGTCAAGGATAGTCTGTCTCCATCTCCAGAATACCTCTAGGCTAAAATTGGACATTTTAAACACAATCTATAATTTCTTCACTTTTGTTATGGGCTTTTGCCATCAAATGTTACATAGGACTGCAACCATTATTGACAAAATGTTTCTTCCAAGATAACACTTTCTTCTAAAGTATTTGTGGACAATGAATGTGTCTGTTGTACATTCCAAATAAATACCATTCCTATTCCTACTTGGTTATGGACTTCTTAGAACATTAATGACAACACTGATTTCCTGTAAACATATCCATGCCTTATTTCTAAAAGGCCGTTTGCTCAATAATTAATGGTATTTATTGTGCACTTAATGTCAGTCAGTCAATCATATTTATTGACTACCTACAGTGTGTAGAGCACTGTACTAAGCTCTTGGGAGAGTATAGTAGAATTAATGATCTTATCTCTGCCCACAAGAAGCTTGCAATCTAGTAATAATAATAATAATGATGGCATTTTGTTAAGCGCTATGTGCAAAGCACTGTTCTAAGCACTGGGGAGGATGGAAGGTGATCAGGTTGTCCCACGTGGGACTCATAGTCTTAATGCCCATTTTACAGATGAGGGAACTGAGGTAGAGAGAAGTTAATTGACTTGCCCAAAGTCACACAGCAGATAAGTGGCAGAGCTGGGATTTGAACCCATGACTTCTGATTCCCAAACCTGTGCCACGCTACTACTCTAGAGACAGGCAATAAATTATATATGAGAAACAACAGAATACAGGGATATGTACAAAAATGTTGGGGGTGGTAGGGATGGAGTGAATGTCAAAGTGATAAGTGGGTACAGATGCAAATGCATAGATGGAATAGGATGGTGAGATGAGAGATTAGTCAGGGAAGGCTTCCTGGAGGAGATATGATTTTAATAGGGCTTTGAAGATAGAGAATGTGGTGGCCTGTCAGATATGAAGAGGGAAGAAGTTCCAGGTAGGAAGTAGGATTGAGTGAGGCACTGATGCAAAGAGAGATGACATCAAGACAAGTTAGGTAGGTTGGTGTAGAGGAACAAAGTATGTGAGTTGGGTTGTAGTGGGAGAGGAATGAGGATTAACTTGTATCTACCTCAGTGCTTAGAACACTGCTTGACACAAAATAAGAATTTAACAAGTACCATAATTATCACTGTTATAGTTAGGAGGGAGAGCTTATTGATTCAATCATATTTATTGAGTGCTTACTGTATATGAAGGACTTTACTCATTGAATGTTTTGAATCTAAAGGTGAGGGGTGTCTCCTTGATATGGAGATGTATGGGCAGCCAGTGGAGGTTTTTGAGGAGTGGGGAGATGTGTGGAGAATTTTATTTTTTTTTAGAGAAGTGATGCTTGCAGAAGAATGAAGCAAGGACTGGGAAGGGGAGAGACTGGAGACATGAAGGTCAGAGAGATTGCTGATATAGTGGTCAAGATGAGATATAACAAGTGCTTGGGCCAGCATGGTAGCAGTTTGGATAGGGAAGAAGGCATGGATTCTAGAAATATTATATGGGTAGAATCAACAGGATTCGATGAAAGACTGAATATGTGAGTTGAATGAGAGAGATGAGTCAAGGATAATAGAGAAGGAGCATAGTGGATAAAGGTTGGACCTGAGAGTCAGAGGGACCTGGGTTCTAATCCTGACCACCATTTGTCTGCTGGTGACTCTGGGCAAGTCACTTCACTTCTCTGGGCCTCAGTTACCTCCTCTGTAGAATGGGGATTAAGACTGTGAACCTCATTTGGGACATGAACTGTATCCAACTGCATTCATTCATTCATTCATTCATTCATTCAATCATTTATTGAGCACTTACTGTGTGCAGAGCACTGTACTAAGCACCTGGAATGTACAATTTGTCAACAGATAGAGACAATCCCTGCTCAATAACGGGCTCACGGTCTAAAAGGGGGAGACAGACAGCAAAACAAAATAAGTAGACAAGCATCAACACCATCAAAATAGATAAATAGAATCATAGATATATAAATATCATTAATAAAATAGAGTAATAAATAATATATAAAAATATACACAAGTGCTGTGGGGAAGGGAAGACGGTAGAGCAGAGGGAGGGAGTAGGGGGAATGGGGAAGGGAGGAGGGGCAGGGGGAAAGGGAGGGTTCAGTCTGGAAAGGCCTCCAGGAGGAGGTGAGCTCTCAGTACAGCTGTAGCTTGCATCTACTCCAGGGCTTAGTATGCTGCCTGGTACATACAAAGCACTTAAAAAGTACCATAAAAAATAATGTCAAGATTCTGGGCTTATGAGATTGGAAGGATAGTGATGGGAAAGTTGAGAGAGGAGAGGGTTTGATGGGGAAAATGGGGAATTCCATTTTGGACATATTGAGTTGAGGTGTTGGTGGGACATCCAAATAGAAATGTCTTGAAGGAAGGAGGAAATTCAAGACTTCAGAGAAAGAGAGACTTGAGGAGTGTAGAAGTAGATTAGGGAACCATCTGCCAGGAAATAGTCAATCAATTGGATTCATTGAGCACTTATTGCATACGGAGCACTGTACTAACTGCTTGGTAGAAAATGATAGAGAGTTGAGAGACATGTTTCCTGCCCAAAAGGAGTTTGCAGATTAGAGGGGGAGGAAGATATTAAAATAAATTGTCTATAAAATAAATTCCTCACAGTAAGCCTTAAGAGTGAATTAGTTCCCTCAGGGAGTGAGTGTAAAAGGGGACTCAGAACTGAGCCATGAGAGACTCCACAGTTAGAGTTCAGAGAAGAAGATGGTTAAAAAAAATGGAAAAAGGGCAGCCAAAGAGAAGGAGGAGAAGCAGAAAAGGACAGTATCTGTGAAACCAAGGTTAGATACTGTTTCCAGGAAAAGGGAGTGGTCCAGTGTCAAAGACAACTGAGCGATCTAGGAGAATTAGCATGGAAGAGAGAGGAGTGGAGAAGCCATATTTTGAGGTGTCAAAAAAACACTGGAGAAGAAGAATTTGAGACAGCAGGTGGACACAGTACATTTACAGATTTTAGAAAGGAATGAGAGGGGGAGAGATGAGGTGATAACTGAAACGGGCAGTGGGGTTAAGGGAGGGGGCTTTTAGGATAGGGGATACCTGGGCATGTTTGAAAACAGAAACAGAGGGGAAGGAGCCACTGGACAGTGAGTGATTAAAAAGAGGGTGGTCAGGGAAGGAAGAAGAATGGGGACAAGTGTTTTAACACTTAATTCCTTCCTGGGAAAGATTGAAGCAAATGAGAGCCAATTGCTCTAGGTATCATTAAAAATGCATTCTAATTTAGAGGCTTTGCTTAACACCAAAAAGTAAAGTTCACAGTTACCTCTGAGGCATTAAATTAATAACACATTTTCACCTCAAATATAAGGAGTACCATTCTAAACATTTCCTAATTATTGAAGTTGCTCTAAATGGATACCCGAGAGAAAGGTTAATTGTACAGGAGATTTAATGTAGAACCAAAAGCCAGAAACTCTGGGATCATTTTGAAGATTCATGGAGTAACTTTGATAAGCCATTTACAGATCTGTTGCTGAATTGTACATTTCAAGCGCTTAGTACAGTGCTCTGCACATAGCAAGTGCTCAGTAAATACTATTGAATGAATCTAGTTTTTGAGAGTATTCATTCATCATGCAGAAATTATAATACTGACCAATTTCCTAGTGGTAGTGGGAAGAGAACTCATTTATGATACTAAGACTGCTGTTTACCATCAGTTTGCTGGGATAATTTATCCCTGATTTAACCCTTGGGATTCCTAACTCTGGTGTTTTACAGACATCATGGGGTTGAGGAAGGTCCGGGAAAAGACCCTTCTAGCTCTGCCACCAGATGGACTCAATAAAGGCACATCTGAGGCTTGAACCTCAAAATCCCCTATTGTCTTCCTCACGGCCAACTTCTCACTCATGTCCTCCTGCCTTTAGCCTGGAGCGCCCTCCCTCTTCATATCTGATAACAGTTACTATCTCCTCCTTAAAAGCTTTATTGAAGGCACACCTCCTCCAAGAGACCTTCCTTAAGCCCTCCTTTCTTCTTCTTAGACTCCCTTCTGCAGCACCTTGACTTGCTGCCTTTATTCATCCTCCCTCCAGGCCCCACAGCACAGTACAGATGTTCATATCTGTAATTTTATTTATTTATATCAAGTCTGTCTTCCCCTCTATTCATTGTCGGTCATATTTATTGAGTGCTTACTGTGTTCGGAGCACTGTACTAGCAATTGGAAGGGTACAATAAAATGATAAACACACATTCCCTTCCCACAATAAGCTTACAGTCTAGAAGGGGAGACAGACATTAATATAAGCAAATAAATAATAATAATAATAATAATATGGTATTTATTAAGCACTTACTATGTGCCAGGCATTGTACTAAGCTCTGGGGTAGATACAAGATCATCAGGTTGGATTTACTCCCTGTCCCATGTGGAGCTCACACTCTCAATCCTCATTTTACAGATGAGGTCACTGAGGCATAGAGAAGTTAAGTGACTTATCCAAGGTCATACGAGGTCACAAAGTCACACACGTTTATGTACAGAGATGTTCATAAGTGCTGTGGGGTTGGGAGGGGAGATCAACAAAGTGAGCAAGTCAGGGCAATGTAGAAGGGAGTGGGAGAAGAAGAAATCCTTCCTCTTCCTTATCCTTCCTCTATGCCTTATTCTTGTCTCCTCAGATGGGCTAGTCTCTCCACCAGTAATGGCCAGTAAGTGTCCAGGCACCCACCCCTTATAATCAGGGTGTCAGCGGGCTTTTCCCCCATAAGAGGGAGCTGCACTATCTCCTTCTGGCACCATGTGACATTTGCCCAATGTTTGGCCTCTGAAAGGCCAGAATAAATTTCAATAATTTCAACTCATTGCTTTATTTCCAAAATGAATGCACATATTTGTCTATTGCTCTCTCATTTTTCCCCAAAATAAAAATAAATTTCAAAATCATCACCTCATTCAAAAGAATATAAATGAGTGATGATGATGATATAATCATAATAACTGTGGTGTGGTAAGTGCTGGGGTAGATATCATTAAATTAGATTGGACACGGTCCCCATCCTACATAAATCTCACAGTCTAGGGGAGGAGGAGAATAGGTATTTAATCCCCATTTTAAAGATGAGGAAACTGAAGCACAGAGATGTTAGTGGCTTGCCCAATGTCACACAGCAATGTGACCTTGAGGAAAGAGAACAGGCCTGGGAATCAAAGGACTTGGTTTCAAATCCCAGTTACTCCACTTATCTGTTGTGTGAACCTTGGGCAAGTCACTGAATATCTTTGTGCTTCAGTTCCTTATCTGTAAAACAGGATTCAATACCTGTTCTCCCCCCTACTTAGACTCTGTGGGACAGGGATTGTATCCAACCTGATTAGGTTGTATTTACCGCAGAAGGGGTACAGTACTTGGTCCAAAGTAAGCACATGACAAACACAGTTATTATTATTATCATGACTCTTGATTCCTTATTTATTCTTATTATCATACAGCTATCACTTTATTACTTAAGGTAATGTAATTATATTTCAGTGGTTCTTCATCCCCCTTTTGCAGGCAGGATTGGCTAAAGAATACAGTGTTACTGATTTTTGCTTTCTCTGGAGGCTCTTTGTTAGCTTTCAAGAAAATCCTTTTTCTCCATCCAGGTCCTAGTTCATTTAGTCAGAGTCACCTTCTTAAGATTTTCTAACACTGAAATCTGTTGATCGGGCTCTTCACTGCAAGTGAAAGAGAGGGACACTATTTTATGAAGGACATGACAGTCAGAGCAAGAAGACTTGTAGGGAGAATTTTTTGTAGAAGTGTTAAGTAAAGGACAGGGAAGCGGTTTTGACCGAACCATGAGATAGCTGCGTCCAGGTTTTTTTTTTTTTTGCTAAAGATGGAAATGGCAAGTAGGTGGGAGTCTAAGAACACCCAGGAAATGCAACTCTACTGTCTTGTTAAAAAGGGAGGTCCAAGGTATAAGACAGAGGACATAAGCTGAGAAGGGAAACAGAGTAGTTATTTGCCCTAGTCAGCATCTTAAAAATAGTGAGAGATGATCTTGCTGATTGCTGATCAATCAGTAGTATTTACTGAGTGCAAACTATGTGCCAAGAACTGTACTAAACTCTTGGGACAATACAGTACAACAGAATTGGTAGTCACAATCCCATCCTTTAGTGGGTCTACAATCTAGTGGAAGTCTTGGGAAGCAGCATGGTTTAGTGGATAGAGCATTGGCTTGGGAGTCAGAAGGTTGTGGGTTCTAATCCTGGCTCTGCCACTTGTCTGCTGTGTAACCTTGGGCAAGTCACTTCACTTCTCTCTGCCTCAGCTTCCTCATCTGTAAAATGGGGATTAAGACAATGAGTCCAATGAGGGACAGGGACTGTGTGCAACCTAATTGCTTGTATCCACCCCTGCGTTTAGTACAGTGCCGGGCACACAGTAAGCACTTAACAAATGCCAGAATTCTCTTCTTTCTTTCTTTCTTTCTTTCTTTCTTTCTTTCTTTCTTTCTTTCTTTCTTTCTTTCTTTCTTTCTTTCTTTCTTTCTTTCTTTCTCTCTCTCTCTTTCTTTCTTTCTCTCTTTCTCTCTTTCTCTCTCTCTTTCTCTCTTTCTCTCTTTCTCTCTTTCTCTCTTTCTCTCTTTCTCTCTTTCTCTCTTTCTCTCTTTCCCTCTTTCCCTCTTTCCCTCTTTCCCTCTTTCTCTCTCTCTCTCTCTTTTTCTCTCTCTTTTCTCTCTCTTTCTCTCTCTCTTTCTCTCTCTCTTTTTCTCTCTCTTTCTCTCTCTCTTTCTCTCTCTTTCTCTCTCTCTCTCTCTCTCTTTCTCTCTCTCTTTCTTTCTTTCTTTCTTTCTTTCTTTCTTTCTTTCTTTCTTTCTTTCTTTCTTTCTTTCTTTCTTTCTCTCTTTCTTTCTCTCTTTCTTTCTCTCTTTCTTTCTCTCTTTCTTTCTCTCTTTCTTTTCTCTTTCTTTCTCTCTTTCTTTCTCTCTTCCTTCCTTCCTTCCTTCCTTCCTTCCTTCCTTCCTTCCTTCCTTCCTTCCTTCCTTCCTTCCTTCCTTCCTTCCTTCCTTCCTTCCTTCCTTCCTTCCTTCCTCCCTTCCTTCCTCCCTTCCTTCCTTTTTGTGAAGCAGCATGGCCTAGTGGATAGAGCACAGGACTGGGAATCAGGGACCTGGGTTCTAATCCCACCTCCGCCGCTTGTCTGCTGTGTGACCACGGGTAAGTCACTTCACTTCTCTGTGCCTCAATTCTCTCATCCGTAAAATGGGGATTAAGACTGTGAGCCTCATGTGGGACATGGACTGTGTCTAATCTGATTAGTTTATATCTACCCCAGAGTTTAGTACAGTGCCTGGTGCATAGTAAGCACTTAAATACCATTAAAAAATTATTAGCAGCAATGAACTTATTACAGTGATTAATTATAGCAGCAAGACACACAGAAAGTGGCATTGTCTAGTGGATAAAGCACAGGCCTGGGAGCCAGAGAACATGAGTTTTAATCCCAGCCCCGCCACTTGGCTGCTGTTTGACCTTGTCTAAGTCACTTAGACAAGTGACTGCCATGGACTGCCTGAAAAACAAACAAATGGATTTTGGAGCAAATTAAATCAAAGTGGTCTTTGGAAGGCCAAATGACTCGAATTAGATTAGCCTATTTTGGACACATAATCAGGAGGACTAATTCTCTGGAGAAGACACTAATGCTAGGAAAAGTCCAGGGAAAATGAGGAAGAGGCAAACTGGCAGCTAAATGGATAGAGCCCATAACAATGATAATGGAAGAAGCATTAGAAAGGTTGAGGATTATGGCAGAGGACACGACGTTCTGGAGAAAGTATATCCATAGAGTAGCTATGAATCGGAAATGACTTGATGGTACTTAATAATAATTAAAGTCACTTAACTTGAGAAGCACCGTGGCTTAGTGGAAAGAGCATTGGCTTGGGAGTTAGAGGTTATGGGTTCTAATAATAATAATGGTATTTGTTAAGCCCTTACTATGTGCCAAGCACTGTTCTAAACCCACCCCAGCCACTTGTCAACTATGTGACTCTGGGCAAGTCACTTAACTTTTCTGTGCCTCAGTTACCTCATCTGTAAAATGGGGATTCAGATTATGAGCCCCATGTAGAACAACCTGATTATTTTATATCTACCCTAGCCCTTAGAACAGTGCTTGGCACATAATAAGCGCTTAACAAATACCATTATTATTATTAATCTGTGCCTCAGTTCCCTCAGTTCAAAAATAAGGATTCAATACTTGTTCATTCAATAGTATTTATTGAGCGCTTACTATGTGCAGAGCACTGTACTAAGCACTTAGAATGAACAAATCGGTAACAGATAGAGACAGTCCCTGCCCTACAGCGGGCTTACAGTCTAATCAGGGGAGACAGACAGACAAGAACAATTCAGGTCTTCAAAATTCCTCAGAAAGATAGCAGAGTTTTTCCTCCAATTCTTCCTTCAGACTTGTTGCTCCTGGGATCAAATAATTTTCTATGTGACAAGATGGCATCACCCTTTTCTCCAAATTGCCCTTTGGTCTTGTTGCTTTCAGAGTCAAATAATACAAGATGGAGTCACTCTTGCTCACTACACCAGGCATTGTACTAAACTCTGGGGTAGATACAGGACTATCAGGTTGGACACAGTCCATGTCCTACATGGGGCTCATAATCTTAATCCCCATTTTACAAATGAGGTAACTGAGACTAAGAGAAGTGAAGTGACTTGCCCTAGGTCACATGGCAGATAAGTGGTGGGACCAGGATTAGAACCCATGTCCTTCTGACTCCCAGGTCCATGATCTATCCACTAGGCCATGCTGCTTCTCATGTTTTCAAATTTAACCAATACCAGTTACTCCCACTGTGGTTTGTGGACATGTCATTGCCATTCTCAGTTCTCAATAAACAGAAAGAAAATAAAAATCCAGATGGTGAATAATTTAACTCTATTGTCTTACTAAAGGCAGTATCATATTTCTGGAAATCTAAATTTCCTACTTCAATTTGGTTCATGAAAATCAGTGGTGTAAATTTGTAACTGCTTACAATATAACCCGACATATGAAATAATATGACCCGACAAAAGCAACAATTTTTGAGTGTGTGTTAAAAAAAATGAACAATATTGAGTAGAATATTTAGATATTTTGGTGGGTTTCAATTATAAAACAAATTCATATGAAGTTTGTTCTTGTTTTGTTAAACAGATAAATTTGGAAAGCTGCCTTTTGTATGCATTTCTGTGGTGTATTTTTAGCTAACGAAGACTATAAATGATTTTGTAAAAATGCATTTAATCCTACAGTCCACTGAGATCTGGAAAGTCTATTCCACCACTTATTTTCCAGCTCAGATTTCATCTTATCCAAGGATGATTTTGTCTGTTTTGACAGTCAGCTGTCATTGCAGACTCTTTATCAAATACTCAACCAAAGGAAGAGACCTACTATGGACATCAAGCAGGAAGATGAGGAAGATCTTGAATATTTTCTGAAAGAGTTAACTTCTTTCCCAAGTTGTTTCCAGCATTTTATCCCCTGTTTTCATATTCTTCAATGCAATGAAAATCATATGATAAAAGGATAGCTAGAAATACTTCAGGCTTGTTGAAGAAATGACATTCTGATGAGTCAGGTGGTTCTACATCAGTCCTATGTGAATATGTTTCTATAATTCAGCTCATTTAGTTTGCAGTGCATTCTTCAAATAGGCTGCCCCGATGTTACATATCAAATAGGAAATCCAAAATAAATGAGCTTCAACTGTATAGCTTCAGGAAGCAAAGAATAACATTATCCCAGCTGTCAGCTGTGCCAAGGAGTTAAGCTCTTATTCCCTCTGCTCGGGGAGTTTTGCTCACAGGAAGGTGACATTTTTGTGGTTTATAGTTTGAAGATCTCCATGATTAAATGATATACCTGAAAGTACCTTCCAAGCCACATAGATACTTTAATTGGAAGAAATGTTTCCTGCTTTAAGGGCATTGGCCACCAGGAGAAAATTCCATTCAGGGAATTTTTGGGGTGGAGAACATTCCATTGTTGAAAGGACCTGGCTGGTTCTACAACAGTGATTGGGTGAACAGCATGACAGGCCAGTTTTAATTTGTTCGATTTTGTCACCTTTTATGGTAATTATTACTTTCTTGAGGGCTGACAAATTGTTAGGATTGTTAAATACCTGGTTAAAGTACTGCGAAGCAAGGAGTGGAGAGGAGACTGAAAGGAAAAAAAAAACTAAGATGAGCAGAAGTCCTAAGCCTTCTCCTAACTTACCAGAGTGTCTAAAGCCCCCGTACCCTGCCATTTGAGGGAAGCAGCTGGAGACAGAGATGTGGTTTACAAGAATGAGAGAGTATGGAGCTCCCTCAAGTGGATAGAGCATGGGCCTGGGAGCTAGAATGATGTGGGTTCTAATCCTGGCTCTGCCGCTTGTCTGCTATGTGAAAGTGGGCATATCATTTCACTTCTCTGGGCCTCAGTTACCTCATCTGTAAAAAAGGGGATTAATGCTGTGAGCCCTATATGGGACAGGTACGGTGTCCAACCTGATAACTTTGTACCTACCCTAGTGGTTAGAAGAGTACTTGGCGCAAAGTAAGTGTTTAACAAGTACTATCATTACAGGGAGATCTGAAACACTAAACCACTCCCTGATGTCTCTTTCTTAGGTTTTTTTTATGGTATTTGTTAAGCGCTTACTATAGGCCAAACATTGTATGAAGCACGGGGTAGATACATGACAATCAGGTTGGACACAGTCCCAGTTGGTTCACCCTCCTCACATCTACCAAACTAGCACATTTCCCCCTTCAAAGCCCTACTGAAAGCTCATATTCTCCAGGAGGCCTTCCCAAACTGAGCCCCCGTTTTCCTCTACTCCTTCCCCACACATTGCCCCAACTCCCTCCTTCTGCTTTACCCCCACAAAGCACTGTGAATATATGTACATATTAATTATTCTATTCATTTTATTAATGATGTGTATATATCTAAAATTCTATTTATTTATACTGATGCTATTGATGCTTATCTACTTGTTTTGTTTTGTCATCTGTTTCCCCGCTTCTAGACTGTGAGCCCAATGCTGGGCAGGGATTGTCTCTATTTGTTGCCCAATTGTGCTTTCCAAGAGCTTAGTACAGTGCTCTGCACACATTAAGTGCTCAATAAACCCAATTGAATGAATGAATGAATTCTTAATCCCCATTTTGCAGTTGAGGTAACAGATAAATTAAGTGACTTGCACAAGGTCACACAGCAGACATGTATTAGTGACAGGAATAAAAATCCAGGTACTCTGACTCCTGGGCCTGTGCTCTTCCCACTAGGCCACACTGCTTACAGTTCAACTTTCTCCCACCCTTCTCACGGCAGAGGGAGAGGGACAGGATGTAGGTGAGATTTCCATGATTGACAAGGGTGAGGATGTAAGCAGGAGGATGTAGGACATAGGAGGACAAACATGACAATTAGTAGGTGAACAAAGTAAATTGCCATGTATGTGGAGCGTAATTAACATTTAGCAGATTATCCCTTGTTTGAAAGGAGAGAGCAAGAAGTTCAATGGTCCTTCAGTAAGGAAGCTGCTGGTCACCAGTGGGCTTTTGAAAGCACCTGGGATCTTGGCTTGCATAGCAAAATTTGGTTCTCTAATCTCCCAGTGACATAATTGAGATCCCTTTGACACTTGCCTGTTTTCATCCTCTTTCATGAGAAATTCATGTTTCTGAACAATAAAACCAAAATGTCTTCAAATCATTCATTCATTCATTGTCATATTTATTGACCACTTACTGTGTGCAGAGCACTCTACTAAGCTTTTAGGAGAGTAGAATATAACAATAAACAGACACATTCCCTGCCTACAGTGAGCAAATCCTTTCCAATCTCTGGAAATCCTGACATTTGCTGTCTGGAAAAATTTATACTGCAGGATTTATGCTATGTCACATTTTTCCTGTGAGTTTTTCTTCAAATCAGTGTTTTCCTTCAAATCAGTGTTTTCAAAGATCTGCTCCCTCTTTCTAAATTAGCAGTGGCTTTTAAGTTTATTGAAATGTTATTATGAGATTTTAATTTCTTCCAAATCTAATTCAGGCAGGACTCAGCATACCCCGTACCTTGTTCCACATAGAGCCTCCCTGCTCCATCCCCCACCAGAGACTCGGAACACATTTCAACATATTTGTGGAGGTGTCTAGGTATTTAAGGCCTAATAGAAAGCCAAACAGACCTAATGGAATAAATTTTTATATTTTTTCCTGTACCATTCTAAATTGTTATTGCCACTGTGGAAATGAGCTAAGTTTCAAACAGATAGTGTTTTTTTAAATGGCATTTGTTAAGCACTTACTATGTGCCAGGCACTGTATTAAGAGCTGGGGTAGATACAGAATGATTAGGTTGGACACAGTCCCTGTCCCACATAGGGCTCACAGCTTTAACCCCCATTTTACAAATGAGGTAATTAAGGCACTGAGAAGTTAAGGGACTTACCCAAGGTCACACAGCAGACAAATGGCAGATCCAGGATTAGAACCTGGTTCTTCTGAGACCCAAGCCCATGCTCCTTCCCCTAGGCATCCACTAGGCCATACTGCTTCTTGGATAGGGTGAAAGAGGAAAAAAAAGTACTCTAGTTGAAAGATTTCTTCCTGGGAGTGGCATTGGCCCCTAGAAAATTAACCAGTCTGAGCCTATCTATCTCTTGTGCTCAACAAGAGTCGTTTTCAGAAGCTGGCTCAGCTACCAAATTTTGAGATGTGATTAGTTAGGGGAGAATTGAGAGAAAACCCAGAGAGATTATTCATTTAACACTGTGACCTCGGGCAAATCACTCAACTTCTCTGGCTCTCAGTTCTCTCATCTGCAAAGTGGGGATGTTGAATCTATTCTCCTTCCTACTTAGATCCTGAGCTCCACGGGGACCTGATTATCTTTTATCTACCTCAGAGCTTAATGTAGTGCTTGGCAAATAATAAGCACTTAACACAATCATTATTCATGCATTAGGACACAAATCCAACCAAAGGTATGGAAATTCCTTGAACTGATGAAGATAAGATTGAGAGAGACTTAAGAAGAAGACTCTTGTCTTGGGGAAATCTGGGAGAATGGTTTTTTCTGCTATCTGCTACAGTCAATACCAAACCCAAACTGCTAATCAGAACTCCTGTAGCTCTAGACTCTGGAACAACCACTTACTGAAGGTATTGTCTGATTAAAGGTGACATGCCTGAACAGTAATGGAAATAGATTAAAGATGTGATATGAGGATCTAGTTAGAGGAACAGAAACATTTCCCAGCATAAAACTCTGAAGCAGATTACTAAGGGAGACAATGAAATATTTCTACTTAGTTGTCTGGATTTCTTAGTGTCTTAGTTCTCCTCTTATCTTTCTGGCCTTTTATTCTCGGTCTCCTTCGAGGGCTTCTCCTCCCCCTCCCATCCACTAACTGTAGGGGTTCCTCAAGGGTCAGTTCTTGGCCCTCTTCTGTTCTCCATCTATACTGAATCCCTTTGTGAACTCATTCACTCCTAAGGCTTCAACTATCATCTCTATGCAGATGACCCAAATCTACATCTTCTCCCCTGTTCTCTTCTCCTCCCTCCAGGCTCATATCTCCTCCTGCCTCCAAGATGTCTCCACCTGGATGTCTGCCCACCACCTAAAACTCAACATGTGTAAAACTGAGCTCCTTATCTTCCCTCCCAAGCCCTGTCCTCTTCCTGACTTCCCTGTCACTGTGGATGGCACGACCATCCTTCCTGTCTCTCAAGCCTGAAACCTTGGTGTCATCCTTGACTCAGCTCTCTCATTCACCCCACACATCCAATCTGTCACCAACACCTGCCAGTCTCACCTTTAAAATATCTCCAAGATTCACCCTTTCCTCTCCATCCAAACAGTGATCGTGCTGGTACAAGCTCTCATAATATCCCAACTGGCTTACTGTGTCAGCCTCCTCTCTGATCTCCCTTCCTCCTGTCTCTCACCACTCCAATCTATTCTTCATTCCGCTGCCCGGTTCATCTTCCTACAAAAACGCTCTGGGCCTGTCACTCCCCTCCTGAAAAACCTCCAGTGGTTGACCTTTGCACGAAACAAAAACTCCTCATTCTTGGTTTTAAAGCTCTCCATCGCCTTGGCCCCTCCTACCTCACCTCCCTTCTCTCTTTCTACTGCCCACCCCATACACTCTGCTCCTCTGCCACTCACCTCCTCACCGTCCCTCATTCACACCTATCCTGTCATTGGTCCCTGGCCCACATCCTACTGCTGTCCAGGAATGCCCACCCTCCTCACGTCCATCAAACTAACTCTCTTTCACTCTTCAAAGCCCTAGTGAGAGCTCACCTCCTCCAAGAGGCCTTCCCAGACTAAGCCCCCCTTTCTCTCTGCTTGCCCTACCTCCCCCTGCCCCCCCCACCCTCTGCTCCTTCCCCTCCCCTCAGCACTGTGATCATTTGTATATATTAAATCCCTATTTATTTTCTTAATGAGGTGTACATCCCCTTGATTCTATTTATCTTGAGATGTTGTCTTGTGTTTTATTTGTTCTGTTTTGCTTTGCTGTCTGTCTCTCCCGTTTAGACTGTTAGCCCATCATTGGGCAGGGATTGTCTCTAACTGTTGCCGAATTGTACATTCCAAGCACTTAGTACAGTGCTCTGCACATAGTAAGCGCTCAATAAATACTATTGAATGAATGAATGGAGCTCGATGGATGTTATTGATTGACTACATATGTAATCATTGTAATACAATCTCAGGACAGACTATGAGCTCACTGTGGACAGGGATTGTCACTGTTTATTGTTGTTCTATACATTCCCCAGCATTTAGTACAGTGCTTTGCACACAGTAACTTCTTAATAAATACAGTTGAATGAATGAATGAGTAAAACAGAGTAAGAAATCCAGTTTCTGCTCTCATGGATCTTCCAATCAAATGGGAGAGGCAGGCAGACAAAGACATTCGCAAATAGTTTAAAGAAGAGAAAAACAATGCTACAGCTGCTTACAGCAGAAATATTTAAAGTTTAAGTAGTTAAATATGTGTAAGTTAATATAAGTCCAGCCAGAATCTGCTTAAATTAAGGTATAGAAACAGTATGAAGAGCAGGTGTTAAATATAATAATAAATACCTCAATTATGTCTTATTACCTTTTAATAGCTGTTGCTCTTAATAAGGATTGTGATATTTTTAAAGTGTTTACTCTGCCAAGCACTGTACTAAATGCTGGGATAGATACAGTAGAATCAGGTTTGTCCTAATCCTTGTCCCACATAGTATTTACAACCTAAATAGGCGGGAGAGTTGAGAGAAAATCTAAGAGAGTATTCATTTACCTGCTGTGTGACCTTGGACAAGTCATTGAACTTCTCTGTGCCTCAGTTCCCTCTGCACATAGTAAGCACTTAGCAGTTTCTGTATCTTTGGTTTGATCTGTTTCCTAATGAATGAATAAGAATTCTGGTATGTGCTAAGCACTGTACTAAGTGCTGGGGTAGATAGAAGATCACCAGGTCCCACATGGGGCTCAGAGTCTAAGTAGAAGGGCAAACAGGTGTTTAATCCCCATTAACAGGTAAGGAAACTTCAATCCAGAAAAGAGGAGGAGCTGGGATTTCAACTCTGATCCTGACTCTTGATCCTGTGGTGTTTCCATTAAGGCATGCTGTTTCTTGAAAGAGTCCTTCACATTTTTATATATGTACCTTCCCCTAGTTCTTAAATTTATTTGGGATTACATTAATTTACACTTCAGAGGAATGCATCCTGGAGGAAAGAGGCTTGGGAGACTGATTCTGAATAAGCGGGGAGCTGTGGCCTGGCAAATCTGTAGGGAAATGGGGATTTCTAATAAAGATAATTCATTTATATTTTTAAAATTATTTTTATGGTATTTGTTTAGTGCCAAGAACTGTACTAAGAGCTAAAGTAGATACAAAATAATCAGGTTGGGCACATTCTCTGCCTCACATAGGGCTCACAGTTTTAATCCTTATTTTATAAATGATATAACAGGCACAGAGGAATTAAGTGACTTGCCCAAGTTCACAAAGCAGACAAGAAATAGGATTAGAATTTAAGTAAGTGCTTAAGCAATTGTGGCATACATTAAGTGCTTACTAAATGCTAATCACTGAGGTAAAATGCAAAATCCTGTCCCACTTCATTCATTCATTCAACTGTATTCACTGGGCACTTAACATTGGGTAAAGCACTGTACTAAGCATTTGGTAGAGTACAATATAACAATAAACAGACTCATTCCCTGCCCACGACAAGTTTACAGTATGGGGGGAGACAGACATTAATATGAATTAATAAATTACAGATATGTACATAAGTAATACGGGGCTGGGAGGGGGAATGAACAAAGGGAGCAAGTCAGGGTGACACAGAGGGAGAGGGAGAAAGGCAAAGAAGGGCTTAATCAAGGAAGGTGTCTTGGAGGTTTTGAAGCAGGGCAGTTAGGGATGGGAGGCAGAGGAGGAGTTCACAAAAGAGTCTGAGAATAAGTGTACAGAGGGATATAAGGAGAGCCAGGAGAGGACAGTGACAGTGAAGCTGAGGTTGGATGTTTCCAGGAGAAGGCAGCTGAGAGGGTGCTCTGAGTCTAAATCAGGGGTGAGAACAGGTATTTTACTTCCTCTTAAGAGATGAGCAAACTGAGGCCCAGAAAAGTTAAATTTAGTTGCCCAACATCACACATCAGGTACATGGTAGGGCTGGGTTTAGAACTCAGGTCTCCTGAATCATAGTCCTGTGCATTTTCCACTAAACAATGCTGCTTCTCTAGAGAGTAATGGATTCTCTAGATATAATAATGTTATTTTTCAGCACTTATTACGTGCCAAGCACTGTATTAAGCACTGAGATAGATACAAAATAACAGATCCCACATGGGGCTCACCTTCTAAGTACTATAAACTCGTTGTGGGTCGGAAATGTGTCTGTTTATTGTTATATTGTCCTTCCCAAGCACTTAAATACAGTGCTTTGCACATAGTAAGTGCACTATAAATATGAATGAATGAATGAATAAGAGAGAGAACAGTTACTGTATCCCTATTTTTCAGATGAGGGATCAGAGACACAAAGAAGTTAAGTAACTTGCCCAAGGTCAGACAGCAAGTAAATGACTGAGCAGAGATTAAAACCCATGCCCTCTATCTCCCAGGCCTATGCTCTTTCCACTAGGCTAAGCTATTTCCTAGCAGAGCAGTATGAGAGGAGATTCATTCCACAGGCAGGGACTGTCTCTATCTGTTGCTGATTTGTACATTCCAAGCTCTTAGTACAGTTCATTCATTCATTCAATAGTATTTAGTGAGCGCTTACTATGTGCAGAGCACTGTAAGCTCGTCAAACGGCAGGGACTGTCACTATCTGTTGCTGACTTGTTCATTCCAAGCGCTTAGTACAGTGCTCTGCACATAGAAAGCGCTCAATAAATACTATTGAATGAATGAATGAACTGTACTAAGAGCTTGGAATGTACAAATCAGCAACAGTTAGAGACAGTCCCTGCCCACTGATGCGCTTACAGTCTAACTGGGGGAAACAGACAGACAAAAACATTAGCAGTAAATAGAATCAAGGGGATGTACATCTCATTAAAACAATAGCAATAAATAGAATCAAGGGGCTGTACATCTCATTAACAAAATAAATAGGGTAATAAAAATATATACGAATGAGCAGATGAGTACAGTGCTGAGGGGAGGGGAAGGGGGAGGAGCACAGGGAAAGGGGGGAAAAGGGGGCTTAGCTGAGGGGAGGTGAAGGGGGGCCAGAGAGGCAGCAGAGGGAGCAGAGGGAAAAGAGGAAGCTTAGTCTGGGAAGTCCTCTTGGAGGAGGTGAGCTCTCACTAGGTCTTTGAAGAGGGGAAGAGAATTAGTTTGGCAGAGGTGAGGAGGGAGGGCATTCCAGGACAGCGGGAGGACGTGGGCCGGGGGGGTCGATGGCAGGATAGGTGAGAACGGGGGACAGTGAGGAGATGGGCGGCAGAGGAGCAGAGCCTGCGGGGTGGGCAGTAGAAAGAGAGAAGGGAGGAGAGGTTGGAGGGGACAAGGTGATGGAGAGCCTTGAAGCCCAGAGTGAGAAGTTTTTCTTTCATGCGGAGGTTGATAGGCAACCACTGGAGGTTTTTAAGAAGGGGAGTGACATGCCCAGAGCATTTCTGCAGGAAGATGAGCCAGGCAGCAGAATGAAGAATAGACTGGAGCGGGGAGAGACAGGAGGAAGGGAGATCAGAGAGCAGGCTGACACAGTAGTCTAGCTGGGATATTATGAGAGCCTGTACCAGTAAGATAGTGGTTTGGGTGGAGAGGAAAGGGCGGATCTTGGCAATATTATAAAGGTGAGACCAGCAGGTTTGGTGATGGATTGGATGTGTGGGGTGAATGAGAGAGCTGAGTCAAAGATGACACCAAGGTTGGGGGCTTGAGAGACGGGCAGGATGGTCGTACCATCCACAGTGATAGGGAAGTCAGGAAGAGGACAGGGCTTAGGAGGGAGATGAGGAGAAGGAATAAAGGCCTTACCAAGATCTCTTCTGGCCTCATGTTGTCCCTTGAACACAGATGCTGGGGGAACAGTGGAGAAAATTAAGGTAATAATTTATAATAATAATGATAATAACAATGGTATTTGTTAAGCACTTCCTATGTGTCAAGCACTGTTCTAAGTGCTTGGCTGGGGTGGGGGGGAATACAAGCTATTCAGGTTGGACCCAACAATAATAATAATAATGTTGGTTTTTGTTAAGCGCTTACTATGTGCAGAGCACTGTTCTAAGTGCTGGGGTAGATACAGGGTAATCAGGTTGTCCCACGTGGGGCTCACTTTAAATCCCCATTTTTCAGATGAGGGAACTGAGGCACCGAGAAGTTAAGTGACTTGCCGAAGTCACACAGCCGACAGGTGGCAGATCCGGGATTAGAACCCATGACCTCTGACTCCTAAATCTGTGCACTTTCCCACTGAGCCATGCTGCTACTCAGTGGTTCTTTGTCAATGGTAGTTACTGAGTTACTGGACTTGGAGCAAATGAGACACCTGACGCCTGCCCTCCAAAGCCTTGCAAACTCCTGTATCTTCCTGGTAGAGGTCAGTGGAGCTCTGTGTGTTCCCAGCACTACCACAGGAACCGGAGGATGCCGGCAGCTGCCCCAACTACCCACCACTCATGCCCCCCAGCCACCAATCCTGGCAGCAGGCTCCTACTCTTCCTGAAGCAGTCAGGCCAGGCAGGCTTCAGGAATGGGAAGGGGGCAGATGGCCGGCAGCAGTGGAGTTTGGGGACAGGGGCTAGATAGACATGATGCCTGCTCTTCGGATGGTTGAGACAGAGCACTCAGCATTATTTTTGATATGCACACTGCCAGGAACAGGAGAAAATGGAAGACATCTAGAACCTGTTTGCTCAATGAAGCTAAAAATGTTACCTATGGTTTTTCCCCAGAATGATATCTTACATAGTGTTAAGAGAATTTTTTATCCCTGGAGATGGTTTGGTAGGAAAGGGAAAGGACAGAAAATGAATGTTAGAACTGGAGGATCTCTACCATGAAGCATGAGGCCAACCATTTTATAATCCCTTCCTTGACCCTTCTCCACCTTTTTTTCTCTTCTTTCAGTATTGTTGTAGTTATCTCTTGGTTTGCCAAGTTTTAATTGGTACATTCTAGTTATATCTGGGGTCAGGAGAGAGACAGGAGGCTGAGAGGTCAGCAAAGAGGCTGGTACAGTAATCAAAGCAGGATAAGATAAAAGCCTGGATTAAGGCGGTAGCAGTTTGGTTGGTAGCAGAGTGGTCTCAGAAGAGTGAAGAGGGTAGAAACTGAATTGTGGAGGAATAAGGATGGATTAAGAAGGGAGATGGAGTTTTCAAAGGAATGGGAGGAGGGAGGAGAGACAATAACCGGATGGTGCAGTGGGGTCCAAAAGAGGTGTTATTTTTAGGTTAATGGCTACATAGCCATGTTTGAAAACAAAGGGAAAGGAGCCATCAGAAAGTGAGTGGTCAAGGATGGTGGTCAAGGAGTGAAGAAGAATGAAAGAGTTTGTGAAGATGAAAGGGGACGGGGTTGAAGACACAGGTGGAGGGTGTAGATTTTGGAAATAGGCAGAAAATCTTCTCTTGAGAGATAGTTGATAGTTGAGATAGTTGAGAAGGAGGATGTTGAGGGCAGAGAGAGTTGGGGCAGGGGAGGGGCTGGGGAAAGATTTGGGGACTGGATATGGGACAAGGAAGAATTTAGGTCTCCTGCCTCCCAGACCCCAACTCTTTCCACTAGACCATGCTGAGAAGCAGCATGGCATAGTGGATAGTGCACGGACCTAGGAGTCAGAAGGTCATGGGTTCTAATCCTGGCTCTGCCACTTATTTGTTGTATGACCTTGGGCAAGTCACTTTGCTTCTCTGTGCCTCAGTTGCCTCATCTGTAAAATGGAGATTGAGATTGTGAGCCCCATATGGGACAAGGACTGTGCCCAACCCAGGTTTGCTCATATCCATCCCAGTACTTAGTACAGTGCCTGGCGCATAATAAGTGCTTAATAAATACCATAATTATTATTATTATTCCCTTATTTTTATTCTTTCTCCATTGGAAATTGGGAGACATTCAGTACTAGCATTCAATACTAGCTCCTCTTGAGTTACATCTGTAGCATTGAATTAAGATGTAAATGACTCTTTTTTAATTAGAAGGAAAGGAAAAATTTTAAGGGGATAGGTGATCACTCTATCATACCAGCAGCAGTACTAGGGCACAGGATGGGGCATGATGGGAGAGGAAAGAAATCTGTTAGGTTGCATTTTATAAAATTACTATTGCACTGAAATAGAAAAATGTTCAAAGAGCATGTTTTCACCAGCTCTCAGACAACATAAATATAAAGGTCCCGGTTCTCATTTTGCATTCCAGGCTCATCTCTCTTTTTTTATTCATTCAATCATATTTACTGAGGATTTACTGTGTGCAGAGCACTGTACTAAGCACTTGGGATAGTACAGTACAATAGTAAGCAGTCACATTCTAATGGGGAGACAGTCATTAATATGAAAAAATATATTACAGATATGTACATAAGTGATGTGGGGCTATGAGGGGGGAATGAAAAAAGGGAGCAAGTCAGGGCAATGCAGAAGAAGAGGAAAGGAGGGCTTAATTAAGGAAGGCTTCTTGTGTCTTCAATAAGGCTTTGAAGTGGTGGCAAGTAATTGTCTGTCGGATTTGAGATGGGAGGGCATTCCAGGCCCGTGGTAGGATGTGGGTTAGGGGTCAGCAGTGAGATAGGTGGGATCTAGGAACAATGAGAAGGTTAACATTAGAGGAGTGAAGTGTTCGGGATGGGTTGTAGTAGGAGAGTAGTGAGGTGACCTAGGAGAGGACAAGGTGATTGAGTGCTTTGAAGCCTGTGGTGAGGAGTTTTTTTTGTTGTTGCGTATTTGGATGGGCAACCACTGGGGTTTCTTGAGGTGTGAGAAAACATGTCCTGAATGTTTTTGTAGAAAAATAATCTGGACAACAGTGTGAAATATAGACTGGAGTAGGGAGAGACAGGAGTAGGGAGAGACAGGAGGCTGGGAGGTTAGCCAGGAGGCTGTTACAGTAATTGAAGAGGGAAAGGATAAGTGATTGCATGGTTTGTTAAGAGCTTAATAATGATAATAATAATAATAACAACAATGTTCGTATTTGTTAAGCACTTACTATGTGCAGAGCACTGTTCTAAGGGCTGGGGTAGACACAGGGAGATAAGGTTGTCCCACGTGGGGCTCACAGTCTTAATCCCCATTTTAAATAAATAAATAAATGGTGGCATTTGTTAAGCGCTTACTATGTGCAAAGCACTGTTCTAAGCGTTGGGGGATACAAGGTAATCAGGTTGTCCCACATAGGGCTCACAGTTTTAATCCCCATTTTACAGATGAGGTAACTGAGGCACAGAGAAGTTAAGTGACTTGCCCTAAGTCACACAGCTGGCAAGTGGCGCAGCCAGGATTCGAACCCATGAACTCTGACTCCCAAGCCTGTGCTCTTTCCACTGTACCACGCTACAGATGAGGTAACTGAGGCCCAGAGAAGTGAAGTGACTTGCTCACAGTCACACAGCTGGCAAGTGGCAGAGCTGGGATTCGAACTCATGACCTCTGACTCCAAAGCCAGTGCTTTCCACTGAGCCACGCTGCTTACTATGTTCGCTTACTATGTGTGCTATCTGCACATAGTAAGCGCTCAGTAAATACAACTGAATGAATATGCCAGGCACTATACTAAGTGCTGGAGTAGATACAAGCTAGTCAAGTAGGGCACAGTCTGTGTCCCAGCTGGGGCTCACAGTTTTAACCTACAATTTTAGATGTGGTAACTGAAGGCCGGAGAAGTTAGATCAGTTGTCCACGTTCACACAGTAGAACCCAGATCCTTTTGACTCCCAGGCTGTGCTCTATCCACTAGGTCATATTGCTTCTTTTGTGACATCACCGAAGTAGGTCTGTTGTTACCAATTCCTTATCTACCTTCTACCTGCAGTCTCCTTGTGAGCAACTAACGTCACCAAGAGGGACCTACTTCTTTGTTCTTAAAGTAGAAGTATTTAGATCATTTATCTACCTGGGCTAATAGATGTCACTGCCAGTAGCATTTAACACTGCCAGTAGCATTTCAAAGAAATTCAGAAAGATTAGAATCAGCCTGAATGTTTTAGTGGCATATTTCAGAGTTCCTTGATTTGTAAAAGTGCTAAGAATCCAAGCTATAATTAAAGATTCCTCGGAAAGGAACCTAAACTCCAGTGCAATGAGGCATTTATTTGTTTCTTCTCTAAGGGATGAATTTTCCTGCATCATATGTGAAGAAAGAGGAATGCACTAAAAACAGATATTCCTCAACAAATAAATCCCAAACTACTAGCTTTTAGAATACTGGTATAATACCATTCTACTGGAAGCTCTATCAAGCCCCATTTTTTCTTCAATTCTACACTTGGTTTAATTTGATAAATTATCATTTTTGGTTTTTAATTTATATTGCTTTGTTGCAGAAATTTATGAAGTCATTTATGAATGCTATTCTATGGACAGATTTCAGGAAGTCCTTGTGGTGAATCGTCTTCCACATATGGCTTAGTAGGTGCATGTGCTGCGCACCCCAAATGAGAAAAAGACTGGAAAAGGTGTCTTAAACATTGCCTGCTTCACTCAACTCAAAACTGGCTCTCCAAAGGACCATGCCTAGTGAGCATTAATCTTGTGGTGCAAAAACAAAAAAAGTAAACCAGTGAAAGGAGAGAGTCAGGCCCTACATGGTGCAATCACATTAATATAGCAAGGATTTTGCTTCATATGCAGCAATGCAGAAGAGAGTATTGGTCAGGCATTAGTCTATGCAGGGGCAGGATTTCACCACCAGTAGTGTTTCTTAGCAAAACGACAGCTGAACATGAGTATCTGTGCATAACTATATCTACATACCTGTTCTCCCTCATATTTTGACTTGGAATCCTACATGGGACAGGGACTGTGTCTGGTCTGATTTTCTTGAATAATGATAATAATAACTGTGGTATTTATTAAACACTTACAGTGTGCCAAGGACCATACTAAACATTGGGGTGGATGCAAGCAAATTAGGTTGGACACAGTCCACATCCAACATATAGCTCACAGTCTCAATCCTCATTTTACAGATGAAATAACAGAGTGAAGTGACTTGCCCCGGGTCACATAGTAGACAAGTGGCAGAGCTAGGATTAAAACCCATAACCTCTGAGTCCCAGGCCTGTGCTCTATCCAATACACCATGCTGCTTGTATTTACTCTAACCCCAGTGCTTAGTATGGTGCTTGGCACATAGTAAGCACTTAACAAATACCACTCTTCCAAGCTCTTAGTACAGTGCTCTGCACTCAGTAAGCTCTCAGTAAAGACCATAAATCAATTGCTCTATGAATTAAGAATGGCATGCCCGTAAGCCTAAAAATACATTTAAGTTGGCAGGAAAATTGGAAAGTTGAAGTTGGTAGATTCATAAATGAAGGAAATCCATAAATGGATCATTTAGATCCTAAATACTACTGATTATAATAATCTGTCTTTGTTGCTAGCCCTACTTGATAAACTGTCTCAATTCTTTATTTTACTCTGACTGGGAACACAGCTTTTTTGTGGAACGGATAAATTAATTTCAGGTAACCAAGTACATCTTTCACTGATTGTAGATCTTACAAATGTTTTTCAAATATTTTCTCCTTTTTAAAATGTTCATAATCTTTAGAAAATATTACAAAGATTAATTGAATACTGGGACTGTTAGGATTCCAAATATTAGTTTAACACTGGTTTCCAATTTCTGGGGTAGTAGTGAACTCTATCTCAACTCAAAATCTTAACTGAGTTGGCAACTTCCAACCTCCTCTCTCATCAGCCCTTGTACTAGATGAAATGAGTAGAAATAACTAATGGGAGTTAGTCTCCTCTCTCACAGAACCTAAGTGAAGGGATGACAGGATGGAGGAAATAGCACATTTGTAGAA
The DNA here is from genome assembly GCF_004115215.2 of Ornithorhynchus anatinus. Taxonomy (NCBI): domain Eukaryota; kingdom Metazoa; phylum Chordata; class Mammalia; order Monotremata; family Ornithorhynchidae; genus Ornithorhynchus; species Ornithorhynchus anatinus. The sequence continues at coordinate 93,531,515 of NC_041728.1, forward strand.
AAGTACAGGGAAAGGAAGATGAGAGTCAATATTGTGTCCAATATAATAATGTTGGTATTTGTTAAGTGCTTACTATGTGCAGAGCACTGTTCTAAGCGCTGGGGGAGATACAGGGCAATCAGGTTGTCCCATGTGAGGCTCACAGTTAATCCCCATTTTACAGATGAGGTAACTGAGGCACAGAGAAGTTAAGTGACTTGCCCACAGTCACACAGCTGACAAGTGGCAGAGCCGGGAGTCGAACTCATGACCTCTGACTCTGAAGCCCAGGATCTTTCCACTGAGCCATACTGCTTCCAGAGACAGTGGTATTCCAGCTCACACAAACTGATTTGGATTAGGTCTAATGCACTGAATCTTTCCCAGACCAGGAGATCTCCAGGTTGAGGTGGTCTCACCTGATGAGAAGCAGTGGTTTAGTATATGGAGCACGAGCCTGGGAGTCAGAAGGTCATGGATTCTAAGCCCGCATCCTCCACATGTCAGCTGTATGACGTTGGGCAAATCACTTCACTTCTCTGGGCCCCAGTTACCTCAACTGTAAAATGGGGATGAAGAGTGTGAGTCCTATGTGTCACAGGGTCTGTGTCCAACCTGACTAACTTGTATTTGTCCCAGCGCTTAGAATAATAATAATGTTGGCATTTGTTAAGTGCATACTATGTGCAGAACACTGTTCTAAGCGCTGGGGGAGATACAGGGTGATCAGGTTGTCCCACGTGGGGCTCACAGTTTTAATCCCCATTTTACAGATGAGGGACCTGAGGCACAGAGAAGTTAAGTGACTTGCCCACAGTCACACAGCTGACAAGTGGAAGATCAGGGATTCGAACCCATGACCTCTGACTCCAAAGCCCGTGCTCTTTCCACTGAGCCACGCTGCTTCTCTAAACAGAGCTTGGTACACAGAGAGTGCTTAACGAGTACCATAATTACTATTATTATCACCTCAAAATGAGACCTAAAGTCTAACAAGTGGCTGGTTTGGTTCTGGGACTACCTGGATTGAAAAGAGGAGGAAAGATGTCACTGCTGGTTCCCTGAAGGATTACTGTCATTATGAATTATGACCTTCTTATTTGACAGAGACCTGAAAGATGAGTGGATAAGGTGCTACAGTATCTTGTTCCCTCATCCACTGTCTAAGTGATTTAAACTATGTTGGTCTGTCTGTCTAGTGATGGGGCGGGAAAGTCAGAGAGGAGGGAGGTGGGACATTTGATGAACCTGGTACTCACTCCTCCCACAGTGGCCTTTCTGTTCCCTCCAGCGTGGTGGTAGCAGTGTTAGAAATCTGACTCCCCCTAAACCCCTTGCCAGCCATCGTCCCCTAAGAGTCCAGGGAGGGGGAAGCACTGTGGCATTCAACAAGTCCAGATCCCACCTCTCCCAGAGTTTCCTCTTCGTCCCCTTCTAGTGACATGGCCTGGAGACCATGACGTGGTCAAGGTGGCAAAGGCAGCAGCAACTCTCCATGTCCATCCAGGAGGAGACAAGTGTGGTGGGGCAACAAGGATGGGGATAGGGAAGGAAACTGATTTTGATTTTTTAGAAACATTCTCTCTGTCTCACCTGGTCTCTTTGTCCTATTATGATTTCACAGCATCCTATAACTGGCAGATCTTCCAAACAAATCATATCTCAATCTGCAGGAATCAGTGAGAGGACACAGTCCATAAGTGTGCTGTTAATCAACTTCTTCAACTGGGTGGAGTATGATCAGATAATGACAGTCAACAACACCCAAAATCCAATCAAATGTAGCATTACCAACTGCACCTATATCATGTATCTGGACTACTAACACAGAGCAGGGACATTGGAATATACACAGAATGGAAAATTCATCAGTATTACGGTGCACATATATTTTATTTTCAATTTCAGCAGTTGGGGTTCCGCTTTGATGGAAATTGAGTTTCTCCATTTAAAATCAGCAAGATTCCAAATAAAATGTTAAAGATCATTATCTGCATCATCACCAGTTTTCTACAAGGACAGTATTGTGGTAACAATCACCAGCCATGTATAAAATAAGAAAATCCTGAAAGTAGACCTTTTTAAAGTTCAGTTTTGCTGCATATCCAATTTTTAAAAATTTAAATTGCATTTTCCCTTTGGCTCTTATGAAGTAATATGCTTTTATCCTATATTCCCCATAGAAGTGTAAGGGGAATATATGAGCACTAATAGACTGTGTTTTGAGTTCTTTGGAAGCAATGAGCTATTAAAAGAATCCAATTAGTTGAAGATAAAATTTGAAGTAAAACATTGTCATTATTAATAAATTTGCAAATCACCCAGATTGGAGCTGAAAATATTGGTTATGACCATCTCTGTTTTAGAACATTTCCAAACTCAAAAATGACCAGTGAGTTATAGAGCTTGTTCTTCTCTTTGGCTAGCCAGCATAATACTGTTCTACCCAGTGAATTTTAAATGTAAGTATTAAATAAAATTTAATGTAGCAGGAATTCTCTAGCTTTTAAGACTAGATTTCTTAATATTCATAATTTTTTTGTTTTCTCCCTTGAAATATTGTAGTTAATTTGCTCAAATCTTGGTGTTTTCTTCTGCTTAAAATCCTCCATGATAATAAATATAGTTTAATCAGTCTGAGGCAAGCCACTTTATTTCTCTCTGCCTTGATTCTCGATCTGTAAAATAGCACTACAATACCTCTTCTCCATACCTCTTAGACAATTAGTTTCATGTGGGACAGAGACTGATCTGATTGCCTTTCAACTACCTCAGAATTTGCACATTGCTTAGCAAATAGTAAATGCTTAACAAATGCCATCAAGTATTATTATTATTATTGAAACGTTTTCAGGAATTTTGCCAGCATGAAAATTTGCAACCAACATATATAAACATATGCTGTATCTCCAAGTAATCAATCGTTAAATAATAGTGTGATTTTCACACAATTTCTGTGGAGTGGGATGATTAATTCTCCTTTTGAAAAGGACTTGTTAAGTGCTTACTATGTGACAGGCACTGTACCAAATGTTGGGATTAATGCAAGTTAATCAGGTTGGGCACAGTCAATGTCCCATACGGGGCTCATAGTCTTAATCCCCATTTTACAGAAGAGGTAACCGAGGCACAGAGAAGTTGAATGACAAAGTCACAGAGCAGAAAAGTGGCAGATCTGGAATTATAACTCAGTTCCTTCTGACTCCCAGGCCCATGCTCTATCCACTAGATCACACTCCTCCTCCTACATTCTATTAGATTACTGAGAGAAATTCTTGTTCTGATTGTACTGGCAGAATTAAGAAAAAAAAAGTAAACGAGGTTTGATAATTCTTCCATCTTTAATTTGAAAAGTACCTTCTCTTAAGGAGTTCAGAATAGTGCTTTAGACTATCAGCAATAAAAACAGTTTTTGCTTTGTGACATTGGAAGTGAGATAGAGAGTATCTGTTGTCTCTCTAGACTCTAAAACCCTTGTCTACCTACTCTGTTTTATGGTACTCTCCAAGAACTTAGACCAGTTCTCAGAACATAGTAGGCATTTAATAAATACCATTGAATGATTGATTTTTTTTTTTTTGCTGAACACAAATTGGGGTGGGAGGTGCTACAAAAAACCCCCCTTAAAAATCAAAGAGATTCTCTTTGAAACTACATCCTCAAATGTTTCACCCATTAAATCACTTTTTGTGCTTGGTAACTTAATCTTTTTTAAAGTGTGACCAGCAGTATAAACACCTAAATAGACCTGTTCATATTCTGTGCACACTATGAACGTGAGGCAGAGGAAAGTGTCATCATTATACTTGGAGTTTGGAGGGTGAAACAGTAAAGGCTAAGACTGCTCACTCAATGGCTTCCTGACTCCTGAGATGACCACACTTCTCTGACCACCAAGGGGAAAACTGCAAGCCATCTTTCCATCCCAACTACCTAGGCCACAGACTCTGGGAAGAAGGCCACTATAACACTGTTGGTGAAATGGGGGAAATTTTGAAGTTCAGGCTGTGGCTTTCTTTCATTTTTTCCAAGCGGAATTTAGTCATCTTCCCATATGATTCTAATCTCCCTGGGTTAATAATCCCCTGCCACTTCAACACTCTAGCACCAACTGACCTCTGGTGAACTAACAGCCTCTTGCAGCATTTAAGTACAAATCTTACATGTACAATTACTTAAGCCCATCTCATATACATATCCATATTCCTTTTTTTCCTGTCTGCAAATTATTTTAATATCTGTCTCCCCCACTGGATTGTAAATTCCTTGAGGGCAGTGATCATGTCTACTATCTACAGTACTCTCCTGAGCAAATACTACTACTACTACTAACAATGATATTAATGATAATAATATTTGGGGTAATTGTTAAACACTTTCTATGTGTCAAGCTCTGTGTTAAGTATTGGGGTAAATACAAGGTGATCAAATTGCACACAAGTCTCTGTGCCATACAGAGCTCGCAGTCTAAGGAGAAAGGAGAACAAATATTTAACCCTCATTTTATGGATGAGGGAACTGAGGTTCAGGAAAGTTAAAAGACTTGTCTAAGTCACACAGTAGGCAAGTGGTAGGACTGAGTTCAGAATTGAGGTCTTCTGACTTCCAAGCCTGTGCTCCAATGTTTTGTACATAGTAGGGATTCAAGAAATATTATTTATTGATAATATCATTTCCATGTCTCTAGTTTGCTTTTTTTCCCCTCCAGGAAAGACTTCACACTTTGTGTTTAGAGGTTCAATTAAATCGTAATGGATAAGTAAAAAAAAATCCATAATCAATCAATCAATGATATTACAGATGGGCATGTTCATAAAAACTGTGGGGCTGGGTTTGGGTGAATATCAGAGTAATTAAGGGGCACAGACCCAAGAGCAAAGTCAACACAGAGAAGAAGGTGAATAGGGGAAGAGAAGACTCCTAGAAGGAAGGCTTCTTAGAGTACATGTAATTTTAGGAGGGTTTTGAAGGTGGGTACTGTGGTTGTCCTCAATTTCAAAGGGAGAGGAAGTTTCAGTCCAGAGGGAGGACTTGGGCAAGGAGCAGGTGGTCAGAGAGAGGAAATTGATTTAGAGTGAGTAGATTGGTGTTAGAGGAGCAAAGTATGTGGGTTGGCTTGTAGTTGGAGATCAATAAGAATCCAGATATTTGGATAAGCCTGTAGAGCACCGTTACAGTCCCTTTTACTATAATTGAACTTGAATGTTAAAATATCAAATATGAATTTAAATGCTTGAGTCCTGGAATGCTATGCAGTTAAGTATTCATCGACTGCAGCAATCTAGGTGGTGTATGAAGTCTACACATCTTGTGGTTACTGTTCTTTTCAGAGTGCCATTCATAGGCTGAACTATCTGGTGGTGACAAAGGCTGGAGGGAGAATCTTGTTCTTGTCACTCCTCTAACTTAAAAAGGAAGTGACAGAATTTTTTTTTTTACAAAATTTGCTGTTCTACTGACATTCTCAACTCAATTCTGCATACTCAGAAGGTTAAGCTGTCCAGCTAAGGTTTTGGATATTTATTGAGCTTGACCTCCCCTTTGTCTGTGCAGTAGCTATAAGCAGTTTGGTCTTTCTAATCCCCATCTGGATTTGCTTTCTCCACCCTCATTCATTCATTAATTCATTCCTTATTAATGAAATATTGAACACTTACTATGTGCAAAACACTATACTTAAACACTTTGGAGAGTACAGTATAGCAATAAACAGACATATTTCCTGCCCACAATAAGCTTACAGTCTAGAGAGGGAGATAGACATAAATATAAATAAATAGTTAAATTACAGATATGTACACAAGTGCCCTGAATGTACATGTACATATACATGTACATATACACATAAGTGCTGTTCCCCTTATTTCAGGAAGAAACAACTTTCTTCTTCGATTAGATTGCATCTCCTCAATTTTTTTACAAGGGAACTTTCTCTTGAGATAATTTCATCTTTTTCCCTTTTTGGAGTTCATTTATTAGATCAGTTTCTTTTCCTAAAAGCCAGAAATTATAACAAGTGCAATCTCAAAATTAAATAATCATAATAATTATGATGGTATTTGTTAAGCGCTCACTATGTGCCAAGCAGTGTTCTTAGTGCTGGGGTAGATACAATGTTAACAGGTTTTCCCATGTGGGGCTCACAGTCTTCATCCCCATTTTACAGATGAGGGAACTGAGGCCCAGAGAAGTGAAGTGACTTGCCCAAAATCACATGGCTGACAGGTGGTAGAGTGGGATTCGAACTCATGACCCCTGACTCCCAAGCCCGTGCTCTTTCCTCTAAGCCACACTGCTTCTCAAATGACTATCTTTCAGTGCATAGACCATTTAAAACAGATATGGAATATTTAGATTTTAGATTAACTATCACTTGCAGCCTGGCAAGGGACAGAGTAGGCAGAATGACTTTTCAAATCACACTGACTTATTTTTGAATCAGAAAATCCCCAAAGATGCAGAAGCTCTACAGATTCAGCACAGAAGTCATTCATTTTACAATTTTTCTGGGTTCAATAAAGACAAGTTTAATAGTTTTTTTAGAAATTAAACATTTTGATTTAAACTTAGTTTTGGAAATTAAACAATCTAAAAAACAGTTTCCATTTCATATATCTGACAGTGAATGAACGATCCTTTTCAAAATCAGCATCAAAGGTTCTAAAATGCTTCCAAAACACTTCAAACTTGAGATAAAATTGAATTGTAATGACTGAATCTTCAGTGACTAGATGAATATTATTTGAATATTTATCTCAATAAATCCTTTTTTTATTGTATTCGTTAAGTGCTTACTTTGTGTCAAGCACAGTTCTAAGCACTGGGGTAGGAAAAACTCAGTCAGGTTTAGGTCCCTGCCCTACACTGGGCTCACTGTCTAAATAGGCGGGAGAACAGATATTGAATGCCCGTTTGAACTTAATCAGTAGTTTAGATTTTAATGATCAATTCCATGTCAGCATATTCATTTTTTAAAGTTTAAAATAGATTTGCATTTAGTCCATTTGGGTGCTTTGTGTGCTTTAATCAGGGGAACTCTGATTATTCTATAATATTCTTGATTCTCTGTTTGAAATGGTCATGGTGTATTTTCACCTACCATGGAGAGCCCTATCTTATTGCAGTCTTTGGGTATGTGTGGTAGGTATTGTACCTGTTAGTTTCTGGTTCCAGAGCCAACCTCAACATGAATAGCAGACCCTTACAGTTAACTGAAATGTACACAGAAGATCACCCTCTGCTGGGTCCCTGTCTCCCTGTCCTCCCTTCCTTCCCCTAGCAACTTTCTCCATCCTCGTGTTCCTCAAACATTGTTCTGCCTCAACCCATCTCCCCAAATGCCCTCCACTGACTCTTCCAAACATTTGTTTTTTAAACTAGAGACTTACTGGACCACTTGCCACAACCACTGCTTCTAAAATAAAGGAGGCAGGAGAATGACAAGGGTCCCATTTGGGATCCTGATTGCCAGATATCTGAATCTTGCTCCATCTCTTTGCCCCAGATGATGATGATCCTGTTTGATTTGCCCCAATCACACTCCCTCTAGTTATTTTCTTACATGTCCACTCTACATTTCCCCATGCAACACCTCTGTCCCTTCTATCAGCTGTGTGTCTTCTTTCATGTCCCTGGGAGACCAAGCTTTAGTCCAGGGACATTTCCAGCTGTGATAAGAGACAGCAACTCCCCACCAAGCAACCAATCCTTTACCGCACCAACCACGGCAAAGAATTGGCGTGGGAGAGAAAGCATAGCTTGGATGCAGTTAGCAAATGAGAAGCAGGAGATCAGTAGTGGTTAAATAGGTTTACTCTTCCTTTTTCTGAAGGCAGCTCAGAAGCAGAGCAGAAGAGAAGAGATCTCTGCCCCTTCCATTCTTGCCTCTACTGCTGTCTCCTTACTGAACTCCTGCCAGTGTGGAGAATCTGGCCTGAAAGTCACTGATTTGACAGTGTTGGGTTGGAGAGGGAACTGTCTTTCCTGAAATTGTTGCCTATATGTCAGGCTTATGCATCTTACTGCATCAGCAATTAGTACCTGACACATTTCAGGATGGCATATGTTGAAGTTGTTTGGAACAAGGGTATGCTTGTATTCCACCTTGTTAGTTTTTTGTTGGTTTGGAATCAATGACTCTTCATTAATTCCAGTGTTTGATCGTCAAGGGAGTAGCTTAGTTCCTAGGTCATCAGAAATTTGCTATTAAAGAAAAGCATATGGAATTGCTACCAACTGGGTTTATTGACTCTCCTATTTCAGTCCATGCTTCTGCTATGCTTTAGAAAAATCAAAGAGCTACCATCTTTCCCATTCTTAATCAGCAGGTTGAGGTAGCTCTGTTGTCTTGTCTGGGTACAATTCGCTCACTGTGAATCTGGAATTCCAGAAGCAGCAGCATGGCTTAGTGGAAGGAGCAGAGGCCTGAGAGTCAGAGGAACTGATTTCTAGTGCTGGCTCTGCCACCTGTCTGCTGTGTGACCTTGGGCAAGTCATTTGAATTTTCTGTGCCTCAGTTATCTCATCTCTAAAATGAGGATTAAGATTATGAGCCCAACATGGGACATGGACTCTGTCCAACCTGGTTAGTTTGTATCTAGCACAGCACTTATTAGAGTGCCTGGCACATAGAAAGTGCTTAATAAATACCATTTTAAAAAGAAGTGAAATTGTAGAACTTAATATTCTCTCCCTATCAACCTTGTACTTCACACTGTCAGTGAACCAGAAGATAGCATATTACACTCTACTATTCTGTTTTCTGAAATAAACTCCACATTAATATTTTTTTTCTTTGAAATGAAAAGTTTATACTGGATCTTGCCATTAATGTAATATTTCTATTTACTTTGGTTTAGGAGATAAAAACAAGCAAACAAATCTTCCATTTCTAGCTCATGAATTTCAGGCTCAGATGAACACTGAATTATAGAGAAATTTATGGGATGTTCATTTAAACCACAAACTGAGATCAGACAGGAGGACTTCCAAAGTATTCAGTTTGGTCCCTCTAAATTGTGTTTGTTCCATCAAGGTTATTCTAGGTATTAATTATTTATGTGTAGAGTACTGAAATTCTAATTGCAAATAAGTGCAATAGATGCAGATTGCATAATTTATGATTCCATTTGTTAAACTAAGGAAATAAGAGTTGATGAAAGGCATTAAGTGGACCAAAATTAAAGATAGGTAATTTGGGAACAAAGTTGTGTTTTGCATGTGACACTGTATGTTATGTGATCTTTTGAGAGCACCTCATTTACTCTGCTCATACAAACTCTTCTTGATTAAATTGTTTGCTCTAGAGAAGAACAACTTGGATTAAGGAAAGGTAAAGCATTAGTTAGAGAGCAGAGTTAGGGAATTTCCTTTCAGATGTGGTGTCTGATTATTATCACGAGCCCCCCCGGCTCATACTAATGAGGACCATCCTGGACCGGGGGAGCCTCGGTGATATGTAGTAAAGTCAAACCACACCTCTGATCACCAAGGTTACTGTGGAAAGTTTTTGACTTAGTTTTATCAATGTGAAAGGGAGTGGCACATACACACACACACTCACTCCAGCAAGGGTCCAATACCAGTCTGTGGTTAAAGGAACCCATTCTGCTGATGCTTCTTCTTTCTGCTTCTGAGTGCTGCTGCCTTCTGCTGCTTTCGAGTGTTGCTCTTCTGCTACTCTCAGCATGCTTCACTGATGCTTCACTGATGCATCACCATGCCTCCTGCATGCCACTTCTTGCGTCTGTGTGTGCTTTCTCATGATTCAAAGCAAATGCCTTTTATCTGCTTTAGGCATCACAGCTGTGGCTCTACATGGCAGTCATTGATTTGTCCAGGCCCGTTACCCACTAGAAGAGGGTGAGAAAGCCATGTTTTCCTTCATGCACCACCTCTACAGGCCAGCAATCACCTGTCTCAGGTAGAGCCCATCAGTGTTTTTGCAAGTCTCTTCCTTATTCTTGTTGGTGGGATCCCAAACAGTTACTAAAATGGCACCTTTTTGTGGGCTCATCACAACCATTTATCTGTCATGTACGAACTTGGCCTTGTTTCTTCACTTGTATAATATAAATAATAATGTTGTTTGTACAGCACTTTAATAAGCTAAGATGAAAAGTGCTTATTACTGTAATAGATATTCTAAAGTGAAATAAAAAATAGCCATTATCTGGAAGAGCATGTTAACACAATTTTCCTGAAAATTGGGAAAATATTTTCAATGCCACATCACAGGTGACTCAAGATAGGAATTATTATGGGAAAGATATCTTAGATTTTGATACTCCATTTACTTGCACTGTTGTTCTGCTTTTTGGCATACATTTTGCAGCCACAAAACAGAGATGAGGCTATTATGAAAGAAATTAAGGCTATTATTTGGGGAGTGGAAGAAAAACAGGGAGAAGAAAAAAAGGAGGAGGAGAGAAGGGAAGAAGGAAAGGGCACCTGTAACACCAATCAATCATTATTGAGCACCTACTATGTGCAGAGCATTAAACTAAGGTCTTGGGAGAGTGCAATATTGGCACCTGCCCATAAGGAGTCTTGGGAGAGTGCAATATTGGCACCTGCCCATAAGGAGCTTACAGTTTAGAAGGGCAGGCAGATATTAAAATAAATTATGACTGTGTACCTAAGTGTTATGGAGCTTAGGGCAGGGTGAAAAAAAGGTACAAATCCAAGTGCAGGGGAAACACAGATGGGAGAGGGGGTCAGGGAAATGAAGGTTTAGTTCAGGAAACCCTTTTGGAGGAGATATGATTTTAGTAAGGCTTTGAAGGTGGGAAGAATGACAGTCTGTTGGATATGAAGTGGGAAGGAGTTCAAAGCCAGAGGCAGGATGTGGGCAAGGGGTCAGTTGTGAGAAAGATGAGATCAAGGTATAGTGAAGAAGTTGGTGTAAGAGGAATGAAGTTCATTCATTCATTCAATCAATCCTATTTCTTGAGCACTTACTATCTGCAGAGCACTGTACTAAGCACTTGGAAAGTACAATGCAGCAATAATAATAATAATGTTGGTATTTGTTAAGCGCTTACTATGTGCCGAGCACTGTTCTAAGCGCTGGGGTAGACATAGGGGAATCAGGTTGTCCCACGTGGGGCTCACAGTCTTAATCCCCATTTTACAGATGAGGGAACTGAGGCACAGAGAAGTTAAGTGACTTGCCCACAGTCACACAGCCAAGTGGCAGAGCTGGGATTCGAACTCATGAGCCCTGACTCCAAAGCCCGTGCTCTTTCCACTGAGCCATGCTGCTTCTCCAGATAGAGAAGGCAACAGATAGGCAACAGATAGAGACAATCCCTACCCAACAATGGGCTCACAGTCTAGAAGGGGAAGACAGACAACAAAAGTAGAAAGACATCAGTAGCACCAAAATAGATAAATAGAATTATAGATATATACACATCATTAATAAAATACATAGAATAATAAATATGTGCAAATATACACAAATGCTGTGGGGTGGGGAAGGGGACAGAGAAGAGGGAGGGAGTAGGTACAATGGAGAAGGGAGGAGGACCTGAGGGAAAGGGAGGGCTCAGTCTGGGAAGGCGGGAAGAGAGCTAGTTTGGCGGATATGAGAGGGGAGGGAATTGCAGGTCAGAGGTAGGATGTGGGCCAGGGGTCGACCTCAGGACAGGCGAGAACAAGGCACAATGAGGAGGTTAGTGGCAGAGGAACAGAGTGTGTGGACTGGGCTATAGAAGGAGAGAAGAGAGGTGAGGTAGGAGGGGTCAAGGTGATGGAGAGTTTTAAGCCAATAGTGAGAAGTTTTTGCTTCATACAGAGGTTGGAGTTCCTCAAGGGTCAGTTCTTGGCCCTCTTCTATTCTCCATTTACACTCACTCCCTTGGTGAACTCATTCGCTCTCACGGCTTTGACTACCATCTCTACGCAGATGACACACAGATCTACATCTCTGCCCCCGTCCTCTCCCCATCCCTTCAGGCTCGCATCTCCTCCTGCCTCCAGGATGTCTCCACCTGGATGTCGGCCCGCCACCTAAAACTCAACATGAGCAAGACTGAGCTCCTCATCTTCCCTCCCAAACCCGGTCCTCTCCCAGACTTCTCCGTCACCGTGGATGGCACGACCATCCTTCCCGTCCCGCAGGCCCGCAATCTCGGTGTCATCCTTGACTCGTCCCTCTCGTTCACCCCACACATCCTATCGGTTACCGAGACCTGCCGGTTTCACCTCTACAATATCGCCAAGATCCGCCCTTTCCTCTCCACCCAAACGGCTACTTTACTATTACGGGCTCTCGTTATATCCCGGCTAGACTACTGTGTCAGCCTTCTCTCTGACCTCCCTTCCTCCTCTCTCGCCCTGCTCCGGTCTATTCTTCACTCCGCTGCCCGGCTCATCTTCCTGCAGAAACGATCTGGGCATGTCACTCCCCTTCTTAAACAACTCCAGTGGTTGCCTATCGACCTCCGCTCCAAACAAAAACTCCTCACTCTAGGCTTCAAGGCTCTCCATCACCTTGCCCCTTCCTACCTCTCCTCCCTTCTCTCTTTCTACCGCCCACCCCGCACGCTCCGCTCCTCTGCCGCCCACCTCCTCGCCGTCCCTCGGTCTCGCCTATCCCGCCGTCGACCCCTGGGTCACGTCCTCCCGCGGTCCTGGAACGCCCTCCCTCCTCACCTCCGCCAAACTGATTCTCTTTCCCTCTTCAAAACCTTACTTAAAAATCACCTCCTCCTAGAGGCGTTCCCAGACTGAGCTCCTCTTCCCCCTCTACTCCCTCTGCCATCCCCCCTTTACCTCTCCGCAGCTAAAGCCTCATTTTCCCCTTTTCCCTCTGCTCCTCCACCTCTCCCTTCCCATCCCCACAGCACTGTACTCGTCTGCTCAACTGTATATATTTTCGTTACCCTATTTATTTTGTTAATGAATTGTACATCGCCTTGATTCTATTTAGTTGCCATTGTTTTTACGAGATGTTCTTCCCCTTGACGCTGTTTAGTGCCATTGTTCTTGTCTGTCCGTCTCCCCCGATTAGACTGTAAGCCCGTCAAACGGCAGGGACTGTCTCTATCTGTTGCCGACTTGTTCATCCCAAGCGCTTAGTACAGTGCTCTGCACATAGTAAGCGCTCAATAAATACTATTGAATGAATGAATGAATGAACGACCATCCCTCCCGTCTCTCAGGCCCGCAATCTCGGTGTCATCCTTGACTCGTCTCTCTCGTTCACCCCCCACATCCTATCTGTTACCAAGACCTGCCGGTTTCACCTTTACAATATCGCCAAGATCTGCCCTTTCTTCTCCACCCAAACGGTTACCTTACTGCTATGGGCTCTCGTTATATCCCGGCTAGACTACTGTGTCAGCCTTCTCTCTGATCTCCCTTCCTCCTCTCTCGCCCCGCTGCAGTCTATTGTTCACTCGCTGCTCGGCTCATCTTCTTGCAGAAATGATCTGGGCATGTCACTCCCCTTCTTAAACAACTCCAGTGGTTGCCTATCAACCTCCGCTCCAAACAAAAACTCCTCACTCTAGGCTTCAAGGCTCTCCATCACCTTGCCCCTTCCTACCTCTCCTCCCTTCTCTCTTTCTACCGCCCACCCCGCACGCTCCGCTCCTCTGCCGCCCACCTCCTCACCGTCCCTCGGTCTCGCCTATCCCGCCGTCGACCCCTGGGCCACGTCCTCCCGCAGTCCTGGAACGCCCTCCCTCCTCACCTCCGCCAAACTGATTCTCTTTCCCTCTTCAAAACCCTACTTAAAACTCACCTCCTCCAAGAGGCCTTCCCAGACTGAGCTCCCCTTCTCCCTCTACTCCCTCTACCACCCCTGCTTCACCTCTGCGCAGCTTAACCCTCTTTTCCCCCCATTTCCCTCTGCTCCTCCCCCTCTCCCTTCCCATCCCCTCAGCACTGTATTCGTCTGCTCAACTGTATATATTTTCATTACCCTATTTATTTTGTTAATGAAATGTACGTCGCCTTCATTCTATTTAGTTGCCATTGTTTTTACGAGATGTTCTTCCCCTTGACTCTATTTATTGCTATTGTTCTTGTCTGTCTCCCCCGATTAGACTGTAAGCCCGTCAAACGGCAGGGACTGTCTCTATCTGTTGCCGACTTGTTCATTCCAAGCGCTTAGTACAGTGCTCTGCACATAGTAAGCGCTCAATAAATACTATTGAATGAATGAATGAATGAATGAAAGGTTGATAGGCAACCACTGGAGATTTTTGAAGAGGGGGGCGTGACATGCCCAGAGTATTTCTGTAGAAAGATAATCAGAGCAGCGGAGTGAAGTATAGACTTAAGCAGGGAGAGACAGGAGATTGGGAGATCAGAAAGGAGGATGATGCAATAATTCATTCGGGATATGATGAGAGATTTTACCAACAAGGTAGCGGTTTGGATTGAGAGGAATGGTGGATCTTGGAGAATTTGTGAAGGTGAGACTGGCAGGTTTTGATGACAGATTGGGTGTGTGGGGTAAATGAGAGAGCAGACAGCAGAGGAAGGAGGAGATACGAGCCTGGAGGGAGGGAGAGAGAACAGGAGAGGAGGTGTAGATTTGTAGTTGAAGTGAGTGTGCTGGGTTACAAAAGGAATTCAATAGAGTCATTGAATTATAGCACACTAGCACACCCACTTTCCTCCCTGCCCATTTCTCCTTTTCTAACCCAGGCTTCACAAATCTCCTTGAGCCTGTATCTGCAGCATTAACACTTTCTGACTCTTTTTTTCCTACTCCAGAGGTTGTATAGCAGTGATATTTATTAAGCACGTGTTATGTGTCAAGCACTGTGCTGGATTAGATACAAGAAGTCAAATTGGGCATAGTACTTGTTCCCCATAAGGCTTATCCTCTAAGTTAAAGAAAGAGCACATATTGAATTCCTATTTTACAGATGAGGAAACTGAGGCACAGGGAAATTAAGGAATTTAGCCAAGGTCATATAGCAAGAAAATGACAGGGTCAAGATTGGAACCCAGATCCTCTGACTTACAGGTCTATATTTTTGGTACTTGGCCACACTGTTTCTCATGTTTCATCAAGACTGTATCTGCTGCATTTGGAACCCATTCTTCTTCCTACTCTGAAGTGCACAGGCTATGATTGCTTACAACTCAATCCTTAAAACACCTCTCTCCCCACCTCCCTGTCTCTTACCTGTATTGACCCGGCTACGAAGTTTTTGGATAAAATTGAAATCATTAACTGTGGTCTTCCTAAAATCTCCCCTGCTCTTCTCCAGTATCTTCCTTCTCCAGCTCACTCTTTGAGTCTCCCAACCTTTCCAACAGTAACTCAAGAGGCAGTCTCCTGCCTTCTCTCAAATTCTACCTCCCCCCATGCTCCTAATCTCATTCCATCCCATCTTAATAATAATTGTGGTATTTGTTAAGCACTTACTATGTGCCAGGCACTATTCTAAGCACTGGAGCAGATATGAGCTAATTGGGTTGGACACAGTCCTTGTCCCACATAAGGTTCACAGTCTTATTCCCCATTTTACAGATGTGGTAACTGAGGCACAGAGAAGTGAAGTGACCCAACGTCATACAGAAGACATGTGATGGAGTTGGGATTAGAACCCATGTCTTTCTGACTCCTAGACCCTTGCTCTATCCACTAGGTCATGCTGCTTCTCTCTCAAAGTTGCTTCTCTTATCAAAGCAATTGTTCCCACCCTTCTTCTTTCCCTGATGACCATGTTCTATTACTCACTTTCCAATGGCTCTTTCCCCATTGCTTTCAAAGCATGCCCAAGTATCCTCTATCCTAAAAACAATCCTTCCTTGACCTCACTGCACCCTCCAACTATCACCTCAACTCCCTCCTACCATTTCCAAACTCCTTGAGCAGGTTTTTTTACACTCTTTACCTTCCCTCCCTCTCCTCCAACCCCTGAAATCTTGCTTCCACCCCTTCATTTCATGGAAACAGTCTTCTTCAAGTCACAAATGATTTCCATTTTGCCAAATCCAGTGACATTACTCTATCCTAATTGTCCGCGGCCTCTCAGCTCCCTCTGATGTAGTTGTTGGAAAATATCCCAAGCAATGAGTCAGGTTAGGCCAGTCTTTTATTCATTTTGTTGCAACACAAGGTCAATGGCCAAAGACCTGGGCATGAGCCTAGCCTTATATTCCCGCTGGTCGCTCCTCCCTGGGTGATGCAGCACCACATCCGTCCCTCTAGTCTGATCCTTCCCCTCAAGTCCTATTTGTTCGTGTGCTGGACTGGCATATCAGGCGCCACTCCGCCCCTGTATGTTTACCCCTTCGTTATACGCCAAGGTCCTTCATTATCAGCTCCGGGGTCAACCAGAGGACACTTTGTCGCTGGAGAATTCTCGGCAAGCGCAGGTGTTCGGTTTCAAGGCTATGGGTGGCGGTTGGTGATTGGCTGCTGGCTTGCCAGCCTCATTTTTCCTGGGTGGGAACTCAATACAAACTAATCAGTATACATAATCAGTGATAGTGATGCATATACATAAACAGGGTCAAGGCTTGACCACACTGTGGACCACCACCTTCTCCTGGAAACATTTTCCAACCTTAGCTTCACTGACACTGTTTTCTGGTTCTTCTATCTCTCTGACCATTCCTTCTCAGTCTCATTCACAGTTTCTTCATCTGCTTCCTACTATCTGTGGAGCTGCCTCAAGACTCAGTTTTGGGCCCCCTTCTATTTTCCATAATGGAGTGGTCATTATAAAACTTATTTGTCCCCACCGCTTCAACTACCATCTTTACCTGAATGATTCCCAAATCTACCTCTCCATCCCTGACTGCTCTAATTCTCTGTAGTCTCGTATTTCCTCTCATCTCAAGAACATTTTTACTTAGTTGTCCTGCCGACTGCTCAAAGTTAACATGTCCAAAATATGTCCTCATCTTCCCACCCAAACCTTGTTCTCTCTCTGACTTTCCTATCACTGTAAAGAAAACCACCATCTTCTCCATCTCACCAGCTGGTAACCTTGGCATTATCTTCGACTCATTTTTCCCATTCAACTCAGACATTCAATCTGTCACAAAATCCTGATACCTTCTATCTTCACATCTCTAGAATCCACCCTTTCCTCTCTATCCAAACTGCTATCATGCTGATCCAAACCCTCATCATTTCCCTCTTTGACTACTGCATCAATCTCCCTTCTGATCTCTCTGAATCTTATCTCTCCCCTTTCTAGTCTCTGCTGTGACCAGGATCTTTTTTTTTGAAAAACTGTTCAGTCTCATATCTCTCCACTCCTCAAAAACCTCCAATTGTTGCCCACCTACATCCCCATCAGCTCTCTCCCTCTAATCTAACCTCATAGATTTCCTACTATAACCCAACCCACAATCTCCACTCCTCTAACACATCCAAATCTCTGTACCCTCAGTCTCATTTATTCTGCTACCAACCCCTTTTCCACATTCATTCATTCATTCATTCAGTAGTATTTATTGAGCACTTACTATCTGCAAAGCACTGTACTAAGCGCTTGGAATGTATAAATCGGTAACAGATAGAGACAGTTCCTGCCCTTTAATGGGCTTACAGTCTAATTGGGGGAGACAGACAGACAAGAACATTAGCAATAAATAGAATCAAGGGGATGAACATCTCATTAAAACAATAGCAAATAAATAGAATCAAGGTGATGTAATCTCATTAACAAAATAAATAGGGTAATGAAAATATATACAGTTGAGCGGATGAGTACAGTGCTGAGGGGATGGGAAGGGAGAGGGGGAGGAGCAGAGGGAAATGGGGGGAAAAGAGGGTTTAGCTGCAGAGAGGTGAAGAGGGAGTAGAGGGAGTAGAGGGAGAAGGGGAGCTCAGTCTGGGAAGATCTCTTGGAGGAGGTGAGCTGTAAGTAGGGTTTTGAAGAGGGGAAGAGAATTAGTTTGGTGGAGGTGAGGAGTGAGGGCATTCTGGGACAGCGGGAGGACGTGGCCCAGGGGTCGACAGCGGGATAGGCGAGAACGGGGGACGGTGAGGTGGTGGGCAGCAGTGGAGCGGAGCGTGCGGGATGGGCAGTGGAAAGAGGTAAGGGAGGAGAGGTAGGAGGCGGCAAAGTGTTGGAGAGCCTTGAAGCCTAGAGTGAGAAGTTTTTGTTTTGGGAGGATGTTGATAGGCAACCACTGGAGGTGTTTAAGAAGGGGAGTGACATGCCCAGATCGTTTCTGCAGGAAGATGAGCCGGGCAGCGGAGTGAAGAATAGACTGGAGCGGGGTGAGAGAGGAGGAAGGGAGATCAGAGAGAAGGCTGACACAGTAATCTAGCCGGGATATAACGAAAGCCTGTAACAGTAAGATAGCCATTTGGGTGGAGAGGAAAGGGTGGATCTTGGCGATATTGTAAAGGTGAGACCTGCAGGTTTTGGTAACGGATTGGATATGTGGGGTGAATGAGAGAGCCGAGTCAAAGATTCATTCATTCAATAGTATTTATTGAGCGCTTACTATGTGCAGAGCACTGTACTAAGCGCTTGGGATGAACAAGTCAGCAACAGATAGAGACAGTCCCTGCCGTTTGACGGGCTTACAGTCTAATCGGGGGAGACGGACAGACAAGAACAATGGCAATAAACCGAGGTTGTGGGCCTGAGAGACGGGAAGGATGGTCGTGCCATCCACGGTGATAGAGAAGTCAGGGAGAGGACCGGGCTTGGGAGGGAAGATGAGGAGCTCAGTTTTACTCATGTTGAGTTTTAGGTGGCGGGCAGACATCCAGGTAGAGACGTCTTGGAGGCAAGAGGAGATACGAGCCTGAAGGGAGGGGAAGAGGACAGGGGCAGAGATGTAGATCTGTGTGTCATCTGCATAGAGGTGATAGTTGAAGCCGTGAGAGTGGATGAGTTCACTGAGGGAGTGAGTGTATATGGAGAACAGAAGAGGGCCAAGAACTGACCCTTGGGGAACCCCAACACTTAGAGGATGGGAGGGGGGAGGAGGAGCCCGCGAAGGAGACCGAGAATGACCGGCCAGAGAGATAAGAGGAGAACCGGGAGAGGACGGACTCCGTGAAGCCAAGGTGAGATAAGGTGTGGAGGAAGAGGGGATGGTCGACAGTGTCAAAGACAGCAGAGAGGTCAAGGAGGATTAGAATGGAGTAGGAGCCATTGGATTTGGCAAGAAGGAGGTCATGGGTGACCTTAGAGAGAGCAGTCTCGGTAGAGTGGAGGGGACAGAAGCCAGATTGGAGGAGGTCCAGAAAACTCTCTCCCCCTTCACAACTGAAAGTCCACCACTTGCACCACCTTCAAGATCCTCTTAAAATCACATCTCTCCAAGAGACTTCCTTACTCAGCCATTTATTTAGTGAAGCAGCATGGCTTAGTGGAAAGAGCATGGACTTGGGAGTCAGAGGTCATGGGTTCTAATCCCGGCTCCACTGCTTGTCAGCTGTGTGACCTTGGGCCAGTCACTTAACTTCTCTGTGCCTCAGTTACCTCATCTGTAAAATGGGGATGAAGACTGTGAGCCCTATGTAGGACAACCTGATTACCTTGTATCTACCCTCCCTCCTTCCCTCCTCACCTCCGCCAAACTAATTCTCTTCCCCTCTTCAAAACCCTATTTAAAGCTCACCTCCTCCAAGAGGCCTTCCCAGACTGAGCTCCCCTTTTCCCTCTGCTCCCTCTATCCCTCCTTCACCTCTCTGCAGCTAAACCCTCTTCTCCCCGCTTTCCCTCTGCTCCTCCCCCTCTCCCGTCCCAACCCCTCAGCACTGTACTCATCTGCTCAACTGTATATATTTTCATTACCCTATTTATTCTGTTAATGAGATGTACATCACCTTAATTCTATTTATTTGCTATTGTTTTAATGAGTTGTTCTTCCTCTTGATTCTAT
This sequence comes from Ornithorhynchus anatinus, assembly GCF_004115215.2. Classification (NCBI taxonomy): domain Eukaryota; kingdom Metazoa; phylum Chordata; class Mammalia; order Monotremata; family Ornithorhynchidae; genus Ornithorhynchus; species Ornithorhynchus anatinus. The sequence continues at coordinate 93,551,324 of NC_041728.1, forward strand.
TTATTGCCATTGTTCTTGTCTGTCTGTCTCCCCCGATTAGACTATAAGCCCGTCAAAGGGCAGGGACTGTCTCTATCTGTTGCCAATTTGTACATTCCAAAAACTTAGTACAGTGATCTGCCCATAGTAAGCACTCAATAAATACTATTGAATGAATGAATGAATACCCCAGAGTTTAGAACAGTGCTTGGCACATAGTAAGTGCTTAATAAATACCAACATTACTGTTATTATTATTCATTTCCCTTATCCATCCTCCACTTGGAATCAGCTATGCACTTGGCTGTATACCCCTTGTATACTTACTCTCCCTAGTCCCACAGTATTTATATAAATATTCTTATACTCTATTTCTCTTATCCCTAAACTCTGTTAGTTCCTATCTCCCATTATAGATTATAAGCCCTTTGTGGCCAGAGATGGTGTCTCTACATCTTTGCAAATGTTGAGTACAGTACTCTGCATACATTAAACACTCATAAATACTGTTAATGTATTACAAAAAGAATCATTTATTTCCTTAAAAATTGTGAGGGAGAGAAATTATGTGGTGGAGGCTATTATGTGAGTAAATATAGTATTTAAAATTGTCATTCTGGAAATGAAACAAGAAAAAGGTAATACAGATGATGAATCACATTTTAAATTAAATCATCATATTTGTTATTCAAGGTTTTAATTTTGAGTATAGCCTGTAATTATCCAGTGATTTCTTCATCTTTCTAACTTTTTAGAAATAAATTACGTATTAGAAGAAAAAGATAATAATAATCCTGGTATTTGTTAAGCGCTTACTATGTGCAGAGCACTGTTCTAAGCGCTGGGGTAGACACAGGGGAATCAGGTTGTCTCATGTGGGGCTCACAGTCTTAATTCCCATTTTCCAGGTGAGGTAACTGAGGCCCAGAGAAGTGAAGTGACTTGCCTACAGTCACACAGCTGACAAGTGGGAGAGCTGGGATTCAAACCCATGACCTCTGACTCCAAAGCCCATGCTCTTTCCACTGAGCCACGCTGCTTCTCTAAAGCATGGAAGGCAGAGAAATTGTTTTATGGACATGGTAAAACAGACAGTGCTTGAAGGGAGTGGTCGTTTTTGAGCAAACACTTCATATGGAGAGACATGGAGCAGTGTGGGAAGGAGCATGGCCTAATGGAAAGAGCAATGATCTGGGAGTCAAAGGACCTGAGTTCTAATTCCTGTTCCGCCACTCGTCTGCTATGTAGCCTTTGGCAAATCATTTTACTTCTCTGTGCCTCAGTTACCTCATCTGTAAAATGGGGATTAAAACTGTGAACATGGACCGTGTCCAACCTCATTGGCTTCTATCAGTACTTAGCACATAGTAAGTGCTAAACAGATACTAAGTGCTAAACAGATACCATTATAAAAAAAGGGAGGAGCACCAGATGCTACAGCACCAGATGCTACAAATTTACAGTACATCAAAAAAGCTGGAGATGATTTTTTAATAATAATTGTGGTATTTGTTAAGTGCAATGTGCCAGGCTCTGTACTAATTGCTGAGGCTTATATAAGCAAATGTGTTGGGCACAGTCCCTGTCCTGTGTGGGGCTCACAGCCTCAATCACTGTTTTACAGATGAGGTAAGTGAGGCCTAGAGAAGTGAAGTGACTTAGCCTTGGTCACAGAGCATAAAAGTGGGGGAGCCGGGATGAGAACCCATGACCTTCTGATTCCCAGGACTATGTTCTAGCCACTAGGCCATGCTGCTTCTGCTGTGGATCCCATATTGGTCTTTTCAGCCCCTCATCGACCCATAGGGAACTTCGTTCTCAGTAGTTCCTTCTTTGAATATGGAAGACATATTCACACATACAGAAACTCAGGAATCTCTCTGTCTCCAGGCTCTCCCCCTTTTTTTCAATCCATACTTTACTTCACTGCCCAGATGTTTTTTCTCAAATATTCTGCTTATACCTCCCTCACCTCAAAAATCACCAGTAGTTTTCCATCCCTTACTGAATCAAGCTGAAACACATGAAATTGGTTTAAAGGTAGTCAATAAGTTCTCTCCCTTGTACTTATATACTCACTTGTCCCACTGCTTTCAAGTTTGCATTCTTCATTTCTTTCAAGCCAACCTCCTAACTGTGTTTTGTTCTCCTCTCTCTCACAACCAACTTATTGCTCAAACCCTCCTTACTGCTTGGGATTTTCCCATCCTTCACTTTAAATCCTTTCTGAAATTAAATTTTCTCTAGGATGGCTTCCCTGATTACTTTCTAAACTCCCTTCTAAATTTATATCCCCCAACTTCCCAACAACATAAGCACTTGTATGTTAACACCCATGCTCCCAACATCACTTCTGTACATATATTTATTCTCTATTATTTCTCTGATCTGTAATTTATTTTAAAGTCAATTTCCCCTGCTAGATTGTATACCCCTTGAGGGCAAGGATCATGCATACTAATTAGATGGTAAAACTGATTGGCTCAGTGCTCTGCATAGTGTAAGAACTCAATAAATGTTATTGATTGAGATTTCAATAACTTGGGGCAGAGTTGCCAAAATGTAATGTAAAAATGTCATTGGAACACTTGGAATTGGAAAGTCAAGTAGCCAGGTAGATAACCTGCTCAATTTTTGTAACATAAACAATTTTCTGCTTTCCAGAATTAACATATTCATTAATTAATTTATTTATTTATTGAGCGCTTACTATGTGCAAAGCACTGTACTAAGCACTTGGAATGTACAATTCGGCAACAGATAGAGACAATCCCTGCACAATATCATATATATGTTCACGGACTAAACAACAGATTCCATTAACATTGTCATCACTGTCATGAAACCAGTGAAACATCATGGCCTAGTGGAACGAGAACTGGCCGTTCAACTGTATATATTTTCGTTACCCTATTTATTTTGTTAATGAATTGTACATCGCCTTGATTCTATTTAGTTGCCATTGTTTTTACGAGATGTTCTTCCCCTTGACGCTGTTTATTGCCATTGTTCTTGTCTGTCCGTCTCCCCCGATTAGACTGTAAGCCCGTCAAACGGCAGGGACTGTCTCTATCTGTTGCCGACTTGTTCATCCCAAGCGCTTAGTACAGTGCTCTGCACATAGTAAGCGCTCAATAAATACTATTGAATGAATGAATGGCCTGGGAGTCAGAGGACCTATGTTCTAATCATCTCTGAGATGTACCTGCTATGTGATCTTGGGCAAGTCACTCACCTTTCCTGTGCCTCCGTTCCCTCATCTGCAAAATTGGGATTCAATCCCTGCCCTCCCTCCCACTTAGAGAAGCAGCATGGATCAGTGGAAAGAGCCTGGGCTTGGGAGTCAGAGGTCATGGGTTCAAATCCCAGTTCTGGAAAGAGCCTGGGCTTGGGAGTCAGAGGTCATGGGTTCAAATCCCAGCTCTGCTGCTTGCTAGCTGTGTGACTTTGGGCAAGTCACTTAACTTCTCTGTGCCTCAGATGTCTCATCTGTAAAATGGGGATTAAAACTGTGAGCCCCACGTGGGACAATCTGATCACCCTATAACCGAACAGTGCTTTGCACATAAGTAAGCGCTTAACAAATACCACCATTATTATTATTATTATTATTATTACTTAGATTGTGAGCCTCATGTGGGACCTGATTGCCTTGTACAGTTCTTGGCACATAGCAATTTAAAAATACCACAATTATCATTACTGTTATTATCATAATTTTCATTCTTTATTAATCACTATGATGGACTAATTGTGATGGACTCTTATATGCTCCAAACTCACACTTACATTACAACCGATGTAAATAAGGAATGTTGCAAAGAGCTCCATGACAGTTCATTCATTCATTCATATTTATTGAGCTGTTACTGTGTGCAAAACACTGTACTAAGTGCTTGGGAGAATACAATATAACAATGAACTGACACATTCCCTGCCCACAACTAGTTTACCATCTAGAGACAGTACCAAAGGAGCCCTGATGTGCAAACCTTATGTTAATAGCGAATAGGCTCTTTCTCCAAAATACTGCCTATCAATCATCTGATCAGAATGTGACTTTCAAGGAACATTATGAAAATTAATTTGATGAAAATGACTCGGGAAAAGCTACTGGTAGCTGAACAATGAATCTACCTTTCAGTCCTTCATAATCAAAATCGCCCTATCTCCCTACTACCCTTCCTCTCCAAAATCCTAGAAAGAGTCATCTACACTAGCTGCTTAGAATTCCTTAACTCCCATTCTCTCCTAGACCCCCTCCAATCTGGCTTCCGTCCCCTCCACTCTACCGAGACTGCTCTCTCTAAGATCACCCATGACCTCCTTCTTGCCAAATCCAATGGCTCCTACTCCATTCTAATCCTCCTTGACCTCTCAGCTGCCTTTGACACTGTCGACCATCCCCTCCTCCTCCACACCTTATCTCACCTTGGCTTCACGGACTCCGTCCTCTCCTGGTTCTCCTCTTATCTCTCTGGCCGGTTATTCTTGGTCTCCTTAGCAGGCGCTTCCTCCCCCTCCCATCCTTTAACTATTGGAGTTCCTCAAGGGTCAGTTCTTGGCCCTCTTCTGTTCTCCATTTACACTCACTCCCTTGGTGAACTCATTCGTTCTCACCGCTTTGACTACCATCTCTACGCAGATGACACGCAGATCTACATCTCTGCCCCTGTCCTCTCCCCCTCCCTTCAGGCTCGCATCTCCTCCTGCCTACAGGACGTCTCCACCTGAATGTCTGCCCGCCACTTAAAACTGAGCTCCTCATCTTCCCTCCCAAGTCCGGTCCTCTCCCAGACTTCCCTATCACCGTGGATGGTACGACCATCCTTCTCGTTTCTCAGGCCCACAACCTCGGTGTCATCTTTGACTCAGCTCTCTCGTTCACCCCACACATCCGATCCGTTACCGAGACCTGCCGGTCTCACCTTTACAATATCGCCAAGATCCACCCTTTCCTCTCCACCCAAACGGCTACCTTACTGTTACGGGCTCTCGTTATATCCCGGCTAGACTACTGTGTCAGCCTTCTCTCTGATCTCCCTTCCTCCTCTCTCGCCCCACTCCAGTCTATTCTTCACTCCGCTGCCCGGCTCATCTTCCTGCAGAAATGCTCTGGGCATGTCACTCCCCTTCTTAAACACCTCCAGTGGTTGCCTATCGACCTCCGCTCCAAACAAAAACTCCTCACTCTAGGCTTCAAGGCTCTCCATCACCTTGCCCCTTCCTACCTCTCCTCCCTTCTCTCTTTCTACTACCCACTCCTCACACTCCACTCCTCTGCCGCCCACCTCCTCACTGTCCCTCGGTCTCGCCTATCCCGCCGTTGACCCCTGAGCCACGTCCTCCCGCGGTCCTGGAATGCCCTCACTCCTCACCTCCAACAATCTAATTCTCTTCCCCTCTTCAAATCCCTACTTAAAGCTCACCTCCTCCAAGAGATCTTCCCAGACTGAGCTCCCTCCTTTTCCCTCTGCTCCCTCTACCCCCCTCACCTCTCCGTAGCTAAACCCTCTTCTCCCCCCTTTCCCTCTCCTCCGCCCCCTCTTCCGTCCCACCCCCTCAGCACTGTACTCATCCGCTCAACTGTATATATCTTCATCACCCTATTTATTTTGTTTAATGAGATGTACATCACCCTGATTCTATTTATTTGCCATTGTTTTTATATGTTCTTCCCCTTGACTCTATTGCCATTGTCCTTGTCTGCCTGTCTCCCAAGATTAGACTGTAAGCCCGTCAAAGGGCAGGGACTGTCTCTATCTGTTGCCAATTTGTACATTCCAAGTGCTTAGTACAGTGCTCTGCACATAGTAAGCGCTCAATAAATACTATTGAATGAATGAAAAGCAAAGAAGCTTCTGAAGGTCTTCACCACAATAAGCAGATCAAGCAGACAAGCATGGTTGGTGGTGGTTTGCCAACCCTCAAAGAGATTTCCACACAAATGGCCTTTATTATGTACAATTTCAGGTTTCCAAGAGCAAGAAGAGTATGATAGCATTTATCATCCTGTTAGGTAGCGAACCTCAGGTGGGATGGGGACTGTCTGGAATGATGATCTTGTGTCTACCTCATCATTTAGCATAATGCTTGACACATAATAAGCACTTAATAAAGTACCTCATCCGCTGTGAGATCCTGGACAAGTCACTTAACTTCTCTGTGACTCAGTTACCTCATCTGTAAAATCAGGATTATTACCGTGAGCCTCATGTGCGACATAGACTGCATCAATCAATCAATCAATCAATCAATGGTATTTATTGAGCACTTATTATGTGCACAGCATTGTTCTAAGAACTGGGGAGAATACAATATAATAAATCTAGCAGATACATTCCCTACCCATAATGAGTTTCCAGTCTAGTTAGCTCGTTCCTACTCCAGCACTTAATGAAGTGCTGTGCACATAGTAAAGGCTTAACAAATACCATAAGCAATAATAATAATACTAGTATAATTAATATCTTAATTGACTTCACATAATTTCTCCACTCCTATTTTTGAGGCTGCTATACAAGAATATTTTCTGCACTATGCAACTGTAAATAGTGACAGACACTTTAGCTGGTGGAGGAGGAGGAGGAGAGGGGTAGAAGGATGAGAAACCAGTGACACAGGAGGTAGGTGGAGTTTGCAGAATTTGGGAGAGTTCAGTAGAAGTAAGAAGAGCGATCTCAAGTGTATTCTTACCTTCTTTCTTGGCCCCTGCTTTCCTACTTTTCTTCTCCTCCCCTTATTGATAGACTCAGTTGTTATGATCAACATCATAATTCCAGCTCTATTTTAATATTACAACAATTATGCAAAAAGTGGATCAATTATGTAAGTAAATATGACAATATGTTTAGAGTTGTAATGTTTGGAGTCTTCAGAACAGACACAAAATGACATGCTCTTTTACAAGCCTTTTTGAAATGTTAGGTAAATACAGATAGTTCTCAAATTTATGACACAGTTGCTTCTTGAAAACAGTGTCTTAAGTCACAATGTTGTGAGTCAGAACCAGTTTTCTCAAAGAAGCAGTGCCATAAGTGAGCAATTGATTTCTGAACCAAGATCAGATACCCGATTTTTACCATAACTATTATGGTAAATTATAGTCAATTATAGATGAGTAATATTGCCACTTGAATGTATTTATTTCATGTCAGAAGATTTCCTGATAACTGACTTTTACTTCTTTGGCAAATGGGTGTGTTTCTTATGATTCTGCCAAGAAATCAGGGAATTCCTCTTGTTCCAAACTTTTCCTCTCTTAGCCTCCTCCTCATTATGGTTTTTAAAATGATCCTTTTCCCTGTGGTTTCTAAGGGGCCCTCCTCACACCCTGTTTCATAAATCTATTTCTCTATCCCAGTGGCTTCTCGCAGCATCCCCTTACCTCTGCACCCAAGGTCGCTTTTTTTTTTTTTAACTATTCATATTTGAAGGAGGCTGTAACTGAGGAAGGCCTGGCCCATCTTGGGAAACATTTACCATCCTGGAAGAAACAAAACAAAAAATGCAACCTGCCAGACCATAGCTTTCCCCGTCTTCAGAGCCTTCCTAAAATTCCATTTTTTCCAGGGAGCCTTCTCTGATTAATTCAAAACAGTGTAATTACTTGACCCAACAGACACCCTTAAGTTTATGTATTCAATAGTCTATCCATTTGCAAGTACTTAGTAAAATGTTTGTTATCCAGTAGATGCTTTATAAAGTATTGCTTGGCAATCAGAGCTCATCATTATCATCATTATCAGTGGCATTTATTGAGTGCTTACTGTGTTTAAAGCACTGTTCTAAGCACTTGAGAGACTACAATACAAACAGAAATACTAGATACATTCTCTGACCACAACAAGCTTTACAGTCAAAAGACAAAGCTTACAAAATGTAGTAAATTATGCACTGCCTGTAATACAGTAAATCATGAAAATACTAGGATTTTAAAATGTTATACACAGACCTCATAACAGCTAATATTTTTCCACTTTTATAGACAGGTATCTTTTGCGACATTAAGCAATAGGGTCTCTTGAAAAAATGTACTCTCCATTATGTGACTACCCTGAAAGGATTAATATTGCTTCCTAGAAGACATTTAAGTCCTGGGAGAATTTGTGTCTTCAAGAGTGAGAAACTTGTCAAAGGTTATATTGAATCAAATTCAGGACCCAGAACCATTCTTATAACACTCTGCCAATCTTTCCTTTTTCAGTCTAAAATGCTCCTGCCCATGGAATTATTAATTGAGAAAAATAATGTACTTACCAAAACTAATGAGCTCTGTGTTGTCAATGACTGACATGGAATTCGCTTTTTAATATAAATCCTAAACAAATTAATCTACCAGTCATTATTGATATGGAATACACAGATTCAATTGTGCTCTTACTCAGTTGTAAGAGGCATTCTTGAGATTAGCTCTGTTTCATTTTTAATTCTTACCAGGAACACAAATCAAGAATGTGGATCAATAAAATCAAAATGATGAAAAATGAGATAGTAAAACCCATTTAATGAGGGAACTTTCTTAGTGGTATTTGTGGCCTTCAGTTAGACCTAGTTGGATAGAAAGTATAGGGAATTATTATTATTATTACTGTTACTTGGTATTAAGGCACACATCTCTACAGCATTGGACCTCTACCTAGAAAATTCCAGGAATCTTCAGAATAGTCTCCTAATCCAGAAAATGCACCACTGTTAATAGTGCATTAAAATCTGTTTACTACAAATGTCTACTTTTAGTCATATGATTGTGCCTACTCTGTAGTGTGGAGATTTCAATTGTCTGTTTTGGTCAAGGTTTTCCTTTTCTATCGCTAATAAACATCTATTCAATCAATCATTCAATCAATCAATGGTATTTATTGAGCACATACTATGGGCAAAGCACTGCACTAAGCACTTAAGGGAGTGGAATACAAAACAACAGAATTAGCAGACAGGTTCCCTGCCGTTAATGAGTTCACAGTCTAGAGGTGGAGACAGACATTCATATTATTAAATAAGTCATTTATAATATATGATTTAAAGATAAGTATATAAATGCCATGGTGTTGGGGGTGGGGAAGAGGAGGGCCAAGGTGAATGAGTGCCTGGAACCAGCAGGAGAGAGGGAGAGAGAAGCGGGCCGGGTTTCTCGAGGAGGTGGGCAAGGGTTAGAAATAGCTAGATACCACCTAGGCCTATCTAGGCCCTGGGAATTGGGTGCAGCAGCTACCAAGGACTGAAAATAACTTGAAAGAAAGAGTTCCACCAATGGCCAGCAACCTGGCCGAGTCTGGGCCAGTGACTGACCGTCCGTGGGGGAGCCAGGAGGAAGGGAGAGGAAACCTTGGTTAAACCTTCTCTTCTCACCAGGTAGAGGTTGCTGCTGGAGTGGGGGTGGACTAGGAACGGAAGAGGAAGTATGGTCCATGGCCAGTTCAGTTCAGATTAACCTTCACTGATTCTTTCCATCATTTAATCCACTGTGTTTATTGTGACCATTCTAATTAGAAATACTTTTATCTTTAACTCCTCTGTTCCTTGTGGGCAGGGAATGTGGCACTTCTTAATTCTCTACTTCCAAGTGCCAATATAGTACACTGAACTAAATGGGACCCCAAGAAATGTTACTATTCTACTACTTAACCACCACAACTACTATTATCACCATTACTACTCTGATGACAACAAGTACTTCTACTATTATGACCACTATTCCTACAAATCCTCCTCCTTCTCCTTTTCCTCCTACAACTACTATAGTTACTAGGAAGCAGTGTAGCCTAGTGAAAAAAGCCCGAGCTTGTGAGGCAGAGGACCTGGGGTCTAATCCAAGGTTTGCCACTTACCTGCTATGTGACCTCAGACAACTCATGTAATTTTTGTGTGCCTCAGTATCCTCCTCTGTCAATTTTGGATTCGTTATCTGTTCTCTCTCCTGCTTATTATTAATTTTTATGGTATTTGTTAAGTGTTTACTATGTGCCGAGCACTCTTTCTACTTAGACAGCGAACCCCACGTGGGAAGGGGACTATGTCCAACATGATTATCTTGTATCAACCCTAGTGTTTAGTACAGTACTTCAGTCTATCCATCATATTTATTGAGTGCCTACTGGGTACAGAGCACTGTACTAAGCACTTGGAAATGTATAATATAACAGAGCTGACTGTGACCTTGGGCAATTCACTTCACTTCTCTGGGCCTCAGTTACTTCATCTGTCATTTGGAGATTAAGACCGTGAGCTCCATGTGGGACAGGGACTGTAGATGTTTCAAAGCAGTGGGGAAGAAGAAGCAATTGGTCAGTGAGTGCTTGGCACATAGTAAGTGTTTAACAAGTACCTTAACTAACAAATTAATTAATTACTAGTACTGTTACTACTTCTACCTGACATAGAACTACATCTTTAGTCACAGATGTGAATATGTATTTGAACTATTCCAATTTAACACAATTGTGTCTCTTTGCCTTAATGCAATTAATAAAAAATATGAGAAGTGGTGTGGTCTGGTGGATAGAGCACTGGCCTGGGAGTCAGAAGGACCTGGTTTCTAATGCTGCCTCTACCACTTTGCTGTGTGGCTTCAGGAAAGTCACTTCATTTCTCTCTCCCTCATTTACCTCATCTGTAAAATGGGAAATAAGAGTGTGAGCCCCTTTTGGGACAGAGACTGTATCCAACCTGACTACTTTGATTCACCCCAGCGCTTAAGAACTCTGCCTCGCACCAATTAAGTGTTTAACAAATACCATTAAAAAAAATAAAGATCCAGCCAGACTTGGGGTTGGTGATCATATTTTGTGAAATGGTTTTCAGATTGGATTAGTTATGTGAAAAATGATTTGCTTGGTGAATTACCTCTACAGGATAAGCTAAAAATTGAACCCCTTGCATTTTTGCTGTATCATTACCATCAGTGGCATCATTTTATAATATGAAGGGAATCTAAACAGGGTATTCCAGGATCTCAGTCCATTTAGCCTCCTTTGAGACATGGTATTTTATTTTAGTTCAGCCTCCAGTGACTCCCTTTCCTGGGACTTCCAGGAAAGAGGGTGCACTGATCACTCAGGAACATTGCCAAGTCCAGTTCTGTACTTTTGAAGTGGCTAGACACTTCGTATTATGGGAGGGATGGATACATTATGGGCAGTCTTCCAAATAGCTAGCTAATTCCCTGTCTAATAAATCCTCAGGACTAGCCTAAGCCTTCACTGGACCCTGAAATAGGGTACTCGCATTATGATTTTCTTGAATCTCAGAGTTGATTCTCAGTTCATTTTTAAAGAATTAATTGTGGTGGAAAACGCCAAGCGTTTCTTTTCTAAAAGCCTAGCCTTCAAGGTGCTTCAGGTGGCAAATAATTGAGATGTTGTATTAATAGAGGAGATGTTCCTGAAAGATTTATTTCTCATCCTTGTCCTCTTTCCACTGGGACATCGATAGACTGAAGTCACAGAAGCAGCTGGCAGAGAATACCATTTTAGGATATTTCAATTCTTTGCCTTATGATGATGATGATGATGATGATGATGAATTTACGAGGTTTTCTCTCTCAGTCAGGATTTTACATACCCTGGCTTTGCTGTTGGTCTTTTCAAGATCAACAGTATTTGACCTCTTTGGCTCTATATGTAAAGTTCCATAAAAAATGTATTCTCTGAATAACAGCACATGCCATTAGGAGCAGAAAGTGATCTTGTGGGCTTGTTGTGGTTGAATATGAGTTCTGCAGGGTTCCTAAGTCACATCATCCTTCTTGGTTTGATGGCCTTCTTGGCGGACAGAGCACACTTATGAATGTTATGGAGTCATGGTAGATGTTATTTAGATAGTCTCCAGTTGTGGGTTTAGCTTGTGAGAAAAAATGCAGCCATGCGATCCCACAGCCTTTAAACAAGAAGAAGCAGCATGGCCTAATGGGAAAGTGCCCCAGCCTGAGATTCAGAGGACCTTACCCAGGTTCTCTGACTCCCAGTTCCAGCTCTGCCAGTTACTTGCTGTGTGACTCTTGGGCAAGTCATTTAAATTCTCTGGGCTTCAGATCTACAGTTAAACTGTGAGCCCAAGACAGTACATGGACTGTGTCCAACCTAATTAACTTGTGTCTATCCCAGTGCTTAGAACAATGTTTGACAAAGAGTAAGCGCTTAACAAATGCCATAAAAAAATAAGAGGTTGGTGGAAGGAGGCTGGGCTTAGATGGGCCTTTCTTGCCTTTTGACACATAGGATGATTTAGCTGGGAGTGAATCGCTTCATTCCATGGTGATAATCAAATTCACTTTAGGATTTTCTCTTGAATTACAAGAGAAAAAATGTGTTCTTCAGTTCTTCTCCTGGTTAAAAAAAGCTGTCAAGAAATTATGCTGGTAAAATGCCCATGGGTCTATGGGCAGATATTGGCATTTTTACCATAGACTGTCAGCTCCTTATAGGCAGGGATTGTGTCTACCAACCCATATTGTATTATACTCTCCCAAGCTCTTAATACTAAACTCTATACCCACTAAGCACTCAATAAGTACCACCGATTGATTTGATTTAGTTGTTACTCCTGGATTCTCTCCATTATTCAGGGAGTGCTCTTTAAATGTGAGGATTGCATTCTTGAGGAACTTCAATTGATCAATCAATCCATCAATCAATGTTGTTTATTGAGTTCTTACTGTATACGGAACATTGCACTAAACCCTTGGGAGAGAAAAATACCACATAGTCCCTGTCCACAAGGAGTTTACAATCTAGAGGGAAAATTGTATGATAGAAATCATCAATTCAGTGGGAATTTATGGCTTTATAAACCAACCAATTAGTGGTATTTATGGAACGCTTACTAAGCGCAGAGCACTGGACTAAAGTATTTGGGAGCTTACATAGAGTTGGTAGACTTGATCCCTGCTCTCAGATAGATTACAATGCAGTTGGGTAGTGTCTGATATTAAAATAAACTACAGATAAGAGACCCAGCAAAGTATAAGAAAGTGAACCTAGGCCAGGGATGGACAAATTGCAGCTAATGAGCTACACATGTGGCTGTACAACTCATGCACACATGGTTACCATTTACTATTTTATCACCCTCAAGACTCTTCCCTCTCTGCAAAGTAATGTTTGCTTGCCGCTTCTTAATGTCATCCATCACCCTTCCCTTGAATGCCTGCTCTCGGCTGGTGTTGCTCTGAGCCTCTCAACCATTTTTTTTGTTTTAGTTTCAGTTCTTTGGTTTTTGAGGCTTGACCACTCTTCCTGAAAGGTAGTGTTACCTAATGGAGAGAACACAAGACTGGGAATCAGAAGAACTGGGTTCTAATCCTGGCTCCGCCACTTGCCTGCTGGGTGACACTGTGCCTGGCACTTAGCACTTAACTGCTCTGTGTCTCAGTTCACACATCTGTAAAATGGGGATTAAATATATTATCTCCCTCCCCTTAGACTGTGAGTCCCAAGTGGGTCAGAAACTGTGTCCAATTTGATTGTATTATATTTATTGCACAGTGCTTGGCAAATATTGAGTACCCAACTATCACTCTGCATTTGGGGAGAAATGGGTCAAGGATACCAGCATGAGTGACATTTTTCCATATAAATTTCCATGTTATTGTTATATCTACCACTAGCAGAATATCTATACCTCTGCCACCATTTGCTATTTTACAGTATTAAAAACCACAAAGTTACAAAAATACACTTTTTAAATTTTACTGTATTAAAAAATGTAAAGTTGCAAAAATGCATTCTTTGCTATTTTATTGCATTAAAAATTCTAAAAGTATTGTATATCAATACAAGACTGAAACAGAGGCTGGGAAGTTTAACAGCATCATACCTTAATACTGGCCATGAATATGCACACAATTTTTTCTCCTTTTGCTGAATGTACTTACGCCATCTTGTGGCTCGTGTTATATCAGAACAGACTCATGTTGTACGAAGAATGCTCCATAATTCTTCCATTGTACTATACCCGAATCATGTAATGAAATGTGTGACAGCAGAAATGGTTTTAGATGGTTTTAGATGGGGCCTTTGTTGTAGATTGGGCATTTGGCTTTCCAAAAATATTGCCCATATGGGCTGAAAGAGACACTGGTGAATGCATTTGAGAATATGCCTATAGCAATGTGTCAGGTTTACCAGTTTAACTGAAAACTGATGAATTCTCTTGAAACCATTTGCTTCATTTCAGCCTGATTGCCAGCAGCAAAAATATGAGCTAAATTAGTTCTTGAATAAATATAGAGGAGCTCACTATTTCCTTTCCTTTTTCACAGTTTCCTTTTTCTTCCTTTTTTTTTTCTAATTCTCACCCAAGCAACAATGCCCTATCAAGATTTACCACTCGGCCAACTACAGGAAACTATTTTGGGGGAATGGTCTGTCACATGATAAATTCACTTCTTTCCCCTTCTCCCTTTTTAGTTGCCTGCTGGTGCCTGCTATACATTGAGTTTTCTAAAGGGAGTCATCCATGACAGAAAAAAGTGACGCTGCCATGAAAATTGCATAACTCCCTTTTTATGTCGCAGAGCCTGGGAAATAAGGAGACTTGAAACACCAAGTTTTGTTCTTAAACTACATATGTGTTTGTGTGCGTGTGTGCGTGTGTGTGTATGTATGTAAAAAACCTACCTGATGCGTTTAGCTGGACAATTTTGCATTTGGAGGGAAACTGGAAAAGTCTACTTCTAAAATATGTGGGGACTATGGGCAAAAAAGTGTAAATGGGATTCATTTCTGTTGCCCAGGCAATAGACAGGTTCTGATGGTTGGCTTGGCTACAGTTAGGAGGATATTGAAACTAAGAATGGAGGACCACTCTTTTCTTGGATTCTCCTCTCCTCTGATTAGCTCTGTTCCTGCTGGAAACAATGAGAATTGATTGATACCTTATGTAGATTGGCTTCCCAGCTTCTAAGCCCTTTAGGAAATTATGGCTCCTTACACTGGTGGGCTTTCCAGGGTTAAGCAGGAACAGTGCATATCCTGACTCTAAATTTGTGTTATCATATCTGGAACTGACATGGAGAAGTTCAAAATTTCTGGCTTGCACAAAATAAAACTTTACTGCTGATAAAGATGAGAAAGAGTGAGATCTTGACAAGGGGATGTACGGATGATGAGATGAAGAGACTCCACTTCATTCACCCTTATGGGAGGAGGTTACTGGGGAATGATGGGCAGAGGAAGATGAAAATGAAGAATGGAAACCAGAGTGGCCGGTTATGCCCAGGTAGGGACAAAGGTCAAATGTTTGTATGTAGTCTAATTATTGTTATTACGTGGCCATGTATGAAACACTGTTCTGAGTGCTGGGATAGATATGAGTTAATCAGGTCCCTATCCCTATCCCTTAGTCCCTATCCCACATGGGGCTCACAGTCTAAATAGGAGAGAGAACAGATACTGAACCTCCATTTTACAACTGAGGAAACAGAGGCCCAGAGGAGTTAAATGACTTGCCCAAAATCACACAGGAGGGATTGTCCTGCTGCTGGTATCAGTCCTCTGGTAGTCTGAGTGGGATAAAAGGCTGGATTAAAGGATTAAATATGTGTACTGTTGTGTTCTTTAGGCTTACTGAAGTGCTGAGGGAATAAATTCTGGTGCCATGTCTTGGAGCTCCCTGGAATGGGTATTGAACCCCATTGGGTGCCCAGAGCCAGAACCATCCTATAAGTCAGTTCCTGCTTAGTAGGTTTGGCAGCAACTGCTTTCATTTTCTGAAGAGGAGATATCAACTAAGTAGTTGTAACTGGTGGAAGTATGCATATTTGAATGATCATCAAAAGGAAGGGGATGGATCCTTCCTTTCCATTATCTTGGTTGGTACAGTTGGCAGCTTGAGACTGCTAGATTTTCCTATTCTTCCTTGTGACTTCTCATTATAGGTACATGACTTTTCTGATTAAGTGTATAGGAAATTGCTATATAGTCATCTGATTCTCAGTAAATATTCCTTGATTGATTTATTAATGAAACTTCACACATTTTCTGGAGGTTTGCACCAATACTTAATTTAGTTACTATATTTTAGCACAGAATTTCACTACAAGTATGGGTTCAAACACAAAAATAATTCTCTATGATTAATGGACACAAATCTTGAAGGGAGTTCTCTTTGGAGTTACAGGTCCTGGGTATAATTTTGTATGTTCAATCTAGGATAGAACATGACTTTGGAGCAGTCAGAAGTTAAAATGAATTCATTTTTATTACCCCTCTTAAATTGTCCAAGTTAATGCATAAAACACTCCAGACATGAACTGATGATAGAATAAAGTAGGCTGCCAGAAGGGAGAATGAAAAATACAAACATTCCTCCAAAAGCAGGTTATATAAAAGGGTCTCAAATTTTTTAAAAAAAGATGTGATCCAAACTTGTTAAAAGATATTTCAACTGTCAGTGCTCTTTGAAGTTTGTGACTTCCTACAACAATGACCCCCATAATAGTTTCTATCTGGAGCTCAAATCAGGCATACTTCTGGCTTTATTTACATAATAATAATAACTGTGGTATTTAAGAACTTTGTGCTAAGCACTGTTCTAAGCACTGGGGTTGATAGCAGATTATCAGATCTCACATGGGGCTTGCAATTTAAATAAGAGGGAGAAAATATATTGAATCCTCATTTTGTAGATGAGCTAACTGAGGCATGAGAAATTAGGTCATTTGCCCAAAGTTACACAGCAGGTATGTGTTAGAGTCAGGATTAGAACCCATGTCCTCTACTCCCAGGCTTGGGCTCTTCCCACTAGGCCATAATCATACTTCTTGATTATGTTTACTATCTTAATCCATGTAACATCCACCCCATATTCCACCCATTCTGGAGATATAGACAATTGTGTATGATAACTCGATAGTCTAGTCAATCAATGGTATTTATTGAGTGCTTTCTATGTGCAAAGCACAGTCCAGTAGAGGAAATAGAAATAATCCCTGCCTTTAAGATCTGCAGCATTACGAAATACTAAAAATGTGAAGAAGTTCTGGTCTCTTCACAACCAGCTGAAATTGTTAGACTAAGAAATAGTGTATCAATTTTAAAGGAAGCGTATGAATTTATAAAAATGATCAAAGAGAGCCCCGATAGAGATGAGTTTGAAGGGATGATCACTTATTCAAAAGGAGCTAGTTTGCAGCAAGGTAGATTATGAATCAATCAGTGGTATTTACTGAGAGCTGTATTAAGTGCTTGGTGGCTTACTGAGTGCTTGAAGACAATAAGATTGGATAAATCCTTCACTATTGTTGATAAACCACTACCACAGAGCAGACAGGCTTCTACCTTTATAGTCACCTGCAAAGATTCATAATCAGACTGCAATTCCTCATTTATTTAATGTTGGGATAGTATGGTTTGAATTACATTAGCCAAGATTAAAAATAGCTGAGTACTTAATGGAGCAGAATACAACACAAAGAGCAATTTCATGTAATTTTTCCAGAGGTTTTGAAACACTTCACAATGTATTATATGTAAATCTAGGGAAATAATATATTTCATGATACAGCCAAATTTTCTAAGAGCAGAATCCTTTGGAATCATGAGGTCTGTCAATACTGGATCATGGAGTTGGGAAGATGAGGGTATAGGAAAGCCTTTAGGAACAAGGGGAGGAAGGCAATGGAAGGGATTTACAAAGTAATTTTTGTTTACCTGTAGGCCCTAGACTGTAATCTCCTTGTGGGCAGGGAACGTGTCTACCAATTCTGTTGTAGTGTATCCCCCCAAGCACCTAGTACAGTGCTCTGTGCACTGTCAGGGCTCAATAAATAAGATTAATTGATCATATATCATATTGGAATGGCTTGTGGAAAGAAACCTAACAAATTGCATGTAAGTCTATGGGAAAATGTACCCCACTATATAACTGTTCAAATTATGATGGTATCGTGGGGTGTGCCTGCGTAGCAAATGATGGCAAGGAGAATGGGAATTGGATTACCTCATTACATCTTGCTGTCACTTCTGCGAACCAAAGAGAGATGTGGTCTTCTGCAGAAAAGACGTCAAAATAGGATTAAACAATGTTATTCCTTGATCAAACAGTAAAGACAAAGATGACAGCACCAGAGTTTATATTCTTTTCTCCTCTACAAATAAGTAGCGCTTCTTTCTCCAATCCTCTCCCATTACATTCTGAGTAATCTCAGTCAGGAAGAAAGGGGGCTAATAAATGTGGGCATAATGGCTTTTATAGTGAGTGTTGCCGTAATATTAATAGGGGAGTAAGCCACGCATGAAGAGTTTGATGAGCCACTTGAGAGGACACTCAGACAACTGAACCTCACAATTGGCTGAACATCCTAATATGCTTTGTGAAACAGATATTTGAGCAGGTGAAATGGAGGCTTAATGAGCCATCTCCTAGTCATGCTTAGGCACTGGAGCACTGGCAGCATGTGAGGAAATTGCCTTTATTTTCATTCTTAGGACAAGTCACTTTCTAAGTCAAAACACTAGATTGCAGGAAGCAATACACTAGCATATGCTGACTGTTTTGAGTAGTCGAAAAGAAAGGCATGATGTCCTCTAATAATTTCTGCTCTGAGATTCCAATTCATTCAAAAATATGATTGTCCATCTGAACTGATAGAGCATAAAAAAGTCTGTGTGCTCCCCGGCTGCTCTTTGTTAATTAGTCAATAAGTTTAGTTCCAGTAATGGATCCATGATCCATCACAGTTAGTCACCCAGAGAGAAGTTCATTTTAACCACTTATATGATGGAACACTTGTAGATAGAGTGGGTGCCCACTGGTAGAATTGGAGTTTTCAATACTGAAAGCTCCTGGCTTCTTTTTATATCTTAGAACTAATTCAATGGTGAGATTTTGCTTGTCACTTCCTTCTTGTGTCCATTTTATGCCCTCTGTACCAAAGAGAGAAGTATTAACCCATGGCCACACTGAACACAATTTTGAAAAGCTTTGAGGGATGGGGAATTGAAACCATTAGGTGTGAGCTCCCTAAATCTCCCTTTAAACACTTTAATTCTCAAGCTAGCCCCACAGCACTTATGTACATATCCTTATACTCTACTATTTCTCCTATGTGTAATTTCTTTTATTGTCTGTCTTTCCCTGTAGACTGTAAGCTTCTGGTGTGCAGGGATTGCAACTACGAACGCTTTTGTATTGCACTTACTTGAACAAATCAATCAGTGGTATTTATTGAGTACTTACTGTGTGCAGAGCACTGTACTAAGCGCTTGGGATAGTAAAATGTAACATAGTTGGTAGTCATGTTCCCTACCCAGAATGAGCTTATAGCTTAGAGGGAGATACAGACGTTAATATATCCCGGCTAGACTACTGTGTCAGCCTTCTCTCTGATCTCCCTTCCTCCTCTCTCACCCCACTCCAGTCTCTTATTCATTCTGCTGCCCGGCTCATCTTCCTGCAGAAACGTTCTGGGCCTGTCACTCCCCTTCTTAAACACCTCCAGTGGTTGCCTATTGACCTCCGCTCCAAACAAAAACTCCTCACTCTAGGCTTCAAGGCTCTCCATAACCTTGCCCCTTCCTACCTCTCCTCCCTTCTCTCTTTCTACTACCCACTCCTCACGCTCCGCTCCTCTGCCGCCCACCTCCTCACCGTCCCTCGGTCTCGCCTATCCCGCCATCGACCACTGGGCCACGTCCTCCCGCGGTCCTGGAATACCCTCCCTCCTCACCTCCGACAATCTAATTCTCTTCCCCTCTTCAAATCCCTACTTAAAGCTCACCTCCTCCAAGAGGTCTTCCCAGACTGAGCTCCCCCTTTTTCCCTCTGCTCCCTCTACCCCCGCCTTCACCTCTCCACAGCTAAACCCTCTTCTCCCTCTTTTCCCTCTGCTCCTCCCCCTCTCCCATTCCATCCCCTCAGCACTGTACTCGTCCACTCAACTGTATATATCTTCATCACCCTATTTATTTTGTTTAATGAGATGTACATCACCCTGATTCTATTTATTTGCCATTGTTTTTATGAAATGTTCTTCCCCTTGACTCTATTTATTGCCATTGTTCTTGTCTGTCTGTCTCCCCCGATTAAACTGTAAGCCCGTCAAAGGGCAGGGACTGTCTCTATCTGTTGCCAATTTGTACATTCCAAGCGCTTAGTACTGTGCTATGCAGATAGTAAGCGCTCAATAAATACTATTGAATGAATGAATGAATATAATTGAATAAATTATATATTTGTACTTAAGTGGTGTGAATAAGGGTGCCAATTCAAGTGTAAGGGAGTCACAGAAGCGAGTAGGTGAAGAGGAAATGAGGACTTAGCTGAGGAATGCCTCTTGGAAAAGACGTGATATTCCTAAGGCTTTGAAGGTGGGGAGAGCGATCGTCTGATGGCTTTGAAGAGGGCCGGGTCAGAGACAAGACGTGGGCCAGAGAGCTACAGTGAGATTGATGAGATTGAGATACAGATATAGATTGGCATTAGAAGAGCAAAGTCTGCAGGCTGGGTTGTAATAGGAAATCAGGGAGGGGGCAAGGAGATTGAATGCTTTAAAGCCTAAGGTAAGGAGTTACTGTATTCAAATGCTCTGCATACAGTAAATGCTCAATAAATATAATTGAGCAGAATTTTCATGACTGTACAGATTTTCTGCTGAGTCCCAGTTGGGGAAATTAATATAATTCTTTATCTTTGATAACTTTACCAATTGACATACAAATTCAATATGTTCCTTACTTCAGAAGTTGAAATATTGGGATGTGTGTGTCCTGCTATCTTTACTGTTCAATCTTTCATGCAAATATGTCTAATTTTCAAGAGCAACAATTACGGGCATTACTTATAAATGATCAAAAGACTTAAGGCACAATCAAATTTAGTTGAAACATTTATGTAGGATTCTTAGGTTGAAAGTGACTGATTTGAATTATGTTCTCAGAATTCAAGATCATAAAAAAGTAATTATTCTATGGGTGGAATATGATTAATATTGCCACCCGATGGGGCTGGAAATATTTTTTTTTGCCTTGTGCCATTATGAATAAAATGTTAGATGCTTCACAATGAAAGAAATAACTGCAGTGCAATGTCTTAAATGATTGCTTTCAAATGAAACATATTATGTTTAGGTATGAAGATGAAAATAATTTATTTTCAGAGCTTTTGGATTGTCTTTGTGTTTAACATCTAAGGAAACTTGTATCATTCTCTGCTTTTTGCCACACACTCAGAAATGTTAATTGTGGTATTTGTAAGTGTTTACTATGGGCTTAGTTAAACACTACTAAACACTGTACCAAACAGAGTATAACCAGATCTAGCATTAGACAAAGCCACCAGATGCAGCATGACCTAATGGATAGAACACAGGCCTGGGAGTCAGAAAGACCTGGGTTCTAATCCTGACTCTGCTCTCTGTGTGACCTTGGCCAAGTCACTTAACTTCCCTGTGTCTCAGTTACCTCATCTGTAACTTCTTTAAAATGGGAATTTAGTCTGTGAACCCTATATGGGGCAGGGACTGTGTTCAACTTGATTATTGTATCTACCCCAGAACTTAGCATATTCAATCTGTCACAAAATCCTGCAGGTCCCACCTTCACATCATAGCTAAAATTTACCCTTTCCTCTCCATCCAAACTACTTCCACGTTAATACAATCAAGTGATTGTACTACTACTACTACTGTGTGATTGAATTACTACTACTTCTGTGGGTAGTTGAGCAAAATGGTGGCATTTGCTATCCTATTCTTCCTGGATTACTGCATCAGCCTCCTTATTGATCTCCCAACCTTCTTTCTCTCCCCTCTCCAGTTCATACTTCACTCTGCTGCCTGGATCATTTTTCTACAAAAACATTCAGGACATAATAATAATATAAACTGGTATTTGTGAAGTGCTTACTATGTGCCAGGCACTGTACTAAGCACTGAGGTAGATACAAGTTAATCAGGTTGTACACAGTTCCTGACCCAAATGCAGCTCATGGTCTTAATCTCAATTTTACAGATGAGGGAACTGAGACATAGAGAAGCAAAGTGACATGCCCAAGGAACACAACAGACAAGAGGCAGAGGCAGGATTAGAACCCAGGTCCTTCTGACTCCCAGGCCAGAGGTCTATCCACTAGACCATGCTGCTTCTCTGGACATGTCATCCTACTCCTCAGAAAACTCCAGGGGCTGCCCATCCACCTTTTCATCAATCAAAAACTCATTACCATTGGCTTTCAAGCACTCCACTACCTTATCCCTTCCTACCTTATTACCTCGCTATTCTCCTTCTACAACCCGGACCGCACACTTCAGTCCTCTAATGCTAACCTTCTCACTGTGCCGTGATCTTTCTCACTGCTGACCCCTCACCCACTTCCTGCCTTTGGCCTGAAACACCCTCCTTCCTCGAATCTGACAATTACTTGCTCTCTTTGCTCTTCCCCACTCCCAGCCCCACAACACATATACATAGATGTAATTTATTTATTTGTATTGATGTCTGTCTCCCCACTCTAGGCAGTAAGCTCATTGTGGTCAGGGAATTTGTATGCTTATTGTTGTATTGTACTCTCCCAAGTGCTTAGAACAGTGCTCTGTAAGTGCTCAATAAATACAATTCAGTGAATGAATGAATGCCTGGCAATAGTAAACTCTTAACAAATATCATTAAAAAACCCCACAAAACCTTGACCAGAGATCAAGTTACTTCCCCAACAAAATCCTACCTGGCATACATATGGTAAAAGCTTAGTTATCTATTACCTTATCCAACTAGTCTTGACTGCTTAATCTGCTGTTGAGATATTATGCTCCATGGCTCCAGACTGTACCTTTAATCTTGGCTAGTCATTTTGTAATGTGTGTTCATAGTTACAGGGAAACCAGTTTGTGAGTGTGGGTAGTTAAGCAAAATGGTGGCATTTGTTAAGCACTGTGTGCTAAGTGCTGTACTAAGTGTACTGGGACTGATAGAACATAATAATAATGTTGGTATTTATTAAGCGCTTACTATGTGCCGAGCACTGTTCTAAGTGCTGGGGTAGACACAAGGGAATCAGGTTGTCCCATGTGGGGCTCACAGTTTTAATCCTCATTTTACAGATGGGGTAACTGGGGCACCGAGAAGTTAAGTGACTTGCCCAAAGTCACACAGCTGACAAGTGGCCAAGCCGGGATTTGAACCCATGACCTCTGACTCCAAAGCCCGTGCTCTTTCCACTGATCAGCTTTAACACAGTCCATGTCCCACATGGGGCTCCTCATCTCAGTAGAGGGAGGAGGATTTAATCTCAACTTTACAGTGGAGGAAAGTGAGGCCCAGAGAAGTTTGCATAGCTTGCCGAAGGTCACACACCAAACAAGTGGTGAAGCCAGGATCAGAGCCCCAATCCTCTGACTCCCAGGCCTGAGCTCTTTCCAATTGGCCACACTGCTTCTCAAGCATAACCTATCACTACTGATGAGACATTCAAGTGAAAAACCTGCTTGAGTAAGAAAATCTAAACAAAAATCCTGGGCAAATAGGTAGCTCAAAACATTGGCTCCTGGTTGCCTTGATGCATCAGCAGCATTGTTTACCCCAACTAGGAAGATAATAGCAATAATAATTATGGTATTTGTTAATCTCTTACTATGTGCTAAGCACTGTTGTAAATGCTGAGGTGTATACAAGGTAATCAGGTTGCCCCAAATAGGGCTCACAGTCTTAATCCCCATTTTACAGATAATAACGTTGGTATTTGTTAAGCGCTTACTATGTGCAGAGCACTATTCTAAGTGCTGTGGTAGATACAGGGCTATCAGGTTGTCCCATGTGAGGCTCACAATCTTAATCCCCATTTTCCAGATGAAGGAACTGAGGCACAGAGAAGTTAAGTGACTTGCCCACAGTCACACAGCTGCCAAGTGACAGAGCAGAGATTCGAACCTATGACATCTGACCCCCAAGCCCAGGCTCTTTCCACTGAACCACACTGCTTCTCTATGAGGTAACTGAGGCATAGAGAAGTTAGGTGGCTTTCCCAAGGTCACACAACAGACAAGTAGTGGACCCACGTCTTCTGATTCCCAAGCCGGAGCTCTTTTCCCTAAGCCACAGTTCTTCTCTATAAAGCCTAGAAAAAATACCTTGTCTTGAAACAGTCCCTGCCTCATATGAATCTAGAGTCTACATGCCAGCCTGGAGACTGAGGAAGGTAGTCAGTCAAGGAAATGTACCACGG
Organism: Ornithorhynchus anatinus; assembly: GCF_004115215.2. Lineage (NCBI taxonomy): Eukaryota > Metazoa > Chordata > Mammalia > Monotremata > Ornithorhynchidae > Ornithorhynchus > Ornithorhynchus anatinus. The sequence goes on from NC_041728.1 coordinate 93,575,462, forward strand.
GGTTCCTTGTACCAATCACTGGCATTTATTGAGCACCTACTTTGGGCAGGGCCTGGCATTGTATATTCCAAACACAGCCAAAGGATCTCCATTGGCAATGATGATGATGGTATTTGTTAAACGCTTACTATGTGCCAAGCATTGTTCTAAGCGCTGGCGTAGATACAGGGTAATCAGATTGTCCCGAGTGGGGCTCACAGTCTTAATCCTATTCTATTTACTGCCATTATTCTTGTCTGTCTCCCCCGATTAGACTGTAAACCCGTCGAAGGGCAGGGACCTGTTACCAATTTGTACATTCCAAGCGCTTAGTACAGTGCTCTGCACATAGTAAGCGCTCAGTAAATACTATTGAATGAATGAGTTACAGATGAGGTAACTGAGGCACAGAGAAATCAAGTCACTTGCCCATAGTCACACAGCTAAGTGGCAAAGGCGGGATTAGAACCCACGACCTCTGACTCCCAAGCCCGTGCTCTTTCCACTAAGCCACACTGCTTCTGCTTTCACTGCATTGTGCTACCTACACAACACTCTGTCCAATTTTGCAAGAATAGACAGAGATGCAGGAAAGCAAATTAAGACGACCAGTGAGTCCTATGGGAGACTGAAAGACAGAGGGGGGTGGTGTCACATGGCAACAAGATTTAGCCCCAAATGAATATCTATAGAATTGAAGCACTCACTTCACCTCACCCACTCCCTTCTGCATCACTCTTGCACTTGGATTTGTATCCTTTATTCTCAGTGCTGAGTTTCAAACACTGCTAAGTGCTTTGGAGAGTACAGTGCAGAAGAATTGGTAGACACGTTCCCTGACCACAACAAGCTTTCAATCTAGAGGGGGAGACAGATATTAATAATGAATTAATAATTATGAACATGTACCTCAGTATTGTAGGGCTGAGGGTGAGGTGAATAGCAAGAAGTGGCATGGCCTAGTGGCAAGATCTTGGGCTTGGGAGTCATAGGTCATGGGTTCTAATCCCGCTCTGCCATGTGTCCACTCTGTGACCTGGGGCAAGTCATTTAACTTCCCTGTGCCTCAGTTACTCCATCTTTATAATGGGAAGTAAGTTTGTGAGGCCATGTGGGGCAATCTGATTGCCTTGTATCTACCCTAGCGCTCAGAACAGTGCTTGGTACATAGTAAGCACTTAACAAATACCATTATTATTATTATTATTATTATTGAAGGGAACAGATCCAAGTGCATATATGATGCAGAAGGAATCTTGTATCTACCCTAGGTCTTAGTGAACTGCTTGACACATGGTGAATGCTTAACAATTACCAATAGATCACATCCACCTACTAAAACAGTCATATCCATGACACCTGAAGACCATATTGAAGGTCAGATTAAGACACGAACACTGACAATGAGAATCAGGAACAAAGTCTGTCCCTTGACATTGATTGGAACAAGGCTTATCACATTCCATATACCTTAGCTAGGTCAGAGTTTTGCAGAAAATGGAAGCTAGTAGGGTAGAGAAGCAAAGTAGCTCAGTGGAAAGAGCACGGGCTAGGGAGTCAGAGGTCATGGGTGCAAATATCGGCTCTGTTGCTTGTCAGCTGTGTGACTTTGGGCAAGTCACTTAACTTCTCTGTGCCTCAGTTACCTCATCTGTAAAATGGGGATGAAGACTGTGAGCCCCATGTGGGACAACCTGATCACCTTGTATCTCCCCAGTGCTTAGAACAGTGCTTTGCAAATAGTAAGTGCTTAACAAATACCATTATTATTATTATTATTAATAAAAATTGTGGTATTCGTTAACCACTTACTCTGTGCCAGGTACTGTACTAAGCCCTAGGGTAGATACAAGGCATCTTGTATCTTGGGTTGGACACAGTCCCTGACCCACACAGTGCTCACCAGCACTTACAGATTAAGTAACTGAGGCATAGAGAAGTAAAGTGAGTTGCCTATGATCACACAGCAGGCAACCCAAACAGCCCTCCTATTGGGAACTAAAATGGGGAAAATGTAAATAGGGTAGTTAGTAGAAGAAACACTTTTAAGACACTGAAGCAAACCCTCATATGAAATGGCTCAGCCATAGGCAGGTAGGAGCACGGGCCTGGGAGTCAGAAGGACCTGGGTTCTAATCCCTGCTCTGCCACATGTCTGCTGTACAACTGTGGGCAAGTCACTTCCCTGGGCCTCAGTTAACTCACCTGTAAAATGGAGATTAAGACTATGAGCCCTATGTGGGTAGGGGACTGTGTCCAATCTGATGAACCTGTATCTACCCCAGCATTTAGAAAAATGCTTGGCACATAATAAGAGCTTAACAAGTACCAAGGTTATTATTAATTATTATTATTGAACAGGTTGGGTGGTAGAAGAAACACTTCTAAGACACAACAAAGCAAAAGCTCATATAAAATGGCTTATCAAAAGGTAGTTGGGAGGTACTGGCCAAATTGCAGCTGGGAGCAAAGGCTTTATTGTGAGTGGGGTAACTTGAAGAAGATCGCGGTGCCAAGAGGGAAAACAAAAATGGAGCAAACAGTTTCAGGCCCCTTGGCCTGCCTCTGCCACGATGACCATCATTCTGTTACCAGCCCAGGTGGACTGCTAAAGAAACAAATTGCAGCAGAAGAAAAATAGACACTGTCCCAGGCACTGGGGAAGGAACAAACAGGTTGGAAACGGTCCATGTTCCACATGAGACTCAGAGTAAAAATCCCCATTTTACAGCTGAAGAAACTGAGGCATAGAGAAGTGAATTGCCCAAGGTCACACAGCAGACAAGTGACAGAGACAGCATTAGAACCTAGATTCTCTGACCTCCAGGTCTGTGCTCTATCCATTAGGCAATGCTGCCTCTTAGCTGTCCATTCTTAGTTGTCCAACTGTCCAGTTTGATTGCACTGAAGAACAGCCTTAATATGAGGCTTGGAGGTAGAAGACCTAAAGCTTTCTTAGTTCACTATCTCTGTTTCATGCTGTGGCCTTATCTCTGAAGTCCATGCCTACTCAAATGAGTGTAGTTGTGTGCTATGTGATTTGTGATTTGGGAGAAGCAGCATGGCCTAGTGGATAGAGCCAGGACCTGGGAGTCAGAGGATCTGGGTTCTAATCCCAGCTCTGCCATTTGCTGTATGAACTTGGTGAAGTCAGTTCACTTCTCTGGGCCTCAATTACCTCTTCTGTAAAAGGGGATTACAACTTTGAGCCCCATGTGGGATGTGGACAGCATCCAAGATGATTTATTTGTATCTACCATTCCCTCCCATAGCTGCAATTACTATGTCTATGCAGATGATTCCCAAATCTGTTTCTCCAGCCCTGACCTCTCTCCCTTTCTGAAATCTTGCATTTTCTCCTGCTTTCAAGACATATCTACTTGGATGTCCTGCTGACACCTCAAGCTAAACATGTCCAAAACTGAATTCCTTATCTTCCCACCCAAACCCTTCCTCTATCTCTCCCATCACGGTTGACAACACCACTATCCATCCTATGTCATGAGCCTATTATTTTGGTGTTGTCCTTGACTCATCTCTCTCATTCCACCTTCATACTCAATCTGTCACTAAATTCCGTCTGTTCTACCTTCACAGCATTGCTAAAATCCACCCTTTCCTTCTCCATCCAAGCTGCTACCGTGCTGATCCAACCATTTATTCTACCCCACATTGATTATTGCATCTGCCTCCTCACTGAACTCAAGGCCTCTTGTCTCTCTCCACTCCAATTCATACTTCAGTCTCCTGCATGGATCATATATCAACAAAAACATTCAGTCCATGTCACCCCACTCCTCAAGAACCTCCACTGGCTGTCCATTCACCTCCACATCAAACAAAAGCACTTTATCATTGGCTTTAAAGTGCTCAATCAGCTTGCCTCATCCTACTTCACCTCACTAATCTCCTACTACAGCCCAGCCCACACACTCTGCTCCTCTAGTCCCAGCTTACTCATTGTGCCCCGATTTCACCTACCTCACTGCCGACCTTTTTCTTGCATCCTCCCCTCTAGCCTGGAACTCCATCTCCCTCCATATACACCAGACCATCACTGTCCCCATTCTCAAAGCATTGCTGCGGACATATCTCCTTCAAGAGGTATTTTCCAATTAAAGGCTTCTTTTCCCCCTCCTCACTCTCCCTTCTGCATAGTCTATGCACTTGAATCTGTGACCCTTGAGCATTTAATATACACCCTAACCCCAAAGCACTTTATATATTACAAATTATTCATTCATATTAATATCTGTCTCCCCATCTAGATTTTAAGGTTGTTATCAGCAGGGAACGTGTCTACTTACTCTGTTGTGTTATATTCTCCCAAGCACTTATTACAGTGCTCTGCACATAGTAAGTACTCAATAAATACCACTGATTGATCAATCTACCCCAGTGTTTAATATAGTGCCTTTAAAATAGTAAGTACTGAACATACACCTTGAAATGAAAACTTTAACCACCCCACCACCCTCCTATACTGTTTCTCTCTCTCTCTCTTTACTTCATCTTGAAGGCTAATTAATCCTGTATATCTCTAGCCTCCTACCCAACCAGAGCTGTCTGGCCTTAGACCAGCTGAATATGACAACGGCAATCTCGCCATTGCCAGAAAGTCAGAGCTCCTCTCCATCTTAGTCCCAACCAGTTTCTGCCTGGTGAACCTCAATGAACTGTTAGTTGCCTGGGCTTAAATCTCACTCCACCATATCTCTCCAATTCTCTGTAGCTGGTGCAGTTGCTAGAACACAGAGCACTTGTAAAGGTACAGATTCCATAAAGTTTTACATACCATTTGGCTTCAGTCAGTCAGTCAGTTGTATTCATTGAGCCCTTACTTGGTGCAGAGTCTTATATTAAGCGCTTGGGAGAGTACAATATAACAGACATATTCACTGTCCATATCCAGTTTACAGTCTAGATGATGAGCTTGCATTTATCTGACTGCTCCTTCTCTGTTTCTTTTTCTAGCTCCTCCTCTGTATCCCACCCTCTGCCAGTAAATGTCCTTCAAGATCTGGGTACCCTTCTATTCTAAGCCGTGTGGCTTAGTGGATAGAGCACGGGCCTCGGTCCTAGAAGAACCTTGGTGCTAATACCGGCTCCACCTCATGTCTCCTGTGTGACCTTGGGCAAGTCATCTCAATTCTCTGGGACTCAGTTACCTCATCTGTAAAATTGGGATTAAGACTATAAACCCCATTTGGGACTGGGACTGTGTCCAACCTGATTAATTTATATCTACCCCAGTGTTTAGAATAGTGCTTGGCACATAGTAAGCACTTAACAAGTGTTATTATTGTTGTTTTATGCTGTTGAGTCATGTCTGACCCATAGTGACACCATGGACACATCTCTCCCAGAATGCTCCACCTCCATCTGTAATCGTTCTGACAGCGTATTCATAGAATTTTATTGGTAAAAATACAGAAGAGGTTTAACATTGCTGCCTTCCATGTAGTAAACCTGAGTCTCCTCCCTCTACTCTCTCCCATGCTGCTGCTGCCCAGCATGGGTGAGTTTTGACTTGTAGCAGATTGCCTTCCACTTGGTAGCCACTGCCCAATCTGGGAATGGAATAGGTATGTCTCTGCCTGACTCTCCCTCCCATAGTTGAGACGAGTAGAGTACTGGAAACTCTCCAGGTATGATTCTGAGAGGTGACTTAACAAGTACCATAATAATAATATTCTCCTTCTACACCCACTTAGGGAACTCTAATGGCTTCACTACCATCTTTACACAGATGATTCCCAAATTTACCTCTCCAGCCCCGACCTCTCTCCTCGGCAGTCTATTTCTTCCTGCCTTCAGGACACCTCTGTATGGATGATCTGACAACACCTCAAACTAGACTTTGAAGTGGGGGAGAGTAATTGTTTGTCGGATTGAGGAAGGAGGGCATTCCAGAACAGAGGCAGGACTTGGGCAATGGGTTGATGGCGAGATAGACAAGATTGAAGCACAGTGAGAAGGTTAGCATTAGAGGAGCAAAATGTGTGGGCTGACTTGTAGTAGGAGAGTAATGAGGTGAGGTAGGAGGGGGGTAAGGTGATTTAGTGCTTTAAAGTCAATGGTGAGGAGTTTTTGTTTGATGCGGAGGTGGATGGGCAACAACTGGAGGTTTTTTGAGGAATGGGGAAATATGAACTGAACATTTTTGTAGAAAAATGATCTGGGCAGCACAGTGAAGTATGGACTGGAAAGGGGAGAGACTGGAGGCTGGGAGGTCAGCAAGGAGGCTGATGCAGTAATCCAGACAGGATAGGATGAGTGAATGTACTAACATGGTAGCAGTTTGGATGGAGAGAAAAGGGTGGATTTTAGCGATGTTGGGAAGGTGGGACTGAAGGATTCATCTATGTGTTGAATGAGAAAGAGTAGTCAAGGATAACACCAAGATTATTGGCTTGTGAAACAGAAAGGATGGTGGTGCTGTCTACAGTGATGGGAAAGTCTTGGGGAGGATATAGTTTACGTGGGAAAATAAGGAGTTCTGTTTGAACATTTTAAGTTTGAGGTGTTCAACTTGAGTTGATCCAAGCATTTATCCTTATCTTGCCTTATCGTCTGCATCAGCCTCTTTGTGGACTGCCCTGCCTCCTGTGTTTCCCCACACCAGTCCATAATTTACTCTGTTGCTTGGCTCACTTTTTTTTTTAATCTGTTTAGTCCACATTTCCCCACTCCTCAAGACTGCCAGCGTTTTTTCATCCATTTCCACATCAAAGAGAAACTACTTACCATCAGCTTTAAAGCATTCAATCAGCTCTCCCTCTCCTACCTTACCTCTCTGATTTCCTACTATAGCCCAGCCCACACACTTGGCTTCTTTAGAGCCATTTTGCTCACTGTGCCTTGATCTCCTCTATCCCAATCAATAATATTGATCAAGTAGTTAATATGTATAGGCCACTGTATTTCTAGGCACTTGGGATCTCACCACTGACCCCTTTCCCACATCCTCCCTCTAGCCTGGAACTTCCTCCCCATTCAAATGCACCAGACCACCACTCTCCTCACCTTACTGAAGTCACCTCTCCTCCAAGAGGCCTTCCCCAATTAAGCCCCTTTTCTCCAACTCCCTCTCCCTTCTTCATTGCCTCTGCATTTGGATATGTACCCTTTTGGCATTTGATACTCACCCTATCCTCAGCCCCACAGCACTTCTGATCATATATGAAATTCATTTATTTTAATGTCTGTCTCCCTTTCTAATCTGTGAACTTCTTGTGGGCAGGAAATGTGTCTACCAACTCTTTTGTATTCCCCCATGTACTTAGTCTTCTGCACTCTATAAATATCATTAGTTGATTGATTTATACAATAAATAAACCTATTCTTTACCAACTCCAACACTTCTCGGGAGATGGCTTAACACTATTATCATCTCTACATATTCACCTTTCTGCCCAATCACAGTTTAGGAACTTAAATAATTCGTATTATGAGTCATCTTACCCAGGCTTGCTAGACACATGGCTGAGTATGATAATAGTGATAATTTGGAATATCTGGTTTCTGAAAAAGCATGGCAATGGATTCTCTTCCAATTATCTAAATTTGAATCTGAAATTGGAGGAATGAAACCCTACCCATAGAATGGAGACTTCACTATCTTGCTGAAAGGGAAACAATCAGAATTTAGTCAGATCAGTTGCCACAAATTAGCTACCTATGATGTTCTAAGAAGTGGAAACATCTTCTAGAAGTAAGACAGATTACCTTCCCTGTGGTGTCCCTTGGATGCCAGCATGATATCTTTAATGATAATGAGCTTTAAGGGATTTTTTAATGGAGAAAAGGGTCTGGTGAATCGTCATTACTACTCCTGCCTTTACAGGTAGTACTAATGACCTTGTTGTTGATGCTACAGTGAGTTTCCATTTATACATCTCCTTTCTTCCTAAAAGATGAAGTCCTTTCACAAAATGAGAGTAAAGAATCAATCAATAGTATTAATTAAAAGATCCAGTCCCTGTCCTCAGAGACCTGTCTTACAAAATAAAGGGAAACATGACGATTTGTAGTCTTCTAAACATTTGTCCTCTTATTTCCTTCTGCACTACCTATGCACTTGGATCTGTACTCTTTAAGCAGTTGATATATAATAATAATAATGGTGATGATGGTATTTGTTAAGCACTTACTATGTGCCAAGCACTGTTCTCAGTGCTGGGGTAAGTACAAAGTAATCATGTTGTCCCAGGTAGGGCTTACAGTCTTATCCCAGCTTTCCAGATGAGGTAACTGAGGCCCAGAGAAGTGAAGTGACACCCTAAATCACACAGCTGACAAATGGTGGAACCAGGATTAGCCGGGATTAGAACCCATGACCTCTGACTCTCAAGCCTGGACTCTTTCCACTGAGCCACTCTGTTTCTCTATATAACCTACCCTCAGCCCCACAGCAATTAGGATGTAGCCTTACACTCTCCCATTTTCCCTATCTGAAACATCTCTAGACTGTCAGGTCATTGTGGACAGGGACTGATTCTACCAACTCTGTTATATTGTACTTTGCCAAGTGTCCAATGCAGTGCTCTGCACATAGTAAGTGGTCAATAAATACCATTAATGGGTTCTTAATCTCTCTCTCCCCTTCTAGTTTTTCAGGGATCATGTCTATCAAGCCTACTGTATTGTACTCTCCCAAGTGATTAGTACAGTGTTCTGCATACAGTAACATTCAATAAAAACCACTGATTTATTACTCTGTGAGCTCCTCCAATCTCTAATTCTCCAGGTGGTCCAGTAGATATAACCTCTTGGGAGGAACAAAATGAAATATGTTTAATCTTGAGATTATGACTTCGAGTGATACAGCAGTATAGACCACAAAACTCTCCAGAGAAGGGTACCCACAGGGGGTTCACTTCCCAATTCTGCAGTTTAAATCAGTCTGAGCCCAATCCATGCCTACATAATAATAATAACTGTGTCATTTATTGAACATTTACTATGTTCCAGGCAATGTACTAAGCCCTAGGGTGAATACAAGCAAATAGCGTTGGACACAGTCCCTGTCCCACATGGGACTCACAGCCTTAATTCCCATTTTACAGATGAGGTAAATGAGGCACAGAGAAGTGAAGTGACTTACACAAGGTCGCACAACAGATAAGTGGCAGAGCCGGAATTAAACCTAGGACCTGACTCCCAGCCCAGTGAACTATCCACCTGATGATGCTGCTTCACAGGGTTGCTGACTGGTGTGCTCTCTGTGCTTCCTAGAGATGGAACCTACTCCAGTGCCGTTTGCAATAATCTGACTGAAGGCCCAGGTGCCATGGTTGTTGCTTTGTGTCCTAGGCTTGCCAAAGGATGGATGTCATCCTTCCTCATTCATTCAATCATATTTATTGAGCACTTAGTGTGTGCACAGCACAGTACTAAGTGCTTGGGACAGTACAATATAACAACAAACAGACACATTTCCTGCCCATAATGAGCTTACAGTCTAGAGGGGATTGAGACAGACATCAATACAAATAAATAAATTACAGATATGTACCTAAGTGCTGTGGGGCTGGGAAGGAGGAAGAATAAAGAGAGAAAGTTGGGACAATGCAGAAGGGAGTGGGAGAAGAGGAAAGGGGGACTTAGTCTGGAAAGGCCTCTTGGAGGAAATGTGCCTTCAATAAGTCTTTGAAGTAGGGGAGAGTAATTGTGTGTCTGATATGAGGAAGGTGGGCATTCCAGGCCAGAGGCAGGAACTGGGCCAGGGATCAGTAGTAAAATAGGGAGATTGAGGCACAATGAGAAGGTTAGCCCTAGAGGAGTGAAGTGTGTGGGCTGGGTTGGATGGAGAGGAAAGGGCAAACTTTACCAATGTTGTGAAGGTGGCACTGACATGATTTAGTGATAGATTGAATATGTAGGTTGAATGAGAAAGAGGAGTTAAGATAAATGCCAAGGTTAGGAGCTTGTGAAACAGGAAAGGTGGTAGTGCTGTCTTCAGTTATGGGAAAGCCATGGGGGGGGGGCGGTAACGGGATGGGGGACGGACACCAGACAGGGTTTGGGTGGGAAGATAAGATAAGGGAAGATAAGCCCTCAAATATGGCTGCAAGCTAAAAGGGGTGTGGCCTAGGACCTTGTTCAAGGGTCACAAGATGTGGATTCTAGTCCCAGTTCTGTCACTAGCCTGCTGTATCAGCTTGGGAGAGTTATTTAATCTCTCTGTGCCTCACTTTCCTCATCTGTAAAATGGGGAGAATGATACCATTTTTCCCTACCTCACAAGGATGTTCTGGGGACAAAATAAGATGAGTAATGTTAAAAATGCAGAGAAAAAATGAAAAACTAATTTAAAAATAGCTAGTTCAACATGCTTCACACTGATATTTCATAAAACAATTGATTGATTGCAATAGATTGGGACTATGTCTGACACATGACTGGTATGCAGCTCCCATTGCATATTTTAGGAACAAGAGTGCTTACATTTTTTTCCCCTATTCAATGCATCTTTGTGAATTCATGCACCTTTATTACACTCCAAAACAGATGAATAGAACTTTCCCATGTGTTAAGCAAAGTGGTAGACCAGTAATAATAATAATAATAATGTTGGTATTTGTTAAGCTCTTACTATGTGCCGAGCACTGTTCTAAGCACTGGGGTAGATACAGGGTAATCAGGTTGTCCCACATGAGGCTCACAGTCTTAATCTCCATTTTACAGATGAGATCACTGAGGCGCAGAGAAGTTAAGTGACTTGCCCAAAGTCACGGAGCAGACAAGTGGCAGAGTCAGGATTAGAACCCACGATCTCTGACTCATAAACCCGGGCTCTTTCCACTGAGCCACGATTTGAACAAGACTCAAAATCAGCTTGCATCAAGTCACTTAACTTCTCTGTGCCTCAGTTACCTCATCTGTAAAATGAGGATCAAAAGTGTGAGCCCCACGTGGGACAGGGACTGGTTCCAACGCGATTTTGCTTGTATCCACCACAACACTTAGTACAGTGTCTGACACATAGTAAGTGCATAAAAAATACCATAATTAATATTATTATTATAAAGGAATAACCTTGGATGTTTGCATGAAATGAAGGAAAGAGGGTAGGTAAACACATTCATCCCCTTTCCTTCCTTCATATCAGGCTTCAAAGGAAGGTCTAATATATATATTCTCCACTCCCCAACTCCCATACTAAACATTTAAGAGAATCTCCATCAATGAAAGGAAAGCTATTAAGATTCAGCGATTTCTTCCTTTCTTCTTCGGGAAAGCTGCCAACTTCTTATTTGGCCCATTGGTATTCCTTTCTCAATCAGATCATCTTTGATGCTAAAAAACACATTGCCAGAATCAGGATCTATCTATTTTGTTCAGAAAGAAATGGATAATAGTAATAATAATAATAATAATGGTTTTTGTTAAGTGCTTACTGCATGCCAGACAGTGTACTAAGCACTGGGGTGGATACAAGCAAATCATGTTGGACACAGTCCCTGTCCCCTGTGGGGCTCACAGTCTCAATCCCCACTTTACAGATGAGGTAACTGAGGCGTAAAGAAGTGAAGTGACTTGCCCAAGGTCACACCACAGACAAGTGACAGAGCTGCGATTAGAACACATGGTGATGGGTTGAGAGGGCTGGGATAATGTAAAGAGTGCAAACCCCTCCTACCCCTAACTGCCCTCCTTTTGTCTGTTGTACTTCTGTGTCCCTGAGGCATGGGACTGTGGCAAAATGGTGGATCCTGGAAACAGGACTGATGTTTTGCCCTCTTCTTTCATTCTGGATGTCAGGTCTGTCAGTCAATTGTATTTATTCAGTGCTTACTATGTGGAGAACACTGTACTAAGTGTTTTGGAGAGTATAGTATTACAGACACTTTTCCTGCCCACAACACGCTTACAGTCTAGAGGGGGAGGCAGACATTAATATAAGCAAGCGCAATGGGACTGGGAGGGGAGACTGAATAAAGTGTGCAAGTCAGAGTGATGCAGAAGGGAGTTGAAGAAAAGGAAAAGAGGGCTTAGTCAGGGAAGGCCTCTTGGAGGACGAGTGCCTTCAGTAAGGCTTTGAACTGGGAGAGAGTAATTGTCTGTCAGATAGGAATTTGAAAGGGCATTCCAGGCCAGAACGTGGGCAAGAGGTTGTTGGTGATATAGATGAGTTCGAGGCACGGTGAGAAGGTTAGCATTGTAGGAGCGAAGAATTGGGCTGGGTTGTAGGAGGAGGGTAGTGAAGCGAGGTAGGAGCGGGCAAGGTGACTGAGAGCTTTAAAACCATTGTTGAGGAGTTTCTGTGGGCAGGGAATGTGTCTACCAACACTGTTATTTTGTATTCTCCCAAGTACAGTGCTCTGCAAACAGTAAGCACTTAGTGAATATGATTGATTGCTACTAAATTCCCTGAGCAGCAGAGACAAGCCTAAAACCCCCACCCTGTCTCAGGGACCAAACACTCCAAGGCAGAGATGAATCTCTCAGTGACCATGCCAGTTATCGTTGTGGAGGTGGATCACTCTCCTCTCACCCAGATAACATCTCTTCATTAACAGTGTCTTCTCTGGACCCAAAGGGCAACTGATTATATCAATAAATCATATTTACTGAATGATTATTGTGTGTAGAGCACTGTACTAAGCATCTGGGAGAATACAATGTAACGGAATTAGTAGACATGCTCCCTGCCCACAGACCTAAGTAGCATGGCCTAGCGGATATTACATGGGTCTAGGAATCAAAAGGACCTAGCTTCTAATCCCAGGTCGCAACTTGTGATCTTGGGCAAATCACCTAACTTCTCTGTGCCTCAGTTAACTCATTTGTAAAGTGGTAAATATGACTGTGAGCCCAAACAATCCATTGTATTTATTGAGCACTTACTGTGCTTAGAGCACTGTACTAAGCACTTAGGAGAGTACAACACAACAATATAGCGGGCACATTCCTTGCCCACAGTGATCTTACAGTCCAGAAGGGGACATGCACAGTGCCCAACCTGATTAGCTTGTATTTATCTCAGAGTTTAGTGCCTGGTACATAGTAAATACTTAAAAAATACTGTAAAACATAACCAAAAAATGAGTTTACAATCTAGAGGGGGTTACAAACAGTGTACATACATTGCAGATATGTACTTAAGAGCTGTGGGGCTGATAGGGGAGTGAATAAAGATTGCAAATCCAAGTACAAGGGTGACACAGAAAGGGGTAGGAGAAAAGGAAATGAGGATTTAGTTGGGGAAGGCCTCTTGGAGGAGATGTGCTTTCAATGACTTTGAAGGGGGGAAAGTGATTATCTATCAGACATGAAGAGGGGAAGTTCTCCAGGCCAGAGGTAGAATGTGGGCAGGAGGTTGGGAATGTGATAGATTCAGTCATTCATTCAATCAATAATCATATTTATTGTATTTACTGTGTGCAGAGCTCTGTGCTAAGCCCTTGGAAAGTACAGTTTAGCAATAGAGACAATCTCTGCCCACAAAGGGTTCACAGTATAGATGTGATCAAGGTACATGAGGAGCAAGTAGGTTGGCATTCAGGAAGTGAAGTGAGCAGGCTGGGTTGTTGTAGGAAATCAGGGAGGAAAGTTAGGAGCAGGCAAGGTGATTGAATGCTTTAAAACCTATGATAAGGAGTTTCTCTTTGATGTGGAGGTGGATGGGCAGCTGTTGGGGGTTCTTGAGGAGTGGGGAAACATGGACTGAATGATTCTGTAGAAAAATTATCCAGGCAACAGAGTGAAGTATAGACTGGAGTGGAGAGAAACAGGTGGCAGGGAGGTCAGCAAGGAGGCTGATGCAGTAATGAAAGCAAAGCAGTGCTTGGATTAATGTGGTAGTGGTTTGGATCAATCAATTGTATTTATCAAGTGCTTTTTATGCACAGAACACTGTACTAAATGTTTGGGAGAGTAAATGTACTACAGAGCTGGAAGACACAGTTTCTGTCCATAATGAGATTAACAGTCTAGAGGATGTAGAGGAAAAGGAGAATTTGAATGATTTTGGGAAGATTGAAACGACAGGATTTGGTGACATATTGAATTGTAGACTTATATGCATGCAGATTATTTCATGGTAGAATTTCTTCATCGTCAGTATTTTTTGAGCCAACTGGGTAAAGAGAACTGTTTCTGGTATTTGTGTGTGTGCATAGTTTGGGGACATACAATTAACACAGAAGACATGGGCTCTGCCTTCAAGTAGCTAACCATCTAGTGAGAGACTTGTATAAATTGTATAAATAGGATGAAAGGGTTAAAACATAGCTCCTTCCTTCCTCTCTCCTTCTCCAAATCTTTCAGGCCCCATTGCTTCTCATGGTCAAAGCTCTTCTAAAAATTCCATCTCCTACAGGATGCCTTCCTGATTCATTCCTAACACCTCAATTCTTATTATACTTTCAGCTACCCTTAGCTATTATGTACTGCATTTGCATAGTCATTTATTCCAATATTTCATCCTGTTTTCTTTGTTCCACTACCTACCTAATCTTATTTGTAAATAATTTAATTTTGTATGTCTGTATCCCCGATTAAATTGAGAGCACTTTATTTTTTCATTATTTTTATGGTATTTGTTAACCACTTGCTATGTGCCAAGCACTGTACTAAGCACTGGGGTTGATACAGGCAAATCAGGTTGGACGCAGTTCATGTCCCACATAGGTTCACAGTCTTAATTCCCATTTTACAGATGAGGTAACTGAGGCACAGAGAAGTTAAGTGACTTTCCCAAGGTCACACAGCAGACAAGCAGCATGGTGTGGTTGATAGAGAACAGGCCTGGGAGTCAGAAGGTCATGAGTTCTAATCCTGACTCCACCACTTGACTGATGTGCCTGGTGCATAGTAAGCCCTTAATAAATATCATCATTTTTTTTTTAAGTGGTGGAGCATGGATTAGAACCCAGCTCCTTCTGAATCCCAGGCCTATGCTCTGTCCACTCGGCCATGATACTTGTTTCAGATGAACTGCCCCAAGTTTTTAGTACAGTATGTTGCACAGAAATAGTATTAATCCAGGGGTGCAAACTGAATCTGGCATACTTCCACACCTTTCTATTTCACTGTTGTCTGATGTGTAACTGAAGTCTTTCCATAGTGTAATATTTGAATAATCAATCATTGAGCGAGGATATTGGTGATGTTTTTTTCTTCAGCAAGCATTGATATCCGCAAGTTCCGGAGAACGTTAGTAAGCATAATTGCCATTAAAGTGCTGAGTGTACTGTAATGTTTGAGCGATTAAAAATGGAGCATATTGTGCACATTTGGCTGTTCATTTTAATAAAAGTTATAAAAAGTTGATAAAAAGTTAAAACAGGCTAAAAATTTCAAGAACTGTTACATTCCGATGAGATACTGGGAGGTGCCAACCTTGGCTTTTTATGTTCTTTGTTACTGACTAGGGAAATTTAATTTAAATCCTGAAGCTGTTGGCAACTATTCATGGTAAATACATTATAGTGATGGGAGAATTAAAAAAAAATGGACGGGTCTTTCTCTGTTCTTTGTTCCCATTGTCTGAAATTTATTTCTTCAAAACCAATTTTGTATACTGTTGGGATAAGAACCCGAGAATCTTTTTCAAATTGAAAATGGGTGGCCTTCTAAATCAAGATGTTGATTAGAACTATAAAGGTAGTGTATGCAGGCATTTTAGTTTGCCATATAAGATTCCATGAGTTCATTATAAACGAGGCACCTGTCAAGCAATAAATAGTGTCCTTTCCAAAACAAGTGGATAACTACCATAGGATGTATATTTCCATGCTAGATGAGCCAGGAGTTGTTGAATACCCTGGGAGAAAATAGGCAGTGAGCATTGCAAATAAACTAAAAATTTATCAGCCTACAGAATTTGTTTCCTATTCAGAAAGTGTACTCTCCCAAGTGCTGTGCTCTTTCAAATGCTTTGTGCACTGCTAAGAGTAAGTGCTCAATCAGTACTAATGATTGACTGATAAGGAAAATAGTTGAACTTGCTATGGTTGCTAGGCAGAAATTTCTCCTCCCTGTGAGAGGAGAATACAAAGTTGAATAGCTCTATGACAGATATCGTGGAGCCAAATTATTCATAGTGACACTATCAATTCATCAACTAATACAATTTTTTGAGCACCTACTGTGTGCAGAGCCCTGGCAGAATGCAACAGAGTGAGCAGACAGTCTCCCTGCCCTTGAGGAGCTTACAGTGTGGTGGGACTTTGGATAATTTACAAGAATGAAACAATTCTCGAACATAAAAAGGTAATTTTCGTGGACAGAGCCATCCTAAAATCAAAGCCAAATCTGTGACTGCCTTCTAATCCATATTCCGGATGCCGAATGATGCCAAGACAATCTGTGCTCCACCCGACACTTGGTGTTCCCTCCATCTCAGGAGAAAGGTGAACCCTAGAGACCAACACAGATCAATGACTAATGGATGACTAAAATTAGCACACCTGTTTGTTCAGAATGAGGGGCGGTGGTACAAGAAAGGGTGTTATGCATTGTAGTGATAGGGTGTCTACCTACTCTATTCTATTGTAATAACTGATATTTAAGCACTTTCTATGTTCCAGGCAAGGTAGTAAGCAATGGGGTCTTGTCTTGTCTTATGCCGTCAAATTGCCTTCGACCTGTAACTAGACACATCTCTCCCAGAACAGCCCACCTCCATCTGCAATCGTTCTGGTAGGGTATCCATATAATTTTCTTGGTAAAGATATGGAAGTGGTTTACCAAGTACACACAGTAAACTTGAGTTTCCACCCTTGATTCTCTCCCATGCCGCTGCTGCCCAGAATAGGTGAGTTTTGTCTTGTAGCAGATAGCCTTCTACTTGCTAGCCACTGCCCAAGGTAGGAATGGAATGGATATGCCATTGCCTGACTCTCCCTCCTGTAGTCAAGACTGGTAGAGTACTAGGAACTCTCCAGATGTGACCCTGAGAGGGGGAAATGCTGGGGTGGATACAAGTCAATCAGGCTGGGCACAGTCCCTGCCCCACACAGGATTCCCAGTCTCAGTCCCCATTTTACAAATGAGGTAACTGAGACACAGAGAACTGAAGTGAGTTGCCCAAGGTCTCCCAGCAACAAGCGATGGACCTGGGATTAGTACCCATGACTTTCTGACTCCCAGTCCAGTGTGCTCTATCCATTATTCCCTGCTCTTTGTACTTTCCCAAGTGCCGAGTACAGTGCTCTGTACACAGTAAGCATTCAATAAATATCATTCTTTATGGTGATGGTGATGAAGGGAGAATAATATGCTTTACTTGTCTCACTGTGGACTGGACATTTCCCTGAACTTGAATCTCTATTAACGATATTACCTGGCTGTATCCACTCAAGGTAAGATAATAAAGAAAACAAAACAAAACCTGGTAATTCTGGAACAATGGTCTAGTGAGGAATGATTTCAACCAACTTCATTCTTAGTGAACTACTTCATTATTATGGTATTTGTTATGTGCTTACTAGGTGACAACCACTCTTTTAAGTACTGAGCTAATCAAGCAATCAAGACAATTAAGATGGATACAGTCCCTGAATCATATGGGGTTTTCAATCTAAATAGGAGGGAAGATGGGTGTTGCATCCCCATTTTACAGCTGAGGAAACTGAAGCCAAAAGAAGTTAAGTGACTTGTCCAAGGTCACACAGGAGGCAAATGACAGAGCTGGGATTAGAACCCAAGTCTTTCTGTCTCCCAGGCCCGTGCTCTATCCAGGAGGCCACACTATTCCCTTAAGGAAAAGAAGAAATGGGTAGGAAGTAGTAAGAGGCAAAAACAAGAATTTTATCCAGTTGTAGATTTCAAAATTCAATAGTAAAAACTGAAAGCTTTTCCAAGCTGTGATTGTGAAGGGTTCAGCGTGATAAAAAAGTTCCCTGTACAGAAAATCCCAGGGGCTTCCTCAATGACTAAAATATCAGAACTGAAAGTAGAAAAATGCAGCCACAATGTCTACAAGATACCCATTTAAGCGGATCCATAAACTAAATGCAAAGAGTGTCACTTTGGATCTCCAAAGCTTGTTCTCTTCCTGTGTTTGGAGATAATACTATCCATCATACAATATTCATGAGCGAGGTCTCAAAACCCAAGGTATATTTAATCAAAATGAGGCAGTGCTCATGGAATTGAGCCACACACTTATGTACAACAAAAACGATAGAGAGCCGATGGTGGAATCTTATTCTGGCAAGGCTCTCCTAACTCCCCAGAGCAGTTCCAAGCCTAAATATGCACTCATATATTTTCAGCAAGTACAAAGAGCTTTTCTCTAAGTTTAAACTTGTTCACTCTGCAGAATCCAAGAATGGTCAGGAAGATGGTTTTATTTTCTTCCATTTTCAGCAAGGTATACTTTTTTTGACTTTACTGACCTTACTGATTCCCCTGATCATTGCCTGCACCTAATGTTTCAGACTTTTAACTCCTTTCTCAACCCTGTCTCCCTCCCTCTCCAATCTCTTGTCCCTAATGATTTTGCCACCTAGTTTGGCATAAAAATTGGGATCTTCAAGCTTGATCTCCCTATAATGCCCCTACACCTCTCCACTCTGACCCTTTTCCTGCAACCCCTTCAACCTCTCATCCTTCCTAATAGTACCACAAGAGATCTTTCTCTTCCTCTTACAATCTACCCCCTCCAGTTACCATCCCGTCATACACTGTTAAAACTTTGTCCCCTCCCTTTTTTCCTCCCTGACCACCATTTTCAGCTGCTGATACTCCACTGACAAATTTCCCACTGA
Source organism: Ornithorhynchus anatinus (assembly GCF_004115215.2). Classification (NCBI taxonomy): domain Eukaryota; kingdom Metazoa; phylum Chordata; class Mammalia; order Monotremata; family Ornithorhynchidae; genus Ornithorhynchus; species Ornithorhynchus anatinus. Next base: position 93,594,163 of record NC_041728.1, read on the forward strand.
TTTCACACATGCCTATATATCTCTATCTTAAAAAAAAAAAAACCTCCTCTGACCCCACTGCCACCCTCCAGTTATCACCTCATCCCTTTGCCTACCATTCCTTTTCAAATTCCTTAAGTGAGTAGCTTACATCTGCTATCTCCACTTCTTCTCCTCCAATTCTCTTCTTGACCCCCACAATCTGACTTCATTTCCTTTCACCCCATGGAAACTGCCCACTCTAAGATTATCGATGACCTCCTTCTTGCCAAATCTAAAGGACTGCATTCTAATCCTCCTCAGTTTCTCAGCTGCCTTTCACACTGTGGACCATCCCTGGAAACATTATCTAACCTAGACTGTCCTCTCCTGGTTGTCCTCCTTTTTTAATGATATTTAAATATTACTATGTGCCAGGCACCTGATGAGCTTGTATCTACCCCAGTGCTTAATACAGTGCCTGGCACCTAGTAAGTGCTTAACAGATTAAAAAAAATTACAAGCTAATCAGATTGTAAACACAGGGAAATGAAATGATTTGCCCAAGGTTATATAGCAGACAAGTGGTAGAATCGGAATTAGAGCCCAGGGCCTTCTGACCCCCAGACCCATGCTTCATCCACTAAGCCAAGCTGCTTTCCCATCTCCTCTCTCTTTAACCACTGCTACTCAGTTTCTTTTTTTACTCCTCCTCTGCCTCCCACTCTGTGTGAGAGTCCTTCCAAGCTCAGGTCTGGGTCCCCTTCTATTCTCTAAGCCCACTGCCTTGAAATACTCATTTACTCCCATGGTTTCAACTACCATTTCCTAGTGAATGATTTCCAAATTGCTTCTCCAGTGCCAACCTTTCTCCTTCACTGTAGTTTTGCCTTTTCTCCTTCCTTCAGGACATTTTTACTTCGTTGTCCTTTATTCACCCCTCCTACAATCCCACAGCACTCTGTACATATCTGTAGTTTAATTTATTTATATTAATTTCTGTCTTCTCCTCTAAACTATAAGATCACTGTGGGCAGGAAATGCGTCTATCAACTCTGCTATATTGTAGTCTCCCAAGAGCTTAGTGCAGTGACCTCTCCATCGCAGGCTCTCCATCACCTTGCCCCTGCCTACCTCTCCTCCCTTCTCTCTTTCCACTGCCCACCCTGCATGCTCCGCTCCTCTGCCGCCCACCTCCTCATTGTCCCCCTGTTCTCGCCTATCCCTCCATCGACCCCTGGGCCACGCCCTCCCGCGGTCCTGGAATGCCCTCCCTCCTCATCTCCACCAAACTAATTCTCTTCTCCTCTTCAAAACCCTACTTACAGCTCACCTCCTTCAAGAAGCCTTCCCAGACTGAGCTCCCCTTCTCCCTCTACTCCTTCTACCCCCCCTTTACCTCTCCGCAGCTAAACCCTCTTCTCCCCCCTTTCACTCTCCTCCTCCCCCTCTCCCGTCCCATCCTCTCAGCACTGTACTCGTCTGCTCAGCTGTATATATTTTCATTACCCTATTTATTTTGTTAATGAAATGTACATCGCCTTGATTCTATTTATTTGCTATTGCTTTAATGAGATGTTCATTCCCTTGATTCTATTTATTGCTATTGTTCTTGTCTGTCTCCCCCAATTAGACTGTAAGCCCGTTAAAGGGCAGGAACTGTTTCTTTCTGTTACCGATTTGTGCATTCCAGGCGCTTGGTTCAGTGCTCTGCACATAGTAAGCGCTCAATAAATACTATTGAATGAATGAATGAATAAATGAGCTGTACACAGTAAGTACTCAGTCAATATAATTGATTGATTGATGTTTGATTGATGTTCCAGTGACACCTCAAACTTAATATGTCCGAAACAGAGCCCATTATCTTCCCTCTCAAACCCTGTCCTTCCCCAGACTTTTGCATAGCTGTAGAAAACACCACTATACTTTTTTTCACAAGGCATTATCCGCAACTCATCTCTCTCATTCAATCTGTGTACTCACTGTCACCAAATCCTGTTAATTCTGCCACCACAACACATCAAGAGTCTGCCCCTTCTTCTCTATCCTCACTGCTACCACACTGATCCAGTTATCATATCCTAACTTGGCTACTCCATCAATCTCCTTGCTGATTTCCCTGCTTCCTGTCTCTTCCCTCTCTAGTCAGTATTTCACTGTTTTGTCAATACCATTTAAGAAACAAACAAGCAAACAAACAATAAAAACTCAATCCGCATCCCCACACTCCTCAAAAACCTCCACTGGGGAAAAGGAGAAAAACCAGCCTACTCAGTGAACTACTCACTGAACCTCTATCTTGTATTTATTGCAACCTGCCAACCTTACCACTGTCTTACCTCCCTCCCTCCCTCTTATCCTTCAGACCATTACACTCCCCATCTTCAACGGCCCCCAGAAGATCACATCTCCTCCTGGAGGTCTTCCCTGAGTAAGTCCTCCCTTCCCCTATTCACCCTCCCTTCTGAGTCATCTATGACCTTGGATCTCAACCCAATTGACCTGAACTCTTTGAGCATTTTGATTTTCACCCTGGCCCCATCACAATTATGTACATATCTGTCTGGAATTTATTTCAATGTCTATTTATCCCTCTGGTCTGTAAGCTTCTTGTGAGCCGGGTTCAAATCTATGCAGTTTATTGTATTCTCCCTTAGTAAAGTGTTCTGTACACCAGAAGTACTCAATAAATACCACTGATTGAATAACTGATTGATCCACATCCTGATTTTGTAGAGCAGAGCAGAGCACACTGGATCTTATGGTCTGACCTTTAAAACGTACCTTGCTTTACATGGATATAGGTGAAAGGTACCTATGATAAAGTTCAGGAAATTAATTTTGTTGAGCTATTAAAAGTATGGTGACTCTGCTCTTAGATCAGGCTCATTGTCAAACTAACTGTTAGCTCAATGAAATTTGTTATTGAGTCCTTGGATAATTCACTAAGGTGACTTGTTTAAAATTCTGAAAGCCAAATATTGTCCCAAATTTTAACACAGATCTAATTCCTACTAAGTCCTTCACATGGCACTATATTTACTTCTACTTATTAAAATCAAGTTCACTTGGAGAAGCAATACCAATACACAACTTATAATTGCATTGCTGTTTATCTAGACCAACATGCGGACAAGAATACTAAGAAGGGATGAAGTAAGAATTTTACAGTTCTACCTATTCTTTTTGCCTTCAAAAAACATAGTTTCACATTCCATAAGAGATGCCTGGCAACAGAGTTTAACTGTGTATGGCTTTGCTACACATATTCCAGTAGAAATTAGAGATATTCCCTTTTCATTAGCACACATTTTGGGGGGCCCACAGAATGGGATAATCTTGAAGCATCAGGCAAAATATAGCAAGGTTTCTCAGAGGCAGTTATTTCCTGTGCGACATAGAACTACAAAACTTGAAAGGGAAAACAACAATCAAGATTGTTTTTTGGAAGTACTAAAACAGATAAAATTGTATCATTTCTTTCTCCAGAGAGGTTATTTAGCTATCCTCCTCAATATAATGTTTTAAAATATGTAGGTATACACATCTATAAATCAGTGCCCTTAAAAGAGCCTTCAAGAATATACTACTGATCTCAGACATTTAGTTGTAAGTTGCATCTCTCAAGTTCTCCTATATATTTGAGGCCAGTTTATCTTTAGCTTTCTACAGATGCAAAGGCTGTTTTTTTGGTTTTTTTAGCATTTGTTAGAATGCCAGAGTGATACTAACAAAGAGTGTTTTTCTGAAGAAAAATATGAATTCTCCAGGGCCTAATGCCAAGATTATTTTTCAAATACAGAACTCATTTAAATAGCAGTGACCTTAGTTTAGAAACCAAACACAACATAACAAAAAAGTCTGAAGACAGGTTAATAGGGATGTAATGTGACTGAATAAATCTGTACTCTCCTAAACCCTTAGCGTAGAGTATGTGTTCCCTGAATATTTTCAATCAATCAATTTAACAGTGGTCTGTATTGAGTGCTTACTATGTGCGGAGCACTTTACTAAGCACTTGAGAGAGTACAATACAGCAGAGCTGGGAGATCCATTCCCTGCCCACAGTGAGTTCCTAGAGGGAGTTTATAGTCTAGGGATTATGTCACTGAATACTATTATCTATGAATCAATGATGTTTATTGAGGGTTTATGGAATGCAGAGCACTTTAATGAGCCCTTGGGGAATTTATTGGGTAGTCTTGGAGTCTCTCTTTTTTTTAATGGTATTTGTTAAGAACTTACTATGTGCCAGGAACTGTTCTAAGTGCTGGGGTAGATAGATACAAGCTAATCATGTTGACTTGTCCAAGGTCACACAGCAGACAAGAGGTGAAGCTGGGATTGGAACCTAGTTCCTCCACTGCCAGTCCTCTGCTCTTTCCACTGGGTCATGCTGCTTCTCTTCAGGATAGGAGGTTTGAAGAAGAGGAGTATTTCATTTTACTGGGGATGGGGTTTGGAAATGCTTTTCCTAAGGAAGGAATAATTCAAAATGAGTGCTTGGTAAATTGGAAAAGTGGTTCTAAAATATCAGGTGGATAAGCAATGTGGCAGAGTTGACAGAGCATGGGCCTGGGAGTGATTATGTCTATGGGTTCTAATCCCGGCTCTGACACTTGTCTACTGTGTGAACTTGGGCAAGTCACTTGACTTCTTTGTGAAGTGAGGAGCCTGACATTGTAGAGACAGCATGAGTTTGGGAGTCAGAAGGTCATGGGTTCTAATCCCAACTCTGCCATTTGATTACTGTGTGACTTGGGAAAGTCAGCTCACTTCCCTATGCCTCAGTTCCTTCATCTGTAAAATGAGGATTGAGACTGTGAGCCCCATGTGAGATAGGGATTGAGTTCAATCTGATTACTCCAGCGCTTAGTAAAGTGCCTGGCCCAAAGTAAGTGCTTATCAAATACCACAATTATTATTATTATTAAATCAACAAGGTAAGGATATGTAAGATTCTTGGAGGAGAAAAACAACTTCAACTACAGAACAAGCAAATATTGATCAAGGCCAGATATGCAATGAAATAATACTGATAGGGCAAACCAAAGCCCCTTTTATTTAAATTGAACTATGCCCCAGTGAGTGTCTTAACTGATTCTGTGAAAAACCTGTCAAGTGAAAGAACACTCAATGAAGATTAGTATGATTTCCATTTTGAAATAATTTAAAGTGACTTACTGCATTCTCAAACTCTCCAAAATATACTAAAACCATAATAATGTTTTAAGAAGTGATAAAAATAATAAATATAACTACAGGATTGGATATCAATGTAAATGTGTACCAACAATGAAGATTTTGAATTCAAAATTTTTGTGTTGCCATATAAATGCAGTCTTTAATTTTCAAAGTGATACTCTTAGCATTTTGTTTAGCAAAAAAAAAATCATGCTGGGTCTACCATAATCTCTTCTAGATAGATGTCATCTACAATCAATCAATAGTCATATTTATTGAGCACCTACTGTGTGCAGAGTACCATACTGTGCACTTGGGAATGTGCAATGTAACAGAGTTGGTAGACACATTCCCTGTCCACAAATACAGTCTGCAGGGGGAGACAGACACTAATATCAATAAATAAACTTTAGATAGATGTATACATTGCTGTAGGGCTGAGGGAGGCATAAATAAAGGGTGCAAATCCAAGTGTAAGGGCAAGGCATACAGGAGTGGGAGAAGAGGAAATGAGGGCTTAGTCAGGGAAGGTCTCTTGAAGGAGATGCGCTTTTAATAAGGCTTTGAAGGTGGAGAGAATGATCATCCGTCAGATATAAAGAAGAAGGGCATTCCAGGCCTAAGGCAGGGTGTAGGCGAGGAGTTGGTGGTGAGATAGATGAGACTGAAGTACAGTGAGTAGGTTGACATTAGAGGAGTGAAGTGTGTGGGCTAGGCTGTAGAAGGAAATCAGGGAGGTAAGTAGATGGGGGCTAATCTTCACTGATGCTAAATTGAAATGTATTTTAATCATTCTAATGAAATCTGTTAAATAGCTTCATAGGGTGGAGAAGAGAAGAACTTAGGCTAAGCTAAATTTCATGATGTTATCTTGGAGAGAGCACTCTAACACTGACAATAAAATTCAAAAAAAGCTATTCCAAAAGAGCATTGAAAGAAGAGTCAACCTTATGCTGAAGGATGAGTATATCAATCAATCAGATTTATTGAGTGCTTGTTGTGTGCAGAGCACTATTCTAAACACCTTTTATGATATTTAAGTGCTTACAATGTGTCAGGACTGAACCAAGAGCTGGGGTAGTTATAAGCTAATTAGGTTGGGTACGGTCCATGTCCTACATTGTACAGATGAAGTAACTGAGGCACAAGAAGGAAAGTGACTTGCCCAAGATGACACAACAGACAAGTGGTGGAGCCAGGATTAGAACCCTGGTTCTTCTGACTCCTAGGCCCATGCACTATCCACTGGGCCATGCTGCCCCTCTCTTGTATTCGGAGAGTACAATACAACAGAGTTGGTAGGCATGTTCCCTGCCCTCAATGAGCTTACAGTCTAGATGGGAAGACAGACATTAATACAAGTGAATAATTTATAGATATGAACACAGGTGCTGTGGGTTGAGGGTAAGATGTCCTAAGAGCACAGATCCAAGTACATAGATGATACAGAAGAAAGAGGGAGCCAGGGAGAAGAGGGCTAAATCGGGGGAGATCTCTTTGAGTGGATTGGATCTTATTAAGCCTGTGAAAGTGGGTAGCGTGGTGGTCTGGCTTATATGGAGGGGGAGGGAGTTTAGGCCAGAAGGCAGGAACAGAATAGGAGTCAATGGCAATCTAAGCACTTATCCTATCCCACGTCGATTATTGTAATAGCCTTGTTGTTGACTTCTCGGCCTCCTGTCTCTCCCCATTCCAATGCATACTTCACTCTGCTGTCTGGATCATTTTTTGCAAAAACAAATAGTCCATGTTTTCCCACTCTTCGAGAAACTCCAATGGTTGCCCATCCACCACCACATCAAAAATAAACTCCTTACCTTTGGCTTTAAAACACTCAATCACCTTGTCCTCTACCACCTCACCTCACTATTCTCCTACTGTAACCCAGCCCGCACACTTCACTCCTCTAATGCCAACCTACTCACTGTACCTCAGTCTTGTCCATCTCGCTTCCAACCTGCTGGTTGACCATTTGCCTCTGTCCTGGAATGACCTCTCTTTTCATTTCTGACATTTTCTCTCCTCCTGTCAAACGCTTATTGAAAGCACATTTATTCAAAGAGGGCTTCCCTGACTAGCCCTCTTTTTCTTTGCTTCTACTCATTTCTGTGTTGTTCTGACTTGTTCAATTTATTCATCCCCCCTACCAGTCCCATGTCATTTATGTACATATCCTTAATTAATTTATTTATATTAATGTCTGTCTCCCACTCTAGGCTGTAAGCTCATTCTGGGCAAGGAATGTGTTATATTGTTGTACTCTCTCAAGTGCTTAGTACAGTGTTACATACAAAGTAAGTGCTCAATAATTGAATGACTGAGTGATTAGCACTCCCCTTCCAGAAAACTTCCTCACTGTGCTGTATTCTTGACTCTCTCTCTTTCTCATCTCAGAACCAGTCATGCACTTCCTTTTTCAAGAACTTCATTCCCCATTTTCAAAGCCTGTAAACTCATACACCTGCCCCTAAGTCATGTCATCCCAATACCGTCCATCCTATGGATGGACAAATGAATTGAATTTATCTATTTATTTTATATTCTCTCAGTGTTGCCAATTGTATACAAATTTTCTCTCTTCCTCCCACTGTAGGTATCTGCCTCAAGCTTACAGTAATGGGTGGAAACAAACATATTTACAAAATAATAAAGATAAATGATTGAATGTAAATTGAAATTTATTAGGCAAGACCTCAGTGTTGAAGATGGGTATAAGCAAGTAAATAGATGCTAAACATGACATATGGGTTTCTACAACTTGGAATACTAGGATTTCATTGGGGGAAAGCGTGGTGGAGGCAGTAGCTTTCAGGAGGTCCTTGAAGATGTGTTCAGAATGATCCTTTAGATTGAAGCAGTGGTGTCTTAGTGGAAAGGGCATGGGCCTGGGAGTTAGAGTATCTGAGTTCTAATCCCAGCTCCTCCATATATCTGCTGTGTGACCTTGGATAAGCCACTTAACTTCTCTGTGCCTCAGTTCCCTCATCTGCAGAATGGGAATTCAGTACCCACTCTCCCTCCTACTTAGACTGTGAGCCCCATGCCGGATCTGACTACCTTGTATCTACCCCGGCGCTTAGTACCGTGATTGACATATGGTAGGTACTTAACAAATGACACAATTATTATGATTATGATTCATGAAACAAGTATGGAGTGTAGAACCTGATTTGCTTGAATCCACCCCAGCGCTTAGTACAGTGCCTGGCACATAGTAAGTGCTTAAGAAATACCATAATTATTACCTCCAGTCAGAGAATTCCCAAAAGGATATAGAGAAATTGGAGAGGGTCTAGAGAAGATATACTAATAGGACTAAAGTGGTAGGAAATAGGTGCTGTTGTGGAATGGTTAAAGAAATGTGTGCTTTTAGCCTGGAGAAGAGTAAGCTAATGGATGCCTTAACTGTCTTCATATATAGGACATAGTAGAAGTAGCACTTACCGAGCTCCTACTTTGGTGCTATGCAATGTACAGTATTTCAAGTGTTCTCCAGGACAGAAAAATGATGAAATTGGTTTTAACTAAAATACTTAGAAATTTGACTGGCCATAAGGAAAGACTTCTTGACTGTCAGGGTATGATAAAATGTGGGAACAGGCTGCGTGTTAAAGGAGGTTGTGGAATCTCCAGCTTTGACATCGGGAGCCTGGTAACCTAATTATAGGAAGGTAGGTGTCACAGACATCATGAATCATGAAAAGTCCCACCCATGCCCTTTAGGGATACTTTTGAAAGAAATTCCAAGTGGTATACAGTTGCTGTGTTCATCGACTGCTTTTTATTTCCTCCTTCTGCTTATGCCATCCATGTTGTCAATATATATACGTTCTTATAGATATTCTCACCATTTGTGTATTCAACTGCTCACTAGGTATCTATTCAACTGTTCATCTTTTTCACCTTTGCCAATTCCTGTAACTACCATTCTTTTTCTACCCACTACTTGTAAATTATTTCTATCTGTCTCCCCCATTATATCGTAAGTTCTTTGAAGGCATAGACTATATATTTTACTTCTGTTTTACTCTCCCAAGCACTCAGCACAATACTTTCTAGGTAGTAAGTGCTCAGTATGTGCAATAGATTGATTTGTTGCTGGAAATCACATCTCTTCCAGGAGTCCTTCCTTTCTCTCTCTCTCATGTCTCTCATTCTCTCTCCTCCCAGCCCCCTTCCAACTGCCTATTCAGCATTTATGAGTCACCTGGGTGCTGGGGTATTTACACTGTCTTGTAGCACATATGTAACACTATATGCTACTGTTTTCACCTACGTAATTTATTTAACCCCTCTCAGGATTGCATCTGGAAAGTTTCCAGTACTCTACCAGTGACAGCTAAGGGAGGGAGAGTCAAATAGAGGTATACCCATTCCATTTCTAGCTTGGGCAGTGACTAGTGAATGGAAGGCAATCTGCTATAAGTCAAAACTCACCCATGCTGGGCAACAGCGGCATGGGATAGAGTCTAGGGCAGACACTCAAGTTTACTGCACAGAAGAAGACAGTGGTAAACCGCTTCTGAATTTTTACCAAGAATAAGGATACACTACTCGAACAATGCATATGGGGAGTGGGGGCTTCTGGAAGAGATATGTCCATGGAGTCGCTATGGGTTGGAGACTATTTGACAGCTTAAGACAATTTATTTAAATGTTTGACCCTCTTAATAGATTGCAAAAGATCCTTGAGAGCAAGGCTCATGGCTACTAACTCTTTTGTACTGTGCACATGTTTAGAATAATACTCTACAAACAGTAAGCGATCAGTAAAAACTCTTGATAATTGATTTTTTTTATGGTATTTGTTAAGTGCTTACTCTTTGTCAAACACTCTTCTGAGTGCTGGGGTAGGTATAAGTTAATTAGGTCAAACACAGCCCCTGTCCTACAAAGGACTCAAAATCTAAGTAGAAGGGAAGACAAGTATTGAATCCCCTTTTTATGGTTGAGGAAACTGAAGCACAGAGAAGTTAGTGACTTGTCCAAGGTCACACAGCAAACAATTGGCAGAGCCGTGATGATAACTCAGGTCCTCCAACTCCAAGGCCCATGCTGTTTCCACTAAGTCACACTGCTTCTCTGAAAGTGAGAGTTTATCAGTTTGAGTAAGTGTCTTCCCTGAACATCTTTCTACCAGTCTCTGTGTTTTTCTCTCTTTCCTCCATCTTTTTATCCTTCCTCTCCTATTACTTGTCCTGCAATGTTTGAATCATTGGCTTGCTGCCTGGAAGCCCTGCTCCATTTCTTACTCTGAACTCTAGAAATTCCAGTCACTTCAGTCAAATTAGATTAACCTCTTGGAGTTCTCTGCCAAATAAACATATTGTAGGCTGAAGGGTTCAAGGGAGTAATTCCTGGAGTGTTATTCCTTGCCTATTCAAAAGGTATCCCTTTTCTCAGTGATGATGATGATGATGACATTTAAGTGCTTACTAAGTGCCAAGGCAGGTCCTGTACTAAGCGTTGGAGTAGATACAAGGAAATCAGGTTGGACACAGTCCCTGTCTCACCCAAGGTCACACAGCAGACAAGTGGCAGAGCTGGGACTAGAACCCGGGAGTCCTGTTAACCTCTACAGATGGGCACCACCTCTTGAAATAAACTAATATTTATCCTGTCATTCATCTTGACTAAAGTATCCTAGCATGAAAAAGGAATTTCCCTAAAGACATACATCTGACACACTGGAGCTACTCATAAGTACTATAATAAATGAATCAGTGAATCAATGAATCAGTGGTACGTACTGAGGGCTTACTGTGTGCAAAGAGCACTGTACTAAGCAGTTTAGAGAGCACCATACAGTAGAGTTGCTAGACAGGATCTCTGCCCTCAAGGAGTTCACAGTATAGGAGGCAGAGATGGACACTGACACAAAATTGCAGATAGGGGAGATAGCAGGGTAAAAGATTATGTACATAAGTGCTATGGGGCTAGGTATGGTGACTATCAAGTGCTTAAGGGATACAGATCCAAGTGCCCAGGCTGTGTAAAAGGGAGAGCAAGTAGGAAAGACCTCTTGGAGGAGATGTGATTTTAGGAGGGAATTGAAAGTGGGTGTGAGTGGTGAACTGTTACATAAATTTACATAGTTTTTGTGACTGGAATGAGGTTCACTTGCCATTTACAATAGAAAACTCCATCATTAACATGATATATTATTCAATCAATCCATCAGACAATCAATGATATTTATTAAGTGCTCACTGTGGGCCGAGCACTATTCTAAGCACTTGGAAGAATAAAATGCAGTTGGTAAACATGATTCCTTCATTTCAATTTATGCTGTATTGCAACACTCACTGTCCTAGCTTTCACCACCTCTTTCTAGTGAGAAAAAATGATCTGTGTGGAAAAGGAGAGATAATCCACACTCAGGCCTTAAAACTACGATGAAAGGTAGTCTTTTGCTTGGAAGCTTTGCTTGGATAACTGAGCTTTAGGTAGAAGACTCTAGGCTAAGCTCCATGTGTGCAGGGAACATGTCTACCAACTCTGTTGTACACATGGAGCTTAGCCTAGTGTCTTAGTAAATACCAAATGAATGATTTGACTGATAGAGACTTAGCACTAAGGGAACCTGATACACAACACCAGATTCTGGGGTAATTCCCATACTAACAAAGCCCATTTCTAAGCTCACACTCTTAATATCCTTCTCACCCTAAATATGCTTTTGTACATAAAAGCCTTCATTCCCCAATGACCTGTAGTCAGTAACATGAGACAAGCACTTAATCCATTCATCTTCAAAATAATAACTGTGTGTTAGAAAGAACAATGTTAGAGAGTGAAAACACCAAAGTTGGTTTCCATCATGGCACATACAAAATTGCCTAATGTTTAGCAAATACCAACTCTCAAAATGTTCCCTCTGAGGGAAGTGGAAAGCTAACATGGAAAAATAGAATCAATCAATGACATTTGAATGTTTACTGTGTGCAGAGCAATGAACTAACCCTAGAAGAAGCAAATAAGTCCAAATCTATTCACCAGCTTGGCAGGAAAATGTAAAAGTGAATCCAATTTTAGCCTCAGAAAGACCTGAATAAATTAATATAGCTCAGGTGCTGGAGGCACCAGCCACTGCTCTGAATTAGCCACAAATCCAGTGCTTAGTACATAGTAAGTGCTTAACAAATGCCATAATAATAATAAAATAATAATAATGATACAGGGACAGGACTCTCAGAAATAATCAGTCTGTCAGCTCCATGTATCTACAAAGCCTATAGAGAATGTTCTTTCCACTACAGACTGTACGGTTCTTGTAGGAAGGGATCTCTAGTCCATGAGCTTGTTGTGGGCAGGGATTGCCTCTCTTTTTTACTGTATTGTACTTTCCCAAGCATTTAGTACAGTGTTCTGCACTCAGTACATATGATTGAACGATTGAATGAATCTCATTTATGATTCTCTATTGTACTCTCCTAAACGCTTAGTGAAGTGCTCCATACACAGTAAGAGCACAATGAATACCATTAATTGATTGATTGAGAGACAGTTGGAAATAGAAACAACCATGGTTCCTTAAGCTGCTTCCTGACCCTCCCTGCTCCCTCCATGTACTTGTTGTGTGACCTTGGACAAGTCACTTGATGTCTCTGTGCCTCAGTTCCCACATCTGCAAAGAGAGGATTCAATATCTGTTCTTCCTCCTTCTTAGACTGTGAGCTCTTTGTGGGACCTGATCATCTTGTATCTACCCCAGCACTTAGTACAGGGTTTGGCACTTAACAAATACCACAATTATTTTTAGTAGTGCCCTTCAAGAATGGGGATTTCCTGACAAGGTTTTGTATTACGAATCAATCAAACAATCTTATTTATTGAGTACTTAATGTGTGCAGATCACTTGGGACAGTACTGTATAACAGAAATATTCCCTGCCCACAGTGAGCTTACAGTCTAAAGGGGGAGACAGAAAGTAATATAAATAAATAAATAACAGATATATACATAAATGTTGTGGGGATGGGAAGGGGGATGAATAAAGGGAACAGGTCAGGTTGATGCAGAAGGGAGTGGAAGAAAATGAAAAAGAGGCCTTAGGAAAGGCCTCTTGGAGGAGATGTGCCTTCAGTAAGACTTTGAAAGTGGGGAGAGTAATTGTCGGATTTGAAAAGGGAGGGCTTTACAAGGCAGTTTAGGGCCATAAACCAGCTATTTGAAGTTCGGTGTAGGTTGGACTAAAAACTAACTGATTACAAATCTGCTACCTGAGAGATGCTGTTCTGAAGAAAGAAAGCCTCTTCAGAAAAAGGGACTCAATACTTATCTCTGTGAGCTTCGCTGTACCTGAGAGCCTACTTCATCTCTAATTGCTACATGCCAGACTGATTTGCCTTCAGCTGTTTCTCAACTGCTTACACAATGCCCTGCCAATTTGAGGTTTTGCTTTATTTTGTTTATGAGGAGTTCTTTCATTTAGTTCTCGTTATGTGCCAAGCACTAAGTGCTTGGGTAGGTTCAAGTTAATCAGGTTGGACACAGTCCCTGTCTCACATAGGATTCATAGTCTAAGCAGGAGGGAGTACGAGGCATAGAGACGTTAAATGATTCACTCAAGGTCATACAACAGACACTTGGCAGAGCCGGGTTTAGAACTCAGATCCTCTGACTCCCAGGTCTGTGCTCTTTCCACTAGGCCACGCTGCTTCTTGTGTTTTCCCCCTTTAAATCCTCCCAGTTCAGCTCATAAGAGAGCAATTGTTTGGGTAGTCTGCCCTGGTCCATTATCATCATATGTCTTTCCCCCTATTGGTGTGATGCTGCTAGTACTGCACCTATTGTAGGGGACTAACTACATTCCAGAACCTCAATGTTTGTCATTCTGGACCATGCATTTGCACCAGGATATTTAGAAAAGAAACAATAGAGTGGTCACAGGAGAAGATCATGAGTCTGCAAGTCAGAGGACATGGGCTCTAACCAGGGCTGATTTTATGACATCGTAGTCCTGGAGAGGGAGACAGAGGAGAAGAAGAGTGGGGAGAGGACAGTAGGAGAAAGGAAAGCAGATGAGAGGGGTGGAGGAGATGGAGGGGGAGAGATAAGAGGAGAGAGGAAGAAGAGAAAGGCAGAGTGACCAGTTGACACTGGCAAAGTTTAGTCTCTTCTCTGTTCCTTTCCCCCACTTTCCCTATGCTGCCCTTCTGTCTCATCACCTCAGGGATGTGAGAGGGCAGTGATGATGCAAGTAGGCACAGGTAGCCTTGGCACAGTTCTTTTCTTGCCACCAGGATCCACACATGGAGGACTGGAGCTCCTCGTCTTCCCTCGAGATTCGGCGAGGTCTCCGGGCACAGGTGGATTCTGTTGGGCTTAACTAATTGTAATAATGATGGTATTTGTTAAGCACTTACTATGTGTCAAACATTGTTCTTAGCGCTGGGATAGATACACAGTCCCTCAGAGGGCTCCCAGTCTTAATCCCCATTTTACAGATGAGAGAACTGAGGCACAGAAAAATGAAGTGACTTGCCCAGTTAAAGATAAATGGTGGAGGTGGGATAAGAACGCAGATCCTTCTGACAATCAGGCCTGTGCTTTATCTACATAGGCCTTGCTACTTAGCTTGGCCTAAGACACTGCATTCCCATCCCTCACTGGCCACAACAGCTGTTGTGATGAAATGGCCACATGGACATTATGACGTGAGCAACATGGCTAATGTGTCATGTAGAAGACCCATAAAACAAAATAGCCCTGGCCCCCATTGGGGTGGTGTTAATCCTGCCCAGACATTGCCAAGAGAGCTTTGTTTTAGGGATGGGTTGAGGGATGAGGAAATTAAAGCTGTAGCCATTGTATGAGATGTGAGACTGGGCATTTAAAATGCTCCAATTCACATTGAAATAAGCCACACTAATGTGTAATTGAATTGTATGATGGACTCTTTGAATACCATCTGCTCAAAGGTTTTATTTTGTTCGGATCTTCTGCACAATTTTGCCTGGTCTCTAAGACTGAAAATTATTTTGCCTGTCTACTAAAGGGTTAAAAACATCCCCTTTAATGTGAAAACCTAAAATTGAAAAATAAAATTGTAAACATTAAGTGAAAGATCCATGGGAGTTCAGAGCTACTGAACATTCATGGAATCTCACTGCCAAGGGTCTAGATTGATAGATCGATTTAGAGAAATGGCCAGAGGAATCTCTCAAGACCAGAAAAACTGAGCAGCTACCATCGATAGCTAAGGGGACAAATGCCAGGAAGACAGCCTGGCAGTCAAAGATGAAGAGGCAGGCAGGGAGACGGAGATGAAACAGCAATATCATCCAGATGAAAGTGGAAGGAGCCAAGATTATTCAATAAGTTGATTTCTCACATACCAAGCTATTAATGGGCCACATTTGGGTCTGATTTTAGGCCACGTTGTGACAGTTCTTTTGGTAGGCAAGTAATGAGCCCTGCATTAAATGTTTATCGGCAACTGAGCCTGGTCAGTTGCAGTACAGTGCAATAGGTAGAAATTTTAATTCCTGAGGACAAAGCTACTTTGTTTGGAAGTCTTTTAAACTCTATTTCAGGGGAGAGTGAAATCTCAGTTGGGGTTTAAGAGGATTTGAAAAGCCATCATTTCAAGGAAAGAATAAAATTTGCCACAGGAAATTGTCATTTATTCTTCCTTTGTCATGGATAAAAAGGCTAATGTATTTGATAATTGTTTTTTATTATTTGTTAAGTATTTACAGTGTGCCAGACACTGTACTAAGCACTCGGGTAAAAACAATCCGATCAGGTTGGAACCATTCCATGTCCCACAGTCTTCACCCCATTTTTCAGCTGGGGTAACCGAGGACCAGAGAAGTGAAGGGATTTGTCCGATGTCACAGAGCAGGGATTAGAGCTGGAATTAGAACCCAGGTTCTTCTGACTCCCAGGTCTATGCTCTATCCACTCAACCACACTCCTCCATCATGGCCCCAATAAAATCAGGGACATTTTCCACACACTCTGACCCCAAAATGGTTGCTTAATTTTAAATGGAGCTATAGAAGAAGTGCTTACCATAGGTTACATACCAAATGTTACTTACTGTACCACACATACATCTATCTTGCAAGCTCCTCACTTGATTGTAAACCCCTCAGTAGATTTTGAAACTCCAAACTAGATTCATTCATTCAATCATATTTATTGAGCATTCACCATGTGCAGAGCACTGTATTAAGCACTTGGAAAGCACAAGTGCACAGCAATAAAGAGAGACAATCCCTGCCCACAACTGGCACACAGTCTAGAGGAGGGGAAACAGACATCAATACAAATTAAAAAAATAGAACTGTAGACATATATACATAAGTGCTGTGGGCAGGGAGTAGGGGAAGAGCAAAGGGAACAAGTCAGGATGATGAGGAAGGTAGTGGGAGCTGAGAAAAAGTGGAGCTTAGTCTGGGAAGGCTTCTTGGAAGAGGAGTTCCTTCATTAGGGCTTTGAAGGGGGGAAGAGTGATTGTTTAGTGAAGTTGAGGAGAGAGAGTGTTCCAGGCCAGCAGTAGGACATGCACCAGGGATTGATGACAAGACAGGCGAGATAGAGGCACAGTGAGAAGATTAGCACCAGAGGAGTGGAGTGTGCAGGTTGGGATATAGGAGAGAAGGAAGGTGAGGTAGGAGGGGGCAAGGTGATGGAGAGCTTCAAAGCCAATAGTGAGGAGTTTATGTTTGAAACAGAGGTTGATAGGCTACCACTGGAGATTTTTGAGGAGTGGGATGACATGCCCAGAACATTTCTGTAGAAAGATAATCCAGACAGCGGAGTGAAGCATGGACTGGAGTGGAGAGATGCAGGAGGTTGGGAGGTCAGAAAGGAGTCTAATGTAGTAATCTAGGTGGGATAGGATGACTGATTGTACTAATGTGGTAACATTGTGGATTAAAAGGAAAAGGTGCATCTTGGTGATGTTGTGAAGACGAGACTGACAGATTTGGTGATGGATGGAATATCTGGGTTGAATGAGAGAACGGTGTCAAGGATGGTTATGCCATCTACAGTGTTGGGAAAGTTTGGGAGAGGACAGGGTTTGGGAAGGAAAATAAGGAACTCTGTTTTGGACATGTTGAGTTTGAGGTGGCATGAGTACATCTAAATAGAGATGACCTGAAGGCAGGAGAAGATGCGAGCCTGGAGAGAGGGAGAGAGAGCAGGGGAGAAGATGTAGATTTGGGTATCATCCTTATAGAGATGGTACTTGAAGCCATGGGTGCGAATGAGTTCTCCGCGGAGGGTGTGTAGATGGAGAATAGAAGGGGACCAAGAACCTGAACCTTTAGGGTCCCCTACAGTTAAGGGGTGGTCACACCAGATCGTAAATGCTTCAGTAGACTGTAATCTACTTGAGGCCAGGAATCTTGTCTACCTAGTCAATTGCACTGTACTTTCCCAAGTACTTAGTAAATATCTTACACATAGTAAGCACTTGATAAATAACCCTGGTTGATCAATTCCTTGCCATCCCCTATAAAGTACTGCCCTCTATTTTTCCTTAAATGCAGGGTTGGTTAACATTTAATGATGTCTAGTTTTCATAGTGTTTGAACTCTTTCTGGTTACCCTGGCTTGGAAAAGTTAATGCTGCTTCCAAAATGCTATGGGAGAATTTATGTCTTAGTAGAGCCTACCTCCACCTTCTCAATGAAATAAATACTTATTTTTATGAGAAAATATGTAGAGAAATGCTTCCCAGAGGTTTACAATGCTACTAGGTGTATTTCTTCACTGAAGTCTCTTTTTAAACTGAAAAAAAGTGGTGGAAAATGTTTTCCTAAGGAAGACTCCAAAGATGACGATCTGGATAATGGAGCAGACTGCAGTCAGTACAATATTCTGAAAACATAAGTTGTCTTTTAAACCCAATGAGTGCTTAAAATAGGGTTTATTAGGATTTCAAGTAATCCACTCTTCTTTTTGCTTCTCTGGGACTTTTTGTTTCCAGTGATGGTGAAGGACAAATCCCTCTGCACAGGTAAAGGTTCACTTTTACTATATTAAGCAAGAAGTTAAAAAGACTAAAGGGATGTTGTATTCATAAGCTCAGGAAAGGACCTAAAATCAAAGGATATAGTTTAGCAGTTATTCTTTACTTGAGAAATTTGGGTTTGTATTAAAATTCAGTTATATACGTGCATGTAAATTTGCATGTAATTTTGGACTAAAAATTGGCCCTTTTAAATTGGACGTTTTGAGACAGCAAAATAAAAGACAGGAAAGTGTATACACATAAACAGGTTGCATACTGTAGTTTCTCTCATGACAAGTACATGCAGTAGCCCTTTCATCCACCAAACCCTTCCATCACGCCTATTTGATAGTGATGAGAAGCAATGAATGGAGGGAAAAAAGATTGAGAGAGTGTTACTGAAAGCCCAAGAGCTCAGTCAATCAATTGATTCTACTTATTGAGCACAGAACTTAGTGTAGTGCCTGGAAGACAGTAAGCACTTGACCAATACCACAATTATTATTATTACAATATACTAAGTGCTTGGGAGAGTTCACTATAAAAGAGTTGGTAGACACATTCCCTGACCACAGCAGAGGGATAAGGAGATTGATAGAGCTGGATTCAGTCTTCTGTTATGGAAGCTGAAGATTTTATGCAAGTATATATTTGGCACAGAGGACAATTACTTAAAAAAATTAGCTTTTTAGTATATTCATATTAAATAAGAAGATAAAAATGCTCACCCCCTTTTCAAAGCCTCATTGAAGGCATTCCTCCTTCAAAGGTCTTTCCCCTACTTATCCCCATCTCCCACTCCCTTCTGCGTTGCCCTGACTTTCTCCCTATGCTCTTCCAACCCACCACCAGACCACAGCACTTATGTATATAGCTGTAATTTCATTTATTTGTATTGATGTCTGTTTCCTTCCCCTCCCCTTCCCTCCCCCTTCCCCTCCACCCAGCCACAGACTGTGAGGTCACTGTGGGCAGGGGATGTCACTGTTTATTGTTGTATTGTACTTTCCCAACCACTTAGTTCAGCACAACAGTAAGCTCTTAATAAATGTGAATGAATGAGTAATGAATGAATATTACTAAATCAGACTAATGAGTTAAGGTTAGATAGTATGATGTCTCCAATAATGGTGTCAGGATACTTAGATTAAGTGTGAACTGTTTGATGGTTGACAATGTCAAACCTGATGTTTAGGAATTTAGCATATAATATCCCTAGTTTTCTCTATAGAAATCCACCTTGGACTGTTCATTCATGAATTTATCCGGACCCCTCTTGAACCTATTGAGAGTTTTCTGCTTGCACAACTTAATCAATCCATCAGTGGTATAGTAATGGTAATAAAGGTATAGAGCACTGTACACAGCACTTGGGAAAGAGCAATACAATAGAGTGGATAGACATGATCCCTGCCCACAAGAAACTTGCATCTGATAATAATAATGATATGTATATATACATATATAGGTATCTATCTATCTATCTATCTATCTATCTATCTATCTATCTATCTATCTATCTATCTATCTATCTGCATGTATGGTTTGTACATAAGTGCTATGGGACTGAAGGTGGGTAGTAACTAATCCCTTACAGTTATCCAAACTATTTTCAATCAGTCAATGAATGGTATTTATTGAGTGTTTACCAAGCACTTTACTAAGTAATTCGGTAGACACAATCCCCTCCCATAGGGGTCTTACAGTATACTGGTGGAAACAGGTATTAAATGCATTAGGGATTGGGGAATTAGTGGGGCATAAGAACACTTAAGTATTACTTTGAGAAGGGTTTCATTTCGTTCAGTTTGAACTCAAGTCCATTTTCAGCATGTGTTACCTTCCCACGAGATTTCCAAATCTATATCCACCCCCTTCATGATTTTGTAGACTTGGGTCATGTTCATTCAATCGTATTTATTGAGGACTTACTCTGTGCAGAGCACTGTACTAAGCGCTTGGAAAGTACAAATTTGGCAACAGATAGAGATAGTACCTACCCAACAATTGGCTCAGTCTAGAAGTTTTTTCCCATCCTCTGTCTTTTCTCTTTGAAGAGTTCTAACGTTTTCAGACTACTCATAAGAATGCTTCCTCATTTCACTGACCATCTTGAACATGAGATTCATCCAGATTTTCTCCTGATAGTAATTTAGACAATGAGGAACTTTGCAGATGGATCACTCTAGGACTTGTAAATAGTTAATACCATTCCCAAAAGCTCTAACCAACTTCAGGAATAAAATGAGCACAGGAAGATTTGAAGTCAGCTTGGAAATTCTGTGCTTTCAAATTTAACATTTTCCTTTCCGAATATGAAAATTGGCTTTTTTCTTCTCTTCATGTATATTTGCTTAAACTTAAGAAATAATTGTCTTTACCTCTTCTTTATTTTGATTTAAAGTATTACTTCTCTAGACTATCTAATTATATTTAAAGCCTGTCCTTCTTGTATCACTTGTAAAATTTAAAGTGAACGAGGGCAGGTGAGTGAATATGAAAAATCCATTCTCAAGGCCTTGTTGTTTACCAGAATCTTGGTCATAGGCTTGGGAAATTTAACACTTATGGTGCTTGTTAAGCATTTACTATGTGCTAAACTCTCCACTAAATGCTGGGGTAGATACAAAATCATTGGGTAGGACACAGTCCCTGCCCCACATAAGCATCTCAGTCCAAGTAGGAGGGAGTAGGATTTAATCCCCATTAATCCCCATCAGGTAATAGATGCCCAGAGCAGTGAAGTGACTTTCCCAAGGTCACACAGCAGACAAATGGCAGAGCAGGAATTAGAACCCAGGTCTTCTGACTCCCAGGTCTGTTCTCTTCCCATTAGGCCATGCTGCTTTTCCTGTGTTGACCTTTTTAACATGTATCCTTAAAGATAAATATACATATATATATTTATATATCATACTACTACTGGTTAAATACTTTTTTTTCTCCTCCTCCCTCTAGTGCTAAATAATTGATATCAGCCAATATCCCCCATTAGATTATAAGAACCCTAGGACAAGAACTAAGTGTTTTGCCTAACTCTCCCTCAAGCATGTAGTACAGCGCTCTTTCCACAGTAGTCACTCAAATGCTATTGATTGAAATCCTCTACAATGCTGCCTTCTCCAAAATTGCTCCAGGGAGCTGCTATCTGGTAAAAGAGAGCTCACAACAATCTGGGTGAATTCTACTATTACATACCACTCTGGAATTTTCCCTCTTAACTGAAATACCATCATCATTGTGGAATTTGTTTAACACTTACTATGTGTCAAGCATAGTTCTAAGCACTGGGTAGTTACAATTTAATCAGGTCAGACACATTCTCTGTCCCACTTAGGGCTCACAGTCTATGTAGAAGGAGCAGCATGGCTTAGTGGATAGAACATGGGCCCAGGAGTCAGAAGGTCATGGGTTCTATTCCTGGCTCCCCTGCTTGTCAGCAGTGTGAGCTTGGGTAAGTCACTTCACTTCTCTTCGCATCAGTTACCTCATCTGTAAAATGGGGATTGAGACTGTGAACCCCAAGTGGGCCAAGGACTGTGTCCAAAGTGATTTTTTTGTATCTATCCCAGCACTTAGTCCAATGCCTGGCACATAGTAACTGCTTAATACATGCCATTATTATTATTATTAGAAAAGAGGACAGGTATTGAATCCCCACTGTATGGATGAAGAAACTGGGGCACAGAAGTGACGTGCCTGGGGTCACACAGGAGGCAAGTGATAGAGTCAGGATAGGAATCCAGGTCCTCCAGCTTCCATGGTCTTTCCATGATGCTATGCTGGCTGGGTGCCATTAGCCAGGAATGCCAAATCCCCATGCCAGATCACCACCCTGGGACTGGGAGCTTCCAAAATAATTGTATAAGAAGTCTGGTTTTCCAAGGTTTTCTAGGGTTGTGTAGGGCAATAAAAAAACAATGTAATAAACCCCAGAGGATATGGCACAGGCCTTTTCTCTCTTGTTCCCATCATTTGCCATTATTTTTCCCTTGGCTTTGACTCTGTGGGTGATTTGTTTGTTAGTGTTGGACACACAAAAGCTGAAGCCAAGAGAGTTTCTGTTCTGCCTCATTTCTTTTTCCTCTTACCTAGTCCTCCAGGGAATTCTTTCTCTTGAATCATCTGACAACAAAATCAATAGTTTACACTTCAAGTAATGGGAGGCATTGATTCAATGGCATGACACACACAAAATCAACAAACCCACAAACATTTTTAGCATTTAGTGCAGGTGGAAGTCTTACTTCTAGGTTGAATTTTTGTTTAAGGGAGATGTTAATTTGCTGGAAATCTACTTGCTCTTTTCAAATTCTGTTTGAGATTCCAGATCTCCCTTTTGTTGCTCAATTTGGCTGTTAAAAGATGGCTTCAGAGTTCTTCAGTGCTCATTCAGAACTTGCTTCCAGTTTAATCTTTAAAGTATCTTTTATTCAGAATACCATCCATCTCATTCAATCCTTTCAGGGTAATGGGCCTACTGACCCCACAGGGCAGAATCAGAATCATGTGGGTAGATGGGATCAATGAGAGAATTGCAAACACTCCATCTCTCACCAGTAGAACAGAGGTTCTTTCTTCTCCCTTGAAGTGAAACATTAGCAACCCTTCAGAGTCCCCTCTCCGACTCATGTGCCTGCTGTGAATTCCAAGTTCCCTTAGGGAAATCATACTTCACACAACTGACTTATCTTTATTTAGAGTAGCAGTCACAAATCACTATCTCCCTGGCCCTCAAAGGACCCCCGCCCCTGGCTTCTCAGTGTCAACAGATCAATTTTGGCACACTGACAGACTGAAAAGGCAGCACGGTTTCATAATGGCAAAACAGAATGCAGGGAATTGGCTGGGCAACTGATCTTTAGAAAAAGGTTTACCGACACAATTTTTCTGTTTGCATATTCAAACTTAAGCAAGTGTGGCTACCTAAGGTCATTTTCATGACTCATAATTGACGGCCTCTTGCAGAATGCTTTCCTGCATCTATATGAGCTGGGAAATTATTCTGAGTATGTAATGTCCATTTTTGAAGTGGAACAAAAACAGGAAAAAAAGTTTTTCTCCTGTTACCTGGTCATTTTGATTTGATTTTAACTCCTGGTTTTGCCAAGTTTAGGATTTCAAATGTCAGAAAAAGGTTATTATTGGGTGACTTCCGGAAAATTGCTTAACATGTTCAACTAACTTCTGTAACCTAGATTTTTGTTTACAGAAAAGCAATAGAATTTGTATCTGTTTTGACCATAGAAATGCCACCAAATAAATTGGCCATTCCACCTAATATTCTTTCAACTGAGAATGACAACAGGATGGTTGCATGAACAATTTTGATTGATGACTTCCTAATTATGATCTAACATCCCTTACTTTTTCCTGTACAATCCTGAATTACCTCCAGTATCTCAGTGTTTAAATAATAATATGAAATACTATTTTGTGATGGTGAATTGGGCCAACGATAGGTTTGTACCATGCTAAAGTACAACTCCCACAAGAAAAGGAAGGCTTTTTTGTCTGGATTATTCCAATTAAAACAATGGTTATAATCAGCCCCTGCAGCTCTTTCCTCTGGTTTCCCCAGGCAGGGTCTGATTTTTGAGACTCCTGTATCAGTGTTTCAGTCTTTTCTGGTTTGGACTGAGAGAGAGCAGGAACAGTGGACAACTCAGCACCCACTGTATCTTGCTTTTCATCATGGCAGAAAACCTTTTCCAGGTCTCCTGACTACCAGAATTTGATTCCTGGAATTTGGGATGAAAGGGAGATAGATGTTTGTTGTTTTTTTTCTTCCCCTTTTAATTGACTGGTGGAGCTTCAATACATTTTGAAGTTCAACAAAAAACTGAAACAAGTGTGTGTGGGAAAGCCAAACACATTATTTTCTCCTGTAGCTTTTCTCCTGCTTCCCTGTGAATCTGTGTGAAAAACCTGGAGAGGATCCTCTTTCATCTTGTTTCTTTCCCTGCCCCCTAACCCAACACCTTTGAGTAGCTATACTGGAGCCACGCTTTAGTAGGCTTGGAAAGCAGCGTGGCCTAGTGGAGAGAACTAATGTCTGGGAGTCAGAAGGGCCTGGGTTCTAATCTCGGCTCTGCCAATTGCTTGCTGTGACCTTGGGCAAATCACTTACCTTTACCTTCTCTGTGCCTCAGTTTCCTCAACTGTAAAATGAGGATCCCTATTCTCCCTCCTAATTAGATTGTGAGCCCCATGAAGGGCAGGGACTATGTTATGCCTAATAAGCATGTACCTACATTGCTTAGAACAGTGTTTGACACATAGTAAGTGTTCAACAAATACCATTTAAAAAAGGGAATTAATCTCTTTAAAAGTAGTCCCTAAAATGGTCTATCTTGGAGATTTCTCCAAACACGAGGAAGACTGTTGTTAAAGTTGGTTTGACTTCATGGTACCAGTGAAACAATGAATCAATCAGTGGTATTATTTATTGAGTGCTTACTCTGTGCAAAGTAAACACATGGGAGAGTACCTTATAACAATTAACTGTTGGAAATTGAGCTTATTAATTAGTCAGAGACTTCTGTTGGGAAGTTTTGACCTGTTAGATCATTACTTTAACCATAGTGTGCACACCCTGAGCTTTCTTTGATCTTCTGTTGTTCTGCATGGATGGGCTTTGAAGATCTTCTTTTGAATAATGGATGTCTGAGGGAAGCAAAAAAAAATAAATCAGTTTTTCCTGTTTTTTTGCATCTTCCATATTACCCTCTCTTATAGTTGAGAAATACTGTATTGTAGCTTTTAGATTTTTTCACCAAGCATTACAAGAATCATTAGCACGTTTATTCTGGTTCTCTATTCCTAAAACCAAGAGATCATAACCCATTATTGCAGATGTGTATTTCTTGACTTACAATGAGATAAGACAGGAAACGATTAATGAGGGAAATGCTTTTTCACTTTGGAGTCATGCTCTGCTGAATACAAAGCAAAATATTTTTCTGCTGGATCATTTATTGAATACTAATACATATTAAGTTTACATTTGCTAGAACATTGAATAATGTGTTATTAAACAACATTTTAGAATAAACCAAATAGATCTCTTTCAAAATAATTATTTCCTAGATCCCAGAAACTCATCATTGAGAATAATAAACCATATATGTTATATATATACGATTAGACTGTAAGCCCACCGATTAGACTGTAAGCCTGTCAATGGGCAGGGACTGTCTTTGTTGCCGATTTGTACATTCCAAGCGCTTAGTACAGTGCTCTGCACATAGTAAGTGCTCAGTAAATACTACTGAATGACTACGTGTACATATATACACATATTATTTTATTTCTTCCTCTCCCTTTCTGCAGTTAAAATAAAATGCAAAACATTAATGGATTGATATAGAGATCTCCATAATATATCCATAGCTTCATATAAGTAGGAAGCAAAACTAAAAGACCTCCTATCTTAAAGCCCAGTTCTCCCCAGGGGAGCCATGCTTTTCCAAGAAAAATCCGTGGCTAAACTTCTCTTTTCTTGCAACCTCCATAAGATTGCTATTGGGCATTTCTCCACTGTGCATTTTACCCAAGTCTTTAGTAATCACAATAACAATAATAGAGGTACTTGTTAAGCTCTTACTATGTGCGAAGCACTGTTCTAAGCACTGGGGGAGGTACAAGGTAATCAGATTGGAAACAGTTCCTGTCCCACATAGGGCTCACACTCCTAATCCCCATTTTACAGATGAGGGAATTGAAGCACCGAGAAGTTAAGTGACTTGTTCAAGGTCACACACTAGACATGTGGCAGAGCCAGAATTAGAACCCATGACCTTCTGACTTCCAGGCCTGTGTTCTATCCACTAAGCTACTCTGCTTCTCATAGTATAGTGAAATGCCCACAGTAGGCCCCCTTTGAAGTGCTTACCATACGTAGGTATCTATAATTGTGCTGTGCTCACAGAAACCATTCAGTACAGTGTTCAACAAATCTTGTATACCCATAACACTGCTGGGCTCACAGAAGGCACCCACTACCGTCAGTGTTCACTACACAATAGGTACTCATAATGGTGCTGTGCTCACAGGAGTACTGACACCCATTATAATGTTCTGGGCACAGTACAAGCTCAGCAAATGCTACTGCTGTTGCTGTTGAAAGTCCATCTACATAGCATAAGCATTGCTTCTAAACAGCTTCATTTTTTTTTTTTCCAATGACAGGTGTCTTAAATGGGAAAATTTAGAAGCTAATTGCTGCCAGAAAACATTAAATTAGTGATTCAAAAGCTCCCTATTTTGAAATAAATTTGGAGTGTGCTTGATGATACGGAGTTTCACTGGGCTCTCTGGTAATTAGAATGGCCAAAAACCCAATTTTTTTCTGGGGTAATGCAGTAAAGAGGTCTCATCGGATTAATTTTAGATGCATCTCAATTCTTTTTTGGATTCCTCCCAGTATCAGGCAGCAACGTTAATGTTGAGTTATCATGGTAAAATTAACAAATTAAGCTTGGCCATATAACTTCTGGAGCAAAAATGCAACTGACCAACCATAGACCATTACCTCTGAGGGGATGGGGAAAATGGTGGAAATGGAAAATATTGATCAAGTGCTTAAGGGAGCTTGTTGTGGGCAGGGATTGTCACTATTTATTGTTGTATTGTACTTTCCCAAGCACTTAGTACAGTGCTCTGCACACAGTGAGCGCTTAATAAATACCATTGAATGGATGCATCATATTTTAGATTCTGACTCCTCCACTAGATTGTAAGATCCATGAGAGCAGGGAATATGTCTATTTGCTCTTTTTCCACTCTCCCAAGTGCTTGATATGATGCTTTGTACACAACAGATATTCAACAAATACCATTGATTGATTGAAGGGAAAACTCTCTTTGTTTAAAATGGATTAGAATGAGTATTTATCTTTTGTACGCAGAAGTCTCCCCAAAGTCATTAAAGGCTGTCAGTATGAATGAGAAGGATTATATGGAAAAGCTGACCAGTGAATGAGCTGAGTCAACTACGAGCTGGACATAAATCAATCAACGGTGTGTACTGAGCACTTGGGGGAGTACACCAAATTCTTCCTGTTCCTCACTGAATCTGGGATCACAAGATCATTGAACAGGTAGGATTTTTCCTTCCTTTTCTGGGAAATAATCTTTCTTGGTGACTTGTTCTAGATCAGATCAGAGGTGTGGTCAGGTAACTGGTTTCAGAGGTTTCCTCACATTTAGCCAACCCCAGCAGGGTAAAAGTGAATACGAATACCATATATCTCATATGCCATATGTGGCCGGGAATATGCCTGCCAGCAGTGTTATACTGTACTCCCCCAGGAAAGCCATTGCTTTTCCAAGAGAAATTCATGGCTAAACTTCCCTTTCTTTGCAACCTCCATAAAATGGCTACTGGGCATTTCTCCACTGTGCATGTTTCCTGAGGCTTTAGTAATAGCAATGATAGTAATAATAATGGGACTTATTAAGTGCTTACTATGTGCCAAGCACCACTCTAAATGCTGGGGTATATACAAGGTAATCAGATTGGAAACAGTCCTTGTCTCACATTGGGCTCACACTCTTAATCCCCATTTTACAGATGAGGGAACTGAGGCCCAGAGAAGTGAAGTGACTTGCCCAAGGTCACACAACAAACATGACAGAGCCAGGATTAGAACCCATGACCTTCTGACTTCTAGGCCCAAGTGTGGTCTAGTGGATAAAGCATGGCCCTGGGAGTCAGAAGGACATGGGTTCTAATTCTGACTCTGCCATTTTGCTGTATGAGACCTTGGACAATCATTTCGCTTCTCTGGGAGTCAGAGGTCATGGGTTCTAAACCTGACTTCTCCATTTGTCAGTTGTCTGGCTTTGGGCCAGTCACTTAACTTCTCTGTGCCTCAGTTACTTCATCTGTAAAATGGGGATTAAAATTGTGAGCCGCATGTGGGATAGGGACTACATCGGACCCGATTTGCTGGTATCGCCTCAGCACTTAGAACAGTGTCTGGCACATAGTAAGCACTTAACAAGTACTACAATTATTATTAAGTAATGTGGGGATGAATCCAAGTGCAATAAGCACTGAATGCCCATTTTGCTGAGGAGAGTACCAAAGCAGAAATAAATTGACTCACCCTTGGTCACACAGAAGACAAGTGGTGGAGATGGAATTAGAAACCAGGTCCTTTGACTCCCAGGCCTGTGATCTTTCCACTAGCCACACTCCTCCACCCTCCCAAAGAAACCTTCCCAGAAATCCCCAGAAATTCCCAGTCCAACTTATATGCTTCTAAACATCAAACAGTATTGCAGTTTTAGAATTTTTGGCTCGCTCAACTTCAGATTGAAGTTGGAATTACAGTTCTTGGATGAAATGCTTTGAAGCAGATTGGCCATATATCGGGGATTGGCTGAGACTGTTCTGGAATTTCATTGTCTGTTCTGGGCAATTTTAGAAACATAACCAAATTGTAAACAACCTGGCACATCACTTGGCACTGACTCTCAGCTAATGTTGCTCACTTGAAATGCTAGGACTTGGCTTGCAGCTTGCTTGGGTCCTGTGCGTTTTCAGTCTCACAACATTCTGGACCTCAAAAAATGTGCATCCCTAGATGATCACTGAAAAGGAAAGGGAAGGTAGGCACTCTTTAGACATCCCAATATTTTAGTTTTCAAGGTACAAATATGGGTACAAATCAGTAAGAAGATAATGGGTCTGCTCTTACCAATGAGCAGGGAGCAATGGTGTGAAGAAACTTTATTAGGGAGTTTCCATTCACTATCCTTTGAAAAAGGAAATTCACCCCTGCAGTTGATCAATTAATCCCCATCTTATTTATGAGGCTTATTCCTTGAAACATGCAAATAGAATCAGGTCTGTTTGAAGAGGAATACTTACTAACTGAATTACAAACCAGATTGACTTGACTAAATTAGTTGAAGAGGACATAACAATGTACAGTTTTATATATCCATTCTCCATCGGGAGCATAGCCAATTTCAATTTCATTCCACTTGAGATATGGCCATTTATTAGGACTCAAAGGTTAATTAACAGCTAGCTACAGAAAACCCCTAAGCAATATTTATAAATCTAGTTCATCCTGACAAAATATTTTTCAGGGAAAAATGTTAAGGCAAATTTTGTGCTGGCTCACACATTTGGGTATGAGACAAATCAAAATTCACAATAAAGCAGAAAAAATCAATTAATCAATGCTTTACAGAACCTCAGTTGTATTTCAGTTCAAAATTGAATTTCTTTAATATCATTTACTCAGGGACTAACTTAGTTCTTTCCAAAAGCAAATAAATTCACCCTAAGCACCAACTATTTGCTGCTTCCCATTCACCAAACATGTATGAAATCCCCATGATATTAGCTGTTGTTCTCTTGACTCTTAAAATGGTCTCTTCTCTCTCTTTTCACTTTTTTCACTTTTTCTACTTGGAGGTTGTCATTGACTCTTTTTTTTTTTTCATTTCTCATTTTAAATTTTTTCTTTGTCTTTGCTCCCTCAGTTTTTCTTCTCTAACTCCCTCAAGAGTAACATTTTACTCAGATCCTAAGTGACTTGAACATTAAAGAGATATTGGAGGAGAATCACTGATTCAAACAGTGATTCCCCAAGGCACTGTTTGCCTGGTTCTGATGCAAATCGTTCTGTTGTGTTGTCTTTGACAGAGTTCCTCTAATGGATGCTCTTCTTTAAAAGTGCGTAGAGGATAACTATTTTTGTGCATTAGAATTATAATTTGTTTTGAGAGTGAACCTAAAGTTCTTGGTGCTTCAGTATTTATTTTTCTCTGGACAGCGCTAGATCTTCTGTGTCTCAGGCTAGAGGCTTCTAGGACATCACTTTCCTTTCTAAAAGAACTCTGACCAATTCTCAAGGCTGGAATGTTTGTTCATTGAGAATTCATGAGTATGGTATTATAAAAAAATCGTCACTCTTTCATATGCTTTTATATCAATTTTTAAAGAGAACATAACTACTAAAATGATACCCGATGTAATATAACCCTGCCTGTACTAGTGTAGAGTTAGTTTGAATTCTCATTGAAGCCTCTTTCTCAGAAAAATTCAATCTCAATGAAAACTTTTAATATTAGAATATCGAGGAAAGAATTGGTTTCGCGCAACTCATAAATTATTTTCTGAGTAGAAATCTGACCAGTTTGTCAAACTGTCATTTAATGGTCTGAGTGAAACCATCAGAGAAAGCAATCAATCTTCTGCCCCATACTTAGACTGTCCCCCAGCTAATCCAAAGCGCCTCATCTCATGAGTGATACAGGGGCTGAGGAGAAGGTACCTGGCTATGGGAATCCACCACTGTTTCACCCCTACAATAGCCTGGACCAAACAGCCCCTGTAACTGATTATTCTTCCTCTTTGGTATTGAGCAGATCAGCCCCTTGCCATCCACGCAGAGTCACCATTCTGGTTTAAGCTTTCATTGTAATAATAATGGTGGTATTTGTTAAGCGCTTACTATGTGCAAAGCACTTTTCTAAGTGCTAGGGAAGATACAAGGTGATCAGGTTGTCCCATGTGGGGCTCATTGTATCAGCTCTCACTGAAACAGCATGGCTTAATGGATAGAGCATGGGTCTGGGAGTCAGAAGGACCTGAGTTCTAAGCCCGGCTTTGCCATTTGTCTGCTGTGTGTGACTTTGGGCAAGTCACTAAACTTCTCTGGGCCTCACTTCCCTCACCTGTAAAATGGAGATTAAGACTTTGACACCCATGTGGGATGAGGACTGTGTCCAACTGATTAGCTTATATCTGCCCCAGCGATTAGAACAGTGTCTGCCAAATAATAATAATGATGATAGTATTTGTTAATCGCTACGTGCCAAGCACTATTCTAAGTGCTGGGGTAGATACAAGGTCATCAAGTTGTCCTACGTGGGGCTCACAGTCAATCCCTATTTTACAGATGAGGTAATTGAGGCACAGAGAAGTTAAGTGACCTGACCGAAGTCACAGAGCTGACAAGTGGTAGAACTGGGATTAGAACCCACAACCTCTGACTCCCAAGTCCATGCTTTTTCCCCAAGCCATGCTGCTTCTCATAGCAAGTGCTTAACAAATACCAACTCTACCACTATCACTATCACAGTTAGACTCTGGAATCAGTCTCCTCACTGGTCTCCAATCACAAGCCAGACCTGCTTTGGATCATGTTGCATGTAGCTCCCAGGATTGCTTTTCCAAAGGATTCCTTGGTCCACAAAGTTCTATTCCTCCAAAAACCTGCAATGGCTCCCATTTCGATCAATCAGTGGTATTTCATGAGCACTTACTGTGTGCAGAGCAGTATGCTAAACATTTGGGAGAGTTGGTAGGCATGATATCCCTGCCCACAAGGAATTTATAATCCAGTGATCCTTCAGCATCAAGCAGAGACACCTTGCCATCACTTCAAGGCTGTCCACTAACTTTCCTCATCTAAGATAATAACTCTCTTCACCTGCTCCTTCCTGGCTCTCACTCTGAACTCCTAAAATCACCTTCTAATTATGATAGAGTCTCCCCATCAAGGATGATGGATGAGCTATCCCTCTCTAGACTCTAAGCTCATTGTAGGCAGGGAACTAGTCTGTTATATTGCTGTGTTGTGCTCTCTCAAGTGCTTAATACAGTGCCCAGTACACAGTAAGCACTCAATAAATATGATTGATTGATTGATGAGCCTCAGACCAGCCACAAAGACTTTGGGACAAAGAACTTGCTCAAAGGAATTAACTGGAATGCCAGTGGTTTTTCCAGTGCCATTTGCATGAGAAGCAGTGTGGCTTAGTGACAAGAATATGGGTTTGGGAGTCAGAGGTTGTGGGTTCTAATCCCTGCTCTGCCACTTATCAGCTGTGTGACATTGGGCAAGTCACTTAACTTCTCTGTGACTCAGTTACTCATCTGTAAAATGGGGAGTAAGATTGTGAGCCCCACATGGGACAACCTGATTACCTTGTATCTACCCCAGCACTTAGAACAAAGCTTGGCACATAGTAAGCGCTTAACAAATCCCAAAATTATTATTATTATTATTTGCATTATAATGGATAGAGCACAGGCCTGGGAGTCAGAAGGTCTTGAGTTCTAATCCCAGCTCCACCACCTGTCTGATGCATGATCTTGGGCAAGTCATTTCACTTCCCTGTGCCTCAGTTACCTCATCTACAAAATGGAGTTTGAGGCTGTGAGCCCCACATGACATAGGAACTGTGTCCAACCTGATTTAACTGTATCTACTCGGGTGGTTATTACAGGGCCTGGCACACAGTAATTGCTTAACAAATACCATTATCATTATACCTTCTCTTCTCTTTGATGATCTTTGATCTCTGAATCCTTACTCATGCTATTCCCTGGAACTGGAGCTCTCTTCCCAGCCAAAAACATATAACACCACAGCTCTTGCCCTTGTCAAAGTCCTCCTAAGGTTCCACCTCCTCCAGGAAGAATTTTCTGATTAATTCATCCAAATTCAATCAAAGATATTTTTGAGTGCTTACTATATGCAGAGCATTGAAATAAGTCCTTTTGTCTGTTTATTGTTGCATTGTACTCTCCTAAGTGCTTAGTACAGTGCTCTGCACACAAGTAAGCATTTAATAAATAAGACTGACTGACTGAATGAATGAATACATGAATGAGAGCACAGTTTCAGAATTGGTAGACACAATTTCTTCCCTCGACGAGCTTAAAATTGCCTCAGTCCAAGCGTCACCCTTCACATTTATGTATTCATATCCATACTCAGCACATATACAGAAATATACACAAACACATTCATTTATTCAATCAATCATATTTATTGAGCTCTTACTATGTCTGTTGCCAAATTGTACATTCCAAGTGCTTAGTACAGTGCTCTGCACATAGTAAGCACTCAATAAATACTATTGAATGAATGAATGACTGCAGAGCGCTGTACTAAGTGCTTGGAATGTACAATTCAGCAACAGATAGAGACATTCCCTGCCCAACAATGGGCTCAAAGTCTAAATGGGGGAGACAGACAACAAAACAAAATAAGTAGTCAGGCGTCAATATCACCAAGATACATAGAATCATAGATATATACACATTATTAACAAAATAAATAGAGAAATAAATAATATATACAAATATGCACAAGGGCTGTGGGAAGGCGAAGGGGGAAGAGCAGAGGGAGGGAGTAGGGGGAATGGAGAGGGGAGGAGGAGCAGAGGGAAAGGGATGTCTCAGTCCGGAAGGCCTCCTGGAGGAGGTGAGCTCTCAGTAGGGCTTTGAAGAGGGGAAGAGAGTTAGTTTGGTGGATGTGAGGAGGGAGGGCATTCCAGGTCAGTGCTAGGACGTGGGCCAGAGGTTGATGTCGAGACAGGAGAGAACAAGGGACCATGAGGAGGTGAACGGCAGAGGAGCGGATTGTGCGGGTGGGCAGTAGAAGGAGAGAAGAGGTGAGGTAGGAGGGGGCCAGGTGATGGAGAGCTTTGAAGCCAAGAGTGAGGAGTTTATATGTATATTCAATATTCAGTAATTGATTGTTATTTCTTCCTATCACATTCATTCTATTACTATTTTTATCCTTGTTCTCCCCCTCCTATTTGTAAATCATTTATATCTGCCTGTTTCCACTATTATATTGTACTAACCTTGAGGGCAGAGAATAGGTCTTTTGTTCGTTATGATTATTGCAGTGTCCTTGTCTCATTAGAATCCAGTGAAATAAATGCTTGAATCAATGTAGTAGCAGTTTGAATCGAGAGGAAAGGGTGAGTTTTAGAGATGTTGTGAAGGTAGAACTGACAGTCTATCCTGGCAGATGGACTGTAGGTGGAATGAGAGATGAGTCAAGAACAATCCTAAGGTTATGGAATGTGAAAAAGAGGATAGTGGTGGTGTCAGCAGTTATGGGAAAGACAGTGGGGGACAGGGTTTGGGTGGGTAGATGAGGGGTTCTGTTTTGGACATTCATTCATTCAATCATATTTACTGAGTGCTTACTGTGTGCAGAGCACTATACTAAGCCTTGGAAAGTACAATTCAGCAATAGAGACAATCCCTACCCAAAGGGGTCACAATCCAGGAGGGGGAACATATTAATTTTGTTCTTGGACATATTAACTTTGAGACATTCATAGGATAGCCAAGTAGAAATGTCCTGAAGGCAGGAGGAAATGCAAAACCCCAAAAGGTAAATAGTTACATTGGTCTTCAATAAACATTTGTTGTAGGGAAACTGTGTGGCCTAGTGGAAAGAGCATGGGCCTGGGAGTCAGAGGACCTGAGTTCTAATTTCATTTATTCTAGTTGTCTGCTGTCTGCCCTTGGACAAATCACTTAACTTATCTGGCCTCAGTTTCCTCATCTGTACAATGGAGATTAAATTCTACTCTCTCCTACCTATACTGTGACCCTCATGTGGGACAGGGACCATGTCAACCTGACTGTCTTGTATCTACCCTAGAGCTTAGTATAGTGCTTGGCACATAGTAAACACTTAACAAATACCATAGTTATTATTGTTTTTCCTTTTCATTTATAAGATTTACGAAACAAGAAGAAAGACATAGATTCCTAAATACCCGTATTCTGATAAATGCAGTGTACTACTTCTTTCATCTTTTTTTTTTTTCTTTCCCTTTACCTCTGCTTTAAAATAGAATTGAGACCTCAATTACCCTCACAGTAATGTTTTTTGTGAATGAAAAGTTAAATTTTGTCAAGAGCAAGTAATGAAAATGAAGCAGTTCCAATGTTTAGTAGCAATTGATATTGAACACACATTCATTGAATTCAGAAATAAAGTGGTTTTTCTGTGTCAAGAAAAGGATTAACCTTATCTTGGATAACAAAAAACATCATATCTCAGGATTAAAATGATCAACATGGCCAGAAGGGAAGAATTAGAAAGAGAAATAAAGGGAAAGACATCAATGAATGGAGATGGGCAATAGAAAAGCCTGGAAATTGTTCTGAATCAGAAAAAAAAAATAATGGCACTTATAATTTTTGCTCAGCACTTACTACGTGTCTTGCACTATTCTAAGTGCTGGGGTAGATGCAAGTTAATCAGGTTGGACACAGTCACTATCCCACTCAGGCCTCACAGTCTAAGTAGGAGGAAAATGATTGTGTAGATGAAACGTGATGGAAAAAAATACTAATCTAGCTTCTTGCCAGAGAACAGCAGTAATTTGAAGGAAAGGCTTCTCTAGATAAATTATGATTTGTATTCCATCTTGTTTGACATAAAGTTAACACATAAGTGATGTATACTCTGAAATACTTACTCTCAGTGATTTAACACTGACTCATTGCAACCTAACCAGAAGAAGTGAATGTAGTTATTGTGGAGAGTGTTTGATTATATACTTTATGTAATTGCATTCTGAAATTGAAATAACTATTCTCCATAACAAGATGTAAATCCAGATTCAGGTGTCTGACGTTTGCGATGTTATAGCTTGCTGCTATCTGTTGAGTCGTTCCTCACTTTTTATAGGTGCAGTTATCCTTCCTGACACCATGGTCAGTGGAATAAATAACATTTTGTAGGTACCATCTGGGTTATGGGATAATAATAAAATCCATGTGCAGTCAGTTTTCTGCAACATGTGTTCTCACTACACATTTGGATAGAGGATACAGCAGAATTAGGGAACATTCATCCAACCACAGAGAAAATTAGCTGAAGTGTTAAAAGTCCATATGTTGATTTAATATGAAGCTTTTAGAAGTTTTATTTAACCTCTGTTGGTTTTGTAATGCCTGAACTGAATGAACAAAAATAGCAATATTCCTTCAAAGTAGCAATCAATCACGTTTATAAACTATTTACTGTATGCAGAGCACTACTAAATGCTTGGGAGACTATAACAGAGTTGGTAGACATGTTCCCTATCCACAAGGACCTTACATGCTAGAGGAGGAGACAGACGTTAAAATAGATTATGGATATGTTCATAAGTGCTGTGGGGCTGAGGTTGGGGGTGAATATCAGAGAAGTAGCATGGCTTAGTGGAGAGAGCACGGGCCTGGGAGTCAGAAGGTCCTGGGTTCTAATCTCAGCTCTGCCACTTGTCTGCTGTGTGACCTTGGGCAAGTCACTTCATAATAATAATGGTGGTATTTGTTAAGTGCTTACTTTGTGCAAAGCACTGTTCTAAGCGCTGGGGGGATACAAGGTGATCAGGTTGTCCCACGTGGGGCTCACAGTTTTTTTAATCCCCATTTTACAGATGAGGGAACTGAGGCCCAGAGAAGTGAAGTGACTTGCCCAAAGTCACCCACCTGGCAAGCAGTGGAGCCGGAATTCAAACTCATGACCTCTGACTCCCAAGCCCAGGCTCTTTCCACTGAGCCACGTTGCTTCTCTGTTCATGTCTCTCTGCCTCAGTTCCTCATCTCTAGAATGGGGATTGAGATTGTGAGCCTCAAGTAGGACAGGGACTGAGACCAACCCAAATTGCCTGTACCCACCCCAGCACTTAGTACAGTGCCTAGTACATAGTAAGTACTTAACAAATACCATATTTATTATTATTATTATCAAGTGCTTAAGGGTACAAATCCAAGTGTAAGGGTAATACAAAAGGGAGAGGGAGTAGAGAAAATGAGGCCTCTGTTATGGAAGACTTCTTGGAGAAGATGTGAATTTAGTACGGCTTTGAAGGTGGGGGTAGTGATGGTCTGTTGGATATGAAAGGGGAGGGAGTAGAGGAAATGAGGCTTTAGCTGTGAAACATCTCTTGGAGAAGATATGATTTTAGAAAGCCTTTGAAGGTGGGAGAGATGGCATGTTAGATATGAAGGGGGAAAGAGTTCCAGGCCAGAGGCAGGATGTGGACAAGGAGTTGGCAGTGAATAGACAAGATAGAGATACAGATAGTAAGTTGGCATTAGAGGAGTGAAGTGTATGGGCTGGGCTATAGTAGGAAATCAATTAGATGAGGTAAGATAGAGCAAGGTGATTGAGTGCTTTAAAGCCAGT
The DNA here is from genome assembly GCF_004115215.2 of Ornithorhynchus anatinus. Classification (NCBI taxonomy): domain Eukaryota; kingdom Metazoa; phylum Chordata; class Mammalia; order Monotremata; family Ornithorhynchidae; genus Ornithorhynchus; species Ornithorhynchus anatinus. The sequence goes on from NC_041728.1 coordinate 93,631,243, forward strand.
GGGGAGGAGTTTCTGTTTAATGCAGAGGTGGGTTCATTCAATTGTATTTATTGAATGCTTACTGTGTGGAGCATTGACTAAGTGCTTGGAAGAGTACAGTATGACAATAAACAGACAGATTCCCTGCCCACAATGAGCTTACAGTCTAGAGAGGGAGATAGACATTAATATAAATGTAAAAATTACATGGGTACCACCACCTCCACATCAAACAGTGGGGCAAAAAGATCATTTTTCTAAAAAATGAAAAAGAAAACATTTGAAAAAAAATTTAAAAAAGGTTATCGGGAGGCAAAGTGAAGTATGGACTGGATTGTGGGAGCATAGAAGCAGTATGGCCTAATTGAAACATCACAGGCCTGGGAATCAGGAGACTAGCTCCACCATTTGCCAGCTGTGTTACTTTGAGCAAAGTCACTTAATTTCCCTATGCCTGAGTTTCCTCATTGGCAAAATGGGAATGAAACACCTATTCTCCCTTCCACTTAGATTGTGAGCCCCATATGGGACATAAACCCTATCCCACCTGATAACTGTATTTCCATTCCAGTACTTAGCATAATTCTTGACACATAGTAAGCACTTAATAAATACTAGTAGTAATAGTAGTTGGAGGAGAATTATCCTAAGAAAAATTCCTATCTAACTTTGTGGGCTCTACATGCTCTATGAGCTATGATCTGAGCAATCAATCAATCAGTAGTATTTAGTGAATGCTTACTATGTGTGAATGCTTACTATGTGCAGAGCACTGTACTGAGTGCTTGGGTGAGTACCACATAACGACATACACATTCCCTGCCCAAAATGACTTTACAGCCTAGAAGAGTATTCTCACAGTGCAGTGAACTAATGTTGCTAATTTATTTATTTATATTAATGTCTGTCTTCCCCTCTAGACTGCTCACTGTGGGCAGGGAATGTGTCTGTTATATTGTTATATGGTACTCCCCCAAGCACTTAGTGCAATGCTCTGAACATGGTAAGTGGTCAATAAATACAATTGAATGGATGAATGAATAAAAATCAGCTTTAAAGGATTAAAAAAACTTTGAAAATATAAATGATAATCACTAAAAATCAATGAAATTGCAACCCTGTGTATTAGGAAAGTTTTCCTTTCCAGACACTGAACGATGCAAGTGTACATCAGGTGTTACTGGAGCATTATTCCTCTACCTTCCTGAGTTTTCCTGAAACAGTGATCTGAAATTAATTATTTCATGCACTCAGCATATTAATTGGAAGCATTTTCTAAATAACAGATTCTTTGAAATCATATAAAAATGCACTATACCCATAAATCACTTGGCATATTTAATTGCTTTTGCAGTTATTCTTCCCCTGAGTCCATTGTCAGGCTATCTAGGGGTTCAAGCCTCAACCCTTTTCTTTGAATTCCGCTCAACATTTTGACATCCAAGTCTGCTCCCTCCTGGAATGGAGGCTAGGAGTTCTGCAGCTTTTATGAACATTTTGAATATGGAGATTTTTCTGTCTACAAACTGGGAGAAGGAATGGTGGTAAGAAGATATTGCTCTAATATGTTGCCTTGGATTAAGCAATACTTGTTGCTGTGTCAGTCTTCACATTGTTAGACTATGAACTTCTTGTGGGAAGCCACAATTTATTTATTAGACTGTAAGCCTGTCTATTAGACTGTAAGCCCGTCAAAGGGCAGGAACTCTCTCTATCTGTTACCGATTTGTACATTCCAAGCTCTTAGTACGTTGCTCTGCACATAGTTAGCACTCAATAAATACTATTGAATGAATAATTTATACATTTCAATTTATATGATTTTTATCCTCCAGTACAATGCTTTATGCAAACTAGGTAGTAATGAATGTGAATGATAATTTATAGAACTTAAATTTCAGGAGTATAGCTAGAAGTTCCTTTAATTTATTGCCTTAGAAATGTTTAACAACAAGAATACTTAGTGACTGTCAATCCACTAGAGAAAATAATATCCTAGTATACCTTATTGGATAAAGCAACCATATAGTAACTCAATTTATTAAAAAAATTCCCAGACTGTAATCTGCTAGAACTGTTAGACAATATTGACTTTTTTAGAGAGCTCTGTGAGGAAAGATTATGGAAGGTCTGCCTGTACTTGTAAAAAGCTGTTGTAATTATAAAACAGCAACTAAAGGTTGAACTTCCAAAATGTTTTTTAATACTATACCACTGACTCTGCAGTGACTTACTTTCTCTTTCTGAAATAAGCTTAAATGTTCTTGTCATGCAACTGTAGCACAATAGTAATACTTGAGGAATTTTTTAAGTGCTTGTTATGTGCTAATTACTGTACTAGAAATGGGATAAATAAGACAAAGTCCCTGTCCCATGTGGAACTCACAATCTACATTGGAGGGAGAACAGGTATGGGACCCCCATTTTACAAATAAGGAAACTGAGGCACGAGGAAGTTAAGTGACTTGCCTAGGGTCACACAGCAGAGCTATGATTAGACTCAGGCATCTGACTCCCAAGTCCATACTATTTAAACTAGGCCACACTACTGTACCTAGTTGTTTTTCTAACAATAACTCCAACATCCAAAAATAATGATGGTATTTTTAATAGTTAATTATATGTGAAGTATTAGGTTTTATAATCCTTCCTTGTAGATTTACTCTTAAAGAGTGACATTACTGTCTATTAGTTCCCTGGATTCGATATTGTACTTTCCAAGCACTTAGTACAGTGCTCTGCACACAGTAAGCACTCAAATATGATTAAATGAATGCATGAATTCATTCATTCAATAGTATTTATTGAGCGCTTACTATGTGCAGAGCACTGTACTAAGCGCTTGGGATGAACAAGTCGGCAACAGATAGAGACAGTCCCTGCCGTTTGACGGGCTTACAGTCTAATCGGGGGAGACGGACAGACAAGAACAATGGCACTAAACAGCGTCAAGGGGAAGAACATCTCGTAAAAACAATGGCAGCTAAATAGAATCAAGGCGATGTACAATTCATTAACAAAATAAATAGGGTAACGAAAATATATACAGTTGAGCGGACGGGTACAGTGCTGTGGGGATGGGAAGGGAGAGGTGGAGGAGCAGAGGGAAAAGGGGAAAATGAGGCTTTAGCTGCGGAGAGGTAAAGGGGGGATGGCAGAGGGAGTAGAGGGGGAAGAGGAGCTCAGTCTGGGAAGGCCTCTTGGAGGAGGTGATTTTTAAGTAAGGTTTTGAAGAGGGAAAGAGAATCAGTTTGGCGGAGGTGAGGAGGGAGGGCGTTCCAGGACCGCGGGAGGACGTGACCCAGGGGTCGACGGCGGGATAGGCGAGACCGAGGGACGGCGAGGAGGTGGGCGGCAGAGGAGCGGAGCGTGCGGGGTGGGCGGTAGAAAGAGAGAAGGGAGGAGAGGTAGGAAGGGGCAAGGTGATGGAGAGCCTTGAAGCCTAGAGTGAGGAGTTTTTGTTTGGAGCGGAGGTCGATAGGCAACCACTGGAATTGTTTAAGAAGGGGAGTGACATGTCCAGATCGTTTCTGCAGGAAGATGAGCCGGGCAGCGGAGTGAAGAATAGACCGGAGCGGGGCGAGAGAGGAGGAAGGGAGGTCAGAGAGAAGGCTGACACAGTAGTCTAGCCGGGATATAACGAGAGCCCGTAATAGTAAGGTAGCCGTTTGGGTGGAGAGGAAAGGGCGGATCTTGGCGATATTGTAGAGGTGAAACCGGCAGGTCTTGGTAACGGATAGGATGTGTGGGGTGAACGAGAGGGACGAGTCAAGGATGACACCGAGATTGCGGGCCTGCGGGACGGGAAGGATGGTCGTGCCATCCACGGTGATGGAGAAGTCTGGGAGCGGACCGGGCTTGGGAGGGAAGATGAGGAGCTCAGTCTTGCTCATGTTGAGTTTTAGGTGGCGGGCCGACATCCAGGTGGAGACGTCCCGGAGGCAGGAGGAGATGCGAGCCTGAAGGGAGGGGGAGAGGACAGGGGCGGAGATGTAGATCTGCGTGTCATCTGCGTAGAGATGGTAGTCAAAGCCGTGAGAGCGGATGAGTTCACCGAGGGAGTGAGTGTAAATGGAGAACAGAAGAGGGCCAAGAACTGACCCTTGAGGAACTCCAACAGTTAAAGGATGGGAGGGGGAGGAGGCTCCAGCGTAGGAGACCGAGAATGATCGGCCAGAGAGGTAAGAGGAGAACCAGGAGAGGACAGAGTCCGTGAAGCCAAGGTGAGATAAGGTATGGAGGAGGAGGGGATGGTCGACAGTGTATTGAACTTTGTAATTAATAGTCCTACTAGGTGATTGACATTGGAGAAGTAATTCAGGTTTTCTATGCCTTAGGTTAAATTAAAATGAACACACAAGTATTGATGGATGAATGTTGGGAACAAGTAATTCACAACATTAGTTTATTTTAACTGAGAAGAGTTTATGTCATGTGCTGTCTGGGTAGCAAAATACCTTGTCTGTTTGTGCAATGCCATGTGTCTGCTGTGTGACGTTGGGCAAGTCACTTTACTTCTCTGTGCCTCAGTTACCTCATCTGTTAAATGGGAATTGAGACTATGAGCCCAACATAGGATACAGACTGTGTCCAACCCGATTTGCTTGTATCCACCCCACTGCTTAGTACAGTGCCTGGCACACAGTAAGTACTTAACAAATTCCATAATCATTATTATTATTATTACATAGTATGTTAGAAAGAACAAATAAGCATTACATTCTTGGGTGCTAAAAATAATAATAATAAAATGAATGTGGGTACTGCTTCTCAGAGGTAGGTACATAAATTCCATTTTCGTGAGGCTTAAGTGAATTCATATTTATTGTGTGCTTACTGTATACAAAGTACTGTACTAAGCAATTGGAAGGGTACAGTATTACAATGAACAGACACATTCCTACCCACAGTGAGCTCACAGTCTAGAGGAGGAGGCAGATATTCAATATAAATAAATAGATGAATAGATAAATTAATAGTGCTCTGTTAATGCTACAACAGTGTGATTGTGTTTTTCTCTGTGATTCTTTCCAAGACTTTTTATGATACTCTTATAATCTATTGAGATGGAAAAATTGTCTGGTAAATGAGAGATCTATTCTGTCTCCAGCTGAAGCAGCATGGTGTAGTAGATAGAGCATGGGTCTGGGAATAAGAAAGTTGTGTGTTCTAATCCCAGCTCCACCACTAGTCTGCTGTGTGACCTTGGGCAAATCAATTCACTTTTCTGGGCCTCAGTTACCTGGGATGGAGATTGTGAGCCCCATGTGGAGTAGGGATTGTGCCCAATCTGATTTGCTTGTATCCACATCAGTGCTTAATACGGTGTCTGACATAGTAAGCGCTTAAATACCACAACTTTTATTATTATCCTCAATCATTGCAGTGTGGAATAGGTTGATCAGGACTGCAATTCCTCCACAGTCCTGTTTCATTCTAATGGTTATGGGGAAAGTGCCAGGCAAGGCACCATTGACTACGATTTGACCTCCCATTTTGTTGCCTCAAGATTTTGGCAAACTACTCACGGTTGTCAGACTTGGTTACAGAACCCTCATCTGTTCGATATTTCTCCTCTGAAAAATCAGATCCACTCTACTTTATTTTGGTCTAAAGCCATATTGTGATTCAAGTCTTATATGGTTAACTGTATTACTCATCATCTGTCCTGGAGTATACTGGTTAGAATCTCTTTACAGCCGTTGAAAGCAATGAGATACTCTGATAGTTTTCACTGTCAACTCTCTTGCTTTTCATTTTGAAGATGATGATAATTGTGGGAATGTATAAATGTTTCTCAAACAGTTAAGTGGTAGAAGTGATTTATAAGGCAGTGTAAATTGCAGCATTCTTAGGAAGTACATCTCATTAACTAAACTTCTGTCAAACTTATGTAATCATTTAAATCAAGGTCAGCACAAACTACATAAACTGATTGAAAATAGTTAAACTCTCTTTAGACATTTTAAATATGTGTATATGTGTATCCTGAAGAGATGTAATACAGTTCTTTCCTAATCAGGGAAAGAATGTAAAGTTTCCATACAGGGTTCCAGAGTGGAGTTATTGTAGACAATTGCTTTCATTCATTTTCAATTTACTGGTCTTATTCTCATTCTTATCCAAGAGTTACCCACAATGAGATGAATTGTTATTTTTTCAAAAAGTTCAGGGTTAATATTGCTTGTCAGTGCTGCTCTGATTCTTGACAAGGACATCTGGGTAGTGAGGGAAAGGTCTGGATTCAAAAACGTTTGGTAGCTGTCATTTTATTCCATTTCCCACTGTTATGCAATGGCATCCATGTTTCTTTTTGCTTTCAAAAGAAAAGTGTATTCCACAAATATATCAAATCAAAACATGGAATATGAGATAGTCAATTTTGTTGAATTTTAGGTTCAAAGGTAATACTGACAATGGTGAAATTTTATCAACTGGTGCAGGTGTGATAAACAATATTATGCATGATGTGAGATTCAATCAATCAGTAGTATTTATTGATCTCCTACAGAGGGCATAGCATTATATCTAAATCCTCTAGACTGTGAGGTCCTTGTGGCCAGGGCTCTACCAATGCGGTTATATTGTACTTTTCCAAGTGCTTAGTACAGTGCTCTGACACAGTAAGTGCTCAATAAATATGATCTACTGGTTCATTCATTCATTCAATCATATTTATTGAGCACTTACTGTGTGCAGAGCACTATACTAAGCACTTGGAATGTACAATTTGACAACAGATAGAGACAATTAATTCATTCATTCAATAGTATTTATTGAGTGCTTACTATGTGCAGAGCACTGTACCAAGTGCTTGGAATGTACAATTTGGCAACAGAGACAATCCCTGCTCAACAACGGGCTCACAGTCTAAGTGGGGGAGGCAGACAACAAAACAAAACAAGTAGTTTGCTGTCAGTATCATCAAGATAAATAGAATCATAGATATATACACATGATTAACAAAATAGAGTAATAATAAATATATACAAATATGCACAAGTGCTGTGGGGAGGGGAAAGGGGAAGAGCAGAGGGAGGGAGAAGGGGGAATGGGGAGGGGAGGAGGAGGAAAAGGGAGGGCTCATACTGGGAAGGCTTCCTGGAGGAGGTGAGCTCTCGTTAGGGCTTTGAAGAGGGGAAGAGAGTTAGTTTGGTGGAAGTGAGGAGGGAGAGCACTCCAGGTCAGCGGTAGGACGTGGGCCAGGGGTCAAGGGCGGGACAGGAGAGAATGAGAGACCATGAGGAGGTTAGTGACAGAGGATCGGAGTGTTCGGGGTGGGCTGTACTGGGAAAGAAGGGAGGTGAGGTAGGTGGGGGCCAGGTGATGGAGAGCTTTGAAGCCAAGAGTGAGGATTTTTGTTTCATGTGAAGGTTAATAGACAACCACTGGTGGTTTTTGAGGAGGGGAGTGACATGCCCAGAGTGTTTCTGCAGGAAGATGATTGGGCAGCGGAATGAAGAATAGACTGGAGTGAGGAGAGACAGGAGGATGGGAGATCAAAGAGGAGGGTGCAGTAATCCAGTTGGGATATTATGAGAGCTTGTACCAGCAAGGTAGCACTTTGGATGGAGAGGAAAGGGCGGATCTTGCTGATGTTGTGAAAGTGTAGACCGGCAGGTTTTGGTGACGGATTGGATGATGTGTGGGGTGAATGAGAGAGCAGAGTCAAGGATGACTGGTTCATTACTTGGGGATGTATGACAGAATAAGTAGTCATGATTCCTGCCTTCAAGGAGTTTATGGTATAGAGAGGAAGACAGACACTAAAATCATTTACAGATAAGGGGAAGAAGGAAAGGGGGATCAGCACATAACTATTACTTAAGTAATAGGATTTATAAAAAAGGTAAAACTTTATGAAAAAAAACTACGAGTGTGCTACAGAAGCTTGTGAGTTCACAAGTGCTCTGGTGGCCAGGAAAGTGGAAGTCCTAATAACAATAATTATAATGTTGGTCTTTGTTAAGCGCTTACTATGTGCAGAGCACTGTTCTAAGCTCTGGGGTAGATATAGAGTCATTAGGTTGTCCCACGTGAGGCTCACATTCTTCATCCCCATTTTACAGATGAGGCAACTGAGGCACAGAGAAGTTAAGTGACTTGCCCACAGTCACACAGCTGACAGGTGGCAGAGCTGGGATTCGAACCCATGACTCCCAAGCCCGGGCTCTTTCCACTGATCCACGCTGTGATTCAAATGTTAAAGCACTGAACCCAAATTTCATAAGCACTGTAGTTTTCATCATTCTTTAGGATTCATTTAGCGCTTACTATATGTAGGCCACTCTACTAAGGGCTTGGGAGAGTTCAGTATAAGAGAGTTGGTAGACACGTTTCCTGCCCAGTCTCTTATATTTGTGAATGATGTTCAAATAAAAGGCCTCTAAGGGTAGGTTATATTTAGATATATTTTGCCTTTTATCTTTATATTCTTGAGGTCACAACTGTCTAATGAACTTTCTAAGTAACCTTTCTGGACTATGGGTAAGAGAAATACTACAAAATTACAATATAAATGTAAAACACTATGCGATCCTAAGTGACAATTGAGGGGATATAACCTGGGGAGACTAGAAATTAATCAGGGAAGGCCTTCTGGGCCATCCTTGGAAGGTCTTTGAAAATGGGAGACCAGTGACCCGGATTTGAAGGATAAAGGAGTTCTTAGCATGGCAAAGGTATAAGCAAGAGGTCAGCTGCAAAAGGGACAAGAATGAGGTACAGTGAAAAGGGTAGATTGAGAGAGGTGGAGAAGCAGCATGGCCTAGTGGATAGAACTTGGTACTGGGATTCAGAAGGACTTGGGTCCTAATTCCAACTCTGCCACTTTGTCTGCTGTGTGACCTTGGGAAAGTTACTTCACTTCTCTGTGCCTCAGTTACCTCATTTGTAAAATGGAAATGAAAACCGCGAGCCCCATGTGGGACATAGACTGTGTCCAACTTGATTAACTTGTATCTACTATAGTTTGTGTCTACTCTAGCACTTAGGGTACCTGGCACATAGTAAGTGCTTAACAAATACCACAGGAAAAAAAAGAGTGAAGAATGGAATGATAATAATTATTACAGTGATGGTACTTATTTTCTACTTAATGTCAGCCACTGTGTTAAATGTTAAGGAAGATCAAAAAAGATCTGATTGAACCCAGTACCTGTTCAACAGTCTAAGAGGGAGGGAGAACAAGTGTTTTAACCCCATTTTACAAATGAGGAAACAGGAACCGAGTAGTGTGCTTGTAAAACTTTCCCCTTGCATGACTGTTGTATATGTTACCCAAAGTCAGCGTCTAATTCTACTTTCCTTTTTACTTCCTCGTGTCTTGATTTCCCTGAGACATCTGCCCTACTATAGACTTCCTAATTCTAATTGCTGTAGGCCAAGGATAGTTGTCTTCTGCAGTTCTCTCCCATCCATTGGTGAACCATATCATTCAAAATTTAGTTGTTACATATTTAGAGCAATTGTTCTGTTCACCTCTTTTTTTTAATGTGTTCTCTATTTCAGGTAAATATAGCACAGTTTAGGTGTACTGATGCCATCATTTCTCCTCCATAACCCACTCCCAAAGTGCTATGGGACCATGCAAAAGGATTATCAGATGGGACTGAAAGCTCATTTCAGCTACTTTTCCAAACAGCCCTCTTAAACTGCTGTGGACTCACCACATGCCCTCAATCCCCTCCCTCTATTTCCCTTTCCTTCTTGGCTAACACCTCTCCACATCCCTCTCCCCGTTATGCTGGGCCCCTTCTGTTCACTCAATCAATGGTATTGAACTCGCTGTGGACAGGAAACATGTCTACCAACTCTGTTGTACTGTACTTTCCTAAGCGCTTAGTATGGTGCTCTGCACACAGTCTTGTCTTATGCTGTTGAGTCGTTTCTGACTCATAGCGCCACCATGGACACATCTCTCCCAGAACGCCCCACCTCCATTTGCAACTATTCTGGTAGTGGATGCATAGAGTTTTCTTGGGAAAAATACAGAAATGGTTTACCATTTCCTCCATTTGCTCAGTAAACATGAGTCTCTGCCCTCGACTCTCTCCCAAGCCACTGCTGCCCAGTAGCATTCAATAAATACCACTGATGATAATGACCTGGCACCCTTAAAATTAGTCTAGCCTTTTTCGCCAAACAAGGATTCATAAAAGAGAGAGGAATGCCATGTCCCTGTTGCATCGTTGCATATTATCAATTCTACATTTTGGGACTAAATTCAGTTGCATCTGTTAGCTTTCACCTGTGAGTTTATGAGGTTGGGACAAAATGATCCCCTCACACTTCACTTGTTAACTACAGAAAGCTTCATCTTTCCTTCCCTCTATTCAAATTGTGGCTTGCGGATGTGACTGAATTGTACTTGTGTCTTTTTCATTCCATTTCTGGAGATTATAAAACCGGGAGAGTTGATGGTATTTAGAAGGTAGCTGCAGATGTGTAAATCAATGTAATTTTCCAATGCCTGTTCTGTTGATAAATATAGAAGGTAAAAAGTTAAACTTTAATCTTTCTTTGGCAATCTTGTGACATACTGCATGCCTCATCTTTATAGTCATCATGGGTAGCCTTAAATCAGTTTTAAAATTGCAAAGGTAAATGGACTTATTATCATAATTAGTACAGATATCTTACTGTTGCCTTCTGCACTATCCACATTTTCAGGCTTGTGTTATTTAGAAAATGATGTAAAAATCCACAGGTAAGAGATCCCCTGAAGATCACCTTGTTCCAGATGTCATACGGAAAAATAACTTAAGACTTTAAATAAGCAGCCTCAAACAATTATTCATATTTATTGAGCACTTACTGTGTGCAGAGCACTGTTCTAAGTGCTTGGAAAAGCCAGATATAACAGAGTTGGTAGATATGCTACCTGCCCACAAACTTACATTCTAGAGGGAGCTGCAGACATTAATATAAATAATAAAATTACAGATATGTACAAAAGTGCTACCGGGCTAAAAGAAGAGTGAATAAAAGGTGTAAGTCCAGGAGTGGGAGAAGAGGAAATGAAGGCTTAGTCAGGGAAGGCTTCTTGAAGGAGATATGTTTTCAATAAGACTTTGATGGTAGGGAGAGTGAACATCTGTTGGCTATTAAGAAGGAGGTAGTTTCAGGCCAGGGGGTAGTCCCTATCACTCAGCGGGAGCTCACAATCCAACAAGAAGTCTACAGAAATTAATACAGCAGCATAATCCCATGTCAAATGAAATCAGTAGCATCAGTTGAACAGCTACTTTCTTCTTCAGCCAAAGAGTTCTATCTTCCTGAGCTATCTAAAAATTTCCCCAGGTAACAAAGTGATTGGGAAAACAGTTATTGCTAGGAAAACCTCTAACTTTGGCCCCAGGAATAGCATTAGCAGAAATACCTAGAGGTGCTTAGAAGTTCCTGATTAGGTTAATTTCAGAGTTGTCCCTGCTGGCCATTTCAAAAGGCATAAAGATAATAATACTGATACCTTGAATATCAATCACTCAATCATATCCATGGTATTTATTGAATATTTATTGGATATCAGTCATTCAATCCATTAATCAATTGTATTAATTGAGCATTATTCTACCACTTCTAACTACAATGAAATAGAGTTGGTAGCTGTGATTCCCTGCCCACAAAGAGCTTCTAGACATAAAAAATAAACATATTGCACATTCATTTGCTAGAGTTCATTAAATGATCTTTTCATTAATCGGGGGCATACAGAGATGGTGGCAGGATGGAAGTGGAGAGGGGAGAGTTTTTTTGATGACTTTTCTATGGACACCCAGTTAATCAACCACAGAGCTTTCCCAACCCATCCAGACTGTTTCTTTACATTTGGTATTCTCTCCGCTAGTATGTAGTAACTTGTCCATGGTGAAAATTGAGAAAGTGATCATGTTTCTGTGATATATTTATTTGCAGCTCACTGTACAGACTTTTTAAAGATGTATAAATCCAATGGACATCCCCCAATTTTGAAACGACAGTCTATTAATGCCATTGTCCCGGTTGAAATCCAGTCAAACAGCCAAGACATTAATGTCTTGATTTGACTGGGTGAAATCTGTCATGCAGTCTGGGTAATTTAAAAATCTGCTCCTTCCCTAGCCTACATCATTCTTCTGGCAGATGAAAAGCCTCGAGTAACTTCCCGAAAAGTGTGGTCATCTCTAGTGTTATTTCAATTTATTTCCCCTACTACAAATGACTAAGCATTAAAAGCTTCTTTTTATGCACTTCAGGTATCTTCTCAAAGCACTAGAGGTGCCACAACTGAGCAAATGGTGTGTTCTTTGGTCATTCAGCTGAGCATATAGGGACAGGACAGAGAATTCATGGATTCCAGTTCATCCTCTAAGATATTAATAATTATGGTATTTGTTAAGTGCTCACTATGTGCCAGGCACTGTACTAAGCGTTGGGGTGGATACTAGCAAATCAGGTTGGACACAGTCCCTGGCCCACAGAGGGCTCACAGTCTCAATCCACATTTTACAGATGAGGCATAGAGAAGTGAAGTGAGTTGCCAAGGTCACACAGCAAAGTGGCAGAGCCAGGATTAACTTGATTCACTTGTGTCTCCTCCTCTAGCTTGACATCATTCATGAACTCATGAACATGTCCCTTTTTTATGCTTTTTTTTTTTAGCAATTACTATGTGACAGGCACAGAACTAGTCACTGGAGTAGACAGAAGTTAATCAAGTTGGACATGATCCATGACTTATGTGGGACTCACAGTCTCAACCCCTGTTTTACAGATGAGGGAAATGAGACACAGAGAAGTTAAGTAACTTGCCCAAGGACACACAGCTGATAAGTGGTGGAACTGGGATTAGAACCCAGGTCCTTCTGACTCCCAGGCCTGGGCTGCAAACACTAGGCCACATGATATGTCCTCATTTTTGTCATCCAAATCACTTTTGCAAATATCCTAAAACAGAATCGACTCATAAAGAAAACTACTTCTCTACCTGCAAACAACACTGACCTACTGATAAATCAATCAACCAATCAATGGTATTTATTGAGTGCTTACTGTGTGCAGAACATTGTACTAAATCCGGAGAAAGTACAGTAAAACAGAGCTGGGTAAGACCTTCTGATCAAGTATATTTCCACCTGCCAGTTGTGGGGTAAGATCATATTTTTATAGTTGAGTGGTGAGACAGAGTCAAAAGCTTTGCTGGAGTCTAGGTGGAATGCATCTACAATTTTCCTTTGGTCTACATTCTGAAACAGGCACAGAATTCAGCTGAAAAGACAGTCCATTTCAAAACCATTATATTTCACTTACAAAACTGGTTTCTGGGCAAAAGGGTTTGAATAATCGTGGATACACTAGGCTAGGTACAAGTCAATCTGGAGGATATAGCTTAAGTAGGAGGGAGAACATGTATTGCACCCCAATTTTACAGTTGAGGAAACCAAAGGACAGAGAAGTTTAAGTGACTTGCCCAAGGTCAGGAAAGTGCAGAGCCTGGGATTAGGATCTGGGCCATCTAACTCCCAGGCCCATGCTCTTCCCACCAGGTTGAAATCAAATTGTAACATTTTAAGAGGATCCAGGGAATAAGTGGTAGGCAGTGTTTACCATTTAAGCTAGGAATGGTGGAAATAGTGACTGATTTGCTTCATAGATGCACCTTGCTAGCTCAGACTTCCTACAGGAAAGCTGTTCCTATTTTCTTTTACTGTATTTATAAGTAAAAGTGCTACATGGTACAATGCCTCTTAAAGAGAAACTATGTGGGAACTGAGCATTTCCATTGTGAAAAATAAAGCAGTTGTTTCCAGAGCTTGATTCAATTAGGCCATAAATTGGGACATAACTTTTTTTTTCTATCCCTTCCATAAAGAGAAAAAAATAACAACAAATTAAGAGCTTTTGACATCTTGTTTAACAACTTTACAGTGACTCTGTTAAATGCCCAAATAAGTGATCTTTGAAACATAGGGCTTTTTAATGGGAATACTGACAGATGGTCTTAAATACTATTCTAACTCTGCCCTGCCAAAAGGAAAGGAAAATACACCCATTAACAGATGTCATTATAACCTGCAAGTTTCAATTGCCTTGGTTCTCAAAGTATAAGCTGTCAGGATATTTTATGGATATGTAAAAGAAGAGTTATTTTTAAAGGATAAGAAAAATCATTTGGATGTGTACAGTAGATGGGGAGGGAAAATAGGTTAAAAATACTTGGGGAGGGAAGAAACTGGGTTCCATCAATGACTGTCCCTTGGTGAGCAGTAGTAGTAATATCTATTGTTATTTTATGCTCTTACAAGTGCTTAGAACAGTGCTCTGCACACAATACGCACTCAATAAATACAATTGAATGAATAGTAGTAGTATTTATTGAGTACCCACTTAGTACAATGCACCGTACAAGGTTCTCAGGGACTCTAAAAATAACAAAATGACATGTTCCTTACCCATAAAAAATCTTTCACTCTAATGGGGCCAGACAAACAGAATATTTACCACCAGAATGGTCAAAGTAAATGAATTAAGCAGGCATATAGACAAGAGGATATCAATAAGATCTCAAGCACTATAGTTGGCGTCTGTATTCATAGTCAGAGAAGACACTACTTATGATGAAGTTCACCTCTGACCACATGTGTGGCTCAAAAGGCCAATTTGGAATCACCAGTTCCAGTCACCTGGCACACATGAAACGTTTGTTAGAGTTGGATGAAGGGTTAATATGGCTCAGGATGCTGGGAAATTAACTGGGAACAATGGTGTAATAGTAATGATGGTATTTGTTAATTGCTTAGAACGTGCCAAGCACTGATCTAAGCACTGGGATAGATACCAGGTTATCAGGTTGTCCCACATGGGGCTCAAAGTCTAAGTTCCCATTTTACAGATGAGGTAACTGAAGCAAAGAGAAATTAAGTGACTTGCCCAAAGTTACACAGCTGACCAGTGGCAGAGCTGCGATTAGAACCCAAAACCTCTGACTCTCAAGCCCCTGGTCTTTCCACTAAGCCACGCTGCAGACTTGGATGATAAGGAAACACTCAGAGGCAGCCATTTATCTGGTTTTCCAGCAGTCTCTTTGGTTTCAGCTGGGCTGTCAACTGATCAGTACTGACCCAGAGTTGGATGCTTTTATATCCAGTAGATTCATTTTAGAAACATCTGGCCTTTCCCCCATCTCCATCTCTACCTCCAGGTCCCATTAGCGGAAGTGGAGTTCTCATTTATAGGGACCAAGGAAGGGGTACAGTGATTCTGATGCAAAGGAAGGGACACGGATCCACCCAACAACATATGGTAGTTCCATGGATTTCCACACAAAATTAGACTGGACGTACTTGTAATGTCATTATGTTGTGCTACGCATTTTCCTCTCCTCCACTTATATTCTTAGATAGCGAGCCCCTTGAGGGCCAGGGACTGTGTTTAGTTCCCACCTCTGTATTCTTTCACAGCACTTAACAAATACTATTATTATTACTAAGCACTTACTATGTGCCAAGCACAGTTCTAAATGCTTTGGTAGATACAAGGTAATCAGGTTGTCCCACATGGGGCTTACAGTCTTAATCCCCATTTTACAGATGAGGTAAATGAGGCACAGAGAAGTTAAGCGGCTTGTCCAAGGTCACACAGCAGACAAGTGGTGGAGCTGGGATTAGAACCCATGTCCTCTGACTCCCAAGCCGAGCACTTTCCACTAAGCCATGCTGCTTCTCTACAGTGCCCTGCACATAATAAATACTTAATAAATACCACTATACCTATTACTACTACTATTGATGCTAACATAATGCATATATTAAGCTTCTGTATTGGCATAGTGCTTTTCAGTACTCTTGATTACCACCCTTGGCATTGAAAGTGTAAGGGAGACTACAACAGAGCACTTTGGGAAGATTTTATAAAGCTCAGCTCCAGGGAAAGTAACCCTAGCAGAAGAATAGCATAGTTTTCAGAAACTTATCTCTGACTTTCCACCATGTCCTAAGGTGACAATGCTGCAATTTGAATGTAGGTAAACTTGAGGCCAAACCTCTGTACACTTGTCTGCAGAGGGTAGTGAAACTTAAGGGTGATTCCTGAAGTCCAGTGGGGTGACCTTGGGGCAAGTCATTCAACTTTGCTTTGCTTTGGCTACCTCATCTGTAAAATGGGAATTAAATCCTCCCCTCTTTGTCTCAGACTGTGAGCCCCATGTGGAAGAGGGACTGATTATGTTATATATATACTCTTATGCTTATTATTGTGTCTGGCACATAGTAATCACTTAATAAGTACCATAAAAAGAATCCCATGTGGGGAGAGTCTGCCTTTCCCATGAAGACCCTGCGGCACCTAGGGTTTGCATGGCAGTGAAGAGTCTCTACTTTGTAAGCCCAGGAAAGAAGTAGCGTGACTTAGTGTAAAGAGCATGAGCTTGAGAGTCAGAGGCCATGGGTTCTAATTCTGGCTCTGGCACTTGTCATCTATGTGACTTTGGGCAAGTCACTTAACTTGGGCAAGTTACTTCACTTGTCTGGGCCTCAGTTACCTCATCTGTAAAATGGGGATTAAGACTGTGAGCTCCACAAAGGACAACCTGGTTACCTTGTATCCACCCCAGTGCTTAGAACAGTGCTTAGCACATAGTAAGCTCTTAACAAATACCATCATTACTATTGTTATTATTATGTGTCCAGAGTCTCCTCGTATGCCTCCCGTCCTCAGCTTATCTCTTGAGTATCTCTTCAATGCTCTAAGGTCCTTTGACCATCTCCCTAATAAGGCCAGGGCAATAAGACCCAGAGCCTAGAAACAGGAGACAGAAAAGTTCTACTGAAGCCTGGAACTGTTTCTATTTTCTTTTTTTGCATTAAGCACTTACTATACTCCAGGCCCTGTTCTATGCACTGGGGTAGATACAAGATAATCAGGTTGGACATAGTCCATGTCCCACATGGAGCTCACGGTTTTTGCCTCCATTTTACAGATGAGGTAACTGAGGCCCAGACAAGTGAAGTAACTTGCCCAAGGTTACACACAGGTGGCAGAGCTGGGACTAGAACTCAGGTCCTGCCGACTCCCAGGCTCTTGCTCTATCCACTAGGCCAAGCTGCTTCTCGACTGGGTTGGAAACTCCTGACCTGGTAGTAAGGGAGCTATCAACAAGTGACCCCTCATCTTGTCTCCGCTTTCAGCCCCCAACCGGCTCCCCATCAAGTGGCGGGGAATGACTGTCTTCACAGTGCCAGTTCTGTAGACTCCCTGACCTTTCAGCCTATAAAATAGGTGTACAGAGCTTGTATCCTTAGAAGTGTCACAAATGCCTCCAGTATCCCAAAGAAATCATGAATTTCCAATGTTTCTTGGCTGCTTCTCTCCATCAATTATGATTTACAGAGCAGAAACAAAATGTGGGGAACACCAAATTGAACTTTAAAATGTCAGTAAATGTATTTGAAAATAAGCATGGATTTCTGAAGGGTACCTAATAAATATTATAACCTTTTTCTTACTAGTCAAATGATGTTTTCTAGCATGTTGTTCCAAACAAAATATTTTTATAGTTTCTCCATCATATGAGATTTCTAAAGTCTCTACTCTCATTAAAAAAGACACCTGCTAAATTGGTTTGAGTCCAATTCTGACAGAAAGCAGGGGAAATAGATCCGATGATCTTTTGAAGTACCTGATTGTCCTATGATTCTGAGAAACAAAATTTCTTGGAAAGAAAAGATCAGTGGTTGACACTTTTTAATCTTTAATCTGCTGATCATTTGTTTTGATTTGTATCTTTTCTGGATCGAATACTTTATGAACACTGGTTATTTTTTAAATCTAGCCTAATTGCCTTTCAGAAGCAATAAAATGTAAAAAAAAGCACATTAGGGTCAAAGCTGAAACATATCAGAACTACACCTAGCATCTCTGTGCACATTTTCCCTGTCTCCACTACTGGCAAAAAACCTAAAGGTTTGAATTGGAGAGTATGTGGTTATGTATGTGAAGCACTATAAGTGAGAATTAAAAGGTTATATATTATAAATACAGGTTGAATGTACATAAATATATGGAGAGGAGGAGATAAGATTTGCTATCATCATAATGTTCCTTCTTATGTTCATTGAAAAAATGAGAATAAATGTCTTTATTCCCCAGAGAAGAAATTTAACCTTCTTCCATACCTCTTTCTACATTGACATTTTGATTAAGCATGACACAGTTTGCCATCTAAAAAGATGCCAATTTTTAGATAGTTTCTTTTACGTTTTTTGAAGTTGGGTATTTGAAGTTTTTCAGTGCTTGAAAACTTTACTGACATTTTCTTTCATTATTGTAAATTGGAAGCTGAAAGAATGTCATTGCTGTCATTGTGCAACTTCATCTAAATCCTTCAGTCTCCGCATTCTCATTACTGGAAGCTTGGACTATTGGAGTATAAAACAAATGGCATGGCAAATACCACTGGGCACTTAAAACACAGAGTAGGAAGCAGAACGACTTATGTTCTTTATGGAGTGGATTCAGTTTTATGTGACTTTGATGAAAGTGAAAGTTGAAAAACCAGGCGCCAAGGATTAATTTTGAGTTGAACTATATTTTTATGCCTTTGAGTTTCTGCTTTAATTTCAGAGAAGAGTTGTCGCACATTAAGGCCTAAAGCAGCCAAAATCCATGGTCACATTTGGGCAAGTTTATCACCTTTAAAGCGCCGAAAGATAGCACCTCTAAATTCACCACTTAGAGAAGAGATATTTCTGTGAAAGGAAAGACAGCAACGATAAATGTTTTCAAGAGTTAAGATTCAACGAGGACTCATCTGGGCTATGGATTCACTTGCATGATGTTCTTTGATGTTTAAGGAAAAATGTTTTTTATAGTATCAAGGTTTTTAGTAAAATGATTTTGCAGTGCACTTTTCTTATGGAAACGTGAAAATTTAATCAACAGTTCAAGTCCCGGCTCTGCCACTTGTCAGCTACATGATCTCATCTATAAAATGGGGATTAAGACTGTGAGGCCCATATGGGACATGGACTGTGTCCAACCTGATTAGCTTACATCTACCCTTGCACTTTACAAAGGAGTAGCATTTAATCCTCATTTTACAGATGAGGTAAGTGAGGCACAGAAAAGTGAAATGACTTGCCCAAGATCACACAGCAGAAAAGTGATGGACCCAGGATTAGAACCCAGGTCCTCTGATTCCCAAGCCTGGACTCTTTCCAGGACCTGCTGCTATAAAGCAGAGAGAGTTCCTTAAATAAATTATAGGTAGGAGGAAGTAGTAGAATATATAGCATTTGCTCATAAATGCTATAGGAATTTGGATTACAAAAGTGTTTAGGTGGCATGAAAGGCTGAAATGGATACTGGGGGATTTTGACATTACCGGAGAGTTCGCAGCCCCAAATCTCAAATGAAAGAGCCCTTGAAATCACTTTAGAAGTATTCACACCTCAATCCTCCTCCATTGGATCCTAAAGCCCTTCATTATTCCTATTCATCTCATGCAGGTTTGAGGTCATTGCATCCCAAATCCCTGAATGCCTATCACTTTCACCTCTCTTTAACTAAACCCAAGCATGTTCCCAAAGGTGAAGGGGCCATCGGTGGCTAAACTTTCACACTTCAGCATCATCATCAATGATAATTATTGGGCACTTATTGTTTGCAGTGCCCTGTACTAAGTGCCTGGGGGAGTACAGTACAACAGAGTTGGTAGTCAAATTCCCTGCCCATAATGAACTTACAGTTGTCCTGGTGCTAACTGCAAGGAGCTTGCTGTAAAAGCACCTTATCCCATACTCGGGGCTCCCAGGTCATCATGTCTCACAGTCACTTGGAGTTTCTTCTCCAACCACTCAGCAGACACCAAGATCTGAGATTTAATCAATATTTAATACATTTTTAAGAAAATAACAAATGAAAACAATTCTACTGCCTTTCCCTAGATCTACTACTTCCCTTCCCCAGAACCCTCTACAGTTCCATTTAGGCATCCAGGACTCATATTCCTCTCCCCTTCAGGGTCAGGAATCTCACTCCTCCGTACTCTTGGCTTTTGGATTCCAAACTTCTAGGCAACTTTTCATTCATTTATTCAATAGTATTTATTGAGCACTTACTATGTGCAGAGCACTGTACTAAGTGCTTGGAATGAACAAGTCGGCAACAGATAGAGACAGTCCCTGCCGTTTGATGGGCTTACAGTCTAATCGATGGGCTTACAGTCTAAACTTTTCTGATTGCTTCCTCATAATGATGATATTTGTTACGTGTTTACTATGTGTGGCGTGAGTCCGTCCAGGGTCCACAGCACGATCTCCTTTGGTATCCTGCTCTCCCAGTCACATAGCTCACTACCCCTCACTGCAAGAGGGCTGAAGGTCTTCTCTTCCCATCTGGGCTTCCTACTTCCTTCCCAGTTCTTCTCTTTAATTGGTTCCCTACACTTTCCTCAGTGAGGGGCTCCAAAGAATGACTCTCCTGGCTTCCTTTTCTGGGAACTGGTGAAACTCATCATAATAGGTATACAAAGTGAGAAGATTAGAAATGAAACAGGGGAGGCCTCCTCAAGGAGATGTGATTTCAGGAGGGCTCTAAAGATATGGAGATGTGTAGGGAGAACTCCATAACCCTTACTATGCTACTCTTGGTCATATTCAGCGATAGTCTGAAAAACTGAATGAGTGTGACCAAGAGTAGCATAGTAGGAGTTGTAAAGTTCTCCCTGCGTTTCTCCATATGTGATACTGATCCCAGATAGTAGTAGTAGAGAAGTAGCATGGCCTAGTGGATAGACCATAGGCCTAAGAGTCAGAAGGACCTAAGTTTTAAACCTAGCTCTGCCACCTGTCTGCTGTGTGACTTTGGGCAAGTCACTTAACTTCTCTGACCCTCAATTACCTCATCTATAAACTGAGGATTAAGACTGTGAGCCTTATGTGGGACAGGGACTATGCCTAGCCCTGATGTCTCACCCTCTCTGCAGTCTCTCATTTCCTCCTGCCTTCAAGAAATTTCTACTTGGATGTCCTCCCACCACCTCAAATTTAATATAGCTAAAACTGAACATCTCATCTTCCCACCCCAACTCTGTCCTCCCACTCACTTTCCCATCACTGTTGATGGCACCACCATCCTTCCTGTTTCAAGAGCCCATAGCCTTGGCATTATCCTTGACTCCTCTCTCTCATTCCACCCTCATAATCAAGCCATAACTAATCCTGCGAGTTCTACCTTCACTACATCATCAAAATCTACCCCTTCTTCTCCATATAAACTGCTAACACATTAATGCAAGCAGTTATCCTATCCTACCTTGATTATTGTATCAGCCTCCTTGCTGACCTCCCTGCCTCCTGTCCTCCCCAATCCAGTCCATACTCCATTCTGCTCCCCAAATCATTTTCCTTCAAAAACATTTAGACCATGTTTCCCCACTCCTCAAGAAACTCCAGTGGTTTCCCACCACCTCCACATCTAACAAAAACTCCTCACCATTGACTTTAAAGCACTTATTCACCGTGCCTCCTCTTACTTCACCTTGCGACTCTCCTATTACAACCCTGCCCACAAACTCTGTTACTGTAATGCTAACCTTCTCACTGTACCTCGATCTCGTCTATCTCACCGCCGACCTCTCACCCGTATCCTACCTCTGGCCTGAAATGCCCTCCCTCCTCATTTTCAGACAGATAATTGCTCTCCCCACTACAAAACATTATTGAAGGCACATCTCCAAGAAGCCTTCCCTGACTAAGGCCTCCTTCCTATTTTCTCATTCCCTTCTCTGTTGTTTTTACTTGCTCCTTCATTCATCATCCCTCCCATTCCCTCAGGACATATGTATGTCTGAATATATCTGTAACTTATGTATTTATTTATATGTCTGTGTCCCCCTCTAGGCTGTGACCTCACTATGGACAGGAATGTGTTGCTATATTGTACTCTCCCAAGTGTTTAGTACAGTGCTTTGCACACAGTAAGTGCTCAATAAATACGATTGAATGAATGAATTTTCTTGTATCCACCCCATCGCTTAGTACAGTGCCTGGCATATATCATGCTTGTTACTATCATTATTATTAGTAGTAGTAGTAGTAGATGTAACAGTAACAGAAATAGTATCCTCTAGACTTTAAGCTCATTGTGGGCAGGGAATGTTTTTACCAACTCTCTTGTACTATACTCTTCCAAGTTACTTAGTTCAGTGCTCTGTACAAAATACTCAGTAAATAGTATTGATGATAATTATAAATTATTAGGCAATTATTTGAGTTTGGTACATTGCTCTAAGCACTTAGGAAAGAATTACCAAATCACACTTGGCCTCTGCTCACAAGAAGCTGTCTAAATGGTGAGACAGATATAGGAATTCAAAAAGTGGAATCAGGGTAACTAAAAGTGAAAGTTCAACTGAATAAATATATATTCAAGTGCTTAATAATAATAATAATAATGTTGGTATTTGTTAAGCGCTTACTATGTGCAGAGCACTGTTCTAAGCGCTGGGGTAGATACAGGGTCATCAGGTTGTCCCACGCGGGGCTCACAGTCTTCATCCCCATTTTACAGATGAGGGAACTGAGGCACAGAGAAGTGAAGTGACTTGCCCACAGTCACACAGCCGACAAGTGGCAGAGCTGGGATTCGAACTCATGAACCCTGACTCCAAAGCCCGTGCTCTTTCCACTGAGCCACGCTGCTTAGTACAGTGCTCTGCAAACAGTAAGCACTCATTAATAATAGTTGCTTATGATTGATTCAGTATGAACCCCTCCCAAGTCTTTTCTTTACATTGCCAGCCCCAACACTATATGATCTCCAAATTTGACAATTTCATTCTTTCCGGCCATCTCTCAAGAGATAACTTCAATTCCCAAATCTGCCTCTTTATCCTTGACCTCTCTCCTCTTTTTCTGCAGAAAAACCTTCAGGATATATCTATCCAGACATCCTGCCAGACTTTAAATTTAACATGTCTGAAACAGAACTCCTCATCTTTTCATCCAAACCCAGGTCTACCCCTGTCTTTCCTATCACTGTAGACAACACCACTATCCTCATAAAGCCCCACACCTTAACATGTCCTCAACTTATCTCTCTCATTCAATCAACATATTCAATCTGTCATCATATTATGTCATTTCAAACATCATGACATCCCTAAAATTTGCCCTTTCCTCTCCATCCAAACTACTTTCACTATATCCAAGCACTTATCATACTCTGCCTTGAATATTGCATCAGCATCTTCATTGATGCCCTTGCTTCCTCACTCTCCCCACACCAGTCTTTACTTCACCGTGATGCTCAGATTATTTTTCTAAAAAAAGTTAAACCCATATGTCCCCAGTCCTCAAGAATCTCTACTTGTTACCGATCCACATCTACATTAAGCAAAAACCTCTTAACATCAGTTTTAAAAAAATCAATCAGCTCCCCCACTCCTAACCTATCTCACTGATCTCATTCATTCATTCATTTGAACATATTTATTAAGCACTTACTGTGCACAGAACACTGTGCTAAGCACTTGGGAAAATACAATACAGCAATAAAGAGTGACAATCCCTTCCCAGAATCAGCTCACAGTCTAGAGGAGGTGAGACAGATATTAATACAAACAGACATCAATATAAATAAATAAAATGACAGATATATACATAGGTGCTGTGGGGAGGAGAGAAGGGAGAAGAGCAAAGAGAGCAAATCAGGAGGATGCAGAAGGGAGTGTGAGATAAGGGAAAGTGGAGCTTAGTCTAGGAAGGACTCTTAGAAAAGATGTGCCTTCAGAAAGGCTTTGAACGGGGGGCAAGTAATCGTCTGGTGGATTTGAGAAGGGCGGCGTTCCAGGCCAGAGGTAGGTTGTGGCCCAGCCCACAAGCTTCTCTTCTTCAACACAACCTACTCACTTGATCTCCTCTATGTTGCTGCCAACCATGTCTTCCCTCTGGCTTGGAACTCCTCACCCTTCCTTTATGGCAGACCACCACACTTCCCACCTTCCAAACCATATTAAAATCACATCTCCTTCAAAAAACTTTCCCCAGCCAAACACTTAGTTCCCCTACTTGCTCTCCCTTTTCTGTCACCTATAGACTTAATTCTGTATCCTTTAAGCAATTGATATTCACTTCACCCTCAACCCCGCAGTAATTTATTTGAATTCTGTCTCCCTTCTAGATTGTAAGCTCCCTGTGGGAAGAGAATGTGACTTTGTTACATTGTACTCTCCCAAACACTTAGTACAGTGCTCTGTTCACAGTAAACTCTCAGTATGTACTACTGACTGCAGAAGGTGAGATCTGAGCAGGGCTGTGGGGTTGGTTTTGCAGCATGATCTCCTCAGGACTGTAAGCTCCTCTTTTAGATTGTAAGCTCCTTAAGGTCAGGGAATGTGCCTACCAGGTCTATTGTACTCTCCCAAGTGCACATCCAAGTTATTCCACTGTTACTCTGTAGGAGAAAGTTATATTCAAATAGCAACCACAAAATAATGCCCAGGCAAATTCATATTTAGTATTTAGTAGGCATTTATTGTGAGCAGAAAACTGTTCTAAGCACTCGGGAGAGTACATAAGAATTGATATGCTAATGATTTTAAGGAAGGTTGATGATGTTCCTTAAAACACAATTTCAAAACCTTTTTTAAGTTTCAACTAAATAGCTTTCTGGAACTTCAAGCAGATTGCAATTCTTGAGTCTTAATGCATCAGTCAACTATTTCAATCATAGTTCTAGTTGAATGTTTTGTGATTTCCCCTTGTAAAACAGAACACAATGAATTTCATGCACAGTAAACCATAAAAGCTACCATTTGAATGCATGAATAATTACCGAGTCTTTGTTCATTTCCACTCAGGATTTGCTTAGGTACTATAAACTTAGATGCCCTACAAATAACACTTAGTCTTTGTTTTAGTCTCTCTTTAGGAAAATGTGCTGCCAGAATTGAATATTACTTTGATCCTTCCAAATCAGTGGTTTGCTAAAACTTGTACCCACATTTTCCAGTCCTCAGGGAGGTATCTTGGCTCTTAAGAACACCAAACTAGGAAATACGGCTAGAATCCTTCAAGTCCATTGTAGTTTTCCAGACAAGGAAGACAACATTTAGTGGAATGATAAACTGAAGGCCAAAGTGGGAGGTTTTTTTTTAAATTTCTTCATTCTCAAATGCCCTTAAAGTAAACCTAGATTCATAGAGACTGCTTTATTTTGGAGGCAAGGGTTGAGGGGATCTGAAAATACAAAGGGAAAAAAATGCACTAGCAGGTAACAAACACTCTTGTTTTAAAAAATGGCCATTACAAGGCCCAAAAGGGAAAGGAGGTGGAAAAGGATGATATGAAGCTGATTTTCATCCTACTTTGCCCCAGCTCTGCTGTTGCTTCAGTGGGAAGAGTGTTGTCCTGGGAATTAGGAGACCTGGTTCTTAGTCCTGGTTCTACCTATAGCTGGAGAGAATTCACTTTACCACATGCAGTGTCCCTGCCAGTGTCCCTGCCAATCTACTCATACATTGCACTGACAAGCCCCAGGGTAGACAGCACTGACAGAGACTTGAGCGGGTAAGTGAAGTGAAAGCCACCAGTGCCATAATCAGCTTCTCTGAGAAGAT
The DNA here is from genome assembly GCF_004115215.2 of Ornithorhynchus anatinus. Lineage (NCBI taxonomy): Eukaryota > Metazoa > Chordata > Mammalia > Monotremata > Ornithorhynchidae > Ornithorhynchus > Ornithorhynchus anatinus. Next base: position 93,656,819 of record NC_041728.1, read on the forward strand.
CCCGATACTGCATTGTCAGGTTCATCCATCAACCCTGACAGGATACTCCACCATCATTGCTTTATCTGAATCTCAGGATGAGAATTTCTTCATGACATAAAAGATTAAAATCTTGGGCAAGTTGAGAAGAATGAGAGAGACACAGAGTTAGATGCAATGAATAAATATGTCTATGTGAAAGTGACCTTACATGGCTCATTACCTGAGACAATCATATAGCTCCTGATGCGGGCTAAATCGGACTCTGCTTTATATTTGACATTATCTTGGAGAGGCACACTGGTCAGGAAGAGATGTAAGCAAGGCCTCAGTGTGTGTCAAGGCTATATGTGTCTTTACTGGAAAGTTAGTATAAAACAATGTTTTTATAAAAGATTTCCCTTCCCTTTTCCAGATATATATTGTAAAGCAAAGATTCAAGTGACAAGTGTGGCAAATCTTCTCTTTTCCAGAGCCTCACTTTTGTACAGGGTTTTTTAGATATTCTTTCAAAAATAAAAAGCCTTTATTTGCTTTGAATCATGTGGTTCTTAGGCCAAAGTTGGTCTAAGTATTTCACACCTTTGCAGTGTGGGGTAGCAGTTACACAAATAGCATCTGGAATATACGATTCCCTGGGCTGGTCAATATTCCACTGTTGGCTAGACCCAAGCAGAGCCCAGTAAGTAGCTGAGCTCAAGTCACATCTATAGCTGAATTTGAAAGTTTCTCTCTCAGCTTCTGAGTCAGAGGTGGCCACCCACATGTGTGATGGCAGGCGATTTCTTTCCCCCCAGTTACTTTCCCTTCAACCCTTCAAAGCCTTACTGAAGGCACATCTCCTCCAAGAGGCCTTCCCAGACTAAGCCCCACTTTTCCTCATCTTCCACTCCTTTCTGTGTCTCCCTGACTTGCTCTCTTTGCTCTTCCCCTCTCTTCCTGCCCCACAGCACTTATGTATATGCCTGTAATTTTATTTATTTACATTGATGTCTGTTTATTTGTATTGAGGTCTGGTTCCTCCTCTAGAGACTGTGAGCTCATTGTGGACAGGGATTGTCATTCTTTATGGAGTAGAGGCCACTTGATCTGGCAAGAAGGAGATCTTTGGTGACCTTTGAGAGGGTGGCTTTTATGGAGTGAAGTGGACAGAAGCCAGAATGGTGGGGGTCAAGGAGAAAATTGGAGGAAAAGAATTTGAGGTAGCGGGTGAAGGCAACTCGGTAAAGGAGTTTAGAGAGGAACGGCAGGAGGGATATGGGACAATAACTGGAGGGAGCCGTTGGGGTCAAGGGAGGGATTTTTTCAAGGATAGGCGAGACATGGGCATGTTTGAAAGCAAAGGGGAAGAAACCATTGGAGAACAAACAGTTGAAGATGGCTGTTAAGGAGGGAAGAAGGGAGGGGGCAAGTTTTTTGACAACTGCAAAGGAAAAGTGCACAAATATGCATATGACAAAGGTGCCAACCTTTCATTTTGAGTGCAGAATTGAAAAGGTTGGAGTAGGAATTTTATTGGGGACGAGGACTGGTAGGAGGAGAGGAGGAAGGGGCAGGCTTCAAAGTATTAATAGGCCAGAAGGCTATCAGCCCTGTCTGGAAACTCTCAGGTCTTCTCAGAGACCTGGGATGAGCAAGGCTGAAAAATCCAGCTCAATAAAACCGAGAGAGGCATTGCCCTCCTCACCCCATTGAAATGGGGGCTCCCTGCTTGCTGAATAATTTTTGGTATTCCATTTGGTCTATTCCATCTACTCTTCCTTGGTTGAACCCTTCATGATGTGATCTGTCTCAAGTGAAATCTCCAATGATATAAAATCACTTCAATTATATTAAATATCCAATGAATCTCTGTTGCTATTATTTTATAGCTATAATTTATTCTTTTATTCCACTGAGAATATGTATGAACTAGGGTAATTTAAGGCAACTCAATCTAGTAATTGAAATGTAATATTAGCTATGAGTGAAAATGATATATTAGATTCTAAAAGACACATCATCTGGATTGCAATTATCTAGTTCAGAATATGAATTTACATCAGATGTACAAGTTTTTCTTCTCAAAATATTCTTCAGGAAAGCAAATATTCATCATGTGACCTTGTTTTATATTGCCTATGATGTACTGATTGAAATGGTTAAATTGAATTTTAATAATTGAGTTCATTTTACTGCAGCCATTGAAGATGAAGTACAGTTAAGCTAGAGAAGCAGCATGGCCTAACAGAAAAAGCCTGGCCCTGGGAGTCAGGATATTTGGTTTTTAATCCCGACTTCATCACTTGCATGCTACACAAGGTTGGGGAAGTCACTTTACTTCTCTGGGCCTCAATGTCCCCATCTATCCAGTCAATCTATCATCAATTTTATTGTGTTTATATCTGTGTTATATTATACACTATCTTATCGTATCTATTTATTTATTTATGTATATTATTGTCTGTTTCCCCCTCTAGACTGTGAGCTCATTATGGGCAGGGAATGTGTCTGTTGTTATATTGTACTCTCCCAAGTGTTTAGTACAGTGCTTTGCATACAGTAAGCGCTCAATAAATATGGTTGAACTGAATGAATGAATGAGTGTTTATCCTGTGCAGAGCACTGAACTAATTGCTTAGAGGGTACAGTACAACAGAGGTGGTAAACATGTTCCCTGCCTGCTTTGCACACAGGAAGTGTTCAATAAATATGGTTGATTGATTGAAGAACCTGTTCTCCCTTCTACTTAGACTGAGTCCCATGTGGAACAGGGACTGTACCTGATCCAATAATAATAATCATAATTGTGGTATTTGTTAAGTGTTTACTCTGTGCCAAACACTGTACTAAGTGCTGGGGTAGATACAAGCAAATCAGGTTACAACCAATCCCTGTCCCATGTGGGGCTAACAATCTCAATCCCCATTTTACAGATGAAATAACTGTGACCCAGAGAATTGAAGTGACTTGCCCTAGGTCACATAGCAGACAAGTGGCAGAGCCTGGATGACAACCCTTGACCTTTTGACTCCCAGACATGTGTTCTATCCTCGACACCATGCCGCTTCTCATATTATCCTGTATCTATTCCAGGACTTGGTACAGCACTCGGGACATAATAAATGTTTACTTTATTGTTAATATTGTTATCATATGTGTTGTTTCTGATAATATATAAGGAGTTTTCACATTCTTTTCCTTTCATGTACTATTTAGAATTTGAACGTGGCCTTCCCACAGCCCATTAAAATTTGGAAAGCCTATCAGCCTCTTTGAAAGGTTTCATGAGGGAGCTGAGAAGACCAGGTGAGGGATGGAAGAAGAGAACAATAGATAGAACATTACTACTGTTTTTTATTGGGCCATCAGTGTGCTTTAAAGGGGTGTATGGTGCTTTGATTTAAGAAGAAAGTGGAGATGTAGGGAACTGTGGACCAAGCTGCAAAATGGCCCCAGGGCAGTCACAGAGAAGAGGATTGCAAACTGTGAATAATCCTGAATAATAATTACAATAATAATGGTATTTGTTAAGCACTTACCATGTGCCAAGCACTGTTCTAAGTGCTGGGGTAGATATAAGGTAATCAGGTTGTCCCATATGGGTCTCACAGTCTTAATCCCCATTTTACAGATGGGGTAACTGAGGAGCAGATAAATTAAGTGACTTGCCCAAAGTCACACAGCTGACAAGTGGCAGATCGTAGATTAGAAGACTTGACCTCTGACTCCCAAGCCCAGGCTCTTGCCACTAAGCCATGCTGCTTCTGACTGAACAGGCTGAACAGTCTTTGAATAATCAAGAGTTTAGGAGAATTTGAAGTCAGTTATCCATATTGGGAATTCTACTTTAATAATAATAATAAGAAGAAGAAGAACTGCGGTATTTGTTAAACACTTATGTTTCAAACACTGTTCTAAACACTGGGGTAGATACAAGGTAACTAGGTTGGAAGCAGTCCTTGTCCCACATGGGACTCACAGTTTTGATCCCCATCTTACAGATGAGGTAACTGAAGCACAGAGAAGTTAAGGGATTTACCTAAGGTCACACAACAGACATGTGGCAGACCTGGGATTAGAATTCATGTCCTCTGACTCTCAGGTCCATGTTCTTTACATTAGGTCACATTGTTATTATATACACTATATATAGTACTATATATATGCTATATAGTACTATATATAGTGTATATAATAATAATTGTGGTCTCTATTAAGTGCTTACTATGTGCCAAGCACTGTTCTAAACACTGGGGTAGATACAGGGTAATCAGGTTGTTCCACAGGGGGCTCCCAGTTTTAATCCCTGTTTTACAGATGAGGTAACTGAGGCACAGAGAAGTTAAGTGACTTGCCCAAATTCATACAGCATACAAGTGGCAGAGCCGGGATTAGAACTCATGTCCTCTGACTCCCAAGCCCATGCTCTTTCCACTAAGCCATGCTGCATTGCCAATATATGTATATATTTTCAAATATATATATGTATATACACAATATTTAAATGGTGACTATAAAGTAGGTTGCATATGCATTGGTCCTGTGAATCTTTTGAGAAATAATTAAATTATTAAACTTCAATTTAACCATTTCAATCAGTACATCGCAGACAGTATAAAACAAAGTCACATGATGAGTTTGAGTTTTCCTGAAAGATATTTTGGGATGAAAAACTTTACCTCTGATTTAAATCCATACACAAAGCTAGGTAATTGCTTTTCAACCTATGTGTCTTTTAAGAGTGCAATATATCATTTTTACTCATAGCTAATACTACATTCCAATTACAAGTTAAAGTTGCCTTGAGTTACTCTGCTTCATACATATTCTCAGAGGAACAGAAAGTAACAATTAGAGTTAGAAGATAATTGTTTTCTCTTTCAATATTTATGATATTTGCTCAGTGCTTATTGCATGCCAGACACTGTACTAAGCTCTGGGGTAGATAGGAACAAATCAGGCTAGACATGGTCCATGCATGTCCCACATGGAGCTAATAATCTTAATCCCTATTTTACACATGAGGGAATAGAGACTTCCAGGCCCTTGTTCTACCCACTCGGTCACATAATCTCTAATGAGGGAAAATTACTTTTGGGGATATTATGATGTTCAAAGGTTATGAGATTCAGATTTCCCAGAACAATGAAGTTGTTACTTTTCAATATATGGAGCTAGCTAATCCTAAACCCCGTATAATAATTTTTAAGAAAAAATTGTGCCACAACTCAGTGATTGCAAGGGCAATTTTTTCATCAGTGATCATTCAATATGAGGTTATATCATACTCTAGAGAGATCATTTTAAATTACAGCAGCATTGGAATTTTTGGAAAGTTTCATGAACAACCAAAAATTAAGACATGTTTTCTACCATCACATTTAGATAAATTAATTTCCACTTTTGACAAAGGTCTCAATATTCCCTGATCCCCCATCTTCAGACATCTCTTAAATGACATAATCCCAGCTCTGCCACATGTCTGCTGTGTGACCTTGGGCAAATCACTTAACTTTTCTGTGCATCAGTTACCTCATCTGTAAAATGGGGATTAAAACTGTGAGCCCCATGTGGGACAGGGACTGTGTCCAACCTGATTACTTTTTATTTATCCCAGGGCTTAGAACATTGCTTGGCATATAGTGAGTGCCGAACAAATACCACTATTATTATTTTATATTTCTGATTTGTTGACGATGAATGAGGCTATCTCACTCAATGCTTGAGGAATTACAATGTCAAGACAAATTATGACTATGAAGGGGGAAGAAAATGGGGACAGAGAATCCATGCTGTCTAGAAATGCCAGAAACCTAGAACCACCTGAACCTGGCCCTGAGCACATGTGATGCTATGTGCTTCAGGCAAGGTATGGGTTCACCCCCTGCGCTGAGACACTGCCCAAATTCTCACATCGTGTGGAGCCTAAACTCAGTGGCTCTGCACAGTCCTATTCATCCACCACTCAGATCAGATAAGAAGATTTAGGACTGCCTTAGTAACTCTCACCTCCAAAATGCATCCCTGCCCCCCACCCAATCTCATTTATCTTGGAGGTGAAGTGCTATTATTCTTAATTTGCTTCTGAAGGAACTGAACCCAAAGGTGATGACTTTCCTCACATTGGATATTGGTGGTTGGGCTTCCATCCAGGTTTCCTGACCCCTAGTCCAGTGTTCTATTCATTGCATTCCCAAATGGTTTGTCTTGAGAGGCTTGTTGGTGTGACACAGTGTTTCTTGGAATCTGACAACTTGAATTTAACTGTGCACATATATGGGGGTTTCTTTGCTTTAAGGGGGTGGACATATATGCTCAGTGAAATTGAAGATTGAGATTGGTAATGAAAATAAAATGACTGAATTTGTTAAGCACTTATTATGTGCCAAGCAATATACTAAGCTTTGGGTTATATAAAGATTATCAGGTCCCACATGGGGCTCACAGTCTAAGTAGGAGGGAGAACAGGTATTGAATCCCTGTTTTGCAGGTGAGGAGGAATGGAGTGATGGGAAAGTTAAGTGACTTGCCCAAGGTCACACAGCAGGTAAGTGGCAGGGCTGGGATTAGAACTCAGTTCCTCTGATTCCCAGGGCAGTGCTCTTTCCACTAGGCCATACCACTTCCCTAAGGGAAGAAAAACTTCTTCCTCATGAGGTGTGGCCTCTGAGCTACTCTCCACCCCTGGCACAGGAGACATTTTGCTTAGAGAAAGGGACCTGTTTGTAAATATACACACTGTGCTCAGGGGTTGGCTGTGAACCCAACCACATGATCTGCTTTCAAAGTCTTCTGTCATTTTCTGTAGAGAAAATCAAATCAATTCTGTTTATCAGTGTCCATTCCTCTTTTTTCACTCTGCAGACTGGATACTGGGGGAACACTGCAAAGCACAGATGTTTTGCCTGGATTTGGTACATCTATTCTTTTTGTCTTCTTTCTTGTACTGGGGAAAGTATTTGGTAATTGGGAATTGGAAAGCCTAAGCATTTGAATTTTTCCTCTGCATTTGAATCTGTTCCCCTCTCAGGGTCGCACCTGGAGAGTTCCCAGTACTGTACCGGTCTTGAATTCCAGAGGGGGAGTCAAGCAGTGGCATGCCCATTCCATTCCTAGCTTGGCCAGTAGCTAGTGAGTGGAAGGCAATCTGCTACAAGTCAAAACTACCCTGTGCTGGGCAGTAGCAGCATGAGAGAGAGTTGAGGGTGGAGACTCAAGTTTACTGTGCAGAAGTAGGCAGTGGTAAAACACTTTCAGAGTTTTACCAAGAAAGCTCTATGGATACACTATCATAACAATTGCATATGGAGATGGAGCGTTTTGGAAAAGATGTGGCCATGGCGTTGACAGCATAATAGAAGACATTTGGATCTGTCCCCTTTCAACACCTGATATTCACCCTGGTGAAGGGCAGTGTGGTGGCCATGCTGAGGTGTGTTGAGCCCTCCTCCCTTCGGCTCCCTCCCGCCCCCCTCCCCAGCGCCACAGCACTTGTATATGGCTGTATATGTATATGGCTGTAATTTATTTAATTCTATTGATATCTGTCTCTGCCTCTAGACTCTAAGCTCATTGTGGGCAGGGCATGTGTATGTTATATTGTGGTGTCGTACTCACCCAGGTTCTTAGTACAGTGCTCTGCACACAGTAAGTGCTCAATAAATATGACTGATGGATTGACTGAGTACAGGACAAAACCAAGGATTCGGACTTGTGAGATAGGAAGAAAGGTGACATTGCCACAGTGATGGGAAAGAGAAGTAGCATGGCCTAGTGGATAGATCACAGACCTGGGAGTCAGAAGAACCTGGGTTCTAATCCCAGCTCCGCTACTTGTCTGCTGTGTGAACTTGAGCAAGTCACTTAACTTCTCTGTGCCTCAGCTACCTCATCTGTAAAGAGGAGTGGAGGGTGGGGCATTCAGATTGTGAGCCCCGTGTGGGACAGGGACTGTGTCCAACCTGATTAGCTTGAATCTACTCCAGAACTTAATACAGTCCCTGGCACATACTAAGCACTTATTAACAAATACCAGAATACCCTACCCTCATCCACCCAGCACATACATTCAACTTATTTTAATGTCTGTCTCCCACTCTGGGCTTTAAGTTCCTTGTTGGCAGGGAACATGGCTACTTGCTGTATTGTATAGGATCTCTTAAGTGCTAAGAAACATAGTCTAGTGGATAGAGCTTAGGTCTGGGAGTCATAAGGACCTGGATTCTGATTCCAGCTCTAACACTTTTCTGCTCTGGAAACTTGGACAAGTCACCTAACTTCTCTGTGCCTCAGTTACCTCATCTGTAAAATAAGGATTAATACTGTGAGCCCTATGTGGGACACGGACTGTGCCCAACCCGATTATCTTGTATCTACCCTGTGCTTAGTCCAGGGTAAACACTTAACAAATGCCATAAAAAATAAACGTTGAATAAAAACCATTGATTGAATGGAAGGTAGCAGTTTATTACACTTTGCTAATTTAGAACTTGAAAAAGCATTTCCTACCTTTTGTTTTGAAATCTAAAAGAATAGATTTTGCCTTAGATGCAGTATCTGCCTTTATTTTGTAATACTCAATGTAAGATTGGGGGACAGGGTCTCTCTATGGTATTGCCTCCCTCCTACAAATGCATATCCCAGGGCCATGTTGGGTTGTCTAGAAGCTACTCAGAGGAAGACTGGAATGTCCTTTGGCAATTGATTATTACTAGATGCGAGAATTCAGACAGGTTTGACAGTTCAGCCAGTGTAGGACTCCACTGAGAAGTCTTGGAAGAAAAAATAAAGATCAAGGAAACTAATTGGTTAGTTGGTTGCCACTGCACGTTGAGAGAGGAAAAATCCAAAGCAGTGTACTTACTCTTTCCCTAGTTCTTCAGGAAAATAGTTAAAAGTCTTTTGCACATGAATTTTTCAGAGGATTGAACAAGAGAGAATCCCCACCCCCCTGCCTCACCTTGGCAGTATTGCAGGAGGATCTGGCTTGAAGATCCTGCTTTAAGATGGCCAGGTTACTGTTTATGTTGTGCATTATATCTCTTTTATTCTGAACTAGGGCAGCTGTTATTGCTGGCAATACCGAAGTTTTTGTGATAGTTTATGAGTGCTTTTTGAATGCAAAATGTCCCATCCTTCTGAGCTGTTCATGTTGGTTTTCTGAAGCAGAGAAGATTCTTCAACTATTGCTAAACAAACACTCCACTGATTACTAGTGGTTGATGTATGAGATGCCTGAAAGACAATAACTTGATAATGAGAGAGTTTATGCTGTGAAAAATTACAGCCTAAATAGTGTTTCCCATTGATCTTAATTGCTGGTGTTTTCCAGTGGGGGATTTGCATGCTTCCATGAAGAGCTGCCTTAGTTTGATAGTATGCAAGACTGCCAAAACCAGACATGATATAAGTGAGGGACCCCTCTACCCCTCAATTCCTCATGGGTTGATCATCCAGTTTGTGGGACTCCAAAATATTTCATTTCCCACTACTACCTCGTTGTGGGCAGGGATCATCATCATCATAATAATAATAATGATAATGTTGGCATTTGTTTAGCGCTTAGTATGTGCAAAGCACTGTTCTAAGTGCTGGGAGGATACAAGGTGATCAGGTTGTCCCACGTGGGGCTCACAGTCTTCATCCCCATTTTACAGATGAGGTAACTGAGGCCCAGAGAAGTTAAGTGACTTGCCCAAAGTCACACAGCTGACAAGCAGTGGAGCCAGGATTTGAACCCATGATCTCTGCCTCCCCAGCCCATGCTCTTTCCACTGAGCCATGCTGGATCATGTTTCAACTCTGTTTTCTTGTACTCTTCCAAGTGCTTAGTACAAGGCTCTGCACACAGTAAATAATCAATAAATAAACTTGATTGATTAGTACCTCCATTCTGCCCTCTTTATGAGGTAATCAACATTTCTCTCCACTGATGGAAAGGAATGACTGATGAGTTTTGGGCTTGAGACATGAAGTCCAGGAACATGCACAGAGAAATAGTAGTACCACTACCAATGTCTTACATTATGCCAGTTTGCACTCTCTCACCCCTTCCAGTCACGTTCTCTCTGTGGCATGGAGTTCACTGAGTTAGTAAGTGGTCAAAAATGCAACACTTGAAAAGTGCAAGGGTGGTCTTCACTCACATTAGCCAGCTACAAGCAGAACTGGAACTAAAGCCCAGGTTTCCTGATTTCCAGAACGGTATTCTTTCCACTAGATTAAGAGCAGGTATTTCATTTTTGTATAGTCAATTTTGCACTCATTTACTTATTTAGCTATTACATTCTGACATATTCATATTATGATCTACTCTATGTTCTTCATTCTGCTCCCACTATGGGTAAATAATTTGTCTCTGTCTTCCCCAATAGAGTACAAATCCCTCGAAGGCAGGGAATGTATGTTTGACTTTTGTGTGCTTTCTCTACTGCTTAGTAATAATAAAAAATAATATCTGTTAAGTGCTTTCTATGTGTCAGGCACACTACTAAGCACTTGGGTAAATACAACATAATAGTCCCGATCCCACAGGGACCTCACAATCATAACCCCCATTTTACAAATGAGGAAACTGAGGCACAGAGAAGTTAAGTGATTTGCCCAAGGTCACACAGCAGACAAGTGTCAGTGCTGTGATTAGAACCCAGATCTTCTGAATCCCAGGCCCATGCTCTTTCCTCCAGGCCATGAGAACTCTTCACTCAGGATGTGAGTTTTGAATAATTTCTTGAGAAACTGATCTTTAACACTCCATCCTCTCCTGCAGTAGAATCCAAAGACCCTTGCCAAGGGGTCCCCAGAGTTTGCAGAATTCTAGTTTATAGGTGGGTTTTCAATTCTGGTTGGAATGCTTGGCACCTTCTTTAGATCTCTGATATTGCACCAAGCTTCCTGGCTTTGCCAGGCCCGGATTATCTGTGAAGATTTGAGTTCATTCCTGGGCTCCTTTTTGACATTCCACTTGTTGAAGAAGTTCTCTGTTCTTAAAGAAGACATGAGTTGTCTTCCCACTGGCTAACCAAGATGACCATGCATTCCTATGGCTTTCTACTCTATTTTTCTATGTTCTACTATCTCCGTGTTTGAAGTTGAGTTGCTTCTACCTCAGGTTTCAAGCCTGGCCACTGTGATCTCTATGTAGGTGTTCACTGAACTGAGCTTCTACAGGGTGTAAGGATAACAAAGGTCATACAAAGACCACTGACATAAATAGTCATTTGGCTTTGAGTCTCTGCAGGATTTATGAAATCTCCACTGCCTGTGCTTACCATTCAGCATGAGCAAGGTGAGACACAGTCAGTCATTGTGTTGATTGCAAAGTCCTTACTTTGTGCTTACTTTGGTTGATCCAGGATAATCAGGTAGGACATAGTTTCTATCCCTTATAGGGCTCACAGTCTAAGGGGAGGGAGAATAGTAGTAGTAGTAATAGGCGTAGTAGAACTAATAGACATAATAATAATAATGATAGAAATGATAATAGTAGTAGAAGTAGTAATGGTAACAGTTAATACTAGTAGAGTAGTAATAGTAGAGTAATAGTAGCCGTAGTAACATTTATTGAGTACCCATGATTAATGAGTCGTATATCTCCATACTCTTATTTCTCTTATTTATCTTGATGATGTTGTTTTGTTTGTTCTGTTTTGTTTTGCTGTCTCCTCCCCCATTTAGACTGTGAGCCCATTATTGGTCAGGAATTGTCTCTATCTGTTGCTGAAATGTATATTCAAAGCACTTAGTACAGTGCTGTGCACATAGAAGCAGCGTGGCTCAGTGGAAAGAGCACGGGCTTTGGAGTCAGAGGTCATGAGTTCGAATCCCAGCTCTGCCACTTGTCAGCTGTGTGACTGTGGGCAAGTCACTTAACTTCTCTGTGCCTCAGTTACCTCATCTGTAAAATGGGGATTAAGACTGTGAGCCCCACATGGGACATCCTGATTCCCCTGTGTCTACCCCAGCGCTTAGAACAGTGCTCGGCACATAGTAAGTGCTTAACAAATACCAACATTATTATAGTAAGAGCTCAATAAATACTATTGAATGAATGAATGAATGAACAGTGCACTGTATTAAGTGCTTACTAAATACAAAACAAGCAGTGACACATTCCCAAGCCACAAGAAGATTGTATTGTCTTATGCTGTCGAGTCATCTCTTACCCTCAGAGATGCAATGGACACATCTCTTCCTGAACGCCCCACTTCCACCAGCAATCGTTCTGGTAACATATCCACAGAGTTTTCTTGGTAAAAATATGGAAGTGGTTTACCACTGCCTCCTTCCACACGGTAAACGAGTAAACTTGAGTCTCTGCCCTCCACTCTCTCCCATGCCACTGCTGCCCGGCACAGGTGAGTTATATGGTGCAGCAGATTGCCTTCCACTTGCTAACTACTGTACAAGCTAGGAATGCGTATGCCTCTACTTGACTTTCCCTCACATAGTCAGGACTGGTAGAGTACTGACTGGAAACTCTGCAGGTGTGACCCTGAGAGGACAAGAAGATTACTCCTCTACTTAATCATTGACTGATTACTAGGCATATGATTATTCAAATAGAATTGTGTCTTAAGTAGTACGAATATTTCAATGGCATGGAGAATTTTATAAGATGACAATTTGGAGATGAGAATAGAAATTCCCTTAAAATTATACTTTTATAGCCTCATGGAGATGCTCTATAAGGCAACTTCACTGTAGCTTCCAGTTCAATCTCATATAAAAATTAAATTATTAAAGGATGCTGTTAATTACGCCCACCCTGAAACACCAAGGAAGATTGTATGAGAAAGCATTTGATATAAACAACATACTGCTTGAGGGTAGGAAAGGTGGTAAAAATAACACACCTCAGAATAGGAGCCTTTTTCCTGAAAATTATACTTTAACAAAATATATCATCAAAATCTTAGCTGTTGAAACATATATTTTATCTTTCCATAGTTCTTAACTATTATTCTGTGGGTCCTGGCAATTATTCATTCTAGGTTACAGCTGCAGTCGATTAATTAAAGCATAGAATTCTGCTCATAATAATAATGGTGGTATTTGTTAAGCGCTTACTATGTGCAAAGCACTGTTCTAAGCGCTGGGGAGATACAAGGTGATGAGGTTGTCCCATATGGGGCTCACAGTTTTCATCCCCATTTTACAGATGAGGTAACTGAGGCACAGATAAGTTAAGTGACTTGCCCAAAGTCACACAGCTGACAAATGGCAGAGCCTGAATTCGATGTATTGGAAGGTAGTGAGCTGTAAAGAGGCAACAAAATCTAAAATATAGTATGTTTTCTGGATTTTAAATGACTTGCGTCTGTCTGCATCCACATGATATTGTATGCCTCTTCAGGGCAAGAACCATATTCTTTCCTTCTACTCTATTCTTCCAAGCGCTAAACTTAGCACAGTGCTCTGCACCTATGGGACACTCAATAAATACCACTGATTGATCAGCCAGTCAATAAAGGTACACAGCAGCGTACCTGTGCAAGTAACTGAGGGAAATCTTATGAATTAATTTCTTGGAGATTTGAAGAATAGAAGAGACACTATCAATTTAGTCACAGGCTTGCTTGGAGTCAATCAATCATATTTATTGAGTGCTTACTGTGTGGGAGAGTACAACACAACAATAGGGTACACTCTCTGCCCATAATGAGGTTACAGCCTAGAAGGGGAGACAGACATTAATATCAATAAAAAATTATGGATTTGTACATAAGTGCTATGGAGCTGGGTGATGCAGAAGGGAATGGGAAAAGAGGAAATGAGGGCTTAGTCAGGGAAGGCCTCATGGAGGAGATGTGCCTTCAATAAGGCTTTGAAGATAGGGAGAGTAATTGTCTGTTGTATATGAAAACAGAGGGTGTTTCAGGCTAGAGGCAAAACGTGGGTGAGAGGTTGGTGGTGAGATAGATGAGAAGCAGCGTGGCTCAGTGGAAAGAGCATGGGCTTTGGAGTCAGAGGTCATGGGTTCTAATTCCGGCTCTGCCACTTGTCAGCTGTGTGACTGTGGGCAAGTCACTTCACTTCTCTGGGCCTGTTACCTCATCTGTAAAATGGGGATGAAGACTGTGAGCCCCACGTGGGACAACCCGATTCCCCTGTGTCTACCCCAGCGCTTAGAACAGTGCTCTGCCCATAGTAAGTGCTTAACAAATACCAACATTATTATTATTATTGTCTGTGCCTCAGTGACCTCATCTGTAAAATGGGGATGAAGACTGTGAGCCCCACGTGGGACAACCTGATTCCCTTGTGTCTACCCCAGCGCTTAGATCAGTGCTCTGCACATAGTAAGTGCTTAACAAATACCAACATTATTATTATTATTATGAGATCAAGGTACAGTTAATAGGTTAATATTAGAGGAGTGAAGTGTGTGAGCTGGGTTGCAGTAGGCGCATAGTGAGGTGAAGTAGGAGAGGGCAAGATTATTGAATGCTTTTTACCCTATGGTAAGGAGTTTCTGTTTGTTGTGAAGGTGGATGGGCAACCACTGGAGGTTCTTGAGTAATGGGGAAACATCGATTGAATGTTTTTGTAGAAAAATGATCTGGGCAGCAGAGTGAAGTTTGGACTGGAGTGGGGAGAGACATGAGGCAGGGAGGTCAGCAAGGAGGCTGATACAGTAATCAAGGAGGGATAGGATAACTGCTTAGATTAAAGTGGCAGTAGTTTGGATCAAGAGGAAAGGATAGATTTTAGCGATGTTTGAAGGTTGATAGGTGAGTGGAGATAGGCGATTGGACTACTAATTGACTGGATGTGTATCTGCACTTCCTTCTTTTACACCTGTGAATGCCAGTTGGACATATTCCAAAAATATCACCAGGAAACAGTGTGTACTGTATTTACTATTTATGAGATGCTAAGAAACTAAAAGGAGCCATGATGTATAAGCATTAGGCAGAAGCAGTCATAAAAGAATAAGAAAAAAATCTCAGGTATTATATTGAGAAGAATTAAATAAAATCTTTCAACTGGGTAAATCCTTTGAATAATCTATCTCAGCTGTTCAGCCTTACAGTGAAGTAATCAAACAATAAGAGCATGGGCCTGGGAGTCAGAGGACCTGGGTTCTAATCTCTGTTCCTCTATGTACCTGGTGTGTGATCTGGGGCAAATCACTTAATTTTTCTGTGTCTCAATTTCTTAATCTGTAAAATGGTGATCCAATTCTTGTTCTTCCTACTTAGATTGTGAGCCCTGTGAGGGACAGGGACTATGCCTGACCTTGTATTATCTTGATTATCTTGTATGTTTCCCAGTGTTTAACAAATAGTGCTTAATAAATTATTCTTATTCTTATGATTTATTGAAGGCTTATTTTGTGCAGAGCACTGTACTAAGCACTTGGGAGAGTACAATAAAATAGAGTTGGTAGATATCTTCTCTGCCCAATAACAAGCTTAACCTTAAGCTTGTTATTCCTTAAGTCTAGAGTCTAAGTCTCACAACATATACCTACAGTGAGATTTTAACTATAGAATGCACTTGATCTTCTCTGCCCAATAACAAACTTAACCTTAAGCTTGTTATTCCTTAAGTCTAGAGGAATAGATCAAGTGCATTCTATAGTTAAAATCTCACCGTAGGTATATGTTGCGAGACCAGCCAGCTGACCCATTTCTGGGTCAGATGAATGGGTAGAAACTCATATTCTCTTGGCAATCTCTCTTTAGATGATGCAGGTTTCTTCCCAAGAAGCAAGACAAGTAGTACCTCATTTTTATGTCCTAAAATTTGTTCAGATCCTTCCTATTTTAATCATCACAAAGAGTGACTGGCCAAGATATTTTACTGGTTTGGCACATAGCAATCAATCAATCAGTGGTATTTATTGAAGGTTTACTGTATGCAGAGAACTGTGTAAAGTGTTTGGAAAAGTAGAATACAATAGAATTGACAGACTCTATGTCCACAAGTAACTTACAGACAAGAAGGGAAACAGACATTAAAGTAAATTATGGCTATGCACTGGAGTTCTGTTGGG
Source organism: Ornithorhynchus anatinus (assembly GCF_004115215.2). NCBI lineage: Eukaryota > Metazoa > Chordata > Mammalia > Monotremata > Ornithorhynchidae > Ornithorhynchus > Ornithorhynchus anatinus. The sequence continues at coordinate 93,672,780 of NC_041728.1, forward strand.
CTTGAATTGGGGTAAATATCAAAATGCTCTAAGGAGTACAGATACAAGTTCTTAGGTGATATAGAAGGAAAGAAATTAGGGCTTGGTCAGGGAAGGCTTCTTGGAGGAAAAATGATCTTAGTTCAGCTTTGAAGATGAGGAGTGTATGATATGATAAAATATTTCTCACAAGATCTTTGTTGATTCCCAATGATTGTTATATTCCCAGAAAGAAGTGGACAAGTTTCTCTAGTTTTCTTGTAATCATTATTCACTGTAAGCTAAAGCTTACTGAAAAGCTTATTCTGAACCAAGATAAGATTATCTTCAAACATTTTCATTCAAATGTGAAATTTTCTTTTGAGATTCCAAGGTCTTTGATTATTGAGGAATTGATCTTATTTTCTATTAGATCCATCGAATTGTTTCCATTGTCTTGAAAAGTCTCCCTCTGTTTATCAAAACACTGCTATTGTGCTTTCTCTTCCCAAATAGTTAAAACGACCTTTTTCCACCTTTTCACGTGACTATAGGTCGTGAATTCCATTTCCCCATTTTTTTGAAGCTGTATAATAATTTTATACAGATATCAAAAACCATTTTTATTGGTTCCTACTTCTTACTGCTGGAGCTTTTATGCTAGTGGAGGATCCCAGGCTTGTGCTTTAGAAGACATAGGGTTCACACCAAACAATGTTATTGTCAAATATTTTAAAATGCACCCATGAAAGATATCCCCTTATAATATCTCAAAAAATCAAGTTATGTCTTCTTTTTATAAGTGTTTTAATATGTCTTGTCAATACTTCTTTGCCCCTATATGGAACTGACATACCCTTTGCAATATCCAATTATTTTGAGCCTATATTAATCTGGAAATGCTCAGAAAGCTTTTTCAGTTTTCTTAGTCTGTTCAGTGCGATCACTGGTTATCCATCATCAGAATTTAATATTCCAGACTTTTGCTTTCCTCTTATTGGAGGATGGTCAGAGATATGGAGAATAATGCCTATCTATTTTATCAGTGCCAGCATCCAATTTTGTTACTAAAAAAAGAGATTGAAAACATTTTGCAAACATAAGCTACTTTTTTTCTCATTACTTGACCCCAGAAGTGAGGCAGAACTTTTTTTTTCCTTTTGATAGGCTCAAGATAACTATGCTCATGCAAAGTTTTAAAACAAGCAGCTCACTTAGTGGGGGGTCTGATATGATAAACCATTTTGCATTAGAATTGAGAGTGGGGGTGGCTAGATTGCATGGCTTAGTGGAAAGAGCAAGGGCCTGGGAGCCAGGACACCTCGGTTCTAACCCAAACTCAGCCAGTTGCCTTCTGGGTGACACTGGGCAAGTCACTTAGCTTCTCTGTGCCCCAGTTTCCTCAACTGTTAAGTGGAGATTCAAAGCCTGTTCTCCCTCCTATTTATACTGTGAGCTCCAGGTGGAACAGGGACTGTGTCTGGACTGATTAACTTGTATATACTCCAGTCCTTAGAACAGTACTTGACACGTAGTAAGTGCTTAACAAATACCATAAATAAAATAACAATAAATAAAAACGATAGTACAAGGTGAGGCTACAGGAAAGGAACCAAGAGAGTTATGGTGCTTGGTGGTGTCTATTGCACCTTAGGCCATCTCTCAAAAGCTACTCCCAAAGCTAATAATAATAATTGCAGTATTGTTTGAGCACTTACTATGTGCTAAGCACTGTATTATGTGCTGGGGTAGATACAAGATAAGCAGCTGGACACAGCCCCTGTCCCACATGGGGTTTGCTTTTATTCATTCATTCAATCATATTTATTGAGCGCTTGCTTTATGCAAAGCACTGTACTAAGCACTTGGGAGAGTATAATGTAACAATACTCATTCCCTGCCTACAACAATCTTACAGTATAGAAGGGGCTTACAGTCTAGAGGGCTCTCAATTTAGGAGAGAAGGAAAACAGATATTTTATCACCATTTTACATATGAGGAAACAGAAACTCAGAGAACTTAAGTGACAGGGTGGAATTAGAACTCATGTCTCCAACTCCCGGGACTGTGCTCTTTCCACTAGGCCATGATGTGTCTCACACCTGCCATGACACTCTGTGGGTCTGTTTGACTTTAGAGCTGATTCTGAACTCCAAGGCCCTTGATTCACCTTTTGATGTACCTTGTTGACTGCTTACCATTATTTCTAGACTGTGAGCCTGTTGTTGGGTTGAGATTGCTTCTATTTGTTGCTGCATTGTACTTTCCAAGCACTTAGTGCAGTGCTCTGTACACAGTAAGTGCTCAATAAATATGACTGAGTGAATGAATGGCACTCAGCCTGCTAAATCCCATCACTAACACTTTTTAAAGGGACTGCTCTTCTTATACTCATTGCTCTCTGAATCCCTGCAACCCCCAGGAATATATAAGTAGTTCTTGGATTTTTTTTTTAATCTGCAATTCTCATGTTGTGTTTCTGAATTTCCCAGAACAAGAGCCTCTGAGTTACTGCATGAAATGATAAAAAGAAAGGACAGTGTATTAGTGCTATAAACTGGCTAAAGGCTTCTGTAAGCCCTTCTTTGCTACTGAAACTCTGTTTTCTGGTGGATGTCTTTCATCGAAAACCACAGTAATTGAATTTACTCCGACTGAAAGTGAGAGGGTACGTCTGAGAGAGATTTGACTTGGTGCAGCTGAGGCAGCTGTGCTTTGGGCACAACTCACAAGTTTTGCATCTGAAGTGGTGTTGCCTAGTGGAAAGAGCATGGGCCTGGCAGGGTCAGAGGACATGGGTTCTAATCCCAGCTCCACCACTTCTCTGCTAGGTGACCTTGGGCAAGTCACTTAACTTCTCTGGACCTCGGTTCCTTATCTGTAAAAAAGCGATTCAATACCTCTTCTCCCTTCTACTGAGACTCTAGGCCCCATTTGGAACTGGGACTCTGACTAAGTGGATTAACTTGTATCTACCAAGCACTTAGAACAGGGTTCTGCACAGAGTAAGCACTCAATAAATACCACCGATTAACAAATACCATTATTGTTAGTATTATCATTGTTTCTTCCCCAAGTTTCTTTCCATAAGGAAACTCACTCAAGATCATTAATGTCTATGTAATAATAAAGTTATTTGTCTCAAACAATCTATACTCATGAGACTCCAGGGGCTGGAGCTAATGGACATAGAATTGCTCAATTTAAGTGGATAGGGATTTTCCATAACACAAGAAACTCAATTTGAGGAAGTAGGTCTGTGTGTTTTAATCCATCTTTTTCATCTATTAAATAGAGATAATAAAATCTAACCTAACCAATTAAGGCAAAGATTTTTCTTTAAACTCTTGAGGATAAACATCATAAATTATTTTATTAAATATAATTTAAGATGATTTATGGGTTCTATATGTCTCCTGTCTCATTGTTATTTTGGATTTGAATCCAACAAAGACATATTCTGGCAATTTGAGAAGATTCTTTGTGTGCGTCTTGGAATGGTATTTAATACTATTACTTGCATGAATACTAACGGGTGGTTTTCAGCATACATTAAGCACATTACATTTAATAAAATTCTGGTATTCTGAAGTTTATTCCTAACAACTGAACAAAATTGTTGAAAAAAGGATACTTAGAATGAAACTCAAAACCTATACAACTAAGACTTCTCCATGATTTGATAATTTCTGCTTGTGCTATACCCAGGAACAAGTCTCATTCATTAATATGGTGGCTGTAATAAATGACCCAGCATTCTATATCTGGCAGGAGAGTCATTCTTTGGGGGAAGGTCCTTCCAGACACCCAAAAGGCATGGTTGGAACTCATCATGGCTCTTGCACGTTTGGGTAACAGTCATGGGGATAGTGGTGACAGACACTGAGATCTAGCAGCAGGGAAGAGGGGGAGTGGAGGAGAAGATGCTTTTCTATTTCTACCTACTTGTCTATAATCAAATAGCCCAGAGGAAACCCAGTTAAATACCTAAATCCAAGAAAAATACTTTTTCCAAAAAAAAACACATATATTTGGAGAGTATTTAATGTAAACATAACCTGGCAACCTGGGTTAATTATATTAAGAAATCAGGTGTATATAGGATCAGTCAATCAATCAATCATATTTGAGTGCTTACTGTGTGTGGGGCACTGTACTAGCACTTGGAAGAGTACAATATGACAATGGAGCAGAGTTGATAAACACATTCTCTGCCCACAGTGAGGACACAGTCTAGGGGAGAATAATAGAAAAATACCGGAGAATGATCACTTGTATTTTTTTTCCTAAGAAAATATCTGGAACTGCAGACTTACAGTTTGAACTGTGATGAAGAGACTGAGAAAGGGAAGGAATTAGATTTGTCAATAATATTGATTCTTGCTAGAGGCTAGAGCTGGGGGCTCAAAAAATTGTTAGGTGGTGGTGGAAGGAATTTTTAATGATAACTGGTATTTGCTAAGCGCTTACTATGTGCCAAGCACTCTACTGAATTCTGGGAAAGATATGAGATCAGGTTGGACATGGCGCCTGTCCCACAGAGGGTTCTCAGTCTAAGGAGGAAGGAGAACAGGTATTAAATGCCTATTTTACATTTGAGAAAAATGAGGCAAAGAGAAGCTAAGTGGCTTGCCCAAGCACACACAGCAGGGAAATGGCAGACCTAGGATTAGAACCCAGGTCCTCTGACTCCCAGGCTGGTGCACTTTCCACTAGGCCATGCAGTTTCCATTTCGTTTTGCATCTTCACTGCAAGTTAATTTAATCACATATATTTTTATTAGAAAGATGATCTGAAGATAGTTAAATCTCCTAAATGAACAGCTAAGTTTCTTTCCTGTACTGATCTGCTGCTTTCTGCCTTCTCCTTCAGTACTTTCTGTCAAAGTGATCATAACTTCTTGGGCACAAAGATAGACATGAGTGAACCATCCCTGAGAGCATCACTGAGAGCCGCCAGTTTCAGAGATGGAGGAGCTACCCACACACAGAGGGCAGAGAGATGGGTCCGGAGAGAGATAGTGGCATGTATAAAGATGGAAACCCTAATTGAGAGATAGAGATAGAGGAAGAGAGAGAGTGAGAGACAAAGAGTCAGAACCCCAAGTGGCTTCTCCTCTGCCTGATCTGCAAGTGATGCCAGTGGAATCTGGATACTGGCCAGAAACATCCCTTAGTTATCCATCAGCCAGCAACCCCTCTTATGTGAATAGAGCTAAGCTAATTTACAATGTCCCTTGCAAATCTTTAGTCCCTGTTAGAAAGCCACTGTCTGTCGAAAGAATCCAAGACCAAGAGATCCAGTACCCTGACCAGATTCTGCCAAAGCCCCGCTGCCCCCCATAGAAACACTCACTGCCAAGATCTCTGTTCAGCATGTAGATTTGCATTCAGTCTCCTACGGCTCACATGTCTGCTGTGCAGAGGTTGGAATGAGATTGGTCACTTCCTTCTCTGCCTATACAATCTACTGCTCTTGCTTGGCATGCACTCTTGAGTTATAAATGTTTGGCAGAGCCAATCCAATGAGTCTTGCAGAGAAGCAGCATGGCTTAGTGGATAAAGCATGGGCCTGGGAGTCAGAAGGACCTGAGCTCTATTCTCAGCTCTGCCACATGTCTGCTGTGTGACCTTGGGCAAGGCACTTAACTTCTTTGTGCCTCATCTGTAAAATGGGGATGAGTGTGGTGCCCCTTGTGGGACAGGGATTGGGCCCAAACTGATTAACTCATAACTAACCCAATGCTTAGCACATAGTAAGTGCTTAAAAAGTACCATAAAAATAATCTTCTTGGCCACTACTCATTCCTGTTCACTAGGGTGAAGAAGCAGGTCATCTCCCATGTGGTCAAACTCACCTACAACCTGGGAAGTGGGAAGGGGGGTTCTTTGTCAGTTTCCAACTGGTGCCCACAAGTACCTCTCAGAATTGTCTTCAGGTTTCTGGCATTTTACACATAATCCTGCCTTACTTTGGACAGCTGGTTCCTCTAGAAAGGGGGACTGCCCCGCATCAGGGGCTTCTCAGTTAATCAATTGTATTTACTGAGCCCTTACTGTTTCAGACCACTGTACTAAGTGCTTGAGAGAGAAAAATCCAACGGAGCTGATAGACACATTCCCTGTTCACAACGAGCTTGCAGTGTCTAGAGGGGGACTAGACCTTTTAGTTTGTTTCCTTCCACAATGATGCACAGAGATAGAAAAAAAGCAGGCATGACATACATTGATGGAGACCCAGGTGTACATCTATGTGGATCTTAGACATGCATTTAAGACAGAGAAAGACACACCTACAAGGACAGAGGTACCGATAGACAGAGGAGACCAGAGAGACACAATTTGGTCTAGTGGAAAGACACCGGGCTTGGAGGTCAGAAGGACCTACGTTCTAATCTGACCTCCCTTCCTCCTCTCTCGCCCCGCTCAGGTCTATTCTTCACTCCGCTGCCCGGCTCATCTTCCTGCAGAAACGATCTGGACATGTCACTCCCCTTCTTAAACAACTCCAGTGGTTGCCTATCGACCTCCGCTCCAAACAAAAACTCCTCACTCTAGGCTTCAAGGCTCTCCATCACCTTGCCCCTTCCTACCTCTCCTCCCTTCTCTCTTTCTACTGCCCACCCCGCATGCTCCGCTCCTCTGCCGCCCACCTCCTCGCCGTCCCTCGGTCTCGCCTATCCCGCCGTCGACCCCTGGGTCACATCCTCCCGCGGTCCTGGAACGCCCTCCCTCCTCACCTCCGCCAAACTGATTCTCTTTCCCTCTTCAAAACCTTACTTAAAAATCACCTCCTCCAAGAGGCGTTCCCAGACTGAGCTCCTCTTCCCCCTCTACTCCCTCTGCCATCCCCCCTTTACCTCTCCGCAGCTTAAGCCTCATTTTCCCCTTTTCCCTCTGCTCCTCCACCTCTCCCTTCCCATCCCCACAGCACTGTACTTGTCCGCTCAACTGTATATATTTTCGTTACCCTATTTATTTTGTTAATGAATTGTACATCGCCTTGATTCTATTTAGTTGCCATTGTTTTTACGAGATGTTCTTCCCCTTGACGCTGTTTAGTACCATTGTTCTTGTCTGTCCATCTCCCCCAATTAGACTGTAAGCCCGTCAAACGGCAGGGACTGTCTCTATCTGTTGCCGACTTGTTCATCCCAAGCGCTTAGTACAGTGCTCTGCACATAGTAAGCGCTCAATAAATACTATTGAATTGAATTGAACTAATCCCAGTTTTACCACTTGTCTGCTTTGTGACCTTGAGCAAGTTCCTTTACTCCTCTCTGCCTCATTTGTAAAATGGGATTTAAGACTGTGAGCCCCACATGGGACAGAGATTGTATCCCACGTGATTAGCTTGCGTCTACCTCAGGGCTTAATACTGGCACAGAGAGAACACTTAACAAATACCATTTTGTTTTATTTTTTAAAGACACATAGATACGGAGACAGAAATAGTCATGAACACAAGTTTAAGGCAGGCAGAAATTTACATAGATGAATAGAGAGGTAGATGCACAAATATGGAAAGACACCCCCTTCTGAGACAAACGTGGATATCAGGTTCCACATAGCTAACAAATATTTCTATTATGGAGCCAACCAGAGCTATAGCAAGGGTGGAGAAGATTGCAGTGGGAATATGGTCAGTATTTCCAGAAGGTAATGGAAGATAGTCACTCTTTGAGTATTTCCAGAGAAGATATTGGACATTGGCATTGAGTGCAAAGGTGCCCCCATGGTGTCTTAATAATAATTATGGCATTTCTCAAGCACTTACTATGTGTCAAGCACTGTTCTAATCACTGGGGTAAGTACAAGGTAATCAGGTTGTCCCACGTGGGGCTCACAGTCTTAATCCCCATTTTACAGGTGAGGTAACTAAAGCACAGAGAAGTTAAGTGGCTTGCACTAGGTCACACAGCAGACTAGTGGTCAGGATTAGAGCCCGCATCATCTGACTTCCAAACCCATGCTCTTTCCACTAATCCACACTGCTCTTCAGCATGCCTTAGAATTGTTTGTCCCATCTCTTTCCTACTATTCCTCTCCAAACTCCTTGAGAGAGTTCTCTACATCCACTGTCTCCACTTCTTCTCCTCTGGTTCTTACCTTGATCCCACAGTCTGTCTTCAGCCCCTATCCTCTCTAGGTAAACTACCCTCCCTAAGGTCACCAATTAATTCCTTCTTGCCAAATCCAATGGCTCTACTCCATCTTCATCCTCCTCAACCTCTCTGTTGCCTTCAGCACTGTGGACCACCCCCTTATCCTAGAAACATAATAGAACTTTGACTTCACTGACACGGTCTTCTCCTGGATCTCCTCTTATCTCTCTCGGTGCTCCTTCTCAATCTCATTTGCGGGCTTCTCCACTGACTCCCAACCCTCTGATGGTGAGGGTCCCCCAAGGCTCAGTTCTGGGCCCCCTTCTATTCTCCATCTACACCCACTCCCTTGGAGAACTCATTTGCTCACATGGCTTCAGTTACCATTTTTATGAGGACGATTCCTAAATCTACCTCTCCAGTCCTGACCTCTCTCCTCTGCAGTCTCACATTTCCCTCTGTCTTCAGGACATCTCTACTTGGATATCCTGCTGACATCTCATAATTTACATGACATGTTCCCACCCAAACCCTATCATTCTCTCTACTTTCCTGAAATAGTTGATAAAATCACCATCCTCCTCATCTCATAAGCCTATAACCCTGGCATTATCTTTGACTCATTTCTCTCATTTAGCCCACATGTTCAATCTGTCACCAAATCCTTTGGGTTCAATCTTCACCTCTAAAATTTTCATCTCTGGAATCCACCTTTTCCTCTCCATCCAAACTTCTACCACGCTGTTGCACACACCTATTATTTCCTACCTTGACTAATCATCTTAGTGTTGACCTCCCTGCATCCTGCCTCTCCCCACTCCAGTTCATACTTCACTCTGCTGCCCAGAATATTTTTCTAAAAAAAAAAATCAGTCCATATTTCTCCACTCCTAAAAAAGCTCCTATGGTTACCCATCCACCTCCAAATCAGTCAGAAACTACTTACCATAAACTTTAAGGCACTCAATAGCTCTCCCCCTCCTACCTTACCTCACTGATCTACTATAACTCTGTAGTAGCATGCTTCGCTACTCTTACACCAATGTACTCATTGTAACTCAATCTCGCCTATCTCACCACTGATCCCTTGCCCAAGTGCTGCTCCCTTTGCCCTGGAATACCCTCCCACTTTATATCTGACAGGGTGCCACTCTCCTTACTTTCCAAGTCTTACTAAAATCACCTTTCAAGAAGCCTTCCCTAAGTCCTCATTTTCCCTACTCACCCTCCCTTCTGCACTATCTTGGCAGTTGGATCTGTACCCCTTTAACAATTGATACCCCTTTAAGCATTTGATATTCATCCCACACTCAGTCCCAGAACACTTATGGTACTTATCCTTCTACTCTGCCATTTCCCCTATCTGTAATTTATTTTTATATTTGTCTTGCCTTCTAAACTGTAAGCTATTTGTGGGGAGGGATCACACCTACCAATTCTATTGTGTGATACCCTGCTCTAGACACTGCAAGTGCTACATAAATACCATTAATTGACTGAGTGGACACAGGAGGCTGGAAGACAGGCCTGAACTTACGAGTGGGAAGATGAATTCATCACTCAGTCACTTGATGGACATAGTTCTTTTGTAGTGGTCTCAGAACATGCCACAGGCACCAAAAGGAGGAAAAAAATCCTGGAATCCAGTTTCCCCATCTTCATAACTTGGAAAAAGTGAGATCTAGGCAGCAGCAGGGGCTGACCCACCAGGGTAGTTTCAGGAGGAACCTCAGGGTCATCAATGCTGTCTGCATCCCCCCCACCCTCTCCTTGTCTTTGTCTGCCACCACCCCACTTAGTTTGGTGTAACTCATACCTCCAGTTGTGAAGAGGACCTCTGGGCTGCACGCTCCCCACAGTGTGGTGAGCAGTGTATCATGTATCTGTTAGAGAAGCAACATGGCTTAGTGGAAAGAGCGCGGGTTTGGGAGTCCAAGGTCATGGGTTCGAATCCTTGCTCCGCTACTTGTCAGCTGTGTGATTGTGGGCAAGTCACTTAACTTCTCTGTGCCTCAGTTACCTCATCTGTAAAATGGGGATTAAGACTGTGAGCCTGGTGTGGGACAACCTGATTATCCTGTATCTACCCCAGCACTTAGAACAGTGCTCTGCACATAGTAAGTGCTTAACAAATACCAACATTATTATTATTATTATCTGTTATATTGTTATATTGTCCTTTCCCAGTTGCTTTGTATAGTAGTATAAACAGTGTGGCTTAGTTGGATAGAGCCCAAGCTTGGAAGTCAGAAGGAGCTGGGTTCTAATCCCACATGTCTGCTCTGTGAACTTGGGCAAGTCATTTAACTCCTCTATGCTTCAGTTACTTCATCTTTAAAATGAGGATAAGAGGGTGCGCCCCACGTGGGACAGGGAATGTGTCCAACCAGATTAACTTGTATCATCCCCAGTACTTAACAGTACTTGGCACATAGCACTCAAAAAGTACCAGAATTATTATTATTATTATGAGTGATCTACACACAGTAAGTCCTCGATAAATACAATCAACTGACTGACTGACTGCTCAGGGGTAGGAAAAATCACCAGAAGAGGCTGCAGTTGGGCCAGTGAGCTGCAGAACTGGAGAAAGACAGGGCCAGAAGCAGCACTACCTTTCAATCCTACCTGAAGTAGTTCCCCCCCCCACCTCCCGCATCCCCTCCTCAATGGAGAGTGTGCACTGAGTCCAGCAGACTGCTCCCATGTAAACAACAGCCATGATCTCTTCCTCCCAGCCCTGAATCTCCTTTTCTCCTTTGACTCTGCTGCTCTCAGCCATATTATATTTTAGTCAGTCAGTTGCATTTACTGAGTACTTACTTTGTGCAGAGCACTGTACTAAGCTCTCGGGAGAATACAATATAACAGACACATTTCTTGCCCACAGTGAGCTTAGAGTCTAGAGGAGACAGACATTAATATAAATAAATAAATTACAGATATGTACATAAATGCTGTGGGGCTGGCGAGCAAGGGTGAATGAAGGGAGCAAGTCAGGGCATCACAGAAGGCAGGGGAAGAAAAGAAAAAGAAGGTTTAGTCAAGGAATGCATCTTGGAGGAGATATGCCTTCAATAAGGCATTGAAGTGGGAGAGAATAATTGACTGTCTGATATGAAGAGGGAGGATGTTCCAGGCCAGAGGCCTGGGCGAGAGGTTGATGGTGAGATAGATGAGATCGAGGTACAGTGAGAAAGTCAGCATTAGAAGAGTGAAATATGCATGCTGGGTTGTAGTAGGAGAGTAGAGAGGTGAGGTAGGAGGGGACCTTAAGAGTGCAGCCTTAAGAGCAGATAGATATTACGAATCCATTTCCCAGTGTATGCTCTTTGCTTTTCCAGGACCTTACTTGGACAGTCAATCAGTCAGTCAATCATATTTATTGAGCACTTACTAGGTGAAGAGCACTGTACTAAGACACGTTCCCTGCCCGCAATGAATTCTTCATGGGTTGCAGCCTGACTTCTCCCTCTTCAGTTTGACTAGAGCCAGAAAGCTGGGAAAACAAGTGTAGAGAAGCTGCTTGATCTAGTGGATAGAGCGTTAAACGCCTGGGAGTCTGAAGGACCTGGGTTCTAATTTTGCCTCTGCCATTTGTCTGCTGGGTGACCTTGGGAAAGTCACTTCACTTCTGTGCATCATTTCCCTCCTCTGTAAATTGGGGATCAAGACTGTAAGCCCCACAAGGGACATGGACTTTGTCCAAACTGATTAGTTTGTATCTACCCCAGCACTTAGTACAATGCCTGGCACATAGTAAATGCTTAATAAATACCACTTAAAATAATGGATAAAAATCTTGCAAGCTAATGCTCTGAAATTAAATTCGTGTCAATCAATCAATCATATTTATTGAGTACTCACTGTGTGCAGAGCTCTCTACTAAACATTTGGGAGAGTTCAGTGTAACAGTAAGTAGACACCTTCCCTTCCCATAACAAATTTATGGAATATCTGAAACAGATTGAAAGAGACCATTCTGTCAGCTTCAGCAGAGGTAATCTCTCCCTTCTGCATCTAGTTAGCACATTTGGGAAGCAATTGAATTGTAAGGCTTCACCAAGAGATGGAAATTTCCCAAACTTTGATATTCATTCATTCAATAGTATTTATTGAGAGCTTACTATATGCAGAGCACTGTACTAAGCTCTTGAGAAGGAAGCATTCTTTCGAGCATGAAGCTAGAACACATGGGTCAGAGCCATTTCCAAAATGCTTCTTGTTCAACACTCTCTTTGCTGCCAGCACAGAAAGGAACATTGCTCTAATCAATAAATGCAATTAAGAAAACCCAAGACCGGGATACCCATTCCTCGATCCACTCAATATCATTCCACACTCAAATTGTGACCAGATGGGTGGAAACCATTCTTAAAGTAATTTAATTAGATGAGTTTAATTAGTGCTAAGTGCCTCTAATGCGGGACTAACTAACCTTAACCTGCTTCAACTATGGATTAAATACAATTAAAATCTCCTTACCTTCTTGGGTTCTTCCTTAAAGAACACAAATGAGAAGATAATTGAGATGAAAAGTCCTACACCCCTCATTTCATCCATCCTCTCTTTGGAGAATATAATTGAAATGTATCAAGAGCAGTGAAGCAACCAATAAGATGTGAGGGTTTAGTGTATCTAGGGGAAGGCTTAGGGGGTGAGAGGTATTTATGGTCACTGACAAACTGGGGACAGGCAGGGGATCTAGGGCCTGTTCTGCTTCTTTCCTCAAGTTGGACACAGTCCCTGTCCCACAGAGAGTGCACAGTCTTACTCCCCATTTTACAGATGAGGGAACTGAAGCCCAGAGTAGTGAAGTGACTTGCTCAAGGTCACACAGCAGACAAATGGTAGAGCCAGGTTTAGAACCCATGACATTTTCTGAACTCTAAGCCCTGTTGCTGGTGCAGTGTAAAGACCACGTCCTACCTCTGGCCTGGAATGCCTTTCCTCCTCGAATCTGCCAAACAATCACACTTCCCCCTTCAAAGCACTACTGAAGGCTCACCTCCTCCAAGACGCCTTCCCAGACTGTCCCCCTTTTTCATTCAATAGTATTTATTGAGCGCTTACTATGTGCAGAGCACACTTACTATGTGCAGAGCACTGTACTAAGCACTTGGAATGTACAAATTGGCAACAGATAGAGACAGTCCCTGCCCAATGACGGGCTCAACTTCCCCTCCCCTTTGCCCCAACTCGCTCCCTTTGCTCAACCGCCCTCCCCACCCCACAGCACTTGTATACATATCTATAATTCTATTTATATTAATACCTGTTAATTGTTTTGATGGGTACATATCTATGATTCTATTTATTTATATTGATGCAACTGATGCCTGTTTACTTGTTTTGATGTCTGTCTTCCCCCTTCTAGACTGTAAGCCTGTTGTAAGCAGGGATTGTTTCTCTTTTTTGATGAATTGTACTTTCCAAGAACTTGGTACAGTGCTCTGCACACAGTAAGTGCTCAATAAATATAATTGAATGAATGAATGAAAGTGCTGCTTTGGGACTCAGGAGGCTAAGATTTCAGTTTATACACGCTGGGGCTATAACTTCAGTGGCAAAAGTTTCTGACCCTAAAGTTATTCCACAAAATGGACAGGCCCAAATGGAATCCAAAAAATAAAAATAAAAATTAGATGGCTAATTTAGGCAGTAAAGACCACAGTGGCTACAGAGCAACTGCCTGCCCAGTCATGTTGCTGCAGCACATCCTTTATACTCTGTGGATCCTACCCAGAAGAAACCCTCAGTGTCCTTTGCATTGTGCTGCAACTCTGCCTGCCTACTTGATGATAGATTCCTTTATGCTTGTTCTTGGAAATGAAGTTCACAACAGGGGACTCTGTCATCTTGATCTTTATGGTAATAGCAGTCAGATTGGGTGGGGATGGGTGAGGAAGTGGGTTGAGGAATGCAGTGCTAGGTTCTAGGCATTTGGGAATTATACAGTAACAAAGTGACAAAATGCCTGCCCACGAAAATTTTACACCTTAGAGGGAGGATGTCCTGGAGCTTTTTATGCTCTACTAAGCATCTCGGGACTTTTTCCCCTGGAATCAAATGAAATGCTGGTGAAATGGCTGAAACTATTCCAGGAGTCCACATTGATTGGTGTGCCTGTGACTCAGGGCAAGTTTCTCAAAGGCATCCAAATTCTGGCAGTAAAATTGTACCTCTAATTTTCTTGAAGGCAGGAAATGGGTATACTAATTCTAAGCACTTAGAGTATAGTAAGCACTCAATAAATACCATTTATTTAAATACCTTTGATTAATTGATTGAGTTCCCATGGGATTTGGGATTTCCTTGTGCCAAAAATTGTCCTCTTTGGCACTACATTTTCTGGTACTGGGTGCTTTGGTAAATTGATGGGCAAAACACCCATTTTGCAAAGTCTTAGTATGTGAGCCCGTTGTTGAGGAAGGATTGTCTCTAGTACAGTACTCTGCATACAGTAAGCGCTCAATAAATGCGATTGAATGAATAAGTATAAATCAAATGAATCAAAAAGTATATTTAATGTTCAGCTTCAGTGAATAACATGGGCAATGGGGTCAATGCAAAAGCAATCAGGAATGAAATGTTTGTTTCTGAGTCAAACATGACAGTTTCTTGTTTTATTGGAAAAAGAAAGAAGTGGCAACAGTCTTCAGTACTTTATATTGTCAGAAAAAAAAGTCACAGATTTTCTTAATTATCCTATAGCCTCTATTAGAGACAGAACATTGGGCAGGATCCTCCATTAGTTTGACTTGGTGATGGTACTGTTTCTCATCCATTCTTTCAATAGTATTTATTGAGGGCTTACAGTGCAGAGCACTGTACTAAGCACTTGGAATGTACAATTCTGCAGCAGATAGAGACAATCGCTTCCCAATGATGGGCTCACTAGTATCAGTAGCAATAGTATTTCCTGTGTGCTGTTGTGTCCACGGCACTGTATTACATGCTTGGAGAAGACGTGAAAGAAGTAAAAGATGTCATAACTGCCCCGCAGAGTTTACAATTTTCAGTGAGTAACGGGAGAACAGAAATGCACAAATGATTCATAATTGTGTGAGAAATAGATGTAAATAGTAGACACAGATTAATAATAATAATAATAATAATAATAAATAGATGCAGACACAAGTGCTAAGGTTGTTGATGATATGCCAGAGATGGTGAAGGGATTAATTTAATGGAATTTCTCCATTAATCCCCCCAAGCAGTGATCATTTGGTTTATCATCGATAGTATACCTGCAGCTCTTGGGACCACAACTGTAAAGATGAACCCAGGATATCATGAATTCTATTGAATCATTCCTACCAGTGAAATTAATTCCTTCTTAATTCAAATATTCACTTTATGAGAAATGGTGAAGGACTCTCTATGTTGATGATGATGATGGTATTTGTTAAGTGCTTTCTATGTGCTAAGTATTGTTCTAAGCATTGGGGAAGGTACTAGGTTATCAGGTTGTCCCAGGAAGGGCTCACAGTCTTAATCCCCATTTTACAGATGGGGTAACTGAGGTACAGAGAAGTTAAGTGACTTGCCAAAAATGACACAGCTGACAGGTGGCAGAAGCGTGATTAGAACCTATGACCTCTGACTCCCAGGTCCACGGTCTTGTGACTAAGCCACACTGCTTCTCAACATGAGATCAGCTATCTTTCAAATGGTTTAAGAAGTTATTTACTGTAAGATTTAACTGCTGTTAAAAGCAAATATACCTGGCTCTTCCAACATATTCCAGTAGCAACATTATTAGTTGCATCCTAGAAATAGTATGTTAAAATTAGTGGGTGCTATAGAAATCCTATCACCAGACTGAAGACAAATATTTAAGCCAATAGTGGATTAATAAATTGCTGAATCAATTTATGATTCATTAATCTAGTAGAGACACCACCTACATCTTTTATAAAAAAAAAAAAACTTGGCCTGCATTGAGATGGATTAAGAGTTGTTCATCTCTAAACTCTAATCACAAAAAATCTCTAAATTATATGGAGTCAAGCTAAATGATCTCATTCAAATAATAATATATTGGAAAAATAACAAATTGAAGTTGAGACCTTGATTGGCACAGAAACGAATAGAGGATAGACCGCTCACACATCAAGCTTAACATGTCCATAACAGAATTTCTTATCTTTCCACCCAAACCCTGTTCTCACACTGGCTTTTCCATTCATTCATTCATTCATTCATTCATTCATTCATTCATATATATTGAGTATTTACTGTATGCAGAGTAATGTACTAAGTGCTTGGAAAGTATAATTCAGCAATAAAAAGAGTCAATCCCTGCCCACAATGGGCTAACATGTCTAGAAGGGGGGGAGACAGAATCAACAAGCATCAGTAACATTAATATAAATAAATAGAATTATAGATACATGCACATCAAAATAAGTAAACATTGAATGCTCACTATCTTGTAGAGTACTTTCCTCTCCATCCAAACTTCTACCTTGTGGTACCATCACTCATCCTATCCATACTGGATTACTGCATCAGCCTCCTTTCTGATCTCCCAACCTTCTGTCTCTCCCCACTTCAGTCTATACTTCACTCTGCTGCCCGGATTATCTTTCGACAGAAACGTTTAGGGCATGTCACCCCCCACCTCCTCAAAAATCTCCAGTGGTTGCCTATCAACCTCTGTATCAAGCAAAAACTCCTCACTACTGGCTTCAAAGCTCTCAATCACCTTACTCCCTCCTACCTCACTTCCATGCTCTCCTTCTCCATCCCAGCCTGCACCCTCTGTTCCTCTGGTGCTAATCTTCTCACTGTACCTCATTCTCGCCTGTCCCGTGGTTGACCCCTGGCCCAAGTCCAAACTCTAGCCTGGAACACCTTGCTCCTCAAATCTGCTAATCATACTTCCCCCCCCTTCAAAGCCCTACTGAAGGCTCGCCTCCTCCAAGAGGCCTTCCCAGACTAAATCCCCCTTTTCTTCAGCTACCCCATCACCCCAACTCACTCCATTTGCTCTACCCTTCCTCCCCTCCCCATAACACCTGTGTATATATGAACATATCTATAATTCTATTTATTTATATTAATGCCTGTTTACTTGTTTTGATTCTGTCTCTCCCCTTTTAGACTGTAAGCCCGTTGTGGGCAGGCATTTTTTCTCTTTCTTGCTGTATTGCACTTTACAAGCACTTAGTACAGTGCTCTGCATAAAGTAGCTCTCAATAAATACGATTGAATGAATGAATGCACAATAAAGTGCTCTACACATAGTAAGCATTCAAATAAATACCTTTGATGATAAGAATAGTAAAAGTAGTTTTACATCCTTTTGCATACCATGATGAAAGATAACACAAAATCAAGTTTTTTGCCATTCACAAATGGCTATTTGGTTGACACCAGATGCAATTTCCTAACTTTTGAGCTGATGTGTAATGCAATCATATCCACAAGGAGATGCTGGCATTCTATTCTCTCTTTCTACAGGGGCTCTGAATCACCCTTTTTGGCAGCCTTCATTCCCTCAGGTGCCTGTAGATCTCTGGGTCTCCTTTGTCTAGCCCAGGCTGCTGGGAACCCCCACTGCAACACCAGAAAAGGCAGGAAATCAGAGAAGCAGCATGGCCTAGTGGATAAAGCAAAGAAATGGCAATCAGAAGAACCTGGGTGATAATTCTGGCTCAGCTGTTCGCTTGCTGTGTGTGACCTTGGGCTAGTGACTTCACTTCTCTGTGTCTCAGTTCCCTCATTTGTAAAATGGAGATTGACGTGAGAGCACCACTTAGGACTTGAATCATCTCCAACCTGATTAGCTTATGTCTTATCTGAGCACTTAGTACAGTGACTGGCACATAGGAAGCACTTAACAAACACCATAAAAATCTGCATTAGTACCACAATCTACTTGAGTCTAAGCACAGTTAAATGGGCAACTTACACATCAAATTGCTTCATTTCAGACTAAGGTACATTAAAGATGACAGTGAATGATCAATATGAGTTGTCATATTCTTTTTAAGGTAAAAACAAATGAATGTTTACATCTCTTAGCTAAAAAGATGCATACTTAATGTGACATGTCACAGTCACCATCTTATGTAACTAAGTGGGAAAAATGCTGCTGGATTATAAATTATTTACTTGGTAAGGAAAAAACAGATTCATTTTTCCAAGGGCATTTCAGTGAGGTATACACCAGTGTGACTAAAGTGATAAATTAGCTATGCAGGTATGCTCATGAAATGAATATCCTACCATATTTGTCAGGGCTCTTTCAGAACAAAAATCTGAATTTAGCCAAATATAAAGGAAATTAACCATATGGATTTTTGTTGGATCCTCCTTTATATCTGTTGAAGGCTTCATACTTTATATTCATAAATATATGATGCAGTATACCATATATTGTACCATATACTATTTAAATATAGGGCATATAGGGCATATATATATATATATATATATATATATATATATATGTAACATATTTACAAATAATGATTCATGATAGATACCTAAACACCATCTATATATCTGTCATTTGGGTTTCAAGATCACACTACTGACTTTGAGATTTTATCATTGTGAGTGACCAGGGCTGATAAGTAAGCACTCAATAAATGGGACTGAATGAATAAGGCTGGCAATTCCTTTTGCTTTATGTATGTGGAGGAAAGATTGTACTATTATATTGGCTAATTTGAATTTTTCTGCCATGTTTCTCTCACAGTTTCTTGGGTAGAGATTGTCTCTGTTGCCAAATTATACTTTCCAAGCACTTAATACAGTACTCTGCACACAGTAAGCGCTCAATAAATACGATTGAATGAATGAATTAAATAATCAAGTCAATCACACCATTTCTAATAGCAACATACTAAACTGGTCTAATCATATTATTCTTTGGAGTGAAGTCTAACCCATCATATGAGAAGCAGCATGGTTTAGTGGAAAGAGCGTGGGCTTGGGAGTGAGAAATTGTGAGTTCTAATACCTGCGCTGTCACTTAGCTGTGTGACTTTGGGCAAGTCACTTAACTTTTCTGTGCCTCAGTTATCTCATCAGTAAAATGGGGATTAAGACTGTGAGCCCCACGTGGGACAACTTGATTACCTTGTGTCTACCCCAGTGCTTAGAACAGTGCTCGGCACATAGAAAGTGTTCAACAAATAGCAACATTATTATTATTATTATCCCGGTGCTTAGAACAGTGTTTGGCACACAGTAAGCACCTAACAAAAACCATTATTATTATTATTATTATTATTATATTCTTCTTCTGAGCATCTTCTGGCCCCTGTTGAATTCAGACTAAGGGTGCCTGGATCACTGTTCTGACTCAATAATAGCATTTCTGAAATTCTTAGAAGATCTGTAATATCATATAAACTGTTTGGTTGTCATGTATAGTAATCAAATTTGGCTAATTAATATGAATTATATATTCATTAGGCAATAAATAATTAATACTTGTCCACTGTTATGAATGTCACTCAATTGTGAATATTCAGTACAATGTTGTCCACTACAAGATATTAGGAATGGACACTCATTCATATTCATCAGTGGAATTCAATAATTTAAATGTTTAGTTTTGATATTTTATTTCTGACCTACAAGCACGAAAAGCTCTAAATTGTAAGATTCTTGTGGACAAGGAATGTATCTGCTAATTGGAGAAGCAGCGTGGCTCGGTGGAAAGAGCACGGACTTTGGAGTCAGAGGTCATGGGTTCGAATCCCAGCTCTGCCACTTGTCAGCTGTGTGACTGTGGGCAAGTCACTTAACTTCTCTGTGCCTCAGTTACCTCATCTGTAAAATGGGGATTAAGACTGTGAGCCCCACGTGGGACCACCTGATTCCCCTGTGTCTACCCCAGCGCTTAGAACAGTGCTCTGCACATAGTAAGCGCTTAACAAATACCAACATTATCATTATTATTAATTATTTTCTATTGAACTCTCCCAAGCACTGTACAGAGCTCTGCACATAGTAAGCACTCAGCAAATACCCTTGATTGATTGAACTGTAAAGTTTCGCCCTATGGCAGGAATTAGTACCTTGCTAGTGACAGCACCAGTTCAGTATTACATGAATTGTCATCCTAATCCGATTTGGCTCCTGTGCATCAACTCCAGACTTTAGACCAAATTTCCCATATTAAGACCTTATTAAGAACTGACTTCCTCCCTGTTCAGAGGTCTAGCACATTTCAACCCAGAGCAATTGTTCTCAGTATTTAAAACTCCTTCTGACCCAAATCCTTGAACTTGAAACCAAAGAATTGTTGCTACACTAATTGGATAATTAAAAATAGTAATGGTGACATTTGTTAAACGCATACTTTGTGACAAGCACTGTTTTAAGTGCTGCTGTGGATACAAATTCATAAGGTGAATATAGTCCCTGTCCTACATGGGACTAACAATCTGAGGGAGAGTAAATACTCAATCCCCACTTTTATACATGAGGAAACTGAAGTACAGAAAAGTTAAGTGACTTGTGCAAGGTCACACAATAGACAAGTGACAAGAGTGGGATGAGACCAAGGCCGTGTTCTTTTCATTTGACCATGTTGCTTCTAACATATTCTAAAGAAAAAAAATGAAATGCTAAAACTCAGTCTGAGATTGCAATCAACATTCATTCAATAGTATTTATTGAGTGCTTACTATGTGCAGAGCACTGTACTAAGCACTTGGAATGTAAAAATCGGTACAAGATAGAGACAGTCCTTGCCCTTTGATGGGTCTACAGTCTAATCGGGGGAGACAGACAAACAAGAACAATGGCAAGAAATAGAATCAAGGGGAAGAACATCTCATTAAAACAATAGCAAATAAATAGAATCCAGGTGATGTACATCTCATTAACAAAATAAATAGGGTAATGATAAATAAAGTAATAAATAAGATAAATATTCACTCAAAGGTGCAAACTCTACTTACCCCACTAAGCCTATATTGGCTATCAGCTTTAAATCAAGGTTAATAATCCTTTTCTGGTCTTTCAGGGGTAGGAAATTTGAAAGCAAGCAACCACCAAGACCTCCTTGAGCTACTAGAACTTTGTTGAGTTCTCCAATAACTCTGCCTCTTTCATCAGTTATTGAAATGTCCACAGGGGCAGGGACAGCTCGCTCCTTTCCCTTCTGACCTTTCAAAGTCCAAACCTGACTGTTCGCTCCTCTTTCTGCCACGAACCGTTTTTGGGGATACATGTCATACATCTAATGGAGAATTAGGAGATGTAAGTTTGATTTCACTCACTTTTGCTGAATGAATCTTGGCCCTACTCCAAGCCATGATTTATGGTCAAACTGATGAAGCAAAGGTGATATTAGTGTTGAGGTGGTCATGTAATCATAGCAAGCAGTAGGAATTTCCACTGACAGTTATTGCCTAGGTTAGAGATTCAGTCTAGCCACATTCAGACGTTCAGCCTGACTGACCCTGTAGAGTCACAACCTCTCAGGGGGTTCTCTGTTTCTCCATCTGTAACATATAAGGATGCTCTGTGGATAGATGAAGCAATATGCATAAAAGGGTTTGAGTGGTTCTATTTAAATTCCAATTATTGGAAAAAATAGCTCTAGGCTGAAACTCAGTAGAACATTAAAAAAGAAAAATGGAATACCTCAATTTTTCTACATCTCAAGTTACAGTGGTTCAAATTAAATCTCGCTCAATAAAAGTGAACTAAAGTTGCTGGCATAGTTAAAAATTTAAGATTCATTATTAATATTTTACAAATGGATTTTGTACATATGAAGTAACCCTTTAAAATTTAATTTTCAACTTCCACAACTGTATTAAATTATGTTTAATAGAATATATTGAAATCATTCTGTAGTCTCTGTGTTAGGTAATCCTCAACAAAGGGGAAAATTTCATCATCATCATCATCATCCCTCTGCCATGGTTAGGAAGAAATTAACATCTGAGGGTAGACCTGAATCAATCCACCAATCAGTTGCATTTGTTAGACACCTACTTTGTGTTTTGCACTATATTAAATGATTGAGAGACTACAATATAATACATCCCTGACTTCAAAGAGCTTCTAGAGAAAGATGATTGTGCCGAATATCTGTCAACCAATCAATGGTATTTACTGAGTGCTTACTGTGTGCAGAGCACTCTACTAAATACTTGGGAGCATATAACAGTTATGTTCCCTGCCCACAAGGAGCTAAGTTTCTCATACCTCAGACATCTGACCTTGGACATGTTTCTGCTTCTACCAGTGAGGGAGAGCCCAAGGGTGTTCCTCTCAGTTCCACCATGTTACTCATGGAGCTGTTCCCCTACCTCACATTAAGATATCGATCACCCTGCCAGCTGCCGGTTCAGGCAGAGTCATCCTCTTTGTGCAGGATCCTGGTGGCTCTCACTTCCGTGGAAGATGATCGACTGAAGTGACTTATGAGACAAGGGTGAGAGCCATTGTTTCTGGAGGGGCTGATTTGTTGCTGCTCCAACTGGTTTCTCTCAGGATCATTCAGTCAGTTGCATTCACTGAGTGCTTACTGTGTGCAGAGCTCACTATACGAAGCTCTTGGGAAAGTACAATATAACAGAGTTGGTAGAAAAGTTCCCTGCCCACAATGAGTTTGAGTCTAGAAGGTGTTGTCCCCTACAGATCAGATCTTGAAGTAAATACCCTTCTTTGCCTTCCTCTAGAGACAACCCTATTGTCATATTGGCCCAAATCCCAGGCATATTTCCAGAGCACTTATCCATAGCACAATAGCATTATTCTTTCATTCATTAATTCAGTTGTATTTATTGCACACTTACTGTGTGCAGAACACTATATTAAGCGCTTGAGAGAGTACATTACAACAAGAAACAGACACATTTCCTGCCTACAGTGAACTTACAGTCATCAATAAAAATAAATAAATTCCCGATATGTACATAAATGCTGTGGGGCTGGGATGGGACAAAAACAAAGGGAAAAGGTCAGGATGAAGCAGAAGGTAGTGGGAGATGAGGAAAAGTGGGTATGAGTCTGGGAAGGCCTCTTGGAGGAGATGTGCCTTCAATAAGGCTTTGAAGTGGGTGGAAGTAATTGTCAGATTTGAGGAGGTAGGTGTCCCAGACCAGATGCAGGATGTGGCGTAGAGGTTGGAGGCAAGATAGGTGAGATTCAGGCACAGTGAGAAGGTTAGCACTAGATGAGTGAAGTGTGAGGGTTGTAGAAAGAGAATAGTGAGGTGAGATAAGAGGGGGCAAGAAAGTGGAGTGCTTTAAAGCCAGTGGTCAGGAGTTTATGTTTGATGCAGAAGTGGATGGGCAACCACTGGAGTTTTTGAGAAATGGGATGTTATTCAACTGTGCTAATTGTGCTTCAAACAGCCTGTATACGTTAGAAAATAAAACTCTTCATCCACTTGGAAAAGGACAGTATTTGACTCATCTGAGATTTCTGACATCTTGGTAGAATCTGACCACAATTGTGAGCAGAGAGAAGGTTATACCTCAGTGGAAAACTCCTGGGTAGCATTTCAATTCAGAATCTAGAAAATAAGACGAAGAATAAGAAACAATGTAAAGAAGATCCACTGGATTTAGGGTCAGTCAATCAATGGTGTTTATTGGGTGCTTACCGTGTGCAGAACACCATACTATGCACTTGGGAGGGTCTAATACAACAAAGTTGGTAGACACATTTCTTGCCCACAAGGAATTTACAGCCTAGATAGGGAAACAGACAATAAAATAAATTACAAATATGGACAAAAGTGTGTTAGGGCTGAAGGTAGGGTGACTATCAAGTGCTTAAGATGTACAGATCCAAGTGCAAAGGCAGTGTGGAAAAGAAAGGGTGTGGGAAAATGAGGACTTAGTCACACGAACACCCTGAGCTTGGAGATTAGCAGTGAAATAAAGCCAGAAGAATGGGCCCATCATAAGGATTTGAGTTTTGCTAAAATAGAAGAGGAGTGACTTACTTCGAGAAGCAGCGTGGCTCAGTGGAAAGAGCATGGGCTTTGGAGTCAGGGCTCATGAGTTCGAATCCCAGCTCTGCCACTTGTCGGCTGTGTGACTGTGGGCAAGTCACTTAACTTCTCTGTGCCTCAGTTCCCTCATCTGTAAAATGGGGATTAAGACTGTGAGCCCCACGTGGGACAACCTGATTCCCCTATGTCTACCCCAGCGCTTAGAACAGTGCTCGGCACATAGTAAGCGCTTAACAAATACCAACATTATTATTATTATTATTACTTGAGCTGGATACTCCAGTGGCCAGCAAAATCCTGTTCTCATGCAGATTTGAGTCCCAGAGAGTCACTTAGAATCAGGGAGTCCTATAGCATCTCTGAAACATGATGTTTCTTTCCCACATGCCCTGCTCATCCTTAGTTCAAATCCTCTCTCCCCTCCTCCCTCCCAATAAACTTGGACGAAATGAGATTAGGCTCCAGGAAGGCTTGGGGGAAGCAGAATCCAAGAAGTCTGAATCCAAGGAGGTAAGTCTTTTTTTGACTAAAAGGAAACACTTGAGGGGGGAGATTGAGAAGACTTTAGTTATTGAGCAACAAGGGCTTTCTCAGAACTGAGAGGTTAAGAGAAGATGGGACAAAGTCCTCTAGACTGTAAGCTCATTGTGGGAAGGGAACATGTCTACCAACTCTGTTATATTATACTCATCCAAGTGCACAGTACAGTTCTCTGCACCCAGTAAGTGCTCAATAAATACCATTGATTGAGTGATTGAATCAGTTTTTTATTATGTTTTCAAGAGGACTGGAAGGACATCTCATACCAAGAACTTCTTCCACTAGGGTCCACACTCAAGACATATGCTGCAAGATTACTGGAGGTCAGTCAGTCATTCGTATTTACTGAGCACTTACCATGTGCAGAACACTGTATTAAAGTGCTTGGGAGAGTGTAATATAGCAATATAAAAGACACAATCCCTGCCCGCAACAAGCTTACAGTTTAGAAGGTGTGACCGATATTAATATAAAAAGATAAAATTAGAAATATGTATGTGAGGGCTGTGGGGATGGGAGGGGGGAAGAATAAAGGGTAATGCAGAAGGGAGTGGGAGAAGAGGAAAGGAGGGCTGTCAGGGACAGTCTCTTGGAGGAGATGTGCTTTCAGTAAGGCTCTGAAGTTGGGGAGAGTAATTGTCTGTCAGATGTGAGGACGGAGGCCGTTACAATCCAGAAGCAGGATGTGGACAAGTGGTTGGCAGTGAAATAGAGGACATAGAAGTACAGTGAGAAGGTTAGCTTTAGAGGATCGAAGCATAAGGACTGTGTTCTAGTTGGAGAGTAGTGAGGTGAGGTAAGAGGGGGCAAGGTGATTGACTGCTTTAATGCTGGTGGTAAGGAGGTTCTGTTTGATACAGAGATGGATGAGAAACCACTGGAGGTTCTTGAGGAGTGGGGAAACATGGCCTGAATTTTTTTTGGAGAAAAATGATTCAGGCAGCAGAATAAAGTGTGGACTGGAGTGGAGAAAGACAGAAGGCAGGAAGATAAGCAAGAAGGGTGGTACAGTAGTCAAGGTGGATAGCACAAGTGCTTGGGCTAATGTGCTAGCAGTTTGGATTTATTGAGGGGTTATTGACAGGATTTATTGAGGGGGTTGAATATGTGTGTTGAGTGAGAGAGAGGAGTCAAGGATAACACCAAGGTTATAGGCTTGTGAGAGAAGAAGGATGGAGAGAGAGTCATGGTCTTAGCAAATGCTCTGATTGACATTTTTGAAACCCATCTTGCTAGCGAATCAATTTCCCACTGGAATTCCTAAATTTCATTGATTTATAGGTAAGAACGTTCCAAATATCTTTACTGAAACTCCAATATTTTTGCAGCTTAGGAAAATGCATTGTTGCCCTCAGTGGATGGAGGACTGATCACTTATCTTAGTCATCAGAATCCACTGCATAATGACTATTTGGTCACCACCAAATTGTTTAAACTGTGGTGAGTCCAAAAAAAACTTCCTTATCAGCGTGGCTCAGTGGAAAGAACACGGGCTTTGGAGTCAGAGATAATGGGTTCGAATCCCGGCTCTGCCACTTGTCAGCTGTGTGACTTTGGGCCAGTCACTTAACTTCTCTGTGCCTCAGTTACCTCATCTGTAAAATGGGGATTAAGACTGTGAGCCCCATGTGGGACAACCTGATTCCCTTGTGTCTACCCCAGCGCTTAGAACAGTGCTCTGCACATAGTAAGCGCTTAACAAATACCAACATTATTATTATCAGTGACTGTCTATGATCCCGTGAAAAGCAAGAAGGAAGAGATTGATGAAGGCACTGAGGAGTTCTACCTGAGACAGGTGATTGTTGGGGGCAGAGCACTGAGGGAGGCGAGGCTTTCTCTTCCTGTTCTACCCAGTAACGGGCCTGGGCCTATCAATGACTTTCACATAGAGCCACAGCTGTGATACCTAAAGCAGATAAAAGGCTGTCATTTTGAATCACGAGGTGGTCCACATTAGGTAATATTGGAGCATCTGGAACAGAAGCACACAAAAGAGAAGCAAGAGGGAAGCATGCTGAATGTAGCAGAAGGTAGCAGCACTTGGAAGCAGAAAGAAGAAGCATTGGCAAAGCCAGCTCCTTTGAGCAGCAGACTGGCATTGGACCCTTGGTGGAGTGAGTGGGTGTATGTATATGTGACTCCCTTGCATGCTGCTAAACCTAAATAAAAACTTTCCCCAGTAACCTTGATGATCAGAGGTGTGGTTTGACTTTACTACCTGTCACTGAGGCTCCCCCGGACAAGGAAGGAACTGATTGGTACGAGGTAGGGGAGAGGGCTGGTGACATTAACCATGGGGTTTTTTTCTCCACCTGTGGTTAGTGATTTTTGCAGTGCTGCATGCTTATGGTTTTTCAGTTTTGTATTTTTTCTGAAACAATAGTTTGTTGGTGCCCATGTTTTAACTAAATCCAAGTGAATGTGCCTCTTCAACAGCTGGACTGAATCTCCTCTGACCTTATATTGATAAAACATCCCTTTTCTTGTGGTCTTCAAACTGAATACTTCAGACTTTGTGTATAGAGAATGAAACAATTTCTAAGGCTTTCTCTTGAAGGTGAGCATGGACTTGACATCAAGAATTTTCCCAAATGGGAACCCTTATACTAAAGCAGCCTGGGAATTGGCTATAATTTATGTTTGAATCCTTTATTGCTCTTGCTGGCTTAATGAATGTTAGGTGAGGATTAGTAGTTGCTACAAAACTGAGGTATGGTCACATAGATAACATAAGATCAAGCCATATAACAACATAATTTTTAAATTTGTGTGTATTTCCATTTATGTACTTTACTTAAAATGTGGTGTCTTCTGACTATTGGAAGCAGTGTTTGAAGAGAATATTCCTTCAATATTGCATCCTAGGAAGCACTTTCAACAACAAAACAATCTCCTTGCTAGAAAATGTTGTTTTAAACCATATAAAAATGTTAATTAATATTTTCTTTCAAAAATCCATTCTAATTCTTAGCTCCTCCAATTCTAAAACTACTACAAAGAAGTAGCAAGAATATGAACTGATGCTGATGTTGTTAATCAAGAAACATTTTTAGAGTCTCTAATAGTTTAATAATGATGGTCTCATCAATCTGTTCAAGTGTCCTTGACATTTATGTCTTTCACTGATAGGTGATATTTATAACTGTCTTAAAATCTACTAAATACTCATACTTTTGAGTGAGAAAAATATTTTTTAAATGAAGCATAACTTCAGGTATAGAGCACATGAGTCTTCATTCACCATAAAAATTAGGGTCCATAATAGGGAAATATGGCTTGAATCCCAGCCTAAAAGGCTGTACACTTGGGGTGGTAGAATTTGTCTCTGATTGTATAAGTATTTCTTTTGGTTGGTCAAAATCCTATAATGGGTGACAATCCCCATATATTGGAAAATCACGCTTTCTATCTCTTGTGTAAATGAGGGGGAACTTGACTGTGTGGATTTAGTTGAGATGTTGTCTGTTGTTGAAGTCGTCATAGTCTGAACTTAAACTATCCCACTTTGAGCATGGACTTGGACAAAATTCCATGGCCAGCTTCTGGGGATGATGATGATGATGATGGCATTTAAGTGCTTACCATGTGCCAAGCACTGTTCTAAGCACTGGGGTAGGTGTCCCACATGGGGCTCACAGTCTTAATCATCATTTTACAAATGAGTTAATTGAGACACAGGGAAGTTAAGTGACTTGCCTAAGGTCACACAGCAGAGCTGGGATTAGAGCCCATGATCTCTGACTGCCAGGCCCATGCTCCTTCCATACTAAGCCTTGCTCCTTCCCAAACTAAGCCATGCTCCATTATGAGTAATCATTGTAATTTGTGTGGGATGGGAGAAGGGAAATCAGTGGTATTTAGTATATGCAGAGCACCTTCCTAAACACTTCAGAGAACTAGAATTAGTAGAATTAGACCTGATACCTGCCCTCATGGAGCTTGAAATCTCATAGAGTTGCAACGAAAGTCTCATTTACTGCCAGTAGGAAGCCTGGCACAGAAAATAATGAGAAAAGATATAGTATATGATCTAGCCAGGGAGGGGTTCTAGATAATTTCAAGGATAGATATATACATATATAATTATGATTATGAAATTTGTTAAGGCTTACTATGTGCCAAGCACTGTTCTAAGAGCTGGGTTAGATCCAGGGTAATCAGGTTGTCCCATCTGGGGCTCACAATCTTAATCCCCATTTTATAGATGAGGTAACAACTGAGACACAGAGAAGGTAAGTGGCTTGCCCAAGGTCACACAGCAGACAAGTGGTGGAGCTGGTATTAAAACCCACATCCTCTGACTCCTAAACCCATGCTCTTTCTGCTAAAACACACTGCTCTACACTTATTACCCAATAATTACTAGCTATATCACTACCAACTCTGGCCAGGTGGAAATATGATCAGAGAAGCAGTACGGCTCGGTGGAAAGAGCACAGGCTTGGGAGTCAGAGGTTGTGGTTTCTAATCCCAGGGCCGCCTCACATCAGCTGTGTGACTTTGGGCAAGTCACTTAACTTCTCTGCATCTCAGTTGCCTCATTTGTAAAATGGGAATTAAGACAGTGAGCCCCACGTGGGACAACTTGATTACCTTGTATCACCCCCAGCACTTAGAACAGTGCTTTGCACGTAGTAAGTGCTTAACATTTGCCATTATTATTATTAGTTCTATGGATATTTTATGATAGTTTTAACACCAGTGAACCCCTTCATTAGGCAATGAGCCTATTGGATATAGCACAGGATTTGGAGATAGGAACTCAGGGTTCTAACTTAAGCTTAAGCATTGGCCTACTATGTAATCTTGGGTAAGTCAACATTTCTCTGGGTCTGTTTTCTCATCTGGAAAATGAGGAGGACATAGATTGTAAAATTCTATGTGGGATGGGGACTAAATTCAACCTGATATCCTTGTCCTATCCAAGTGATTAGCATGATGTAAATTATTAATAAATGCCATAATTGTTCATTTTTAGGGTACTTGTTAAGCACTTACTATGTGCCAATCGTTGTTGTAAGCACTGGGGGAGATGCAAGGTAGTCAGGTTCACCCATGTGGGGCTCACGGTCTTAATCCCCATTTTAAAGATGAGGCTGAGGCACAGAGAAGTTAAGTGACTTGCCCACAGTCACACAGCTGACAAGTGCAGGAACTGAAATTAGAACTCACGACCTCTGACTCCCAAGCCCGTGCTCTTTCCACTAAGCCACACTGCTTCTCCTAAGACAAATAGAAATTACTTCACATTCTTAGCAGTAACAGAAAGTCCTAGGTCCTGCCTGTCACTCTTTTTGGTTTGAGAGGAAATTTTTACAATTTCTCATACAATAGTATTTGTGTAACTGTGCAGAAAACTGTTCTTGGGAACATATAATGAAGAGGCATGATCCCTGCATTTGAGGAATTTGTACAGTTCATGGCACATAAGCAAGCAATTAAAATTATTTTTAATAATAGTAATAAAAGGAATTTCTCTAACACCTGCCTGTGCTATGACCAAGCAGGCTCACAGAAAGAGCTCTCTCTGAGTCCTGCTCTCCCAGGCACACAGCTTGAGACCCTCACCATCAAGATGGTTAATGGTTATCTTTCCCATCTTTGAGGCACCTCTTCATTCCTTCATTCAGTGATATTTATTGAGTGTTTACTGTGTGCAGAGCACTGGACTAAGTGCTTGGAAAGTACAATTTGGCAACAGAGACAATCCCATCTCCCCAATCCTTCTTTCTGATTAGTTCAGATATGTATCACCTGACTTCCTCTTTTTTCTTCCCCCTCCCACCCAAAGGGTGAGGGCCAGTGGGGTTGGCTGCCTTCCAAATAGAAATGTCCTAAAGTCAAGAGGAAATGTGATACTTCAGAGAAGGAGAGAGGTTGGAGCTGGAGAGAGAGATTTAGGAATTGTTTGCGTAAAGATGGTAGTGGAAGCTAATGAGTTCTCCAAGGGAGTGGACATAGATGGAGAATAGAAAGGGAGCCAGAACCCAGCATTTAGGGACCCCCACAGTTAGAGGGTGGGAGCCAGAGGAGGAATTGGTGAAAGAGACTGAGAGGCTAAAAAAATAGAACAACTAGGAGAGGGCAATGTCCGTCAAACCAAAGTTTGATAGTGTTTCCAGGAGAAAGGGGTCATCCACAGTGTCAAAGGCAGGTGGGAGCCTACAAGGATTAAGATGGAATAGAGTCCATTGGATTAGGTAAGAAGGTTACTGGTGACCGTGGAAAAGGTAGTTTCTGTAGAATGGAGAGAGAAAAAAACTAGATAGGGTTAAGGGAGAACAAAAACTCCTCACTCTTGGCTTCAAAGCTCTCTGTCACCTTGCCCCCTCCTACCTCACCTCCCTTCTCTCCTTCTACAGCCCACCCTATACAATCCGCTCCTCTGCCGCTCACCTCCTCACAGTCCCCTATTTGCACCTGTGCCGCTGTCGACCCCTGGCCCATGTCCTACTGCTATTTTGGAATGCCCTGCCTCCTCACATCCGCCAAACTAACTCTCTTCCCCACTTCAAAGCCCTCCTGAGAGCTCCCCTCCTCCAGGAGGCCTTCCGAGGCTGAGCCCCCCCTTTCCCTCTGCTCCTCCTCCCCTTTTCATTCCCCCTTCTCCTGCCCTCTGCTCTTTCACCTTCCCCTCCCCTCAGCACTGTGCATATTTGTATATATTTATTTCTCCATTTATTTTGTTAATGATGTGTATATATCTATGATTCCATTAATCTTGATGATATCTAATAATAATAATAATGTTGGTATTTGTTCAGCGTTTACTATGTGCCGAGCACTGTTCTAAGCACTGGGGTAGATACAGGGGAATCAGGTTGTCCCACGTGGGGCTCACAGTCTTAATCTCCATTTTACAGATGAGGTAACTGAGGCACCGAGAAGTTAAGTGACTTGCCCAAAGTCGCACAGCTGACTAGTGGCTGATCCGGGATTCGAACCCATGACCTCTGACTCCAAAGTCCGTGCTTTTTCCACTGAGCCACGCTGCTTCTAGTCTATACTAGACTACTTGTTTTGTTTTGTTCTGTTTTGCTTTGCTGTATGGCTCCCATGTTTAGACTGTGAGCCGTTATTGGGCAGGGATTGTCTCTATCTTTTGCTGAATTGTACATTCCAAGCACTTAGTACAGTGCTCTGCACAGGTAAGCGCTCTGTAAATACTATTGATTGAATGAATGAAGTGGAGTTTGCAGTTGTAAAGAACTCACTCAGAGTTTGGAAAGGAATGGAATAAGGGAGATGGAAAGATTAACTGGTGTTTGCAGTGGCATCAGAGGAAGGTAGGGTAGGGGATTCATGGAAAAGCTGAAGGGATGGAGCTATTGGAGAAAGACTGATTGAAGATGGTGGTCAAGGAATAAAGAAGAAAGGAGGCAAGTCTTTTAATAAAGTGTGAATGGAAGGGTTTAGAGGCAAAGGTGGAGGGGGTAGCTTTTTAAGGGGAGGTGGGAGATCTCTTAAGATACTACTGGTAAAGATGGGAAATACAAAGAGACAGCAGGAGTAAGGTGGTACTATAGAATTACAGGGAAGAATTTGGAGGAGATCCTGCCTGAAGCTTCAAATTTATATATGAACTGGATAGCAGGGTCATAGATAATCCTGACTATCCTGAAGACTACAGGGGTCTTCTACTAAATGGTAGTACTAAAGAATAAAAGCTATTACTTTTTATGCATTTTTGTTAAAGAGAATCAGGAAAATTATGACTTTCTGATTGCAATAGTCAATTTCCAAAGCTTATGTAAGTTGTAAAGAGTTAGGGGATAACTACTTGTTAGTTTGAATTTAACAAATTAGTATTTTGGCCTCAAACGATCATAATGTAAATTTAGTATCAGAGGTTCTCATTTTATAACCATTATTATGTGGGTCCCAGTGCAGGAAAATTAAGATAGTGTAATTGTCTCCAAGTTTTTATTTTAATTTTTTTTCTAATTCATTCTTCTTTTTCCTTCAGGCATCATA
Source organism: Ornithorhynchus anatinus (assembly GCF_004115215.2). Lineage (NCBI taxonomy): Eukaryota > Metazoa > Chordata > Mammalia > Monotremata > Ornithorhynchidae > Ornithorhynchus > Ornithorhynchus anatinus. Next base: position 93,705,307 of record NC_041728.1, read on the forward strand.
AATGTCCCTGTTCTGTTGAATATGCTTTTCACATTTGCTCAAGCCTCTAACAACTCCGTAATAAAATCAATTAGTTCAGCAGGAAACATATTCCTGAAAGTTCTAAATAATGTAAATTGCCAAATACCTCTTGGACTACATGTTCTTTAGATAGCATATTTCAACTGCACTATTTGATGGCTTGATATGAAGATATGTTCTCTGGACTTCCTTAAATTTGGTCTCAACATCCATCCCCCTCAGAACACTGCTTCATAGTTCTTTAATAGTCAAACTCAAATGGAAATTTCAGATCTCTAAAATTTGGATGGCACTTATTTTTCCTCAAGGTCCTAGTTTATTTGTTTTCACAACATCCCCTTTAAAAGATGACATAATCATTAGTATATGCCTTTTTACAGATGAGATTGAGCGATCTTTGGTAGAAGAGCTGGAACTCAAATCCAGTCTTGCTAATTCTCAGGTCCATAACCTTGTCCTTGGATTATGTTCCAAGGGACTACAGTAGATGGACTTGATGTAAGCAAACTCCTCTGGGGTAGATACAAATAGATCTAAGTGCTGGGGTAGATACAAGCTAATCAGGTTGGACACAGTCCCTGTCTCACATAAGGCTCACAGTCTCAATCCCCATTTTTTAGATGAGGTAACTGAGGCCCAGAGAAGTTGTGATTTGCCCAAGGTCACACAACAGACAAGCAGTGGATCTGGAATTAGAATCCAGGTTCTTCTGACTCCCAGGCCCGTGCTCTATCCATTAGGCCATGCTGCTTCTTGATTTCTTTTCAGAGAAGGTTTCTGGGCTAAGGATACTGATAGAAGGTGTTCTGCTCTTCAGTGTTCCTGGGACTTTCTCAACAAGTTCCAGTGCTTGTGTGAACTATAAATTTCTAAATTATGACTTCTTGAATTATCTTAATTTAATGTCATAAGAGTCTTCTTGAGATTGAAGAAAGACTAACTATTAATTTTGCCTGCCAGTATCACTTTTTCTTCCTTATCAACAGCTGAAATTGGAATTTTTGTCCAGAATCCCTCTGAAAATGGTGGTGGTTGAAGGACTTTATCGAGTTCTAAATATGTTCAATAGTACCCATATCCAGCAGGGGGAGTGAAGCAAGAGCGACAAAGGATTTGCCTTGTTCCTGTTAAAAATCTAATGTAAAAGCAGTTTTACAGGGTCTGTTTTACAGAACACTCTAAGGGAGTGAGGATCAGAAAGATCAGAAATTTGAGATGTGAAATTCCTGAAGAAGACATTCAAAAGAAACTTCATAACAATGCTAGAATATTCCTATGGGCTTTTTTTAATGCAATCTAGTCTTTAGGTATTATCAGTGAGTAGGGGTTTCTTACACATGAGATCAGTAAAACTTATTCACCCCACCTTTAGCCCCACAGCATTTATATATATATCCATAATCTACTTTTAATGTCTGTCTCCCCCTCTAGATCTGTAAGATGTTTGTGGGAAGCGAACATGTAGTAATAATAGTAATAATGATGGCATTTGTTAAGCACTTACTATGTGCCAAGCACTGCTCTAAGCATTGGGGGGATACAAGGTAATCAGGTTGTCCCACATGGGGCTCAGTCTTAATCACCATTTTACAGATGAGGTAACAGGCACAGAGAATTGAGCGACTTGCCCAAAGTCACACAGCTGACAAGTGGCAGAGCCGGTATTAGAACCCATGAACTCTGACTCTCAAACCCGTGCTCTTTCCACTGAGCCACGTTGTACAGTACTCTCCCAATTGCTTAGTACAGTTCTCAATGCTCAATAAATATTATTGATTGATAGATTGGACAGTCAGCAGGCACTAGTGACTTTTAAGGTAATGTAGCTGCTCTGGGAAACTTCTCAAGATCATAAAAGTCTTGTGAGCACCTTCCCAATGTAATAAAATAGGTTTGTGTACTAGGAAATGTTTGGTTCAACCTGTCTGTCCAGATAAATTACAAGCCTCTTGAAGGCTGGGGTCATGTGCAGTAATTCTACTGTGCACTAACACACAGGCACTCAATATTCTTGACTCTATGCAGAAATGTTTGGAAAAAAAGTCCGGAAACTGCCATCAGCATGTGATGCTCAGCTACCAAGAAATTCTCTCCAATCAACTGGCTAAGAGGCTTATTAGATGATTCCAACATGATCCTGAGACCTTGGCACATAGTAAGAGCTTAACAAATACCAAAACCCATCACTATACGAGTCAAAGGTCCTACTGAACAATTTAAAGCACTCTACCTGGCTGGTAGACCAAGTTGTACAAGAGATGGCCCATCAGACTACTGCAGCACTTCTATCAACACCACACTATATTTAATAATTTCTGGCCAAGTATTACAAACACTGAGACCTGGAACACAGCAGGTTCAATATCATTTAATCCAGTCTTGTTGGATTAAATAATCGATCATATTTGTTGAGCACTTATAGTGTGCAGGGCAGTGTACTAGACTCTTGGGAAACATATTTCTTGCACACAAGGAGCCTAAAGTCTAGAAGGGGAGGCAGAAGTACTGTGCAGCAGTGGGGTGGGTGAATTAAGAGTACAAATCCAAATGCAAAGACGATGAAGAAGGGAAAGGGAGAAGAGGCTTAGTCTGAAAAGGTCTCTTGGAGGAGATAAGATTTTAATCAACTAGGACCAGGGTAAAATATGCTGATACCTTGAATCTTATGTGAACCCTATGAAGGGGTAACCTGGCTGATCTCATCTGTCTATGTATCTCTTGTCCATTCCAAACTGATTCCCAGATAATGGTCCAGTTATGATAGTGTTCCTGCCTATCCCAAACCAGAGGCTAGCAGAACCAAGGATAAAAGGCCACTCTAATCTTGGATTTTTCTTCAAGTAGTCCTGCCCCTGCTTCAACCAATAGCTAATTAATTGGAACTTTGGAAGCAGTGTGCCTAATGGAGAGATAATGCATCTGGGAGTCAGAAGGACCTGGGTTAATGACCTCCCATCACCTCAAGCTTAACATGTCCAAAACATGTTATCTTCCCACCCAAACCCTATCCTCCCCCTGACTTTCCCCTCAGGGTAGACAGCATGACCCATTTTCCTGTCTCACAAACCCATAACTTTGGCATTATCCTTGACTCTTCTCTGTCATTCAACCCACATATTCAATCTGTTGCCAAATCCTGTCGTTCCCACTTTACAACATCGTTAAAATCCACCCTTTCCTCTCCATCTCTGTTATCATGTTAATGCAATTATTCATCCTATCCCACCTGGATTACTACATCAGCCTCCTTGCTGACCGCCCACCCTCCTGCCTCTTCCCACACCAGTCCATACTTCACTCTGCTGCCTGGATCATTTTCTACAAAAACCTTCAGGACATGTCACTCCCCCCCCCCCCCTTTCAAAAAACTCCAGTGGTTGCCCATCCACCTCCGTGTCAACAAAAACTCACCATTGGCTTTAAAGCACTCCATCACCTTGCCCCCTCCTACCTCACCTTGCTTTTCTCCTTCTAAAACCCAGCTCACACACTTTGCTTCTCTAATGCTAACCTTCTCACTGCACCTTGATCTTTCCTGTCTCACTGCCAACCCCTAGTCCATGTCCTGCCTCTGGCCTGGAATGCCCTCCCTCCTATAATCTGACAGACAATTACTTTCCCCCACTTCAAAGCCTTATTGAAGACACATGTCCTCCAAGAGGCCTTCATAGAATAATCCCCCTTTCCTCTTCTCCCCCTCCTTTCTGTGTAGCCCTGTCTTGCTCCCTTTGCTCTTCCCCCCTGCCCCATTCACAGCACTTATGTCCATATCTGTAATTTTATTTATTTGTATTTATGTCTGTCTCTCCCATTCTAGATGGTAAGCTTGTTGTGGACAGGGAATGTCACTGTTTATTGTTTTATTGTACTTTCCCTAGTGCTTAGTATAGTACTCTGCACACAGTAAATGCTCAATAAATACAATTGAATGAATTATATCATGGTACCTGTGATGCGCTTAATATGTGCCAAACACTGTTCTAACATCTGGGGTAGATACATGTTAATTAGGTTGGACACAGCTCCTGTCCTACATGGGCCTCACACTCATCCCCATTTTACAGATGAAGTAACTGAGGCATAGAGAAGTGCAATGAGTTGCCCGAGGTCACATAGCTGAGGTGTGGCAGACCTGTGATTAGGAAACAGGTCCTTCTGACTCCCAGACCCATTCTCTATCCACAAAGATAAGCTGCTTCTCTAATCCCTGGCTTTGCCACATGTCTGCTGTGTGACCTTGGGCAAGTCATTACAGTTCTCTGTGCCTCAGTTTCTTCACCTGTAAAATGGGAATTAAGACTATGATCCCCATGTGAGATAGGGACTGTGTCAGTCAATCAAATTAACTGAGGTCTTACTGTACTGTACTAAGCACTTGGGAGAGTATAATATAGCAATATAACAGACACATTCCTTGCCCACAGTGAGTTTACAATCTAGAGACTGTATCCAACCTTATTAGTTTGTATCTACCTCAGTGCTCATTACAGTGCCTGGAACTTAATAAGTGCTTACCAAATATAAAAAAGAAACATGTACATTGTAACTGGTTCCCTATGCTGATAGTTAAACATTTTCTTACCCATATTGTCTTTTGGTGGAAACTGGCTTGGGATTTTCTCCCTATAATTTATTTCCTCTGCCTTCGGGTGTAAGACTCTCTGGAATAAAATATAATTTGAACAAATAAAGCCATAATGATGATGGATGGAAAGAAACAATTAGACCTCAAATTCAGGCTACTAGACTAAAACTCCTTGGATAGGGAGTAATTGGTTAAAAGTCACAGAGTGTGATAGAGAAAGAGGTGAGAAGGTCAGGGCTCCTAATCCCAGCTCCACCTTCTGTCTTCTGTGTGATTTTGGGAGAGTCACTTCATTTCTGGGCCTCAGTTACCTCATCCGTAAAATGAGGATTGAGACTGTTAGCTCTATGTGGGATAGGGACTGTGTCCAACACAATTTTCTTATACCCACCTCAGTGTTTAGTACAGTGCCTAGCATATAGTAAGCACTTAACAAGTACCACAATTTTTATTAGTAATAGATGAAAAACCAAGGATTCTGGCTATGCCCAGCTAGGGGCAGGATGAAGACAGAATGCATTTAATGTCTGTAGAAAATAGAAACGATACCAATGCTGTGCTCCTGGAATCAGCCAGCAGGTAGTTTAGCTGGGAATAAAGGATACTGAAGACTTCACATGTTCTCTGACCTTCTGGGTGGTGTCAGAATAGTTTGGTGTTATGTACTGGATCTTCCAAGTGCAGGCATCAAACTGGCACTGGAATAAGTATCTACCCATAAGGCCCAGAAACAGGAATCATCTAGTTGATTACCCTTCTCCACTTAATACTTAAATCCTGCTAATAATATTTCAAAAAAACATTACTTATTTACCACCTTTTTCAAGTATGGCACTAGATATTTGGTAAATGTATGTGACCCAAATTGAATTTGATATGTTCTCCTAAAGTTGTGGTGATTCTTACAAAATCACTTCTGAGAAGATTTTTTTCCTATTTTACAGATGTGTGGGGGTAAGGGGTAGGGGTGAGAAATTGAAAGAGATAAGATCCTCTCCTTCTAGACTATAAACTTGTTGTGGGCAGGGACTGTATCTACCAACTCTGTTATAATGTACTCTCCCAGGTGCTTAGTACAGTGCTCTGCATAGAGTAAGCACTCAATCAATATGACTGATTGAATGAAATGGCTTTTCCAGATGATTTAAAGACAGATTCTTCATTCAGTACCCCACTTTCAGATCCATATTCATTAAACTGGTGTTTTCTAGTAAGGGATTAAGTAAACACCAAGTTGGGTACTTCATTTTTTTCTTTACAAGATCCACCAGGTCCCAATCTCTTAAACCCATTTTTTCCAAAGATGGTTGCCACATAGAAAATGTCTTTAAATAGCAAAAAAAAAGTGAGTATCTTCCTTTCAGCTTTATCTCACTTGTCATTTTTGTAACTTTGGTCCTTATAAGGAAGTTTATTTGAGCATATTCTGGGGGAACGGAGAGTTAAGTCAGGGATTTTTAAGGCCTCCTAAGAAGGAAAGCTTTAAAGTTTTGAGACTGATCACCATGCTACACTGTGAAGAGTCAGTAATGACTCACCCTGTGGCTTTCTTCTCTTTGCATCAGCCCTGAATCAATCATTTTATCTCTGTGCTATCAAGTAAGATGTCTCCAAAGTAATTTTAAAAACCAAGGACCTCTCCACCTGTTTTTACCTCAGAATTGATTTGCATTGGCACACTGCTCTTCAGTGCAGAACATTAAAATTCTCAGGGAGAGCATTAAACCTAATCTTTCCACTTCTAAATTCCCAATCATTAGCACAAATGGAGGTGCAATGCAGCATAGGGAGTGAAAAGCAGTGTCCTTCAAACTGGTGCAATATAAAAAGCATGAAAAAACTTTTCAAAACTTGATCATCATACCCCTCTAGTGTTTCTAGAAGTAACCTTCTTGAAATATTTTTTACTTCCAGTTCACCCCATTATGTCCAATTGGCAGCCCAAAGAATGAGGCTGATCAATCAAAGGCCAAGAAACACATGGTGGAATCATTAGGGTTGAGAAATCCACAGTCCCCTTGCCAACATTCTCATTCCCAGGCCAACAGCTTCTTTCCCTTGTGACATAACTAATGTGGAAGCCACTGTTAAACTGCAATGTGGGGAACACTGTGGAACTCACCATACTCATTAATTAAAAGATACATCAACATGTAAATACAAGGGGAAAGAAGGATGGCTGTTTATCAGAGGGAACCACCTTGCCAGTTGGTCTTATCAGCATTAAAAATGGAGTTCCTTGTGCTGGACTCAGTCCTAGAATACACATTATCTCAAGACTTGGCAGGGTGAATAATTTTCAGGGGAGGTAAAGCAGAGAATCCTACGTAGCTGAAATATAGAAGGAATTTCACACTTTTTCTTTGGGTCTTTGCTAGGTGTGTTTTTTGGGGTGGTTTTTTTTCCTTTAACATTATGAATCAGTATCTTTGTCCTCAACCTTCCTTTCTAGCCTAGCCAACTAAAGCCTGGATGGCCACTCTAAGCTTTTTAGCTCAGCCAGACTTCTACAAAATGGATGCATTTCTAATACTTTTATGTATAGGAATTATTCCTCCAAACCGGTAGTCATTCCTACAGAGTCCTGTCTTATCCAAAAATTGTTTGGGCAATAATTGTTCCAATAGGAAAGAGAGATTTAGAAAGCATTGAGATGACTTCTTCTCTGTCACTCCAGCCCTTCCCATCACTTAGCCACTTATGTTACCCCAACACCCCAGGATTTATGTGCATTTTATGTGCTTTATAGCATCCCCCATCTGTTATTTCTAATGTTGCCATACTTCTATCAATCTAACACTAGACTATAAACTCCTTGAGGGCAAGGATTTCATCTTCTATTTTTTTTTGTATCCCTCCAAGTTCTTAGGACAGAGGTCTGCATAAAGTAGATGCCTAATTAATGCTATTTATTAAGATAGTTTGAAAAACAGCAGACATCATAGAATCTTTCCATCACCACAGTTGAAATTTGAGGAAGCCGTGGAAGAAGAAAATGATTATTTCAAGCTCCAGAATATTTATTTCTAACCAAGTCATTGCTCCTCCTCATCATCTCTGAAACATAGCCCTCTGGAGATTGCACTGTCTCCCCGGCTGCACTCTCTAGAGGGGCCCACATCTTTTCCCACTCCCCAAGAATCACTGGGAAAGCTTGGTGGAGGAAAAGTGGGTTTCCTTCTCATTCCCAAATGGCACTCTATCACCATCCCAACTCCCCCCTCCCTCTCTTTCCTTCCGATGATGCTTATATCATCCATCTCTACCACCCACTCCAGTTACTAGTCATGATCATCTACCGCCCCCAGGCCACACCTCCAACTTCCTGAACCATTTTGTTGTCTTTCTTACATTCCTGCTCTCTCTCTCCATCCCTATATTGCTGCGTGGGTACTTGAATGTCCACCTACTTATTCCTGTTGATCCTTCTGCTGCCTGCTTTTTATCACCCCACAATTCCACTGACCTCCTGCTCCAACCTACCTTACCCGTATGCCAACTAGGACTTTATCTTGATCTCATCATCTCTAATCACTACAATCTCTACCCTCACCAACCCTGAAATCCCTTTATTGGACCACAACCTCCTCACTTGTCTTTTTTCGATACACTCCCTCCCCACAGATATGTCCTGTTTTCCTACAGATACCTCCAATCTGTTGACCCATATCCATTTTCCCTTCATCATGACTCATTTAGTCTCCCTACCCAAGTACCTTTCCTTGACTACTAAATCGACATCTTCTATACCACCATCTCTACTGAACTCAACTCACTGGCTCCCCTACCCCTTCACCAATCTTGTACCACTAACCCATAGCTTTGGATTAACTCCAAAGTCTGTTTCATTCCCTCCTGTGCACAAGACATAGGGTGCTGCTGGCATAAATCCAGATATCAGACCAACCTTGTCCATCTTCAACCATCCTCTTCTGCTTTAACCTTGCTCTCCCTTTCTCTCAGAAACATTATTTCTCCATTTCTAGTGATTTCTTTCATTAATTCATTCAGTTGCATTTACTGAACACTATACTAAGCCCTTAGAAAGTACAATTAGGCAACAAATAAAGACAATCCCTACTCAACATCAAGCTCAAAGTCTAGAAGGGGGGAGACAGACAACAAAACAAGACAAGTAGACAGGCATCAATATAAATAAGTACAATTATAGATATATACCCATCATTAATAAAATAAATATAATAAATATGTACATATATGTACAAGTGCTGTGGGGCGGGGCATTGGGCGATGGAGAGAGGAGGAGGAGCAGAGGAAAAGGGGGACTCAGTCTGGGAAAGCTTCCTGGAGAAGGTGAGCTCTCAGTAGGGCTTTAAAGGGGGGAAGTAAGCTAGTTGGGCTGATGTGAGGAGGGAGGGCATTCCAGGCCAGAGGTAGGATGTGCCCTAACCCTCTCTTGCCCTAATGACCAGACCACAAACTTTATTGATAAAACTGAAATCATCAGGTGCTATCACCTTAAAATATCCCCTGCCCCTGCCCCTGCCCAGTCCCTCCCTCCCTCCTTCCCCTTCTTCAACTCCTCCATCTTTCCCAGCAGTATCTCAAGAGGACATCTCCCAGCTCCTCTCAAAATCCACCCCCTCTACCTGAGCCTTCAATCCCATCCCTTCACACCTTACCAGAACACCTGTTCCCTCTGTTCTTCACTCCCTGACCACACTTTTCGACTGTTCACTGTTCAGTGGTATCTTCCCCACTGTTTTAAAACATGCTCATGTATCCTCTAAGGTATATAAAAAAAATCCTTCCTTGCCACAACGATTCCCTCCAGGTATTGCCCCATCTTCCTTTTACTCTTCATCTCCAAACTCCTTGATTAAGTTGTCTAAACTCACTGCCTCCACTTCCTCTCCCCCCAATCTTTCTTTGACCCCCTCCAATCCGACTTCCTCCCCCTTCACTCCACTGAAACAGCCCTTTCCAAGGACACCCATGACCTCCTTTTTGCCAAAACCAATGGCCTCTACTCCATCACAATCCCCTCGACCACTCAGCCCACTTAGATACTGATGACCACACCCTTCTCCTGGAATCAAAATCCAACCTCAGCTTCATCGGCATTGTCCTCTCCAGATTCTCTTTATACTGTCTGACTGCTCCTTCTCAGGCTCTTTCACAGACTCCAACTCTGCCTCCTACTCCCTAACTGTGGGAGTCCTTCAAGGATCAGTTCTGGGTCCCCTTCTATTTTCCATCTACACCTACTTCCTGTGGAGAACTCATTTGCTCCCTTGGCTTCAACTACCATCTCTATGCAGATGATTCCCAAATCTCCATCTCCAACCCTCATCTTTTTCCTTTTCTGCAGTTTCATGTTTCCTCCTGACTTTGGGACATTTCTGCTTATATGTCTCACAGATGCCTAAAATGTAACATGTCTGAAACAGAACTTTTCATACTTCTACCCAAATCCTGCCATCTCCCTGACTTTCCCATCTATTTACACAGAACCACACCATCTTCCCTGTCTTGCAAGCTCATAACCTCGTTGTTATCCTTGACTCACCTCTCCCATTAAACTCTCATATTCAATATTTCACCAAATTCTACCAGTCCAACTTTTATAACGTTGTTAAAATGTGCCCTTTCCTCTCCATCTAAACAATTACCACATTAATCCAAACACTATCCTAACCCACCTTGATTACTGTATCAGCCTCCTTGCTGAGCTCCCTACCTCCTGCCTCTCCCTACTTCAATCCATACTTCAGTCTGCTGCCCAGATCATTTTTCTGCAAAACTGCCCAGCCCAAATGTGCCCACTCCTCAGGAAACTCCATCGGGTATCCATCCACTTCTGCATCAGTCAAAAACTCCTTTCCATTGGCTTTAAGGCACCAATCACCTTGCCCCCCTCTTACCTTACCTCTCTGATGCCCTACTACAACCCAACCCACACCTTTGTTCCTTTAATGTCAAACTACTCACTGGACCTCCATCTTAACCATTTCACCTCTGACCCCTTGCACATATCCTGCCTCTTGCCTGGAACTCCCTCACTCCTCATGCCTGAGCAACAATCACTCTTCCCACCTTCAAAGCCTTATTGAAGGCACATCTCTTCCTCCAAGAAACCTACCCTGACTAATCCATCATTTCCTCTTATCTATCCTCTTATCTCTTCTCCATCACTCTTATACTAGGATTTGCCCCTTTTATTCACCCATCCTTCAGCCCCATATCAATTATGAGTATATTGACAATTTGATTTATCTTAAGGTTCATCTCCACCTCTTGATTTTACTTAGGGAGCAAAAGGAAAGACTTCAGAAGGAGAGAGATGTTTGCCAAATATACACTGGTGAGGGGAAAGGCAGAGAGACCAGTGAGAAAGCTGATGAAATAGTTTAGCTGCAACAATGTGATCACGACCTGTGCCAAAGTGGCAGCTGGCTGGGTGGATCTCGGAGATATTGTGTAGAAACAGCTAGCAGGATTTGGAAGTAAATTCAATATGAGAATTGAAGGACAGTGAGGAGCAAATATTGGTGTTGAGGTGTGGGCTTCTGGGACAGGAAAGATAATCTCAACAGAGATATGAAAGTTAGGAGTGAAAGTTATGTAGCTTTTATTTTTTTTTAACCTAATTGAGGTGCCACCAAACATTCAAGTGGAGATGTTCCATGGCAAAAAGATAGAAAAAAATTCAGTTTATATGGGAGGTGAGGGCTTGAGATAAATGTAGCAATTCTCTATACACAGAGAGTAGCTGAAGCTGTACAAGTGAATGACCTTCTCAAGAAAATCAGGTTTGAGCCTGGAGAATAAGGGACCATTCATTCATTCAATAGTATTTATTGAGCGCTTACTATGTGCAGAGCACTGTACTAAGAGCTTGGGATGAACAAGTCGGCAACAGAAAGAGACAGTCCCTGCCGTTTGACGGGCTTACAGTGTAATCGGGGATGATCAGAGCCTTGAGGGACATTGATAGTTAAGGGATGAATAATAATAATTATGGTATTTAAGTGCATAATCGGTGCCAGGCACTGTACTAAGCACTGGAATGGATACAAACAAATCGAGTTGGTCACAGTCCCTGTCTCACTTGGTCCTCATAATCTCAATCTCCATTTTACAGATGAAGTAACTAAGGCACAGAGAAGTGAAGTGACTTGACCAAGGTCACACAGCAAGGCAAGTGTCATAGCTTGGAATAGAACCCAGGTCCTTTCATTCATTCATTCATTCAATAGTATTTATTGAGCGCTTACTATGTGCAGAGCACTGTGCTAAGTGCTTGGAATGATCAAGTCAGCAACAGATAGAGACAGTCCCTGCCCTTTGATGGGCTTACAGTCTAATTGGGGGAGACAGACAAGAACAATGGCAATAAATAGAGTCAAGAGGAAGAACATCTCGTAAGAACAATGGCAACTACATAGAATCAAGGCGATGTACATTTCATTAACAAAATAAGTAGGGTAATGAAAATATATACAGTTGAGCAGACGAGTACAGTGCTGAGGGGATGGGAAGGGAGTGGGGAGGAGCAGAGGTCCTTCTGACTCCCAGATCTGCGCTCTCTCCACTAGGTCAAGCTACTATTTATTGAGTGTTTACTTGGATCAGAGCCAAATGCTGGTAAAGAATATACAGGTGGAAATTTGACACTGTCCCTATCTCTTGTGGGGGAGGGGCCACCTAAAAATAAAAAGGTGGAGAGGGGAATGGTGACATACATAAGGAGAGAAGAAACGTAACAAAACACAAAACATCAAAAGGGTGCTATGGCTAGAGGAGCAATCATTCAATTGTATTTACTGAGAGCTTACTATGTGAAGAGCACTGTACTAAGCACCTGGGAGAGTTCAGTGCAACAGAATTAGCAGACATGTTCCCTACCCATAACAAGCCTACAGCCTAGAGGGGGATGAATGGATTAAACAAGATTTCAATCAATTGTATTTATCAGTCAACCAATTAATATTTATTGAGTGCTTACTGTGTGCAAAGCATTGTACTAAGTGCTTGGGAGAGTACAATACAACAAAATTGGTAGACATGTTCCCTGACCAGCAGAAGCTTAGAGTCTAGATGGGGAGGCACTTATGTGTGCAGAGCATTGTAGTAAGCCCCTCAGAGTTCAAAGTTCACAGTCACAGTAGTAGCCACAATGCCCACTACAAACAGCATGGCCTAAGTGGCAAGAGCACTGGCTTGGGAATCAGAGGTCTTGGGTTCTGATCTGGCTCTGCCACTTGTCTGCTGTGTGACCTTTAGAAAATCACTTCACTTCTCTGGGCCTCAGTTACCTCATCTGGAAAATGGAGATTAAGATCATGAGTCCCACATGGGTCAGGGACTGTGTCCAACCTCATTACCTTATATGTTCCCCAGCGCATAGAAGAGTCCCTGGCACATAGTAAGTGCTGAACAAATACCATAATAATAATAATAATTATTATAACCACTGCCTCAGTCTTCCTGAGGACATGTGGAGCAGCATTGCCTAGTGGATAGAGCATGGGCCTAGGGGTCAGAAGACCCTTGGTTCTAATCCTGGCTCTGCCACTTGTCTGCTCTGTGACCTCTGCCAGTTCACTTCACTTCTCTGTGCATCGGTTACCTCATCGATAAAAAATGGGGATTAAGACTGTGAGCTACATGTGGGACAGGACTTGATTTGCTTGTATCCACCTCAGTGCTTAATGCAGTGCTCAACACATAGTAAGCACTTAAATGCCACTATTTTTATTATTGTTATTGTGGAGGTGGCCAAAGGCTGCTGCGGGTTGAGATGGAGTTTCTTTGGTGACAGGGAGAGCTGGTAGGGCATTCTTAAGGAATCAGAATGGCGGCCCGGTAAAGGAGGGACCCACGGGCCGCAACAGCCATGTTGTGGGGATGGCAGGTATTCAAAGGAGCCACACGGGGATTTGGTGTCATGTTCTATAGTGTGATTGAAGGCTTAAGTCCACTCGGGCACCCAGAGTGTGTGAGGCCTGTCAAAAGCAGAGCCCTAAGAGCTGCAATGGAAAAGCATCAGGAACTGAGAGGTTGCTGATGGAGAAGTGAAGCAGCATGGCCTAGAAGAAAGAGCACAGCCTGGGAGTCAGAGGACCTGGGTTTTAATACCGGCCCTGCCACTTGCATGCTGTGTGATCTTAACTTCTTTGTGCCTTGTTTTCCTCAATTATAAAATGAGGATTCAATATGCGTTGATTCTCCTTTATGCGTTGACATAAAGTAAGCACTTAACAAATGCCGTAATGATTAATTTTTTTTAAGCGAAGGCTGAAACCATATAGAACCCATCACAGAGTTTGGACGGAAATGGAAATGAGGCAGTGAGGCAGTGGGATCAAGAGAGGGCTTTTTAAGTATAGGAAAGATTTGGACATGTTTGAAGACAAAAGGGAAGGAACCAACAGAGTAAAGGAGTTGATGATATCAGTGGGAGAAGAGAAAAGAGTAGAGTGCTGTAAACTCAACTCTAGACTGTAAACGTTTTATGGGCAGGGAACGTGTCTACTAATTCTGTTCCATTGTACTCTCCCATGCACTTAGTACAGTACTCTTGCACGTAGCAAGAGCTCAATAAATGTGATTGACTTTGGCCGGGGGGTTGGGGGGCATGGGGTTAGAGGCTCTGGCAGAGGAGACAGCTACAAAGAGTATGTGGGAGATCTTTTTTCTAGGAACAGGAGGGGAAGCAGAGTAGTGAGAAAGTGAGGGAGAAACTTTGGGAAGTTCTTTCTTAATGGCTTCAATTTTGGCAACTCAATCTGTAACTTCCTTGGGACCCAGAGTTACCTAACATGGCTCTGTGAATTTGCTGTGAGTGCTGTATGATTTGCATAAGAAAAAAGTTACAGCAGAAATGACTGCAAAGTCCAGAAGAATAGATAGTCCTAAAAATGTTCCCACTTACCATTAGGGATTGAGAGAAATCCATTTAAGAGAGTTTAGAATTCACTTAGTATGTGGTACATGTCTAACTTTCTATGAAGGTTTATTTCTTCAGGTATTAAAGTGATCAAAATTCAAAGTTGTAGATGCCAAATGATACACTCCAATCTCTGGTGGTAACTTCTTGTAATTTACAAAAGACCTTAGCTTTATAAGACCACTTCTAATGCTTCCCCTTTATTTTTCTGAGAATCTTTCTTTCCCCTTTTGATTCCCATTGTGACCTTCATTGTAACACTTCCTCTTACTTATTATAGCCTTTCTTATATTCAGCTATAGAGACAGGTGATACTTTATGACTCAGTACAGTGCTCTGCACATAGTGAGCACTCAATAAATACAATTGATTGGTTGATCCTTTCCTGCCTTAACTCCGCCTTCTCCTCTGCCAGGCAAAACTACTTTTCTTCCCCCATTGACACCCATTCCCATCACCCCCCACCAATTGTTCCGGACCTTTAATTCTCTCCTCAGGCCTCCTGTTCCTCCCCCTCCCTCATCCCTCCTCTCAGTGATCTGGCCACCTACTTCATCACGAAAACGAACACAATCAGGTCTGAGCTCCCCAAAGTCACCCCTCCCCCTTCTTCCTCCCCCCCCACCTCCCAAACCTCTCCCCTATTTCCCATCCTTCCCTGCAGTATCCTCAGAGGAGATCTCCTCCCTCCTCACAAGTGCCTCCCCCTCCACCAGTGCCTCGGACCCCATTCCCACTCACCTTATAAAAACCATTGCCCCTTCCCTCCTCCCCTCCTTAACTTCTATCTTTAACCGCTCACTCTCCAATGGCTTCTTCCCCTCTGCCTTCAAACATGCCCATGTCTCCCCCATCCTAAAAAAACCCTCTCTCGACCCCACTTCCCCTTCCAGTTATTGCCCTATCTCCCTTATTGCCCTATCTCCCTACTACCCTTCCTTTCCAAGCTCCTAGAATGAGTCGTCTACACTCGCTGCCTAGAATTCCTTAACTCCAATTATTCATTCAATAGTATTTATTGAGCGCTTACTATGTGCAGAGCACTGTACTAAGCGCTTGGGATGAACAAGTCGGCAACAGATAGAGACAGTCCCTGCCGTTTGACGGGCTTACAGTCTAATTGGGGGAGACGGACAGACGAGAACAATGGCAATAAACAGCGTCAAGGGGAAGAACATCTCGTAAAAACAATGGCAACTAAATAGAATCAAGGCGATGTACAATTCATTAACAAAATAAATAGGGTAACGAAAATATATACAGTTGAGCGGACGAGTACAGTGCTGTGGGGATGGGAAGGGAGAGGTGGAGGAGCAGAGGGAAAAGGGGAAAATGAGGCTTTAGCTGCAGAGAGGTAAAGGGGGGATGGCAGAGGGAGTAGAGGGGGAAGAGGAGCTCAGTCTGGGAAGGCCTCTTGGAGGAGGTGATTTTTAAGTAGGGTTTTGAAGAGGGAAAGAGAATCAGTTTGGCGGAGGTGAGGAGGGAGGGCGTTCCAGGACCGCGGGAGGACGTGACCCAGGGGTCGACGGCGGGATAGGCGAGACCGAGGGACGGTGAGGAGGTGGGCGGCAGAGGAGCGGAGCGTGCGGGGTGGGCGGTAGAAAGAGAGAAGGGAGGAGAGGTAGGAAGGGGCAAGGTGATGGAGAGCCTTGAAGCCTAGAGTGAGGAGTTTTTGTTTGGAGCGGAGGTCGATAGGCAACCACTGGAGTTGTTTAAGAAGGGGAGTGACATGCCCAGATCGTTTCTGCAGGAAGATGAGCCGGGCAGCGGAGTGAAGAATAGACCGGAGCGGGGCGAGAGAGGAGGAAGGGAGGTCAGAGAGAAGGCTGACACAGTAGTCTAGCCGGGATATAACGAGAGCCCGTAATAGTAAGGTAGCCGTTTGGGTGGAGAGGAAAGGGCGGATCTTGGCGATATTGTAGAGGTGAAACCGGCAGGTCTTGGTAACGGATAGGATGT